>NC_026507.1:1442454-2088448 GCF_000182925.2 Neurospora crassa OR74A
TGATTAAACATCTAAGAACTACGGTCCTTATAATGGCTATAGTAGTGTTAGTGTTGTTATTGTGGTCTTCTCGCCATTTCAATAAGAGGGGGAACTATTAGTTTTAAAGGTAATTAAGGTTCTATACCTCAAAGAGGAATACATAGTACAACTAGTTCGCTTTGAGAACCGTCCTCTCTTATATCGTTTTAATATAATTTCCCTAGTATTGAATATTAGGGACCGTTTTGGTAAAATATAGTAATAGGTAGCGTATTTATTATAAAATACCCAAATTTTATTAATTAATTAGTTTTGAAAGTCGGTATATATAGTCTATTACTTCCAATTAAAGGGAGCACCAAACGGCTTCTCTCTCCAATTGAGAAAGAGGTTGGCTGCAATAACTTTTATATAATAATAATATATTATTAGTATAATATATAGTAAGGAATCGAATATAAGTAATATACTAAGGTAGAAGTTAGTAAATAGTATTATAAATAACCTACGTCGATAGCGGTAATTATATATATTATACGCGTACAGCTGGTCACTTACATCTACTCTATTTATAAAACTATTATATACCTATATAATTAGTAGTATTTAGATTATTTTATATTCTTTATTGCTAAAGTAGTCTTTTATAGCGCCCTTACGCGTAGGACGACGGCGGTAAGTATACTTACGTATCTCATCCCTAATATACTATATAAATAAGAAGTTTACTATTTGGCGATTTTTTACATAGAGGTATACTACTCCGGTCTCCTAATCCGCATTTGGCGGGGGTTGCTCACCCTTTTTAAAACTAGAAACCGGCATATTTAATACCGCCCGATATAGCGCCCTAAATAATACCTTCTCTTTCTTATTATCGACTTCTCGAAGTTTGGCAAATTGTAGTATTATATAGTTAGAATATATTGTACTAATTATTACGACGTTCTTAGTACGAAGGTAACGTACGAGAGTAAGAATAGTAAAAAGGTTATCGGTAAATATATAATAAACTAATTAATAAGGTAGGCGGGGTAACCCAATTATTAATTCTACTATTATTAATTGAATTAATATTAATTCGCCCTATTAATATTCAATTAGTTAATTATTAAATAGATTTTAGTAGAAAGTATTATATATATTTATTTAAATCGATAATACTAACCGTATTATTATACTACCTCTAGTTATAGAAGTAACCGCCGGCCGTAGTAACCTAGATTTTAATACCCCGCGGTACCGGCTTATTAGGGATATAGACTATTACTATACTTCTACTAATATACTTTACCATCTTTTTATTAATAGTAATATATTATAGTAGGGTCCGCAATTTAAAATAAATTCTCTAAATATATCTATTAAAGTTATATACTCTATCCTAGAGGGTAAGATCGTTTTGAGTAGGATCCTATATACAAAAGCGCTTTAAAAGTATTTCGAACCGGAAGAAAGGTATTTAGTTATAAACTGGGTAATTCGGGCGCCCTTCTCTTTCTTATTAGTACGAAGGGAGGTTGGCCTCTATATAGAGATTAATATATAGTAAAATAGTGAATAATATATATAGCTCCGCGGCGCAAGTAGGTACCTAATACGTTTCGTAAAAGTAAGGGTTATCCTCGCCCGGCAATAAAATTTTACGAAGGTTGGTCTATTATACCTATTATTCTACTATACAAGGGGGGAAGTATTAATAGAATACTAATAATATAGTAATAATAGTAGGGGGATAAGTAATTTAGTATATAAATATACTACCGTTACCCCGGACCGTATTAAAGGGGAAATATTGGGTATTAATAAAGTTAATCCGAAGGTTTGTAGGTTTGTAATTAATAGCAATAATTAAATTATTGGGTATAGTATTAGGGAGTTCGCCTATTAGTCGGTAGATATATTACGGATCCTAATTATTAGGCCGAAGGAAATTCGGAAATTCTTTACCCGGCGGTTTAAAGTATCCTTTATTACAGTTATTATTGTTGCGGTTGTTATTAGAATTAGGTATAAAATTACTTTTATCGTTATTAATATTTGGCTCTAGTTCACTAGGGAGAGGGAGGATATATGAGGGTAAGCGGTTTGCGGGATTAATACCTATTAGCGGGTGGGCTAGTATAAATTGGGCTAGTATTAGTTGGATTAGGCCGGCTAGTACTAGTTAGGCGGTCGCCTTATTGGGAGATAAATTTAAAATTGCTGAAATATTTATTTTGTAATGCTTTAATACTATACTTAAAGATTTAATGATAATTGCGTTTAATAATATATTGTAGTAAGTCTATTTTAATACCTTAATATACGATGTAGAATCGCTAATTTTACTAGTAAAAAAGGCACTTTTATTATCGGCGATCTTGTATATGGACGGGGTTACTAGCGAGTACTTGGCGGTATTAATAAGTCTCGTTGTACTGCTGGTAGCTGTGGACCCGCGCTAAAATGTATAATTTTCACCGTTAAAGGGATACATAGCAGACGACAAGGAAGCGATAAGCCGCCAGCGATAAGTAGGTGATTGAGGTTGTTTTCGGGAACTGTGAATTTTTTCGGTCCTATTACGGGTTCAGCTTCTAGGGGCGACTTGATTCGCCATGGTCAGTGAAATATTGATAATGAAATGTTACATGGCAGAATACACTTCACAAGGTGCTTGGCTCTCCTCAGCCAAGCATGCCCTGCGTGCAAGTCCGTTCGGAGAAACAGTGGTTCAGATTGGATCATGGTATTCTCCTCAAGTCAAGGGGTCCCGAGTTTTTCATGGTTCGGGGGTCCTCGGATTGAAACAGTCTGCGCCGGATATGGGGGTTTGAAGTCACACGGCAGGATGCGTCTGAGTGTGTACACTACTATGCAGTAGATACTAACATGCTATGCTGCGGCGTTTGAGCAAGCCCGGGGATTCTTGAAAGGGTGTGCTGCTGTGCAACGCGGGAGTTGAGATTGGTGTTGAGGAAATGTGAATGTGTAGACAAAAGGACGGTAACCGTTGAAAACTTGAGATAGTGTGGCAGCACAGAGCAAGCCGCAAAGACCTCTTTGTGAAGCACACCCCTGATATCTGCCCCTTGTGTATGTAGTGTACCCAGGGTAGAGGTATTTACAAGTTTTGTCTCTGTTTTCCATTCTCCTTCTTATCACTGCACAGCGACCGTCGTTGTTATTGCCCTGTACCCGAGCGTGGGCGTGGGCATGGAGGTGCTGAGGCCAGGAACAGACAGCCGGAAACTGCCAAGGGACAGACGCTTGTTTTGCCAATCACGTCTTGTCTGCGTGTTGGCGATCATCCCCTTCCATCCTTATCCCCTCCAATGAAGGGGGGTGATACACACACGGCAGTAGGTAGCCAAACAACGACACGACGGCACTCGCAAGACGAAACACCGTGACAACCGAACTTGAACTGAAGCACCGTCCCGTCGCAACCACCTCCACGCACGCTGGACGGCCCACGGCACTGGACTGGAGCTGTGCGTGCTGCCCGGATGGAGCATCTTCATTCAGTTCTTTTGATGACCTGACTGGAGCCGGGCAGTCAAACAAGCATTTAAAAAACAGGGGCCACACTGGAGAAAGCCCAGAACTGCCATTTTGCAACACGGGGGGCCAAGGAGGAACAGCCCGGCTCGAGCCCGGGTCGGCGCTGCGTAACGTCATCCACTTTTCCATTTCTTGGCTCTTTGGCGATTCCAGGTTTCCTTTCTTTTCCTTTTCCAGTTTCTTCACGTTTCTCCGTGATCAACATAGGTAGTAGCTACAAACCCGATACTGCAACGTATCGATCCCCCCCTTATCTTTATGCTGGGTCCATGGTTGCTTTTGCATTTTCCTCTTCTTCCTCCCGTCATCTCTCCCGCCAGTCTCTCCCTCCCGTCCCGCTCCATTTTCACTCGCTGCGGCTTTCCACCTTTTCTGCATCATCCTACCACCTACCCTGGGGCGGCCTTGTTGGAGGAATTGAAAGACCTGGAGGAACCGAAATTCCACTTCCAGGGAGCAGGGCAGTACGCCGGATACAGCGGACGCAACCCACTAAATTCGCTATCGTAACTGAACTTTTACATATACCGGGCAGACCTACGCGGGTACTGACAACAACCAACTGCCCTGCCCGCCGAACGACCAGCCAGTGTCCAGCCAGTGTCCAGCCATTGACTGGCCCGGTGCTGCAGTGCTCAGCCAGCCAGTGAAACTTGCCGCTCGGCGCTTTTCCCGGCATTGAATCTTACGAGGAGCACCACATCCCGTCGGCACCACACCTATCAACCGTGAAACGGTGGGATTGAGAGAGAAGAAGAAGTAAAGGGAGGGAAAACCACCAAGACAAGTGCCATCAGGCCACGGGGCCTGGCCAATTCCTTTTCCTTCTTTCTGGACAACATTCGTTCCCTTCCACTGCCTCTCTATCGTTTGATACCGACACTTCAGCAAAACCTCAAAATCAACTATTGGCGAGAGCGCCAAGCGAATCACTACAGGGGATCACCGCTTCCAGCAACTCTTCTCCTCCACCACAACCCTAGAGTTGGTAATCATCCATTCGCTTTCTAGGTACCTACCTATCTACGCATCGGCGATCGAGTTCGTTGCTGTGCAATTGCACGTTGCCCCCCCCCCCCCCCCTCCAACCCCCAAAAAGGAATCCAAACCTAGAAAAGCAATCGGCAATCTAGTGTCGTCGCGGAGAACATATACAAGTTGTTGGAAACGTCAAGAAAAAAAAAAAATACAACAAGAGAAGCGAGCACCAACTGGGGCTGCGTATCGATTGAGGTTCGACCACTTTCACAAGTCGCCCACCTACCACCGATACGGGCCGCCATGTCGCGACGACCAGATTCCTTTCGCATGTCGAGTCGGTCTTCATTCTCATCATCAGCGTCGTCAACATCATTATCATCATCATCATCGCAGTCTGCGACAACCTTCAAGCGCGCCGCTTTCGACGCTATCCACCATATCCGGGCGTCATTTGCATCTGCGACACAAAAGCGCAGTATCGATCCCAATTGTTCGCCGCAGCCGGGCGTGAACCTTTGCGAGAAGCCAGCAGAGGCAACCTCAGATGTTACCTGGGCGATAATTGGCAGTGTGCTGTGAGTGTTTGAAGTTTTCTCGTATTCTGTCTTTTCAGCCTAAAACTGTCGCATCCCCCCGGTCCATGTCCTTCGAAGGAGCCGCCACCACCCTTGAAAATTGCCCAAAATGGAAACACCAAAAACAAACACTACTAGTATGGAACGACATGCTACTCGCCAGACATTGAATACTAACAATGCCTTGTAGCGCTTTTGTCGCGGCAACTACCATTATAGTAGCATATCTTCTTCACCTTCGCCGGAAAAAGGTCCACCAGAAAGAAGACCAAAATGACCCGTTCCAGATGGACGACTATGGTTTTGACGAAGCCGCTGCCGCAGAAGCAGCCAAGTCAAAGGCGAATTTGTTCCGACGATCCCATCAATCCTCTACCACTTCGGTTTCCACGCCATCGCCATCAAAACCCATGGAACGCAGGCTGTCCTTTGACGAATCGCCCTACGCTGTCGGCGCCGCTGCCGGGATCCGATCCTCTGCAGCCATTGGGGGAGATGTGATCTACAGCGAAGTCAGCACTCCACCGGGCGCGGCACTGCCGCCTGGCGTCGGCTTGAGAGAAAGTCAATTCCTCGGGGTTCCAGGAATTGAGGGGATGGACTTGGGTGGTTTCCCGATGGATCGGGAACGTGAAAGGGAGCGGTCGAGATCGAGGGCCCGGTCGACTTATTCCCACTCTCCTCACAATGGATCCCGTAGACAGATGCAGCGCCGATCCCGACCCTCCAGTGTGCAGAGCGCTCCATTTACGCCCGGAAGCCTGACGCCAACACGAGGACCTAGACCGGCTGCGGGAGGCGACGGAGCCAGTGCCGCCAGTAGCAGCGGCCTTCGCTCTCCCCTTTCCGACGACGCTTCCTCTTCTTCTGTCAGATCTTCCGAGATGTTGCGTCCGCCCGTCGATGGTGATGTTGACGCTCTTGCTGGCGCCGATATGCCCGGCCCGATACCATGGGAGAAGGATCAACAGCAAGGAAAAATGGTGGTGGTGAGGGAGACGACGGTGGAGAAGAAGGGAAGCAGCGAAACAATCGCAGAGGAAGACGAAAAGGCTGATAAGCCTAAGAGCAGTCATGGGATCCGCGTGGTAGCCCCGGAAACAGAACGGGTCGCCAAGGAGGAGGGGGAAAAACCCATAACCGCTGAACTAGAGACAGTAGAGGTCGGGATGGAGGGAAAAAAGATCGAGCAAGCGCAAAGGATATGACCTGACCGCGAATTAATGACGCGTACGCGCGCGCGGGGAGGAGCATTTTGGATGCATACGGTGTAATGAATCATTTGCTGCTTTACAGGGAAGGATAAAATGGGTGCAATACCGAAGGGTTAAAGATATGTCTTGATTTTCTATTCTTCTTCTGTCATGGGCATCATCTATCTATCTCTTGGATTCCGCCACGAGATAATTCATCAGCATGATGAAAGCGCTGCGTAGCGTTATGCATTGTTATACCTTACTTTCATCATAATGCTTCTTACAATGTGTTCACTTCGTCACTAAATGCATGGGAAGATGGACGTGGAACATGCGTGCAGGGAGAGAGAAAGAGAGAGAGGGGTTGAAACATCCGACAGGTAAATCTTACTATGAGATATTTGTGTAATGGGAGCTTTTCTCTTTGCAGTCATAGGATCTTCATTGATTCTTCCTGAAAGGTAGAAGCGAAAAGGATTCATTTGCGAGTGTATGTCGGGTCGCTATGGACATCCTGCATATCCACGAGCAAAATGCCTCTGATACTACGACATAGTTGGAAAATACTGGTACGTACAATGAATGATATTGAGTGGTGTCTAAGCCTCTCCATCCTCCCAGTGCCTCCATCGTCCGACACTCTCATTCATATACATAACAGAAATGGTCGTCGCTGACAGTATCCATCAGCTTCTTTATTTGCACATCAGGCATTGTTGGACCGATGGCAATGGTCTCATTCGTCGTAACGTTGGCGCTGGGGGGTTGGTTCAGGAGTGTGTGCGTGCCCCAGAGGCCCTGTATAGCAAAATCACATCAAACATGAAGTCAGCACGACAAACTGCAAGAAAAAAATGAAGAAGAAAACAAAAAAAATATAGGAAATTCACGCCAAACAAACACTTCAGGTACGCACCTGTCGGTTCTCAAAGTCCAAGTTTTGCCAGATCCACCAGAGACGATCGATCTGCCCGTGATGAAGCCAGAAGACCGGGTCCCCGGGGGAGATGTACATGTCGGCTCCGGGATCACCACCGATCATAAAGTGCCCGGCCGTGTGAATGCCCAGGTTTCCTGGGTGGTAGCGAGGGTCGCCCTCCTAGAGTAGTAGTGTTTCTTGTCAGCCAACGAAATTTCTACTAGTTGTAAGCCGAGTACCTAGGTAGGGTAGGGTAGGTAGCCTTGAGTAGCAGGAGCGACGGGATGGATTGGATTAGATAACTTCATGTTTAGGTAGGTACCTACCAGCGTAGTCTGGAACTCGAAAATATTCTTGGTCTGCAGAATGAGCTCCGTCGTGTTCCTCAAGGTAGCAAACTTCCTCCCCAACTCTTCGCTCAAATCCCGCTTCAGACACCGCCTGTTGTCAGCCAGAACGTTCGCTGCCACCGTCAGGTTGCCCGGTTCTCCGTATTTGGGCAGCCCGACGGGCCCGAGGTGCGTCTGCATGCCGGCGATCGGACCCGTCGTCACACAGCCGCCACCCCGCCCGTTGGGCCCTGCGGGAAGAATGTTCACTTGGGTGAAACCGGGAAAGATGAAGCCCGAGTCCCCGTGGGGGACCGGATCGCCGTTGCCACCGAGCGAGGTGTCCGAACCGTCAAAGATGGGGGAGGCGAGGAGATTGGCGACATCGAGACCGTGGTTCCAATAAGCAAGGGCGCCTGTTTGTTTGTTACACGACGTTTTTTTTTTTGTTTAGAACCATTGGCTGACAGACAGGGAAGCCCGGGGGGGGGGGGGGGGGGGGGGTGTTGGGTTTCGATTCGACCATGGAAGGAAGGGCCTTAAAGGGTTGTGGGTTGTTTAGAAGACAAACCTTTGTAGCCACACTTTTGAAGACCTTGCTCGAAACCATGAATGTAGTAACGGTGCCAGGGAAGAAAGAGACCCGAGAAATGGATATAAGGCGTCACGTTCAAGTGAAGGTAGATAAAGTCGTCAAAAGCAGAGACGGCGCCGGGAGCTTCACCTGCTGGAAGGATACTGGGACTCTCCAAGAGACACTTGAATGCCTTGATGTAGTCGCGTCTCTCGGACTTGGAAAGGTTGCGCCTGTTGATATGGTGTTAGTCGAGGTTGACTATGGATGACTGACTGGTGATTTTGACGTAGAATAGGTAGGCACATACCATTCCTTTCTGACCTTGACATTCTTCCTGTTGCATTTGCCATTGAACCTTTGGTAGGCATTCCTAGAAGCTAATGCGTTGAGCTCCTTGAGAACCACACCGGAGTCGATGGCCTTTTGTCCCCATGAAGAGACATTCAAAGCCAACACGGGCACCGAGAGGACCCCCGTCAACCAGAGCGCAGAAGGGAGGTGCATGTTGACGATATAGAGGCGAATATGGAGGAACGGGGAGTGATAGCAACGAAGCCGTATGTCAGATCACGACGGCCACCTTTTATACCAGGGACAGCATCCTGCAGACCTCCCTCTCCCATTTATCAGGGTATCTTTGGCCGTCCCAGTCCCATGAATAGACATTCCCATCGTACCATCACCGACTGACATCCTAGTAACCGAGCGGCGCGGGTTCGTCTTACTGTATTTGTATGCTGGTCCGAATCTTGGATGCATCGCTCTATCTGTGCCGTTGTTGATCATCTTTTGTATGGTGATGCCGGTTACTACTTGGATGCAGGTAAGATGCATGATACCTTGTGTTCCTACCCTGGACTACCACTCAAGACCTTCATGGGGGCGGCTTTTGCTACGACGGCAGAGGGAGTGCCGAGAAAGTGGGAGGAAATTGCAGAAAAAGTATCGAGCACGATTTCATGTCAAAAAAGCCAGGAAGACAAGGTAGATATACCTGACATTGATGTTTACCTGAAGACCCTTACAAGGTCAAAAGCTGGGTTTCCGTATAGGTGGATTGGGATGGAAGTTTGTCCTTCTGGGCACATGCCATCGAGCTTCCACTAAGAAACGGGCATGCTAAGGGGACATCTCATCAGGATTTCGAGTTGACGCATCTGAATAACTTTCAAGCTTCAATCTGTTCATTTAGGACGTTAGATCCTCATGTGCCCAATCCGCTCCCCGTCACGGCAAAATCGACTGTCTGGGGGACTCTGCCAAAAGCAAGACATGATGGAGTTCGTGGAGAAATTGAAGTAAGAAACTTGAGTCCCTATTGTTGGAGTTTTGATAGAAAGAAAGGAAAGTGGGTAGTAAGAAAGAAAAGGTTGGAAAGGAGAAAAGGGAAAAAAAAGAAGGAGGAAGGGGATATAAGAAAGGAAAGGAAAAGAAGAAAGAAGAAGCGAAGAAGAAAAAAGGACAGAGAGAAGGAGAAAAGAGGTTGAGAAGAAAAAAAGAATCGGTAAAGGAAAAAAATATTTGAAAAAAGGAAAGAAAAGAAAAACCAAAAATAAGAAAAAGAAAAAAAAGGGAACAATGAGAGGGGAAAATCTCATCTGCCGTACTTGATTCAGTTACTATCATCAAACATCAAAAGTCTGCCACAGCTTAGCCGACACATTCACAGCGGCAAGACCGCTCTTGGCTTGACAGTTCAACGGGAGGTAGGAGATATGTCCCGCTAGACACTATCCATTTTCTCTTCGCACAACGTGCTGACGATGAGACGTCCTTGACGAATTGGTCAATCGCTCCTTAGTAAAAAGAAAGGAGAAAAGAGGAAAAAAGAAAAGACAGAATCCACCAGGAAAGATTAAAATTAGAAAACCGGCAGTCTCCAAATTCCTCGATCACAACTATGTACCTACCTAAGATAGGTACGTAGAGTTTCGCTTGAATCTTCTCTACATCTCCCATCGAGTCTCGTTGTTGCCCCTCTTCTATGCTGCTGTGTAACCTGACGTTGAACTTTAGCGAGGACATGGTGATATCGAGACAGTATTAAGGGAGCACTGGATGTAGGGTCCCCACAGATGGAAATCGTACCACACACCTATCAAAACAGCGAATAGCCGAATACGATTCGAGCTTCCAAAACCACCGCGGTAGGAAACGCGGAACCCCCTCCGTTGCGCATAACAAGCTTGGTGTATAACTGGTCCGGCACCGTAGATGCGCAGACTTCCAAGATCCTTTCGACTCGCTCTCCATTGCCGAAACTGTCTGCTAACATACCTCACTTCCGCATGAAGCGACAATGGTTGTGACCCAAAAAAATACTTATAGACTTAAACCGCCTCTTTTGAAAGCGGAATGACAGTCAGCTGGACAGTCAACTTCACAATTTCTTCTGTCAGCAAGTCTTCCATCTCGATAACCTCGAAGGCGCTCATCGGGGTGGATTCCAACACCTGTATAGTGGACCGAGGAAACGTCTGACCGGCAATGGTTTTGATAGTTGTCACTCGGAGAGCTTGCTCAGATGGCAGTAACTCAACCTCGAAGCCCTGAATAGGTAAGCAAGTCAGCCAAAACCAGACGAGCGTGTGAAGAACAAGATCGGTACTCACTCCGTATAGATGTGGTATTGGGATCCACAACCTTGGGTCCTCCATCTCTGTTAAACATGACAGTTGTGGCATCCTGAATCGAGAAGGGCCGACCTGTGTCTCCGCTGGTCAGTGCTATTATGGTAGTATCGATGAGCCGCGTTCCATGTATCTTACAAGACGACCAGCAGTATCCTTCATCAATCTGTGAAGCTGCTCTTCCAGATAAAGGAGTCTTCTTTCCTCCACATGATGCAAAATTTCCGGCTTGAATGCTTCCGCCAGCTCTTGGTTATATGCCGTGTCTCGTGCGGTCTTCCCTTTCCCTCCAAAGGACTTCAAGGTTTCTGTGAAACAGTCCAGTCAGCTTACATCCGAAACAGAAATTGTGGCGAACTGGGTTGACATACTCCACACACGAGAATTTGCTTGAGCTTCTTCGACGAGCTCTTCCCATGCTCGGTACTCCTCAGAGTACTTGTCCTCGGGCGGCCTGCTACCAGCAATTATATGCAGCGCTGAAAGACCATCATCGCCTTCGGCATCCAAAGGCCCAGTATTATACCAGTCACATTGTCGCCAGCTGTATTCCTTGCTGAGCGTCTTCCGGGCCCCAGTCCAGTCCTTGTTCACCAGCGCTTGGTGCCACTGCTTGCGTCGCAGAGCATATTGTCTTGGATAGCTGCTAGCCAATTTTCCTCCCAGCCATAGCGCCACATCTTCCTTTTGGAGGCCTCGCGTACCACCAGACCCTCCGTCGAGTTCATCAAAGTCGAGTTTCTTCATATCAAAAATCTCGCTCAACATCTTATCAGCCAACATCCTGTATCCCTGAACGTCTGCAGGTGCGAACTCTGCTGCCAGTTCTGCACATGCCCGGTACTTGGACGCATCAACCAGTCGCCGGAAGATCTCGCGCTGAACTCTCTTCTCGTCAACGTTTATGGAAGACTCGGTCGAGTGGTCGCGATTGGAGTTCATAGTGACAACAATGACTTGCACAATGGGCACACGATTCCCTCTGTTTGGCTTGGTGGTGACAGACAACAACTGGAAGAATGCCCCTCTGAGCAAAATCTCCCTTTCACCCTCCGGCGAAATATTGGCCACCGGCATGGCACAGATCGAAGTGACCACGCTGTCCGGGTATTGCTTTCGATAGGCCCTGAGAAGGCCCTCATCAATGCCCCTCGTATGGACCTGAAGGTGCATGTGCACCAATCGTTCGCCCCCCGGTGACTTCTTCGTCGCGAAGTCTTCCATGACCCTGGGATCGGCGCTGGTTGACGTCAAGGCTAAGGGGATAGCAAAGCCGCGCATCGTCAAGTCGGGGTTCCGCATAATATCTTCATAGAAGCGGACGGTTTCCTGGTAGACAGGCATTCCGCGATGCGTGAGACCCTCAAAGTTTCCATAGCGTGGATCACCAAGTTGAGACAGCCGGAGATTATACAGGTCAATGGTCAGGAACTCGATGAGTGTGGTAGCAACCAGGAGATGCTCTTCAGAAGCGTGTTCCGTACGAAGGGTGTCACTGACCAGTTTGAAGAGGTAGTCGTATCCCGGAACCGAGCAGTACATTTCCAGAGCATCGTACTGCTCGCTGCTGTCAGTGGTACCGATATCAGAAGGGCGACTGACCGAAACGTCGGCGTAGTCGCGGTAACCACTGAGAAGTCGTTCAAGTGGTTCGCGCACCTCTTCCGGGAGCCTCTCGGGCTTACACCATCTCCGCACGGCCTCCACAAGTTGCGCATATGCGCCATTATCCAACCAAGCAGCGCGCACTTCTTCGATCTTACTCCGAAGTCGGGACATGCGTTCACGCTCAACCTGGCCGGAAAAGCCGGACTTGAGTGTCTGGAGGTTCACGGCATCGAGTGGTGCCGAGAATCTCGTCCTGGCTGCCGAGGTGGGTTTGAAACGAGGCATGGTGGGCTTTGTAATATGTGTTCCTTTTTTCGGCGAGTGTTGTTAAAGGGTTACTGGATGAATGGATCAGTTGAATTCGTATGTCATGCTTCTTGGTCAACTCAGAAGAATCAGCGCCTTCAGTATGAACGGGCTTGACCCTACTCCAGGTTGGTTATGCCGTTTTGAAACCACACAGCCGTAAATTCGTCTCGTGAACTTCACTTTGGAAAGGTAGGAGGTATGCCATGGGTCGGAAGGAGGAGGTGGGAGGCCGCCCACCAGAAAGAAGGCCCCTCAGAAGTGTGGTACCACTGACTGCTATGATGATTGGAAAGAATGGACGGCCCTGTTTGGGTATTCATTGCGCAGAAAGCCTTGCAACTGAGTCACTCCTCAAGTCATATCCAAGCCAAGCCTGGACTGAGATTTGGAGGGTGTCACAAAACCCCATGAGCATGGAGGGTGGCGCACGGCTATAGGCGATTTCACCCAATGACCATATTTATCACGTCCGACACTCCACATGGGAAGGCAGACAGAAGCAGCCACAACGCCAACTCTTCAGGAACCAAAAGGGCACAGCCTCGTCCACAACGAACCGCGAGCGGCTAGCCTGTTCGTCGTATACACTACCTCTAGTCATCCCCGATATCAACCACACAATTCTGTTATAGGCAGGTGAGATCAAAAAGGATCCCACATCCACGATCTAGAACTCAGGATGAACGGAAGTCTTTGCCATTTCCAGCTTGCATTGCCTTCCTTGCATAAGCTTGCACTTTGAAGGAAAAAGCCTCGTCAATTACCAAGACACCAAAGTGGCCACCGATCGACCACAAGGCGACATATCATGGCCGAAGTACTGACTGGTATTGCCGTCGCAACCGAATCCCTCACTCTTTGCATCAAGGCCGTCGTTATCCTCAAAAGATTCTATGTGACGGTCAAAGAGGCAAGGGAGGATCTCAATAAGATCCTCAACCTGGTCGGACGAACAAGAAACCGTATCGAACTCATGAAGATCACACTCATCGAACTTCGGAAAACAACTGACCCAGGTATTACTGCAGGCTTCATTGCCGCATGTGATGGACTCAACGGAACTCTGAAAGAGCTAGTCCAAGAGGCATCGACTATTGCCAATGGTCGATCTCGATTTGGTATTGCCAGACGTCTGAAATGGTCGATGAGCCACTCCAAGGTTGAGGAACTTGTTCGCAAGCTGGCAGAACAGGAGAAGGAGGTGACAAATTCGTATATGATGCTCAACTCGTAAGCTGATGCCATGTTTGCTACGAGGAGCTTGTCCTGATAACAAACCACAGATTAACCTCTCTCCGAACTCAACAGGAGTTGCAGAGGCTCACAAGGTCATCTGACGAGCGGTCCGAAATCACAATCGCCTTTTGCCAGGAATCGGAGGAGCGCCTTTCCGACGTGTCTACATTGCGAAGCAGCTCCGAAGAGCCTTTGAGTAGGCCTCGAACCTGGCTTGGGCATACCATTACCGATTACCACTCTCCGGAGTATCTGCAGCTGCGAGACGAGCTTTCCGAAGCCGTATATTGGGGTGACTGGGATGTCGTTTTCAACAAGCTTGAGGAGGGGTTCCGGACATTTGGTGAACTGTGGGGGAATGCGCCACGAGTGAGTAAGTGAAAGTACGTTGGACAGAGAGGATAAGCACCGAGAGGCTGATGCATACGGCAACACAGAAGATCGAGCGCAGTATCACCACCTCTCAATGTGGACTCCTCTTCATCAAGCAGTATATCATCATGCGCCAGTCCATGTCGTTGAACGATTGCTGGAATATGGAGCTTTCAGTAAGTTGCACACAGAAACTTATCTTCAGGTCCGCTCAGAGTGCGATTGTTGACACAGGAGCAGAAATGCTCCGAACAAGAAAATCCGAATTCGGGCATCCCAACTTGACCCCCCTCGAACTTGCTCACGAGATGGAAGTCTACCACCTTTATGACATTCTCCGACCAGTGATAAAGCGTCCTTTGCCACCAGATACTCTACAGAGAATCGAGTATAATTTTCACCGCCTGATCCGCAGTGAGATAGGGCAGTGTGTTGATACAGCAAAGCTCTATCTCCCTGTTCTTGAGGTCCTCAAGGAGCTCGATGGGGAAGCTGTGTGGTTCCCGATTAAGTTTGGACATCCCGGTGCTGTACGTTATTACCCATCTCCGAAGCTCTCGTAACCGACTCTAACATTAACCGACTCAGGGATACCTTTTCCAGCTGTTGGGCAGGGAGCTTCAGGTCAAATCTGTGAACATCCAGGACAAAGCTTCGGAGACCCTCTATCGCGTTATGGAAGACGACATTTATGAGACTGACCAAATCTTCAACTTTGCCGGAGACCTCAAACAGAAGAGAGACATTGATGAAGAGGATACCGCACAGCCCTTGTCGTTCAAGCTGGAACTCTGATGAAAGACCATGGGTGAAGGATTCTTCTTCTGGCTATTGCTCCACAACCGGATAGTCGGAGCATCCTTGATCGGCACAGTCAATTATGGGGTCCATATCGACGACACTTTGTTTCGTGAATTGGCATATTAGGGAGTTCACGACATTAATCCCGCGACAAATGCCCCGAAAAGCACAGGGCTGATAGAAAACAAGCTGCGAAACGCACCCGGCCTACAGGAGTTGCCGGAGTACAATGTGCTGAGAGACTTGGTCCCCATCTCAAGACCGGCATCGGAAGGGGAAGATTTGAAACCCATTCACATTTCCGATTTCCATGAACCATACCGTTGTGAAAAACCACAACGAACTGAAGGTTGAATCGGAGTGACGGCAAGCCATATCCCATAGCTCGCCAACGTACTCGTCGATGGTATCCGGGCTTCCATCCAGTGCGTACGAGAAGCGAGGCGGTTGTAACCCCCCTGCTCACTTCGCCACCTGCGTTTCCTTTTTAATGATGATGCTTCCACTTGCAAGCGACCACTACACTCTTGCCATGCAGCAAGCTTGTCTGCAGTTCCGATTGGAGAAGTCAAACGAGGCGTGGATGTGTATACCTACATGATCTGTTTCTGCCTGTGGTGCCTCACAGGTAATGAGTCTGCAAGGTTATACAATGATACTGATTGAATGGCTATTTTATTCACGACCTTCGCTCCAGCTCCCAAAGAGAGGTGGGATAATTTCAGATAATACCTGATTTGGAAAAAAAAAATACCGTACTATCGTGAAAATTCTCGCTTGTTAGCCCAAGAAGGGTAGAGGGGGACGCGGTGGCTGGAGGTGCCTAGGTATTTATGCTCGGTTGAAGTCGAGGTGATGCCGGGTTGGTCATTCGCTGGTGCCTCCTCGGAGAGCTAGAGAGTTTTCTCCATCAATGCCGACAAACTCATCATCTTCCTCACCGTAAACAAACCCCAACTATTTCTCTTCTTCGCTACCCTCGTCGCCCGTGTCACCGGCCTCGTCCACTGCGTCCTCACAATAATCGGCCCATATTCCTCCAGATGAGCCGCCCTCCACATCCTCGCCAGACTCGCCCTGTGATTGAGATCCTTCGCTAGAGTCATGATCGTCTGCATCCTCATCGTCATAGATCTCCGCTAGGTCCTCGGAATATCCATCTTGCTCTTCCTCAGCCCATTCAATAATCTCCGTGACATCCGCCTCCCCATTCTCGTTGAACCTGATCTCGGTGACCAGGACGTTGCACAGCGAACAGCGACCTCTCACAGGAAAGCCCGACTCGACAAGGTCGCGATAGAAGCGGGATCCACTGATGCCCGTCTTGACGATGTACAAGCAGCCACAGTTGGCTACCATGCTGCGGAGGAACAGGGCGGAGGATCTCGGTTTCGGTCTTGGCGGGCAATCCTGGGAGGACTGGGAAGGCTGTGTTGGGTTGTTTGGAAGGGATCTGCGGGTTTGAGTACTCCGGGATGTGGTAAGGGGCTGGGAGAGAGGTTTGGATGTTAGCTTTTTGCTTCTTTTTTCGTGGATCAATATGGGGAATAATGAGTTCGACCATGTGTAGAGCAACGAGCAAAATCAGCCATCTTGCTTCTGCCCTTTTTCTTTCCTGGCTAGGGCTACCGATCCTTGCCGTACAGAATGATGGCTTTCCGATGCCGTTCGCAGTTACATCTTTGTCATCTCCATTGGAGTCAAATCACTCGTCCCCGGTCCATTCAACCGGACAGCACCTTCCGAACTGCCGAGCCCGTAACAAGTTTGGTGGTTATTCTGCTGGCAAAGCAAGAAGAGGAAGAAGGAGGAGGGAAAATGAACAAGAAGGAAAGAAAATCATAAAGTTGAAATTGGCTGACCTGGTCTGAAGAATCTGTCGAGTTGCCGCTCTTAGAGGGCTCTGATGATAGAGATTCCGTGGCCCCTTGGGTGGCGTGACTGATGTCTGCGTCGCTCTTAGACGGCGCTGTTGACGGACATTCAACCGGTGATTTTGGTTGGTTGTTCTGGTTGGATATCTCAGGTACCGCCAGGCCCGTCTTTAGGGCAGCTGCGTAAGACAAGACCGGAGCCTTGCCATCTTCGGTCGGCATCTTGGTCGTGTGTTCTGGTTACGATTGGGACTGGTCGTTCTCGTTAGACACTTCGGGGTCAAAATCTGCTAACAATTTCTTCTTGGCAACATTCGGAGCATAGGATAGAGTTGAGTAGATGGGGAGTAATGCGCTGTACACGGGGTGGACAGTTCTCTTATGACTTGAGGACTGAGCAATATCGATGTTTCTTGAGGTTGTTGTTTTTCGACCGTGGAATTAACTTGCCAAGTATTGTTCCATGACTTGGAATTGTCGTGTTCTTTAGTCCGGCGTTTGGACTGAACTACCGTGCTGTAACGAGGAAGGGTCTTTCTTTATTTGCCGGTTTGGATGTGATTGATGAAGTGCATAAGGGAAAGAGAAAATGGAGGACCTTGTCAGTCCCATCCCGATTATTTCAGGGCAGGTTTGTTCTTTTATCATTGAAGCCGCTTATGCAACACCGCCGAATGTCCGGTAGTTATGTACGACCTTTTCCGGAAGTCCAAAAGTTTGGTCACGATATCGGATATCCAACAGGCATATTATATGCCGACGTTGGGCAAATACTGCCCTGAATGTGTCGGAAAACCAGGATATTGATGCTGTCGCTCTCAACCCGTAATAAGTCGCAAGCGTGGGATTTGGAGAGGTAAGGCGTAAGGCACAGACATGTATACCAAAAACCACATCCTGCGGCATATTGATCGGTCCAAGTTTGGATTGATGCAAAGCTGATGTATCTCTGTGCGCCACGCTCATTTGAGATCTCTCTCTAGCTGGGAAATTGTACTTGTATAAAGACTGTATAAAGACTGAAAGCTTGGATCTGCGACAGTGTGCAGGATGCGGCGCGGGGGAATTATTCAGCTGCCGGCCGTTCGGACGAAGATGTTATGTTCTCGGTTGTCAAAAGTGCTCGGCTGGATGACGACTTGATGCGGTTCGACGGGCATGAAGCTCGAAATCTTGCCGGAGGAAACGTTTGAGATGAAGCACAAGGACCAAGATACCTATCGTGAATGGCATATTCAACAGTAATGATTTTGTTTTCTGTATTCTGCGAGTCGTCTTTCATTGCTCTCCAACCCCCCCAGATTGAAGCGACTGGTTCGTTTGAAGGTAAGTACAGTAGCAGGCCCATTTCTGCGATGAGCGCATCAACCCGAAACATCGGCACATGTGGTTGATTTGACTTGGGTGAGAGTTCAAGTTGTGCGTCTCTCTCGTTGTTTGGTTTCCCAGAGCTCCTTGGGTCGTCGTCATCTGTGGATCCACTGTGAGGCCTCTCAGCCACTTGAACGTTCAACTGAATCCCTTCTGCGGAGACAGTGGCGCAGTGCCAAGCCTTCAATTATACCCCTGGCTAGTCCCGGACTCCCGGCCAGACTCCAGAGGCCCTCATTATCCTCTTTCCTGTTTTGTTCCTTCGTTGCAGTTTGATACTCCTATGACATGCTTCCCATCATGACCGCCAGTCGTCATAGTAAGGGACAAACTGAACCCCAAATACCTCTAAGGGCATCGATTCGGCCCCGCAGTCACTTTCAAGCGGTCAGGAACGTAGGACAGGTCACTAAGTGTACGGTGGTAGTCAGAGTTGAAACTGAATTAATTCCTTGCCTCACTGTGACCACACTCAGACTACTGTCCTTCGACCAGTACTGTACGCTACCGCCTTGAACCAGACCACCAAAACGAGGCGCATTCGCATCGCCAAACAGTCACATGAGAAAACTCCAATCAACGGACAAACCCCACCCCCGAGAGCATTCAGCCCCTCTCTGACATCCCCTTTCGTCCACTTGTCCCCAGAATCACAAGTCGAGCAATCCATTTCCAGTGCGCCAAGCCGGCTTCTGAGACGTATCGAGGTCCATCTCCATCGAATCCTATCCGTTCCATTGGGTCCGGCCTTCTGTAATCCTAGAAATCCAAAGGGCTGTGCCATAGTATGCCATCCTCATCAGGTCCGAGTAATAGATCCGTTGTGAAGCCCGCCGCTTTATTCCTTATAAGTCTTGTCGTCCTCCTCTTCTTTTCCACGATCCCATCTCCCACTTTCAATTCTACCTTGTTGAACCAGCTCTACTCTGGTCATCAGCATCCTACAGCAACAATCGCAACGACAGCTACAGTCACCTTTACGGAATCAGTCACGGCCACCATCACTTCTGTTGACAAAGGACCAACACCATCCTCCGTCACTTCCACCACACCAGCCACAACAGAAACAAGTACTACTACAACCGAACAACAAACGACACCAACATCACCAACCATGGGAGGCGGTCCAGACACCACCGGCTACCGCACCGTAGCCTACTTTGTCAACTGGGCCATCTACGGCCGCAAGCACCGGCCGCAAGACTTGCCCGCCGAGAAGCTGACGCACATTCTCTACGCCTTCGCCAACGTGCGCCCGGATTCGGGCGAGGTCTACCTGACGGACCAGTGGGCGGACACGGACATCCACTGGGAAGGAGACAGCTGGAACGACAGCGGCACGAACCTGTACGGGTGCCTGAAGCAGCTGAACCTGCTCAAGCGGCGCAACCGCAACCTCAAGGTGCTGCTGTCGATTGGCGGGTGGACATACAGCAGCAACTTCAAGGAGCCGGCGAGTAAAGAAGAGGGGAGGAGGAGGTTTGCTGAAAGTGCTGTTGAACTTGTACGTTTTGGAAGTCTCTAGATCTTCATCTTCCTTACATATCTTTTCCTAGTCCATGTTCGGGACTAAAAGCTAACACTGCCAACCAAATAGGTCAAAAACCTCGGCTTCGACGGCCTCGATATCGACTGGGAATACCCGCAAAACGCCCAAGAAGCCTCCGACTTTGTCTCTCTGCTCTCAGCCTGCCGCTCCGCCCTCGACGCCTACGCCTCCACCGTCCCTGGGAACCCCCACTTTGAGATGAGTGTCGCCTGCCCGGCCGGCCCGCAGAACTACGAGAAGATGGACTTGCCAGGAATGGACCGGTACCTCGACTTCTGGAACCTAATGGCGTACGACTACGCTGGCTCGTGGGACCAGGTGGCGGGCCACCAGGCCAATCTATTCCATTGCAACAGCAACCCGGCTGCCACGCCCTTCAGTACCCAGCGCGCCGTCGAGTACTACTTGTCGACAGGCGTGGCGGCCGACAAGATCGTCTTGGGCATGCCGCTGTACGGGCGCGCGTTTCAGGGCACCGAGGGATTGGGGCAGCCGTATAGTGGTGTTGGCGAGGGGACGTGGGAGAATGGCGTGCATGATTACAAGAAGCTGCCGTTGGAGGGAGCCGAGGAACGCGTCGATTACGAATCTGGTGCTACGTATTGCTATCATCCGGGAACCAAGACGCTGGTCAGCTATGATACGCCTGGCATGGCGAGGATGAAGGCCGAGTATATCCGGGAGAGAGGCCTTGGTGGTGCCATGTGGTGGGAAAGCAGTGCTGATAAGGAAGGCCCTGATAGCTTGATTGGTACCGTCGTCGAGGGTTTGGGCGGCCTCCCGGCGTTGCGTTGGGACGGCAACTGCATCGACTACCCGAACACCAAGTATGACAACTTGCGGGCTGGGTTTCCGGGGAATTAGGTCGTAGTCGTGTATGTTGATGGATAGGATGGTGAATGTCGTCGTACACTTGGTAGTGTCATGGTAGATGAAACATATTTCACAATCACAGCCAGCAGCGAAATTCAAGTAAAAATGATTCGGCCAAGTTGGTCATGCCATTCCCATTTTTGCTTTCCCTCGCCAGTGAAAGGTACCCTGATGTCCGCTCAAAACGCCGTACATGAAGTTCCGATCCTAGCGAGATGTGGTATTGTCATTCCCCGTCCCAGATCATGCCCCTAAGCTTTCCAGCAATTTAAGAGCTCTTCTCGAAGACGTAGGTGAGGTGGCAGCGACCGCAGTACTGACGATCCTGCATGGCGGCCATGAAGACACCGGCACCGCACTGTAGATATCGGGTTAGCGAATGATCGTTGCTGCAACAGGTAGCTAAACGGTAGAACTCACGGTCTCGTTAGGGCACTCGCGGCGAAGACGCTCGATCTTGCCGTCGGAGTCGACCTTGTAGTACTTGAGCACAGCGAGTTTGGTCTTTTTGCGCTTGTGCTTGATCTTCTTGGGGGTGGTGTAGACCTTCTTTTTTCTCTTCTTACCACCACCACGGAGGCGAAGCACGAGGTGGAGGGTGCTCTCCTTCTGGATGTTGTAGTCGGAGAGGGTGCGGCCATCCTCGAGCTGCTTGCCAGCGAAGATCAGGCGCTGCTGGTCAGGGGGGATGCCCTCCTTGTCCTGGATCTTCTGCTTGACATTGTCGATGGTGTCGCTAGACTCCACCTCAAGGGTGATAGTCTTGCCCGTGAGGGTCTTCACGAAGATCTGCATGATTGCCTACTGAGAAGTGGTAAGGAAGTGTTAGAGAGACAGAGACACAGCAGAGGGAGGATGCGATTCCTGCGAATCCTCGTGATGCTGCGCCCGGCTTAACGCGCAAAAAGATGTTTGACTGGGGATGGGATGTGATGGGAAGCGCCGAAGCGTTGTAAATATCGTTATCTTCCCTTCCTCCCGCCCGCGGGAGAAATCCCCAGCAAAGCGATCATGGAAAATATCGACTTGTGCGAATGACAGCAAGAACGAGGGGGTATCATAAAAGATGGGTGTAGAAGCCGAGCACAGCACCACGATTCATCACAGCATCGTGCAGACGTACCTAGACACAATGTCTTCCTCAGCAATCTGTAGACGGTGTGAAGGTGCTTGACGAGGAAGAAAAAGAAGTCGGGATTTGAAGGCGGCCGCGAAAGGCGGATTTCTTTTGTCAACCGTGCCCCACACAAAAGCGGAGTCAGCTGACTTGGGCGGGCAGCTCGCACACAGCAGGAGGAACCTTAGGGTTTCTGGGAGCGGTAGCCCTGGGGCCAAGCGGCAATTCACCTGGCCCCAGCGCCAGCAGGTTGGGCTGAAGCCCTCTGGCACTGGCAGCACTTGCAGCACAAGCACCCACTTGTGGGGCGCACAGGCCATCCGTGCCAAATTGTGGATCCCACACACGCTTGGCCACGCTCTGGCCGCCGTACTTCTGGACGTCGTGCCTTTTGTCGAATTCTTGAACTTCCTCTTCTCGTCCTTTCAATCGACAGCAACATCTTGAGAACCGTACCACTCAAGACACCGCCAAGATGGTCAAGAAGAGAAAGAACAACGGCCGCAACAAGAAGGGCCGCGGCCACGTCAAGCCCATCCGCTGCTCCAACTGCTCGCGATGCACTCCCAAGGACAAGGCCATCAAGCGCTTCACCATCCGCAACATGGTTGAGTCCGCTGCCATCCGTACGTTCGACGACACACGACTGAGCTGATTAAACGACGACTGCTGACCATGTCCTCTCCCCGCAGGTGATATCTCGGATGCCTCGGTGTTCGCTGAGTACACGGTTCCCAAGATGTACCTCAAGCTGCAGTACTGCGTCTCTTGCGCCATTCACGGCAAGATTGTCCGGTACGTTTGTCCGCCTGGCGGGGACAGCCACGTTCGCTTTCAAAGCGACGTGGGCGGCTGAGATGAACCTTGGTCGAACCTCTGCTCCCGCCAAAACCCTACAAAGTATCCCCCGTCCGTCTCACTGACATTGATGACTATAGTGTCCGTTCCCGCGAGGGCCGCCGCAACCGTGCTCCTCCCCCGCGTGTCCGCTACAACAAGGACGGCAAGAAGGTCACCCCTACCCAGGGTGCTAAGACCGCCTAAATCAGGCGACCTTAGCGGCTTCCTTGCGACAAACCAGCTTCGGGGTTAACAGGCGTTTTCTGCGTTGGTCGGCGTTTCGATTTTCTGGGGGTTTATATGGAATGAACATGAGGCCGAAAGGCAGATGATATCATGACATGGCGCTTTTTTGCACAGAAGCAAAGAAGCTGGCAATCACCGGATACACAAACGGAATCGGAATGGGCATGGGTTCCTTCGACCAGTTAAGGGATACCAAGCTAATAGTCTACCAATAATGAGCACCTGTTGATGAACAACACATTCGTCTCTTTGTGCCTCCCGCTTGCTTTTTGCGCTCGATGTCTGAGAATTCGTCTTCACTATCTTTAGGGCGTTTGTCGACTGATATCACTCGTCCCAGTCCAACATTGCTCACCCTTCTTCCACCGCTCCCTTTTCATCGCCCTCGACTCTCGTTCATCGTTACGGCCTTGTCCTGTTCCTCGCCCTTTTGACTACGTCATTTTGCAGCTTGACCCTGCGAAAATGCTCACAACACAGCCACTGCAGTGGCATGCCGATATGGTCGAGTCGCCTGGGAAGAGAGTCAGCGAGCGAAGGCCGTGAGAGTGGGCGCAACGGAAAACTAGGTGGTGCTCAATCCTCGTGCCGTCCTGTCTTGAGCTTCGTTTGAGACTCGAAGGCTAGGATAAGAACTTTTGGGGGATTGACCTCGACGGTCCATTGCATTCGCTTACCAGGCCCTTAATGCGTCCTCGGGTCTTTCATACCAAGGCGCACACCCTTTGCTGCACAATCCTTGCCTCAACATCGTGGCGATCATGCCATACATGCCACGACTGGACAATCACCTTGAGGATATTGATCATTACTTAATGAAGTGGGTAGCTACTTACGATGTGAGCCGAGCTACTGAGAGGAAGCCCTCGTCGATCACGTCACTTATAATGACGGGGACATTTCATGTTGACTTGCTAGATAAAAGGCATGCATTTCTATGTCATTGTCGCTTATTCACTCCTCGTCGCAGTGAAATCAGGCGCGGCCGGGTGTTGAAAGATAAAACTCATCACTTCGAGGTGACGGGCAACATGCTCTTGGGAAACTCCACAAAATCTACGGGTTCGAATGGCATAGGTCACCGGGCAACAGCTTCATACTCTGCTTACGTAGCTAACAAATGTTATGACAGAGCCACTCACTCTACATAAAAGTGTCCCTCGCAGCCAGGGAGCATTGTCGACCTTCAACAACTTTATAGTCTCAAGATTAAATCACAATGAGTGTGTTGTTGTTGTTGTTGTTGTTGTTGTTGTTGTTGTTGTTGTTGTTGTTGTTGTTGTTGTTGTTGTTGTTGTTGTTGTTGTTGTTGTTGTTGTTGTTGTTGTTGTTGTTGTTGTTGTTGTTGTTGTTGTTGTTGTTGTTGTTGTTGTTGTTGTTGTTGTTGTTGTTGTTGTTGTTGTTGTCAGGGATCTATATTGTCGAATGCCGAGCTGGGATCTGTTCACCCTGTTGCAACTGCTCGCGATGTCGGATCTCTCGAGTATCGACAGGTACCGTCAAGCTGTGGTTGAAACGACGTATGAAGCTACCGCTCTGATAGAGACTGGAAATCTTGCGAATTCGTAACAAGCTTCATGATGGTCATGTTCTTTTATGCTGTTCAAACAAAATTTATTCGGCGTGACACCTGAGTCATCGAGGTGATAGGGTCTTTTGCATTACAATACGAGGCGAAAAACAACAATGACAACAAGCTAAGTTTACATTCGGGCTTACCTGTGTATCTGCACATCTGGCGTAACGGATATATACTGGTCGTTCTGTCCCGCTATCTTGTATCCCATGATGATGTAGCGTAGGCTGAGAATTATAGTGTGAGCTGTGCTAGAAGATAATCAGGGAGAGCAGCGCCCCGATGCGAGATTTGAGGCACTCGAACTGTTTGAAAAGCGTACTATAGGTTGGTGGAACGAATCAAGTGGTATACACCTACGAACATCTGAGGTTAAACGTCGATACCTTGTTCACTTCTAGTCAATTGGCTCCTCAAGCGCAAGTCTCACTGGCGATATTGATTCCAATAATTTGCGTTTTGCGACTGGAAGCGATTTTGCCCATGGACATGACTTTCAACCGATGGACGCTGTTCGTGAAGAGGAAATGCGGATATGTTCCTGGCCTCCTTGACGCAGTACATGATGATGGACGACCTAGCTCGTAGTCCATACAATATGAACGAACTTTTCTCGATTTTGAAAAGTAGCATACAGATGTCGGGAAGGTGGCTAGTGACCCCATTGCCGGCGTGCCATCATATGCCTTTCATCCTGCTCCAACTGACCACTATGCGTCACCTCCCTAGATGTGTGTGAACCTCGTGTTGAGCCGTTCGACCGTGATTATTGGACTGATCCAGCCGCACAAACGCCTTTGGAGATCAGATAGCGGACAGTGGCTGACCTGGCAGAAACGTGGCAGGAGCCGTCGCAAGCAACATCGATCTTTGGCTTGATCAAAATTTGTTGAGTAGAGGCAACTAGAGGTATTCAAGTATCAAGGCACGTGTGAACAGAATGGCAAAGAAGAGAAAATACAGGACTCGAGAAGGAGAAATGGAAGCAGAAGTGGCCCTTGCCGCAAGGTCGGGTCCGTCGGTTGCTCCCTTGCCTGCCGAGCTGCCCCGATCGGCTGCCCTATCGAGAATCCCTGGCCGCTAAACCCAGCTGGGCGCCCTGAGCTGGCTGTGTGGGCTGCCACGAGGCGCGATGCGGGGCCAGCTATGGAACCCTCCGTCACTCCGTCACCTTCCACTTACAGTTGTTCGTCCATGGCGTGGGTGTCACTCTACGCATAGTAAGGTCTCCGTCCATTGATCGATTCGGGCATTGGGGAGGACGGGAGCCAGACACTTGTAGAGGTCACAGTCATGGGACAAAACCCACCGTGTTCCGGCTGCCGGATCGAAGGGAGCGGGACCGTCAACAAGCTCCGGCAGATTACACTAGGTAACCGGAGCACCTTTACTGCTTAGCTCCCGTTCTCTTCCTTCCACCTTTCCCTTGACGCCCGTTATCCCTTGATTTCCACGGGTTGAGCCTGTGTTCGATTCCACTTTCTCTTCCAACAACGGGCGGGCACTGGACTTCCACAGTCGCTTCGAGCACCCATCAAGCACCGGCAGTGTCCAGTGCAGCAGCTACGTTACCTCTTACCTCCACTCTACGGACATCTCGGCAAGGGCGCACGTCAACAAACCCACCTTCACCAGAAGGAACCCTCCGTGCATCTCTACATCTAGCTTGCCTCACTAGTACCTACCTACCTCTACCTGGCACCGACCTACCTCGACAATCTGCCAGTATCAACTTATCCATTGTTGCAAGAACTGCCGGCACTTGACGCTTTTCTCGATTCCTATTCGAATTCCTCACTCGCTTCCATCCAATGCTTCGCTGCCGCCGCTAGGTTTATCAACCCGCTTTGCATCTTGCATCATCCTTATCGCCCACTCACAGGCAACGTACCTTGCAGAAACGCCGTCACGCCGCCTTGGTGAACAAGCTGAGGAGAACAGCTACCACACCTAGTGAACATAGTAGCCGCAACAACACATCATCTTTACCACCTCGAGAAAGCCTGGCTCCAACCGACGGTGTTGGGCACCTAGCTCCAGCCCCGGCTCAACATGGAAGCGCCGTCTTCCTTTTCAACCCCCAAGCGCAAACGTCCGTTACCATTCGAGCCAACAATCCCCAATCTCAACCAGACCAGGGCCTTGACTGGCTTGACAGGGGAATTCACCTTTGAGCTTGGGTTGCCCACAGACACCGAGGACGGCAGCAAGAGTCCACGGACCACTGTGGCACACAGGCTACAGCAGCTCTTCCTCAATGGCGGGGCCCTCGGCGGTACCTCTACCGGTGGGGTCTTTGGTGGAGGCATTGCGCCCGCACGAACATCGACATTGCAACCACAACAGCCATTGTCGCAAACCCAACAGCAGTACTTTGGCTACCCATTTCCACGGATTTCACGGTCGCAAGACATGCAGGAAGTTGAGGAAGATCGTGAGCGACCAGGCGGGCCCCGAAAGCGAGCCAAGCTCCACGATCGAGACATTGACATGACGGGCATTGCCGAAACCCCAATGCGGCCTCCCGCTTCGACGAACAATGGCGGCACATTTGAAGCTGCCGGAACGGACTCGACTTCTTCCATGCCAACGCCATCAACTCCAGTCAGTCAACAAGCAGGCGCTGTCATCACTCCAAGTGGCCCATTTCCAAAGCGACGACTGGCGCCCAAGGGCGTTCGGTTCAACATGGACCCCGCTGAAAACCAACAGGCTGAATTGGGAGACAACACGATGGGTACAAGCGGCACAATCATCACCCAAACAACAAAGAACAATGACATCCCGATACCATCTTCCTCTCCCCTCTCATCGATTACCAAAGTGGTCGCCATCCCCAGTTCTACACCAACCCAGAGACCCTTAGCGCCGAAGCCGGCCAACATCAGCATGGCTCCGCCGTCATCGTCGTCAGCAGCGGCCGCAACAAAGAAGCCCCGGAAATCAAAATCACCACCCCTCCAACCTCAACCGGCCACATCGACCTCAACATCCTCCCCCCACTCACCCACCGTAATCGATCCGATCCGCGCCAGCCTCACCTGGCAAGATTCCGAAATCACCGTCTACGACCCGGACGACAGCGACGACGACGGTACCGGTATCAACGGCATCGGCTTCAGGCCTACTCCAGAGATGGAACACGCGCGCAGGATGAAGCGCAAGAAGCAGCTGGCCGAGTATCGAAAACGCGAGATGGGCGAGGCTCGCGCCAGGAGGAAAGAGCGAAGAGCGGGTGCTGACGGATTGGTGGGCAGCGGCAATGAAGGTGGTGGAGGCAGTAATGGCGGACCCAAAAGCAAGGATGCTATGGCGACTGCTAAGGGCAAGCTGAAGGCCGAGAAGAGAATGGTTAGATTTTTGGAGACGGTGACGAAGACGGTCGTTGAGATGCCACCGCCGACACCGGTCACGATGATGGAGGGTGTGATGCAGAGTGAGGCGGCAGCTGCGGCGGAGGGTCAGGGACCTAGTGAAGGGGATGCTAGCGGGAGTGGTAATACAAGCGTCTCTGGTATGGCTGGCGCTGGCGCTGACATTGCCAGGGTTGAGGCTTGACGGGCGGGCCTTTTTCTCTGCTTGTGGCTCTTAATTGTCCGGCAAGCAAGTTATGCATGATCAACTCAATGGCTTGCCTTTTTCATTGGCATGTTTGGCGTTTGGGTGTAGGGGGGAACTGGTTCGGATACGATAAGACGCGAGCAACCGTGACGTGCTGGCGGAAGGGACTATGGGAAATTTCAGTTGCGCATGAAATACGACGGGTTTGAATGTAGGATATCGCAAGAGAAGGACAGACTCGCACATGAGTCTTTACCATGTTCTTTTTTTTTTTTTTTTTCGCAGAGCTGGGGCGCCTCGAGGTTAGGTACTCTAGAGGCATGCACTTTCTTTGCTTAATATCATTGCTTAACATGACTTTGAAGCGTAGAAGCATGCCTTTGTCCCCGGAGAATGAATTATCACTTGGTGAACTCGCTGCCGTGGTGCGCCATAACCATGCTGCCATTGTGCGTAATGAATCCAGACAACGCCCCTTAACTTCAAAAGG
Organism: Neurospora crassa OR74A; assembly: GCF_000182925.2. Classification (NCBI taxonomy): domain Eukaryota; kingdom Fungi; phylum Ascomycota; class Sordariomycetes; order Sordariales; family Sordariaceae; genus Neurospora; species Neurospora crassa. The sequence continues at coordinate 1,471,013 of NC_026507.1, forward strand.
TATCGATATATGTCCGTGCAAGTCATAACCTACATCTCCTACTCCTAGCTATGCCCTTCTTCACCTCTATCCTAACACAACGTCTCACCTCAGCACATCAAAGAAGCCCTCTCACCTCCTCACCCCCCCTCACCAAAACTTGTACCAGCTCTTCTTCTTCTCGCCCCCAGGTGCAGTCATCGACGTGCCCTGCACCACCTCCCCCTTTTCCGCCGCCTTCTTCTCCTTCGCCTCTTTAGCTTCCTTGGCCCTATTCTCCGCCTGCTTCTTCGTATAGACCGCCACCACCCTCTGCATCTTCTCCTTCTCCTTCCTCCTCTGCCACTGGCAGTACTCGTACTGCGCCATCGCCCCCACGATCCCGCACCCTACACCCCAGTTGGCCGCTTTCGGGATGGGCAGGCCCATGATCCACCGCAACACACCGATGCCTGCGCCGGCGCCGATGCCTGTCATGAAGCCTTGGCGGGCGCAGGGCGTTTCGTGCACGGAGAGGAAGTCGGAGGGGGAGATGGTGGAGGCGACTTCGGTGAGGGAGATGCGGTTGGATGAGTGGGTGGTGGGTTTTTGTTGTTTTTGTTGTTGTTGGGAGGGTTGTTGCTGTTGTTGCTGGCCTGGGACTACTTGTGGTGTGGTGTTGTTGGACTGTGGTGGTTGTTGTTGGAGGTCTTGAGAGGGCGCAAATGGAGCAGGAGGGGGAGGGGGAGAGCCGCCGCTGCCGCCGCTTAGCCAGGAGCGGGCGGCGGCGTCGGGGTTTGTGGGTGTTGTTGTTGTTGTTGTTGATGATGTTGTTTGGTCACGCGTCATGGTTGCGGTTTGCGATGATTGTTGATGGGACGGGCTTCAGTTTCTCTCGTGTTCCGTCTCGAAAATGCGCAGTTCTGTCAGGGCGCAGAGAAAAGTGTGGAGTTGTGCGTGTATGGTAGTTGTGTGAATATATGTGGAAGTCGCTGGTTGTTATTCGCTTGCTGGGATTGCAGTGTTTGAATGGCAGTCACGATATGTATCGGTAAGGTGATGGTGAGTTGAAGTGACGGATTGAGCAGGGAAACGAAGAAAGTGGAATTGGCCAATGGAGACTGCTCATTGACGTTCTCTCCGTCGTCTTCCGCACGGCGGCCGAAGGTGTCGCGGGGAAGCTTTTTTTTTTCTTCCTGGTGGGGACCTTGCGGGATTACGGGGAAGATGCAGGTACTTTAACGCACTTACATGGGGAACATTAGGCGAGCTACCGTAGAGATTCAGCTTCCAATTGTCATCAGAACTTCCGTCTAACAAACACAAGTTAGTAACATCAGTTACACTTCCGCCCTCAGATTCGGAGCCGGCTACGGGACGAGCTCGTACAATGCCCGACCTTCTTAGGTAGAGGTAGCTTTGACTTGGAGATCCAATGGACGGCAACTTGGACGGAGACAACAATGGAAGGTCCAAGCTCCCGTCCCTCCCGATCGGGCCGCTTCATGATTCGAGCATGCCCGCCCCGGCGGAGGGGCCGTGTCCCGAGCTGAGGTAGGTGGAGGGAGCGTCTGCCGGCGGGCAGCCCACTTCCCCACCGCTCCAATCCTTGTTCAGCGCCTTGACGCCCTGTGAGTGCCCTGAAACGATCAGCTTGACTAGTGGGCAATGTGTGCGTTTAGCGCCCGGCGCGTCAGACAAATTGGACCGTCTACCGTACGTAGTCGCGTCTGGCGCGTCTCCCAGTTAAACGACTTTAATGGGTTCCTGAGACTTTCCAAACATTGAAGTGCCTGCCTCCCATCTCACAACCCCATTCTCTTCACCAAACCAAGGGACCCTGTGCCAGCCATACCTCGAATCTTGGCTGGCCCTCCATGTCAACCTACTTGTGAAAAAGACATATTCCTGTTTCTTGTCTCTCCTTCCATTTCCATCCGACTTTTCTTGGATCGAGAGATCCTACCGAACAGGACGGAAAACGGAGGGCAGACCAAAGCACAAGACGAACATCTCGGGGCCTACGCAAGGGCCAATCCAATTCTTCGAATATGCCCAACACTTCTCTAAGGCGACAGCCTCAAAAGGGCTACCGTCGCGGTGGCAAGAACGCCTACCATGGCGGATCCAAAACACGAACGTTCGCTGCCTCGGCCAGCGCCCGCGGCGAGGCTACCTCGACAGACGAAAAATGGGAAAGGACAGCCCTTGCGAACCAGATCGACGAGAACATGGGCTTTGCCCGATACGATGCCGGGAAGAAGCGCGAAGGCTGGCTGGTCAACGTACAACCGACATCCATCGACGACCCCCGTATCCCCGGCGGCGGCGGTCGCGCGGCACTCGACTGCTACTTCATCGAAGAGGACGGGTCAACATTCAAAGCCACAGTCGAATATGAGCCATACTTTCTGGTCGCATGTCGAAAAGGTCACGAAGGCGAGGTCGAGGAGTGGTGCAAGAGAGTGCCTGGTGGCGGCTGCGTCAAGTCCATCCGGCGGGTCGAGAAGGAAGATCTCAAGATGCCCAACCACTTGCTGGGCTATCGTCGAACATTCTTGGAGCTGAGGTTTCATAACGTGCAGGACTTGATGTCCGCCAAGCGCGATGTCATGCCCATTGCGGAAAAGAACAAAAAGGGCATGGATGCCATGGATACATATGCCGAAGTAGCATCGTGGGTTCCTCTCATGTTATCTGTACAGGCTGATCACCGCTGCTGACACATACCCCCCCAATTAGAGCGAACGGCGGGTTTGATCTTTTTGATGACGATTCACGAAATGACGAGCGACGACATAATGCTGGTTTTGCAGAGGCGAGCGATTTCATTGTTGATATCCGGGAATACGACGTCCCATACCATGTGAGAGTAATGATAGACTTGGGTCAGTTCTCCTTGCACACTCCCCAGCGTGTGTGCTTAGCTGACCATCCACAGACATACGAGTTGCTAGATGGTATCATGTCGAGGCCAAGAATGGAGTCACGACAGTAAAAGTAAACGAGGAACGTTTGGCCATGGCCGATCCCGTCGTAATGGCTTTCGATATCGAGACCACCAAGTTGCCCCTCAAGTTTCCCGACGCCGCTATTGACCAGATCATGATGGTCTCATACATGATCGATGGCCAGGGTTTCTTGATCACAAATAGAGAGATTATCTCCGAAGACATTGCTGATTTCGACTACACACCAAAACCCGAGTACCAAGGTCCGTTTATGATCTTCAACGAACCTGACGAAAAGGCCCTTCTCGAAAGATTCTTCCTGCACATCAAGGAGGCCCGACCAACCGTCATCGCCACCTACAACGGTGACTTCTTCGATTGGCCTTTCGTGGAGGCTCGTGCCAGTATCAACGGCATCGACATGTACCACGAGATCGGCTGGAAGAAGGACAGTGAGGATCAGTACAAGTGCAACTACAGTGTGCACATGGACTGCTTTCACTGGGTAAACCGTGACAGTTATCTCCCCCAGGGTAGTAGAGGTCTCAAAGCCGTCACCGTTGCCAAGCTTGGATACGATCCCGATGAACTCGATCCTGAGCTTATGACACCATATGCCAGCGAGAGGCCGCAGACGCTGGCCGAATACTCCGTCTCCGATGCCGTCGCAACATACTATCTGTACATGAAATATGTGCATCCTTTCATCTTCTCTCTCTGTACCATCTTGCCGCTAGGCCCAGACGATACACTAAGAAAGGGAACCGGTACGCTATGCGAGATGTTATTAATGGTACAGGCTTACCAAAAGGAGATTGTGTTACCCAATAAACATGTCCAGCCTAAGGAGTCCTTCTGGGAAGGACACTTGTTGGACTCCGAAACGTACGTTGGTGGTCACGTCGAAAGTATCGAAGCTGGCGTCTTCCGCGCCGATATTCCCGTCAACTTCGCGGTTGACCCTACCGCCGTGGATGAGCTGATTCGGGATCTTGATGCAGCCCTAACGTTCAGTATTACGGTTGAAGAGAAGAAGGAGTTGAGTGATATCGCCAACTACGACGAGGTCAAGGAGCAGATAACGGCCAGGTTGATGAACCTCAAAGAGACGCCCAATCGACTGGAACGGCCGCTCATTTACCATCTTGATGTCGCCTCCATGTACCCCAACATTATGACAACCAACCGATTACAACCCGATTCCATGATCTCCGAGTCAACTTGTGCAGCATGCGACTTCAACCGCCCAGGAAAGACTTGTGACAGAAGACTACCGTGGGCCTGGAGAGGAGAGTACCTGCCAGCCAAGCGCGACGAGTACAACATGATTCGCCATGCACTCGAGAACGAGAGGTTTCCAGGAAAATACCCAAACAGCCCGATGCGGTCATTCCAAGACCTGAGCGCAGACGAACAAGCCACTCTCATCCGAAAGAGACTGCAGCTCTACTCACAAAAGGTGTACCACAAGATCCACGATTCCACCACGATTGTCAGAGAAGCGATCATTTGCCAGCGCGAGAACCCCTTCTACATCAACACAGTCCGTGACTTCCGTGACCGACGATACGACTACAAGGGCAAGGCGAAGGTGTGGAAGGGCAAGACGGATTCGCTCAAGAGCTCGGGCGCATCCGCGTCCGAAATCGATAATGCCAAAAAGATGATTATCTTGTTCGATTCCCTGCAGTTGGCCCACAAGGTCATTCTCAACAGTTTCTACGGATACGTCATGAGAAAGGGATCTAGATGGTACTCGATGGAAATGGCCGGTGTCACCTGTTTGACGGGCGCAACCATTATCCAGTTGGCGAGACAGCTCATTGAGCGACTGGGTCGTCCACTCGAGCTAGACACTGATGGTATCTGGTGCATGTTGCCGGCGACATTCCCAGAGAACTTTGTGTTCAAACTCAAAAATGGCAAGAAAATGACCATCTCGTACCCATGTGTCATGTTGAACCATCTGGTCCATGACAAGTTCACCAACCACCAGTACCAGACTCTGGTCGATCCAAAGACCTTCAAATACGAGACGCACAGCGACAACTCCATCTTCTTCGAAGTCGACGGGCCGTACAAGGCCATGATCCTACCCACCTCCAAAGAAGAAGACAAGAACTTGAAGAAGAGATATGCCGTCTTCAATGACGATGGCAGTCTTGCGGAGCTCAAGGGCTTCGAAGTGAAGCGAAGAGGCGAGTTGAAGCTCATCAAGATTTTCCAGCAGCAGATCTTCAAGTTTTTCCTGGAGGGTACCACCCTGGCGGAATGCTATAATGCTGTCGCCAAGGTCGCTAACCGCTGGCTTGATGTACTGCATAGCAAGGGTGCAACGCTTGCGGATGAAGAACTTATGGAACTGATTTCTGAGAATCGCAGCATGACCAAGACGTTGGAGGAGTACGGAAGCCAAAAGTCAACATCCATCACCACAGCCAAGCGCCTTGCCGACTTTTTGGGCGAGCAAATGGTCAAAGACAAGGGTTTGAACTGCAAGTTTATCATTTGCGCCCGACCCAAGAATGCCCCGGTCACCGAACGTGCCGTGCCGGTTGCCATCTTCTCTGCCGAAGAAGAAACGAAGAGGATGTATCTCAAGAAATGGCTCAAAGAGGAGCCTGCTGATACCGACCCTCGAGCACTCCTTGACTGGGATTACTATCTCGAACGTCTTGGGTCCGTCATCCAGAAGCTCATCACCATCCCAGCCGCTCTGCAAAAAGTTCGCAACCCGGTACCGCGCGTGCCGCATCCGGACTGGCTGCAGCGGAGGATCAACATCAAAGACGATAAGATGAAGCAAAAGAAGCTTACGGACTTGTTTGGGCCTACCACCAAAGGCCCTCTGCAAGATATCACCCACCTTGCGAACGGCACCCAGCTTGGAGATATGGAGGACTTTGGGAACTTGCTGAAGCCCAAGACTGTCAGTGATGCTATTTCCGCCACGCAAAAAACGGTGACGGCTCAGAAACGCAAGGATCCGGAACCAGCAGCAGCCGAGAACCTGGACCCGTTTGCGGCGCTTCCCAAGAAGATGCCGTCGCCTAGCGAGGATTACGCGGCTTTCTTGGAGTACCAGAAGCAAAAGTGGAAGCTCCAGAAGCAGGCAAGGGCTCGTAGGCGACACTTGTTTGGCGAAAGGCGTGGCAACGCGCAGAGCAACATCCAGCAGACGTTCCGCAGTCAGGCTGAGATGACATTCCGAAACACTTGGCAGTTGCTGCAGCTGAGGGCATCAGACAGTCCAGGCATTGTCGTTGCCCATGTGCTGATCGATGCCAAGATCCACACTCTCAAGATTAACGTGCCCCGGCAAGTATTCTTGAACTTGAAGAGTAGGGAACTGCCCGACATTGAAGTTGAAGGCTGCCATGTTGAACAGGTCAACCATACATTGCCTAATGGCCACTCTTCTGTGCATCTCTTCAAGCTTACGGTGCCGGAGGACATCTACTTTGCGGAAGCAGAAAAGTTCTCTCTGTTATTCAACCATCCCAGTGTGGAAGGCGTGTATGAGAAACAGCTACCGCTCAACATGCGCGCCCTTCTTCAGCTGGGAAATCTTTGCACTATCGACGAAAGCCAACCTGGTGTACTTGGAAAGGGTCTTGACCAAGGATTCGACCTGTCCGGGTTGAAGAGACCACTCAAGCCGAGAGAGTACTTGGGCGATGCCCGTATGGCCTACATCTATCTCTCCCACATTAGCGCTGGTGAGCGCCAGATCTTTGGTCTTTTCTCCACCACCAGTGACCAAGCCCACGTCATCATCCAGCAGAGGACCAAGGATGGAGGGCAAGACCTGCCAAACATCAACAAGCTCTATGCCGACATGTTGGCAAGGAGGAATCAGGAGGCCGCTGGAGCGGAGTGGCAAGAGTGTTTCCCGTACCAGGAAAAGCTGAATATCAAGATCACCCAAGTTACCACCCGCCGGAAAGCTTTCCTTGAGGTTGGCGACATTGTCAAGAAACTGAGAAAGGAAGAGTCCGGACCGACCATGGTGGTCATCCAATCCTCACAGCGCAATCTATTGGTTCATGAGATTCCCATCTTGGGGGAATTCCCTGTGATGCCATTGCGATATGATCAAGGGGACAGCTCACTGCCCCCACTAGGCTGGCAAAGTGTGGTGGCCCGTCGGTTGGTCAATCACTACCTCAGCCTGGGTTCCTGGATCACCCATATGACGGCTCTTGCTCGGTACGGCGACGTACCGCTATGCAACCTGGAGCGAGACGATCCCCGTTTCCTGATCGATATCGCATATGCTCGCCGGCTCATGGCCAACAATGTCGTGCTCTGGTGGTCACCGAGTCCGCGCCCCGACCACGCTGGTTATGAGAAGGACGATGTGGTTGGCCCACTCGATCAGGTTCAGATGCCGTCCGTCAACAATCCCGGCACTTATGCTTCGGTGTGTATAGACCTTGAGGTGCGGAACTTGGCTATCAACACCATTCTCACATCTTCGCTCATCAATGAGCTGGAAGGTGCGGATAACATATCTTTCAATCCCGCCGCCGATGCAACCGGTAGTGGAGACGGCGAAGAATTTCTTTATTCGGAGAACGCTTTTGCCAATGCTGGCGTGCAGGTGCTCCGTGAGATGGTCAAATCATGGTGGGCGGAAGCTTGCAAGGGGTCCACGATGGCCGACGTGATGGTTCAGCACTTGGTCCGTTGGGTCGAATCGCCAGCCTCGTGCCTGTACGATCGTGCTCTGCATTACTATGTCCAGATGATGAGCCGCAAGGCGCTCCTCCAGCTCATGGCCGATTTCCGTCGCGTAGGATCGCAGGTCATCTTTGCCAGCTCCAACAGACTTCTCCTCCAGACCACCAAGTCCGAGGTTGGAAATGCGTATGCATATACCCAGTACATTCTCAAGAGCATCAAGGGCAAACCACTCTTTCACTTTATCGACCTCGAAATCAAGGAGTACTGGGACTACCTGGTATGGTATGACGAGTTCAACTACGGCGGCAAGGCGACACAAGAGGTGCTCGAGCGGGACGAACAGGACCTGCAGATGATTATGCACTGGCAAATGGCAACCTTTCTCCCTGTCCGTCTGCAGCCCATCTTCCGCGACTGGGTCGTCGAGTTTATCCAGCTGATGCACAGCATCAAGCGACCCTCCTTTGGCAGCGACCCAACAGCCACGCCACGTCTCACCCAACTGCCCGTCAACATGCGCAATGGCAATCTCGGCGAGGACGGCGCCGTCGGGCAAATCATCCTGGGCAAAGCGTTCGAGAAGCCTCTCAAGAAGGAAATCGCCAACCTCATCAACACGCAAAGGCGCGAGCTCCTGCACCCGGAGCTGGCAGGCGATTACACATTTCCCCAACTACCGGGATCTCACCTGTCTCACCTGTCTATGTCCAATGCCAAGTCGAGTAATACCAAGAACGCGGCAGGAAAGAAAGTAGCAGCGTCGGCCAATCCGGTGCTTGAGCTGGTCAAGGCCCTGATGCAGGTTTTATCTTTGGACAAGAACATCACGCTCGAAGCGCGGCTGCTGCGCAAGGAACTCCTCGCCATGTTCGACGTACGCGAGTTCAGCAAGGACGGCGCGTTCCAAAACCCATCGGAAAGTCTGAAACTGGCCCAGTTCAGCTGCGAAAACTGTACCATGGCTAGGGACATTGATCTCTGTCGAGACGAGGACTTTATGAGTTTGGCGGCCGTTTCTGACGTGTCAGCAGCAGGCGGAGCGGCCGGCGGCGAGTTGGAAGGAGCTGCTCCAGGACAAGAAAAGGGAAGGTGGAAATGCCCTTACTGCGAAATGGACTACGACAGGAACGAGATTGAGGAGAGGCTGGTGGCGGAGGTGGAGGCCATGGTGGTGGAGTGGACGACGCAGGACCTCAAGTGCGGCAAGTGCGGGGCGCTGAGGGTGAATGAGTTCATGGAGCATTGTACGTGCAGTGGAGAATGGAGGGAGTTGGTCAAGAGGGAGGAGGTGATGAGACGGCTGAAGGTGTATAGGAATGTGGCGAGATATTATGGGTTGAGGATGTTGGGGGATGTGGTGGAAGGGGTTGTTGGGGGGTTGTGATGTGCTTTCCTGGGTGTTAATCTACCGTAGAGGCGTTCGAGGTCCATGAGGGTTACCCTGTCCGTATGTATGTTTACCTTTGGCATTGCAATGCAGGTGCTTGTTTTGTTTTATCTCAACCTCGTTTGGCTAACACGTGATAACGGCGCTGATAGACGAGCTGCTGTGCTTCATGATCGATGAGTGGACTGGTGTGGCGCCGGCCGAGGGTGTAAATGTGTAAACGTCAGATAGGCGTCAACTCGAAAAAGCCCGAGACGTCTCGGACGGCGCCGACGTACCTAACACGGTGGATGAAAAGCTGCATTTCCATAGGATATCTGCACTCCTTCTTATCTCTGAACATCAACACCACATTATCTGAGTCCCTTACCAGGTACAGTTATATCATCACTCCATTTTCTTTTCTTTTATTTATATAATTTTTTTTATTTTTTAATTTTTATTTTTATTATTTTTTTTTTCCCTTGAGCCTATCAGTCGCGGTGCCAGTCGTGGATACAGGGCGCTTTAGCAGACACTAACGTAGTATGCCATGGCAGGTGACAGTTTTCAGATAGTGATCGGTACCTAGGCGGTAGATCGCTTCAAAAAACTGGTCGTGGCATGTGGAGGGTCCATGTCACTGGTGTTACGTTGGCTGAAAGCTTATGTACCTAGCTTAATTGAACCTCCTGTGCGACGGCTCAACGTCAAAACAACATCCATATCAGGCTGCTTTCCTCCAACATCGCCTTCCATTGTGTCAAACCCACATGGTGTTGGTTACTTCGCAACAATGCTGGAAAAAATGAGGGCGGCCTTTTTCTCTTTCTTATCAGCATTCAACCCTCTCCGTCGAGTTATTGACGCCGCGGCGCGCGCTGACATGCTCGACTACCCAACCACCATCTCGTCGCCCAAGCGTAACCTATCAACAAGTACATGATTGCTGCATGGTACAGTACAGCCAGCCCGCTTGGCTTGATGGCGCCCAATCACGGCGGCCCCAATTTCGCAGGTGACGACAGTTGAGCCGCAGTCTATAACAGATCATGGCTGCACTTTGTGAAGCTGAACAGCCAGAGAAAAGAACCTCCGTCGCCAGCTCATCGGCAACGGTAGCCGTATTGGGGTTGCTTTCCGCTATCATATCGCCGTTCAAACGAGATGCCAAATGATGCCCGCCTCCTCCTCTGAGCTCAGCCCTAAAAGGACAATCGTGAATCGAGCCCATGAACGCAAGTCACCTATGGAAGACGCCAAACGGTCTTTGTTGCGCCAATCGAATAGCCGCATAGGTACATGGAAGCAAACATTCCCAGCTGAACGGAGGCACTCAAGCCCTCAAGCCCCAACACCCATTTGCCAGTTAGCTCACTTGGTTGTTTGCTTCGACATGTTCTGGCCAATTTTATAGCCAGCCACAATTCAGGTGGCTGACAACTAACAACTGGTCCGTCTTCTACTTCACTTTTCTACCACCCGGTCTTTTCACTTGCCTAGGTACCTGCCTAACTACCTACCTAGGCTGTGTTCAGGGCCGCTGAAAAGCCGTAGAGAAAACCGAGCAGTTCTGGTGGCTGTAAGGTGCAGTCTCAAGCTGCACTCTTCGTATTCGGTTGGATTTAAGTTAACATCTGCAAGTTGCTGCAACCATCTAAATGTTCTATTTGACCAATTAGAAGGCTAGGATCCTTACTGAAATGTTGGCATTTCTTAACTTCCTTCAAGATCCCTGACCCCATGTTTACGGCTGCAAGAACTTGAAGTAGCAACAAGCCACCTCAGCAACTATGCCCTCTATTGATACAGCACTTCAATTTCTCACACCCCAATACCAACAAACACATAGCACCAAAGAGCTTTTCGAAAGAGCCTTACCATTGCAATACTGTACAGGGAGTGCAGCTGCGGGCTATGTGTATGGTAATACAAAGCCTTCTCTACAGCAATATGTACAGCGGCCCCGAACACAGCCCTACATAGCCGAGCCTCAAAAGTATAACTCACATTGCCCATGTACGGATATCACCACTTTCCCTTTCATGGTACAGTAAGCTAACGCATCTCTCAGCTCAGTCACGGTAATCCCGCCGTTATCCCCCACCAACCCTCTTCGGGCGTCTTCATCCGGAATCTCTCCACTACAGATTCATCTCGACTTATAGGGCCCGCCCCAAGAATCATTATGACTTTTACACAAAGCCACCCCGGCACAATGGTCGGAGGGGCCGAGGGACCAGAGAAGAGATGTGATAACGGACCTTTGGCCCTTCTGGCTACGGGTCCAACTCCGCCTCATTAGCCTCGCTTTAGCCCGGTCCACCTCACCTTGCATAGCATTCATCATCCAGTGATGAGAGAAGGAGAAGAACATACGCTTGTCATTGAGGCAGCTATCTCACTCAAGCGTCATGGTTTAGCACACACAATGTGGCTAAACGATAACGATTCTCACCTAGAATGGCCAATTGGTCCTGGTGGTTCTAATCTCAAACTTCATCTTTCCCATAAACAATGAGTTATTGAAAGCTCATTAGCACCCCGCAAACTCAACCTTAAAGCGTACTCTTCTTTTCCGTTATCCTCCATCCTCTTTTTTTTTTTTGTCTCCAGATTCACAGGGCTTTCATTACTGCCAAGTGGTCTCGTCTTCTAGCTTTCCATCGTTACCCAGGCAATATCTGACCCTGAGGAATTCCCATATCCCACGTAATATACGGTCCGTTGTTTCGGTAGTTTTCTTACACGACGCCGGTGTTACTCCTGGGAGATATCAGCATCCAGCTAGAGTTGACCTCGCACCTTTCAGCCCATCTGTCATTTCTAAAGCGAGGGAAAACCAGAACCGATGTCCGAACAACATCAACAGCCAACCTCGCGCCACAATGATCCGGAAAAGCGTGGTAGTGGGTCGCCTACCTCCGACATCCTGCCTCCGATGGCACCCCTAATAGCCTCCCATCACCCGCCGGGACCCCATCGCTCCTACTCGGAACCCGTCCCGATGATCAATCAGCACCATCATACCCGCCAACCGCCACGCACGGGAGAGTCGTCAACCGACGAGGATGAGGAGGTCTTGGTCCGCGTTCTGGATCCGTCCAAGCTCGAAGAAAACATACCCTCGTTCGAAGATTGGAAACCTGGCAAGCAGGAGCTAGCAGTCATGATTACCATGGCCATCATCAGTCTCATGGTGGCGCTCGACGCCACCATCCTCGTGTCCGTTCTGCCCACGCTGGCTGAAGACTTTGGGGGGACATCGACGGACGCCTTCTGGGCGGGGACGTCCTATCTCCTCACATGCGCTGTATGCCAGCCCTTCATCGCCGCCTTGTCGGACATTTTTGGGCGCAAGGAGATGCTCTTTGTGAGCGTGCTGCTCTTCACGCTAGGCACGGCTTTGTGCGCACCCATTGCCAAAGGCTTCGCCGTGTTCTTTGCCGGCAGATCGGTGCAGGGGATCGGGGGTGGTGGCATCATCACCATGGGTCAGGTCATCTTTGCGGATATCGTGCCGCTGAGACAGAGGCCAAAGTACTTCGCTATTGTGCTGGGAGCATGGGCCTTGGGGAGCGTGCTGGGACCATTGATTGGAGGGCTGTTTGTTGAGCATGCGATTTGGAGGTGGTGCTTTTATTTGAACGTGAGTCTTCGCTTTCTAGAAGTGAGTAGGGCGATTCAATGACTGATACCAACCAATGATTAGTTCCCCTTTTGCGCAATGGGCCTGCTTCTTGTGCCCGCCTTTGTCAAGCTCACAACCAAGAAGACCTCTTTAGGCTCCAAGCTGTCCAGAGTCGACTGGCTCGGGGGCTTCCTCTTCATTGGAGGACTGACCAGTTTTCTCGTCGGCATGTCCTGGGCGGGTATCCAGTTCGAGTGGCGCAGCGTGCAGACAATCGTGCCCATGACCGTTGGCGGCGTCAGTGTCCTCGCCTCCATCATCTGGGAGAAGTACGGCGCCCGTGAACCCTTCCTTCGCGCATCTCTCTTCTGCTCAGGCTCCGCCATCGCCGCCTACGGCTGTGCCCTGTTCCAGGGTCTCATCCTGTTCTGCGCCCTCTACTATGTGCCCTTCTACTTTACTGCCGTCCGCTTCACCTCACCCACGCAGTCCGGCCTCAACATCTTTCCCGTCACTTGCCTGCTTCTTCCGGGATCTATCGTCATCTCGCTCATGACCTCCCGCCTGGGGCACTTCCGCTGGTCCATCTGGAGCGGCTGGGTGCTCGCCACCATTGGCTGTGGTCTGCTCCATTACCTGAAGCAAGACACCAAGACCGCCGTATGGGCTGTGATTCTTGCCATCTTCGGCATCGGTCACGGCATGCTCCTGACCAGCGTCAACGTCGGCATCCAAGCCATCAGCCGGGTCGAAGACGCCGGCAGCGCTGCGGCCATGTACGCCTTTATGCGTACGCTCGGCATGTCGCTCGGCGTCGCTATTGGCGGCACCGTGTTCCAGAACGTCATGGTCAAGCGGCTCGAGCAGCTCGGGTTGCCCGTCAAGATCGCCCACAATTCGGAGCAGTTTGTCCAGCAGATGCTGCTCATGGATCCGAACGATCCCGTGCGGGTCGGCGCCCTCGAGGCGTACGTGGTTGGCTTCCACGGCGTCTTTTGGATCATCACCGGCGCCGGGGTGGCGGCGCTGATCTGCAGTCTGTTCATCCAGCATCACAGCATGGATAAGATCCTCGAGTCCAAGTTTGTCCTGCGCGGCGCCAAGGTACCGCCTGTCATGTTTACTGATGCAAGGCCGGGCCAGACGGTGACGGCGCCGGCGCCTGTCATGGCTGTGGTGTCAAATCCGCATAACAATCATAACCACCACGGGGGTAGTACAGCCGCTGCTGCTGATTCTCATGCCACAGCCGTTCCCGGGCGCAACAGCGAAAGACTTCCCAGACTTTTCGGTGGCGGCGGCGGCGGCGGCGGCGGTGGTGGTGGTGGTGGTGGTGGTGGTGGTGGTTATGTTGCTCACTTCACTGTCCCATCAAGACTAGCTTCAACAAAGTCAACCGGTTCAGATACAGACAGCACCAATGGCAAAGAAGCCGTAGTGGAGGAGCAGCACGACAACAATGACGGTACCTACGATTGTGCGCCTTCCTCGTCCACCAGCACGGATATCAACAATAGGGCTCGTGAGCAGCAGCCGCAACAGCAGCAAGCGCAGTCGCAGGAAGATGGAGGGGAATCCACTGATTCGGAGGCGGCAAGATGGGAACAGGCTGTTGCAGTGACGTACTGTAACGGGCCTGATGGCCAGCGGTACCCGGTTTTCCTCCTTTCCGACGATTACGCATCCCATCAGGCACCGGCACCGACGGCACATGACGCTGCTGCTATCAATGATACCGAAGTTGCTGCGAACAACGCCGCCGCCGGTACAATCGGAACCACCCTCAACAGGCACCACTCGACTATCTCTACCGCCTCGCTCTCCTCCTCGTCTTCCTCTTCCTCTTCCTCTTCCTCTTCGTCCTCCGCGGACTCTGACGGCTCTTCGGTATCATTCTCTTTCTCTTCGTCGTCTTCTTCTTCTTCTTCGTCATGCAGCGCCAGCGATAAAGACATTGGCACCGACAACCTTGCGGATGCGGACGTGAACAAGTCATTTAGAAGCGACTCTTCCTCTTCCTCTTCCTCCGCCTCGGCTCTCGGACAAGTGACGGAGCTTTCTGTGCCCCGCGCGGGAATCCTTATGGTTCGCCAAGTCGAAGTCGTTTCTGTCCCACGCGAGGAGGTCGAGGCGGCAAGGGAGGAGGAAAGGCATGCTGAGATTGATGAGAGTTCGTCGTACAATTCTCATTCTTCTCCTTCAGGTGGTGGTAGAGGTAATGAGGAGGAGGAGGAGGAGGAGGAAGCTTGGCCTTTGAAGACGACGATGACGACAACGACGAGGAGTGAACAACAAGGGGAAGGGGGAAGAAGGCAAGAGAGTGGTGGGAAGGGGGTGGGGGTGGGGTTGATGCCGCCGACGGATCTGGATCTGGATCTTGAGCAGCAACAGCAATTGCAGGAACAGCAACAGCAACAGCAACAACAAACACATGAACAACTACGGAAAAACTCCTTGCCAACACCTGGTGGAACCTTGTACGAAGATGCCTTGTCGGATGTTAGTGGTGATGAGATCACGGTAGGACCGGGTCCTGGTGGTGTTGGTAGGGCGATATGGGAGGCTTAGCTGTGACACCCAAGCAAGTAGCGTAATATGAATTTGGGGGGGGGGGGGGGGGGGGGGGAAGAGGAGGTTACTACTTGTGGGTTTGTCAGTTTAGTTGTTCCATGAGGATTGTTAGGTGGTAGAATACATACAAGTACCTCTACATACATATACATGGGAAGGTATGTCGGATCAACTCACTGCGTGGACTAAAGGCTTCGAAAATTTGGATTCTCTTTTGTATTTTAATCAACTCATAAAGTATGGTAACAGCTAAACTTTTGCTCTCTCTTTTGTTTTTTCTTATGGGCCCTTTCCTCCCGGTTACGTACTGTAGTATTCACGTTGTCTGGGATTGTGGATGCTTCATTTGAAGGGTTAGGTAGGTTGGAGTCATCGTAGTACTTCGAACTGTACCTTACTTTTTTTTATGTTGCCTGACGCAGTCTGGTCAGGCAAGAAGGAACTTTAGTGTTTTGATCAGTTGAAGTGTATTAGTCAACTTTGAACTATCTAAAATGTCTCTTTTTCCCGAAGAGTCAGGAAGTTTAGGTAGGTGTAGTGGCGCCCTACAATGTTCAAGACACTCGATGATCATTTCGCGCAACCCTTCAGCATATCCTTAGAAGTTGTTCTACTTCACCTTTCGATTATTGTTGCGTCGTCGGTAAATTTTTCTTGTTTGGTTTTTCTTTCTTCCCTTTCCTTTTAAGCATGTAAACCTGCTAGTGCTTTCTTGAATGGTTGTTACAGGCATAGCGCCCTGCCTTTCTTTGCAACTGTGAAGAGCTCAGCTGGTGACGGAATGCTGGGCGTGTGTATAAAACGAAGTGGAAGTTCTGGAATTGTTGGTATGTTTTTAATCTATCCAAGTTCTGGCATGGGAAAGACCCTTGAAAGGGGCGGAAATTATGCACCTTCTTCCTCTTTTACCTCCGATCTCCTCTTATTCTGCTCCAGCAACACGCCCTTTGACAGGGCACATTATCATTAATGAATGGACGAAGGCAATAGATTACCTGTAATGATGAAATGGATGAGTGTAAAAAGTGGTGTAAAAAGTGCAAAAAAAGTTTTCGAAACCGCCCGGGCAGGATCGAACGAACCACTTCCACGAAAGTGGCGGACAATGACCACAGTTGTAGAGATGAGACACCCACCCAGTACTAACTGCGCCAGCCACCCTTGGTGATTATGGCTGCTGAAGATACATTCTAAGTACCGGGTCGCTATCAGAATTCCTTAGCCTCCAGAGACGGCAGGACCGTGGAGCCGATCCGTATCATTCACTTGGAACGAGATTTGAACCCGACCTTCACTCCGGTTCTCCACCCTCCGATGGCAATGTACAAAGTTCGAGTTCGGCACGTTGTCGGAGGAAAATGTAGAGTTCAGATCAGTAGAAGTACTTATGAATAGTTGAGAAGGTCTACCTATCTCAGAAAATCAAAAGGCCGACTACCTCTAGGGAGTAGGGGCAGGTGCACCCACTTTTTTTCCTACGCACATCTACAATGTTGAAGACACTCGAAGATAGTTCTGCGCAAACCCCTTAGTATGTCCTTAGATACTGGTATACTTTACCTTTTGTTACTCTTTTGTTTACCTGTAGATTTGTTTGTTTACTTTCTCTTTCCGCTCTTCCTTTTTGAGCAAGTTGACCTGATTGCGCATCTTCATGCTTTACCTGCGATATTCTCCCATTCTTACCCTTCCCCAGTAGTGCGGCCTTTGATGCAGCATATCTAACTTACAGAGCTGATGAGAGCGGCTTCGACTTGTCGGGCACGCATTACTCAACGGCAGTTGTCAAGTTCCCATTTCCTTTCTCGACAGATATCTCTTGCTGCAGCTACTTGTCACGGCACGACATTGAGCCACTTCCCCAAAGGTCCGTGTTCCTCGCAAAAGGATACAAGTAACCAAAGCTGGCAATTCGGTCGCTCAAGTGGTCTTATATAGGTAGTTGTGACAGAGAACCAAGCCGTCACACTACTGACGAACAGGAGGCTAGAAATGCAATCATCACAACCAGGATCAAGGAGTCGAGTAAATAATAAATAATTGATGAGTGGTGGTTTGGTGTTACTGGGAGTAGTAAAAAGGAATGAGAGGTCAAAAAGTACAAAAAGTTGTTCAAAGCATGCCCGAAGGCCGGTTCGAACGAACCGCTTCTTCTAAGGAAGAGGGCAGTTACGAGCAGAAGTGGCGCGCTTCACCTCTGACGACTACGCTGTCTTCCCCACGGTGGTCTGATGACTGTACCTTCCAAACACAGACCTTAAGTACTGGGTACCTCGCTATGAGACTTGGTCTTGCCTACCCATACAGACACTGTTTGCCCACGGCAAGAGCCAGAAGCAAGAGCCAGACCATACCATTCACATGTGACGAAACCCGAATCATTCACTCCGGTTCTCCACCCTCGGAAGGCAATACACAAAATTCGAGTTTGACATGTACGCGCATCGACGAAGGGCGAAGATTGACGCAAGAAAACATGACGGAATGGGTAACTCACCGTGGCTTTCTCATGGTTGAGTTTTCACGTGTCGTCCACTGGTGTATCCTTCAGCTCCCTCCTTGCATTTGCAGCGCCGGATTTGAGCGCCTTCTTTTTATCAATAAGGTAGCTTACTTAGTTAGCTATCTACTCTGTGCGCAAAAGGAAAGGACTCCTGGAGCTAGTCGGTGATCAGGTGGTCAATAAAAAGGTGACAAAAAAGTTGTTTAAACACGCTGCCGAGCGGGTTCGAACGGACCGGTTCTACTAGGGAAGTGGTCAGCCAGAAAGAAGTGGCGCCCCATCTACCGACTGAGCCAGACTCCCCCACGGTGGTTTGGTGATTGTACATTCCAACCACAGATCTTAAGTACCGGGAAGCTACTGGACTTGGCTACCCATTATCGAAACTGGTTGCCCATAGCAGGAGCCTGGAGCTGAAGCCGGCACTCATACCATCCACCTGGGGCGAGATTCAAACCATCCACTCCAGTTCCCCACCCTCCGAAGTTCGGCAACGCACAAAGTTCGAGTTTGACACGTACGCGGGGTACCACTGCAAAGTTAAAAACGTTCTCATCTTCCTTCCTCGTACCAATCCTCTGCTCTGCCCAAATCTCACCCTCTTCCCCCCACCTTCCTATCTATTCTCCTCTTTTGCAACACTCACCTGCCAGGCCCATCCTCACTACTATCGAGCTGGCCGTAACTTGACAGAGCCACTCAAGTGAGGATGAGCGCATCCTCTTTCGCTGCGCCGGTTGCCGCGCTCAACCATCCCATCATGAACCAGATGATGAGGGAGTTGGTGGCGACGAGCGACCCCTTGGAGGGCCATGCATCAGTCCCACCGACGTACACCAGCGTATTATCATCAGAGATGTACAATGATGAGCGCCATCGGCACTGGTTTGTGGCCTGCCGGATTGCAGATATTCACTTCAGCGTGAGCCTTCCAGACCCTCTTCAACCCTCCGATGGCGCAAGCGTAACCGCCGCGCAGGCCACTGCAGCAGACAAGATTCACGAATGCTACGTGGAAGGACTCAAGGACACCATGATGAGATTCTATAATCTCGGATTTAGCCGTGTGTCTACAGCGACACACCGCTACGCGCTTGACTTTAGTCTCTGGATGAGAGGTACGTTTGTCGCAACCCCCGACCCGGTTCAAAAGCTACCTCTACCTTTATGCGATGCCCTACAATCAACGCTGCTTGGGATATCTGATTCTCCCGCCTCTTAAGTTGGTTTATTCTCTCTAATCAAGGCACATTCGCAGGATATTTCCTTTACGTTGGCTGCGGTGATTACGGCCCCCAGTTTTGGTACACCAAACCGTTGGATTATGTTGCGCCTTTCTCACAAGAGTATGATGATTTTTATCGTCATCGACGAGCACAAGAAGCTATCCCCAGACCCGTCGCCAGCACCATCACGACTAGTAGCATGCCTCACCAGAAGCCACAAGAGGCCCTCCCCAAACCCGTCGCCAGCATAGTCACGAACGATAGCATGCCTCACCAGAAGCCACAAAAGGCCCCCCCCAAACCCGTCGCCAGCATAGTCACGAACGACAGCATGCCTCACTATAGGCGTGTGACCGTTGCCGACTTTGATGAACTCCTCAGAGAGGACAGGGAGCGGGCCAGAGAAGAGAGAGAGCGAACAAATCCCGAAAGTGGTGGATCGCAGGCTCACTCAGCTTCAACAGCTGAACCAAGCCGTGGTATAAACAAGCGGAGTCTCGACGAAGCCGACACCATGGCCCTAGCCCCACCGCCCAAGAGGCCGCAAACAGGATTTCCTCAGAGAACGCTAACCAGCATGGGCATGCTTGGTCGCCATGAGGTTCATCAACATTCCCAAGTTGAACAACACTCGCAAGCCCAAAGTATAACCGCACAGACAGGAAACGAGTCACATAGACCACAAAGCTCCTCACAAGCCTCTAGAGGACATCCTAGGTTTTCCGCAAGAGTCTGCGGCAATAGACTCTGCGAAAGCCGCCATCATGAGTTGGCTGACTGCCTCGGACCGCCGTCTCGGCAGGGCGACATCGACGGCTGTCCCTTATGCAACACCCAACAGCACGGGCTCGACTGTTGCACGAAACTCCCTCGTATCCCTAGGAACGATTTATTTGACACCTTAGTAACGCGCCGGGCCAACTTACCCGTAATCCGAACCTCAATTTCGATCCTCTCATTAGCAGCTAGTTTAAATAAGCTGGATGTGTTGGCTGAGACCATGCCGCTGACCAAAGGCACAGCCAAGGGGATCTACACTCAACATCAGCCGTGGAAACGTCAACATCGGCCCCGACTCTTCCGAGACCCAACATTGCCATCAGATCCTGTGGCTTTCTTGGAAAAACTGGACCAAGCTTGGTCGTCCGTAATAATGGGTACTGTACAGAACCACGGTCCTCCCGAGAACATACCGAGGAACCTAACAGTCTTTAATTCGGTTTGGATCTCTCAACTTGTCCCGTTTCGCAAAGCTTTTGCGCAGGCCGGAGTCCATGTTGATGGTCGGGGTTACTACCCATTCGGGACGGCCCCTCAGCAACGTGCTTACGAGAAGGCACATCAAGAGAAAGTTCGACAGGAGCTCTCCACTTTGCGAAGAGAGCGAGCTGCGAGTCAGGTCAGACGCCGTTGAGAGCGTGTCGGGAGAGTAACAAGAACATCATATTGAGTACTTGTACATTAATGTAATCATTTTTTGCAGAGTAGACTGTTATGCGCAAGGACGCACGCTATTACAAGAGTACGTGTTAGGGTCGAGAGGTGCTGATGCTGAAGGGAGGGATCTCGCGGGGTGGAATTGGAGTGGCACAGAGGCAGCACGGGACTGTGTTACATGGGAGACAGCCGCCTTCATATCGATCAACTGTTGTTTATACCCTTTATCCTCTTAGGAAGGGACTAGAGATTAATGTATCTTTTTATTTTTTTTTTTTTTTTTTTTTTTTTTTTTTTTTTTTTACCTTTTACTTTCCACATCACTTCCTTGTGAGGATTCTCTATCTGTTGACACTCAACCTTTAACCATCCCACCCTCCTAATATAGACTTACTAAATTTGTTTCATCTTAGTCGCTTTGGAGCATCAAGTCCCCCACATGTCACATAATGTGTTGGAAACGCACCCGTACCCTCATGCCCGGATGCTGGTTGAGTGCCTTTAGAGCTCTGAAAAGAACAGGGGTAGCTCATTGTTAGCATCCAAAAGGTCATTAGATTGCACGAGGATGCCTTGTTACAAACCTTCAACGTACGGAAAGGATATGTTCAGGCATGTGCAAGATCTGGCCACGCGTTTACTACTAAGTAAAATACATAATCACCGCATTATAAGGCATTGAAGACTTTATGGTAGTATGGAACGTCAATTAATCATTACTAGACAGTCATCTTCAAAGGCCTCGTTCGCAGCCAAGCACCCCTAAGAAACCTATTACAATACTATATCCATGGAACACAGAATTCGAGATCGATCCCGCCATGGCATCTTCTCGAACCACGAAGATAGACCGACCCTCCACCCTACCCATCCCATCCCACCCTGAACCACCCCACCACCAGGGCACCGCCTCCTCAGCTGGCCGGAAAGGCTCTTCCCAGACATCATACCTCCTTAAAAGTTCCTTTGCCTAAAAATAACCTTTCCGTAATCCAACTGGGTGCGCATAACCCTCAGGCACTCGCCACCCTTCCCCTCCTCCCCCTTGCGGCCATCGCATTTGTGGTCCACCAAAATTACCGAGCCGCGCCAACCATTCTTCACCAAGCTGTCAATGCAGTACCACTGCGAAATGGTGCCCTCCTTCAAAAAGGAGCCAAAGTTCTCCCACGCCTGATCGTGGACGGCGATGGTGACCACGCGGAGGAAGAGCGTCTCGAGACGCAGACCGCCGGTGACTTGCGGCTTGATCAAGCGCAGGCGACGCTTGATCTCGTCGGAGAGAAGAGCAGGAGAAATGAGGCGTTCCCATAGGTCGGGCTGGATGAGGCTCTCGACGGAGGGGCGGGCGCTGGCGACGGCGGCGGTGGTGGTGGTGGTCTCTGGACTCGAGAGGGTCAGCTGGGCCAGAAGTTCGCCAGCCTCGGTGAGGCTGCGCTTGGATTTGATGGATTTGAGGGTCGGGCAGGGAGTATCCGGGACAACGGGTTGCACGGGTGCGGTCGGGGAGGGGGCGAGGGCTTCCTTTTCAAACTTGGCGAGGCGAAGCTCGAGAAGCTTCTTGGAGCCGGCGAGGATGTCGCGCTCGTACTCGAGGTCTCTAATAGTCTTTTGCAGCTCGGTGATCTTATACTCCATCATGTTGCTCTTGGGGCTCTTGCTGGTCTTGTCAATCTTGGATACATCGTTAGTGGTGACTGCATTTGCGACTTTGCCAGGACTCGCGCTGTTGCTGCTGATATGGTGAGTGATGAAGGCGATCTTCTGCTCGAATCTAGCGAACCCGTCAACGAGGAACTTGTATTGCGCGTCGCGGAAGTTGGTGGCGTTTTGGACACTGCGAATTGCGTGTGAGCTCAGCTTGGTGTAAAGCGCCTTGAGGCCCTTGCTCTCGGCGTCTTTGCCCTCCAGGAATTGATGCATCTCCTTGATCTTCTGCTCGAGACGGTCATGCTGGTCCTTGAACAGCAGTCGCTCACGCTTCATGTCTTCTGCGGCAAGCTTGAGTTCCTCCATTGTCAGTACCGTCACCTCCTTTGACTGACCCAAGGCCTCCCTTAACTGGTCCAAAGTCTCTTTCACTTCCTTTGACTGGGTGAGCGCGTCCTCATTGCATTGATCCAACCCGTTGACAGTGTACTCCAGGTTGTAGATCTGATCAGCCATGGAATTCATGATGGCCTTGTTGGCATTTTCTGCCATCTTCTTTGAGTGTTCCGCCATTTCTTTTGAGGTTAGCATCAACTGCTTCTTGATGTGCTCCGCAATTTCCTGTGAGGCCAGCTCTAGCTGGTCCTTGGATTTCTTCTGCGACTGCTCCAACTGGTTGGTCGCCTGTTGAATCTGCAGCTTGGTCGCTTGATTCAAGCTGGCAGCCTCTTGTGCGCTTGCGACGAGGTTGAGGAACTGCCCTCTGACATTTTCAAGATAGACCAAGGCGACGGTGAAAGCTTCATCAGCTTGAGAAGTTTCCGAGACGTTAACGGTAACGCGAGAGATAATCTCTGCCAGTGCGTCCGTGGTGTTGACAAGGTTCGCGATGCTCTGCACCAACGCATCCATTGGCTCCCCAGCAGCTTGCGGGGTCGACATGGCTATGGCGCGTTGTCTTGTCTTGCCTTTCCTGCAGCTGTGGATGATGATGAGGTGAAGAAAGTGGAGTCGTCAAGCGAGAGACTTTATGTCGCCTTGCCTCGTGGTACTTGGTGTAATTGTTATACGGTGATGTGAATAAATTGAAGAGGGGCGCGTGAACACCCAAACTTGGATGAAGTTGCTGAGAAGATGAAGGAGAGCTGGGTGACCAAACCGTAGATTGCGTGGACTTCTGTATATGGGTTGACCTTGTCAAGTTCAGAAAGCGAAAGTGGTTTGGACTTGGAGTTGCAGTGTGAAAAGATGGAAGGTTGAGAGCGAGTGAAAGTGGAGTGATGGTTGAGGAGGAGGAAGAGGCAGAAGAGGGCTGGAAAGAGAGATGTCCCACCACGCAAGGTTCGTTGAAATAAATACACAGTGTGGAGTCTGTGTATGCGCGCTGGGTTGCTGTGGTGAATCGTGCTACAATAAAAGACCCTTCCCCAAACATACAAAGGGCAATTTAGTGTCCGTCGAGCTGGCGACAGCGGCCCCCGCATACACCACACGGTCCACTTTCAACGTCAACTGAACTTCCTTTGTCTTTCCCCTAGAAAATATTCGCGTCATTCTTGTCCACAACGAAACATCGCGAGAACACCGGACGATTCTCTCCTGTGGAGTCTATCAACAAGCTCTTGGCTGCAGTTCTGTTGTTTCAGCTTTTTTTGAAAGCCTTCGAGATACAAAAATATCACGGCTGCGATAGGAGCGGCCGAGGATCCATCAAGATGAGCTGATTCGACTGATTCGACATGGACTTGTCCCGGTTGACAACTCTCTGCCTCAAATGACTGGCCAAGAAAGACTTCGAATCCCCTGTCGATTGGTACAGCCACCCGCCACGTATCGCAGCGATGGAGCGGTTGCATAGGCCCAACAAGTTATCTGCCCCCATCCTTGTGCATGTCTGCAGGGTCTGGACGTTTTACTTGTGGGCTTCAACGGAGTCGGTTCTATGGACAACGGCTGGTTGAGTCTGTCTGGGATTTCCTGCTCGCGTGTGTCTATGACCCCTCGTTGTCATCTTCCTCTTTTTCTCTCTCTCGGCTCCTCTGTGCTTGACTGACGAGGACAAAGGTCAAAAGCGCCTGGACGGTGTAACTTGAGACGACTACCCCTTGCGAGCCCCATCCGTTCCAGTCTTCTGTCTTCACCCAGACACACCACCAAGGCAAGGCGACTACCCAATGCTCTCTGAAGCAACATAAAAACACCCACACGCCTCCATGTTTGGACTGGAATCTTCAGGCTCAGCGGCTGAGCCTTCGCGTCCTGGCTCGCTCTTCCGCACTCGCACACAGCGCTCCAACCGCTCACATCAGTCTATCTTCAAGGAGGAGTTCAACTCGGACCTCTCGCTACCACTCCCACATCACCACAGCCATCATCGCCAGGTTCCTTACCACCATCACAACGATAGCAATCACAGCAGCTACAAACCAGTCGCGGCCCCCAACCCCTACCGCCCGTCCACGGATACTGGCGGTAGCACCCTGTATTACGACCGAGAACGAGAACGGCCTGGAGATCCGGAGCAGGAGACCATGGCTACCCCGACCCCCAGAGAGGTTCATCGCCTTGCCTCACATCACAATTTCATTTTTGACACGAGCTCCAAACCACGGCGACTTGGGTGGTGGGCCTTTGTAGGAAGACACCTCTCTCTTCCAGCAGTATTCCTTGCAGGTGTCGTCTTTGTCGTTGCCGCCATTGTCTTTGCTACTCTCACAAGCAAACGACCGCTTGAGTGCCCAGACTGGGCAGAAGATTGTCGCACAATCGACCCATGGACAGCCGAACACCTGCCAACTGTTCAGGGCATCGTCACTCTCGTGTACATTATCGGATTGGGAGCACTTGCCTATGTGGCCCTCACGCTATGCGAGGCCGCGGTATGGCCGCTGTTGGTCAAGCAGACCATGACAATGAGGGGTCTGGAAGCATACTTGGCGGCCACGCGGGGGTCTATCTTGGCTGCTCCGAGAGCCTTGATGCAAGTCAAGACGGTTGCCATGGGAGTCATGCTCGTTTGCGCGGTAGTATCCATTTTAACACCGCTCGCTGGAATACCGTTGGTTGGCCAGGCGTATACATTGATTTCAAAGGAGGTGGAACTCAAGAGCAACTACACGCCTGGCGGTGGGCTCGCAGAATCATTCATGCAAACCGAAGCACCGACTTTTGCCCACATGGGTGTCCTGACCACGTACAACGCGTGGGCCTTGGACCCAGCCTCGGAACCTCTGCCAGAATACCGGGATTGGTATGTTGATCGGGAGGTACTCAGCACCAAGGGACACTTTTCTGCTCGGGCCGTCAAGCTGCAAACAACTGTGTTGTGTAGCCCACGCACTGTTGAGCAGCTTGTCCAATACTGGCAACCGTCGAACGCCTTCCTTACCAACTGGACTCGCGCGAGCACCAGCTCACTAAGAGGCGAGAAACGTACCCCAGCAGAGGTCTACGTGCGCCCGCAACCTCAGTTGACTCTTTGGGCCGACAATTATACCTTTGAGACGTCCCACCGAACCAAAGCGACCCTTGTCTTTGCCGCGCTCAACGGAACCATCGAAGGCGGCAAGCAGTCCTCCATTGCGCTTGGTACCATGCACAACGTTTCGGCAATAGGTTGCGATGTCACTGTCTCGGCTATCGACGACATCATCACCGTTGGCAACCCATCGATACACTCGAATAACACCGCTCTCCCGACCCTCTCGTCCCTCGATACCCTTCAAACCAACACCTCCCGCCCCTCAACCGCTCTCAACGAACTTCTCCTCTGGTTTGCTGTTGCCCCCATCCTCTCCTCTCCTAGCGTATCAGGCTCCCAGCCAATGTTCTTCAACTCCACCTCCACCAATCGCGCCGTAGCCTACACCGGCCAAACTCCCCAGCGTAATAACTGGACTATCGACGGTATCGAGTCATTCATCCACCTTTCCATCGGCGCTCTTTTACAGTCCACCACTGCGTCTGAAAACCAGTCCACCGAGAACACCACACTTCTTATCTCCACTTATCCCCTCCAGTTCCTGTCCCGATCGCGCTCCCTCCTCTTACTTCTCCTGCCTCTCCTTTTGGTTACTCTTATTGTGTGTCTCTCGTTCTATCTGAGCCACGCCCACTCACGCGAGTCCATCCCCGTCCTTCGTCTTGCCGGGCCCTGCGAGCTGCTCAAGAGTTCTCAAACACCCTGGCTGCGTGAGCAGGCCGGAGCGGATGCAGCAAAGACATACCTGCCCAGTGACTTGGGTGCGGTTACTGTCAAGTTTGGGGTAGTCGGAAAGGAAGGGGCTGAAATGGTTGGACTGGGTGACGGCAATGGAGGAAATGTCGGTGCGTTTGTAAGGGAGGACCCTCGGAAAGTACAGCCCCTTGACAAAGGCAAGGAGAGTGTGGACGGTCAGAAGAGAGGGAGTTCGGGGGAAACCATGGAGATGGGTGTTATTGCTTAGGGGTTGACGGGGTGAACGGGGACATACGGATCGAACATTCGAGACATGACGAAAAGGGAGGCACTTTTCCCAGGATGATGATTGAACGACGGTATGACTTATGACCTAAAACTTTTCACTACTATCTGGCTGCATATTTGGACACGAGAAAAAAGATTGATAGGACCTTGAGCTCGGGGAAGACGCCGGCTCGACTTCGATAATGCCATCTGGTTGCTGGATCAACCGCATTTCAGAGACAGATACCAAGGCACGAGAGAGAGGCGGTAATTTAGCATACAAGCTGACGACATTATCTTGTGTTGTTCTTCTGTCTTAACTGTATTTCTTCCCCAACTTGCCCTTTCAGCGAAAGAAAAAGCGTTGATCAATCAATGATCGTGACGGACGTTGAAGGTCTCGGAACTCTTACCGCATTTGGCACGTACCGCCAAGCTGCGTATGACACGCCATTGCGACTCTCGTGTCGCCAGCTTTCCATGGCTTTTGTCACTGAAGACATCGCCCGTTCCACTCCCCGCACTCTTGATTTTGTGGCGCAAGCAGTGCAACGACCATCAACAAGAACCATTGGCTCCGGGTAAGCGGCTGAGCTCCGATTGTGTTTCAATATGCCTTACCCAGCACTTCAATGGGTGTCCAAGCCCCATTTCGCTGCAGCCGAGAGCCGAAGAGATGGCCATCTTGCTGCTCGGGTTGGGTCTATAAAGATGAGCATCCTGCTGTTCATTACTTCGCAACAACCCTTGAAATGGCAAGGCCAGAACAGATCCCACCTGTTTGGCCATACTGGTAATCATCTTCGTGTTTCCCTCTCCCAAGTACATCTATCATGGACAGCGAGAAGCGTGATCGACTTCACCAGGAGATATGTCGGGTTGTCGAATCCATCCGAGACGAAGACCTATTCATCCTCGCCCGCATAGCTCTCTGCTGGCTCTGCGTCTCCGCACGCCCCATCCAGTCCCAAGAACTCTGGCTTGCCCTCCTGATACAGCAAACACACTCAACCAGAGGCAGCGATCAGCTTGATGTATTCATCAACAAGGGCGTGTCTTTCGACGAGGAGACCGCCACTGCTTCCCTCACTGGCCTGCTCAGAGGCTTGGTATCCTTTCACCCGGACACTCGCAACCCGGGCCGCAACAATGTCACCCTGAGCGACCCCGAACTGGCTACGGTCATGTTTGAGCTAAGAAGTTCAGACCTACCTGCACCGGTGCAGCGACTGGGCTTCAATGTCCAGCAGGCAAACATGATTGTTACTGGGCAATGCGCCGTCATCATCAGCAGGACCGTTCTCCGGTTGGGCCATGTGTACGACCAAAATGCCCCCACATCCTCGCTGGTGCTCTACGCTTGGACACACTGGAACCGACACTGGAGTGTGGCCAGGTGGAACCTGTCTGATCCTGACGAAGGTGCCGTGGCTGAGATGATGATGATTGGTGTCATGACCGATACCTTGGTCTTCCTACTGGTGCTCAACGACTTCTTGACAGGCCCAATTTCCATACCCGCAACTGAAGAGGACCGGGTCCGGTGTACGGGACTTGTCAAACAGGCTCAGGACGCGTTGGAGAGGCCCATTTATCTGCTATCCGTCTTGGCAACAGGAAGCTCTTCCACTTGGTGTATCCGCTTGCATCAAGCCCGGCAGGGATTTGAACGGCGCCCCAACGAATACGTGCCGATGAAGTTGAGAACTCCCCCGAGTACACTCACCAAGGTCCAAACAGTATGGATCGACCATGTCCCTAAGAAACTGCGTCAGTTCTACGACGATGCCAATGGTTTGACAGCGACACTCATCTACATCTTCGCCGACCTAGCTCGCGACCTGCGCTCGCTTGCAGTAATTATCGCTCAGAAGCCCATCTACGAGGAGCTCCTGAAGGAGTATGACAGTTGGCTCCCGCTCGACATTCTCTTGAATGTTGCCAACTTCATGGAAGGCATAGCCAGCTACCCCTTCATGTCAGAGTTACCCAACGGCAACACCCATAACCCCTTAATCATCAAGGAACCGAGCGACCCCGACTATGACACGGCCTTGTTGGTTCTTAGTCGACTGACAAAGGAGGGGTCCCGCGCCACCAAGCTCAAGGCCCAGAACTCATCGGTGGACTATCAATTGGCAACAAATGCAGCCCAATCACATACTCTCAACATCGCCCCTTATCGGCTACGTGCTGCTGCCTTCGTGGAGAAGGCCAAAAGTCTATGTCAACACTCAAATGCTCCAGCAACAACGTACACCATCAACGATATACGCTTCCTCTCCCAACGTACCTCCTCCTCCTCCTTTGCCACTTTCCCCCAGCTCCAAGGAAGAGGAGGAGGAGCGGGATCTATGCTCACACGCTTCATACCCTCCCGCCTCTCTCGCCTCCTCCGCGGCGGACCTGCCACTACCACCTCCTCCCAGTCTCAACCCTCTTCTACCAACGCCAACACCGGCACCAATCCGGACACCACCACCACACCCACCGACAACAACAACAACAGCGGCCTCCCCACGTTCCTCGACAACTTTGCTGCCGGCGCCTTCACGGGCGGCGCCTACGACCGCTGGCCACTTCTCAAAGCCGCTCTGCTCTCCTCCGGCTACGTCTCGGCCTTTGTATACCTCTTCATTGCCATCTTGGTGAACCACATTCGCACCATTCTCTGCCCCTGGCTAGGTAACTGGATGTGGTACACACCCATGGAGGACCTCCGCCTGGCTTTGGGAGGGAATAATCCGGCCTTCTTTCTCGAGTACGCGCTAGGATTCAGTTGGTGGTGGTACGCCTTTTCGTTTGTGCAGAAGCTGGTGTGGGATGTGGGCGGGGGGATGGCGATTGCCGCGCTGACTGTTGATGGAGTTCCCGATCCTTCTGACACTTCCCAAGCCATCGGAAACGGGGGGATGATGTCGACGCTCCATTTGTTATCTGACGATGTCGATGACGATGACGATGACTCGGAAGAGAACAACAACAACAACAACAACAACAAAAAGATGAAAAGAAGAAACGAGGAGCAAAGAAAGTGGAGGACAAGAAAACTCGAGGCAGTCAAAGTCGGCTATTTCGTCTGGGCCCTCGCCACCCTCGAACACATGTTCGCTCGCTCCCTCAACACCGTCACCTTTCTCATTGCCTGGTACAAACTTGCCTTTCGGGGTGGCGACGCCGAGCACCTGGCCATGGTCTCGATAGCCATCAAGAACTGGACGCGCATGCCGCTGCATGTGTCGCAGGTGTATTGGTACACGATGAATGCGCTGTGGCCGATTGTGCTGAGTGCGGTAGTGCTGGCGGTCGGGGGACAGCCGGGCATGTTGATTGTGCTTGGTACCATTGTGGGAGGGGTGGCGGCGGTGATCAGGTATAGGAGTACCGTGTTTATTGCGTTGGAGGTGAGTGGTGTTTTTGTCGTTATGGGGTTTTTGGCTGTTTCGGCGGTCTTGTTGGCGGTGGAGTTTGTGGAGGATCCGTTGGGACTGGAGGCGAGCACGGCGGTGGCGAGGAAGAGAGGCGTTAGGGCGAGAGCGGCGTTGAGCGAGAGGGCGAAGGGTAGGACGAAGATTCTGGCGAGGGAGGGGGCGCTTTCGCTTTGGGAGGACTCCCAGCAGGAACAACAGCGGGATGGCAACGAGAAGGTGCCTTCGGGTGAAGCAGAAGCTGAGCGAAGCAGTGTTGCCGTGGATAGTGAGAAGGGGTGCCATGAAAAAACTGAGAGTCGGTACCTAGGTGTAAGCAGAGAGGCAGGGGGCAATATGTGAGGCGTGAAACATCATGTAGTATAGCTATCATTGAGACATTACAGAATAAGGCACCTATACTTTTTTCCAACTCTTTTTTTTTTTCCTTAGCCGTCGCTAATATGAGAGGACGTGGAAGATCTTCTCAAATAGGTGCGCGCAGCTTGTCAACTATGTCCTCCCTCTTCCTAACTGACCATCAAAGACCCTCCCTCCTCCCTAGACCTAAAGCGCCGCAACAGCAGCGACAAGCCCAGCCAACGCCGCAGCCGCGGCAAAGGTTTGCTTGGGAGCGCCCACGTTCCCCGAAACTGTAGTCGACGAGGCACCAGCGCTGCCACTCCCACTGGCACCAGTCACTCCCGCCCCCGCAGCAGTCGTTGTGGTCGTCGCCGCCGCCGCCCCCGTGCCGGTCGTCTTTGGCGGGTACGCGCTCGTCAAGGAACAATCCTGAGTATTCGCCGCGCACGCCAAGCTCACATAGACGCTCATATAATTATCATAGACACTCGTGCACTCCTCATAGTCCTTATGCGGCATCATAAGACTGAACAATACATCCTCGTAAACCGGCTTGCACGCGTTTGCCAGGCTCGTAACTTCGGACTGATGGGCTGACAGATAACTGGCGCTCGCGGAACTGTAGGCCGAGTAGGTCGACGCCAAGCTCGCCGGCGGGGTTAAGGGGCTGGTGTATGTTCCGCAGACGGCCGCGTAGCCTTGATTAGCGGAGGAGGCCGTCCAGCTGTCTTCGTCCCCGACGATGGCGGTCTCCAACCAGTCTTCGAGCTTGCCAGACGGCTCGGGGGCGGAGGTCATGAGGGAGTTGAAGGCTAAGGCGCAGGAGGTGTAGAGAGGCTTGAGGGTGGGAGAGAGTTCGGTGGGGAAGTCGTCGTCTTCATGGTCGGATTCGACGTCGAAGTCGTCGACCGAGGGAACCTGGTCGTCGTCACGCTTCTTGAGCTTTTTTGCGTCGACATATTTGGGGCGCGGTTCCGCGCGGAAGGCACCGTGATTCTGGGTAGACTGAATAGAAGGGGGCTGGGTGACTTCAGGTCCGACCGCTGCGATGGCGTGGTGAACGAGGGGAGCAGGAGCAGCAAGCGCGGATACGGTGGTGGTTACCGCCGCGAGGGTGGTGAAGGTTCGAAGATGCATTTTTGGTGTTGGTGCAGTCTTTTCGGGTTAAGGGGTGGTGATGATGGTGTGTGTTGTGGAAAGAAACTGTTGACAGCGAGGGAAAACGAAACGACGGGGTTCATCAACCAGGTGTCTTTTTATTCTTCTCCCTTGGGGTCCGTCATGTCATTTCCGTCCACCATTGGGTCCAGTCTGCTTGGGATAAGTTGGTACCTAGGGGTACTTACTAGTAATTGGTGTGGTCAACCACATTCTCATGCTTGTCGTCCTCGCCCGAGATTGCGGTGTCACCTTTTGGGGGTCTTAGCCTGATGTACAAGCCCCGAAACCAAGCAAGGT
Organism: Neurospora crassa OR74A; assembly: GCF_000182925.2. Taxonomy (NCBI): domain Eukaryota; kingdom Fungi; phylum Ascomycota; class Sordariomycetes; order Sordariales; family Sordariaceae; genus Neurospora; species Neurospora crassa. The sequence continues at coordinate 1,502,664 of NC_026507.1, forward strand.
TAACTCAATGGGGAATCCCAACCGTCAGCCGGCTGGTTTTAACTGGCCCGGGCCTCTCAGGGCAATCAACTTGGCGCGCCACAGGGGCACGCTCGTTGTTGTTAGTTTCCTCTTCCCTCGACATCGATGCTACCTGATTCTCATTCCAGGCAGCAGGGAGACTTTCCCGTCCTGTCATTCGTCTCCAGTTGTCAGGTTCCCACCCGTCTCCCTGCTTTGCTTTCGTTTTAGCGGGAAATCACAGCGAGAACAGGTTTCGTATCGCGGGTAGGTTGTGTTGGTGATGGAGGTACTGCCCTCAGCAATGGAGACATGTGATGTAAAGGAGAGGTGCCAGGTGCCCGACACTATTGAATGTTAGGTTCTACAGTGTACACTACCTACCTAGTCACGGTGGGGAGTGCCTAAGCTAAAGAAACCAGGGGCACCTGGCAGTCCGCCGAATAGCCGGCCGGGGAGAGGTGACCCCGGGGAACCCACCAAACTCCCAAGCAGCTGCCTGGCTTACCTACATACCCGAGATAGTTCCTTCCCTGACAGCCCTAGGTTTCTTCCTTTTAGTAGGTAAGTATGTTAGGGATGGTCGCGATAGCCTCCTCTCCTGCTTCTTCAGTTCACCCGCTGTATCGAACATCATGATCCGTCGTCCGTCAGGTGCCTCTAGGCTCGGGAGGTACTCGACGGTGCCTCTAGGCAGGTACTTCGGCCATGCAGGTACCTTACATGCATACAGTGGGGTACGCATTGCTCACTCGGTGCAAGTTGCAGGGGCACTGCACGCTAGAGGCACCGTACTGTACTTACAGCTACCGAAAAGTGGATACGGATGATCATTCATTGTAAATATTCGTTCCCTTGATCGATATCGTTCCCAGCCCAATTCCAGTCACATCAACCTGGAATGTCTGCATTTGGTAGTAGCATAGAGGCAGGTATCTCGTGAATATCGTTACAGTGTTATTATGTTATGAAGGATCCCTCCATTATCATCATCCATTTATCCAACCCATCAAGAAATCAACTGTCCAACGGACGATAGCGACTTTTCTGTTGGTCTCATTCATCCGTCCATTACCTAGTTTTATCGTATCATTCGTGTTTTCTTGTACCAAGGGTACCTATCATGTCGGGCTTCTTTGGCGATGCTCTTAGAGCGCCAAGACACCAACGAGGCCGGCAAACGCAGCGACGGCGGCCAAGACGGGAGCTGGGAAGGATTCGGTATTAGCAACAAGTACTTGTTTTACACTACATGGAGAACAAGGTCGGACAAGTTCACTCACCAGAGTTCAAACCAGCACCGCTTTTGCCCTGCAACCTGGCGACAATGGCCTTGCACTCGGCAGTGTTCGTGGCAAAGGAGAGCTCGATCCAATCGCGGACCTTGGTAGGGCAGTTCCCGGCCACGCTGCTCGCGCCCTTAGCCGCCTCGGTCAGCCACGCCTCAGCCTCGGACTCGTACGACGAGAAGGCCGAGGTCAAGGACGCAGGGACGGTGGGCGTCGTCATATCCGACGTCTCGCAAGCTTTCCCGGCGTCGTTGAGGCCCAGCGTCGTAGTGGACTCCTCCGGAACGGCGGTAAGGATCCAAGACGCCAGATCCGTGTCCGAGGGATAAGGGGCGGCGTTCTGAATCGACCTCAGCACCGAGCTGATGCTGTACACGCAGCTGGTGAATTGGCTGCCCGAACCGGAAATTTCCACTGAAACCTCATAGGCCCGCTTGTCAACAGCCTCTGCCTGCTGACCATGCGCCCGGATGGCACCCTGAACAGCCGAACCCTTAAAGATAGGTGCCGGGGTGATCAGAGCGCCGGGAGCCTCAGCTCGGGGCTGGGGAACAGCAGAAGCTGAAGCGGTGGCGGCCGCAAGGGCAACGAGAAGAGTGTTGGAACGCATCGTGATGAGCGGCTTGGTTGTTGGTTGGGTTGTGGGGTTGAGGAGTTGGGGTGGGTGAGGTGACCAAGGTGCTGCTGAATGTTATACTCGATAGACTACCTACTTTGGCTGCTTGGGCGGCAGCCCCTTTCTTATATGAACAAACATGACCCTTCACTTCTTTGAGCTGAACCCGTTTCCGGTCACCATCCCGAGGCTGTGGTGAATTATTGCCTGGTGCATTAAACAGTGTAGTACCCCGCGCTAGACCCGTGGCTGATAGTTAAATTCAAGGTCCCTTTTTGGACATGAACTGATAAATGTGTTGGTACATACTTGGCATAAGGCTTTCCGCGCTAGATGGTGGACTGTGAATGGAGGCGCATTGAGTGCCAAGGCATCCAAGGCCCATAGAGCCGAGCCGGATACAGCCCTTGCTCCATCTTGTGTCACCCGCCAAAGCCACTATCCTAGGCAACAGACTGCCCAACAGAGCGCAGTGCCCGCCACTGCATCTCATGCCGTCTTCCGGAGGTCGTTTCGCACACGGTGACGGCCAGCCGTTGCATCTTCTGCAGGGACCTAGACTACTCCCAAAGAGGTCACCGAGAGGGCGGCGTGGGCAAAAGAGATAAGCCTTGTTTCTATCGCCGGTGACTTGACTCGGGTTCCGGAACAACTGAAGAAGCGGGACTTTGGTCGGATTCGGGTCTGGTGTAGATATGCTAGTGCTCTATACCGATTATCGAACGGTTCAATGCAAGTGCGGGCGAGAAGATCGAACGGAAAGAAAGTTCTGGTGCGCAGGGACCGTACTTACAGTTAGAACTCATTGTAATTACTGTACCTAACTAGATGGGCGATAGCCTCACATCAGGTAAACCTTTGGCAAGACCAACTTGTCCATGTGCCATTGGAAATGCGGTCACCGCTTCGACTCTAACCAATTGATTCTTAGTGGTGTATAATTGGAAAGGGTTGAATAAAGGATAAGATTACATCATCCAGCGTCGATATTGTTTGTCCCGGCGTCAGCGGCGTCTTCATCTCCCTCCACAGTCTCCCACAGTACTGTGCAGAGCGACATGTTGCTTCGAGTCAAGCCTGTAATATAGACTAGATCATGCCTTTCCCCCCAGGCCAAGACCGTCCAGATGCTCTCTGGAAGGAGCCACGAATTCTGCAAATCCGCAAATCTGGGGTTCCTGAAGCCACAACAACCAGTCTTCGGTTGGGGATTTTGCGGCACAGCCCAAGGGTGTGCATAGTCGGGCAATGATCGACGCCAACACAAGGGCCCTTTGAAGGTCTGACTGTCCGGATGAACTTTACACTTCCTGGCTCCGTCCACCGGTACGTCGAACACGTGTAGTCAGGCTCGAGTCAGGGTAGATTAGTTCCTTTCCTATAAAGGGTGTGCACACCTCCTATCCTTGGCGTCGATATGGGTTCCCCGGCTTCACGCGAAAGAATTCAGCTTCAGGAACTGCCAGGCCTGGCGTTGACACTAGTGAGACGATAATCTGACAGAGTACCTAGTCATCACAAGAAAAGATGAAGTCCTTATACAGCAGATATAAGAATCTGTCAACATGTTATATCGACAATCGCTGCTTTGCGAGCTCCCGAGTTCAATATACTCACCTGGCTATTGCTATACTGACTCGTCACAGTCAATCTCCCTCTACATACTCTTGATATGGAGGTGAATCCAAATCGCTCTATTCGCTCGGGTGCCCGATGTCCTTCGAAACTTGATTGGTGAATGCTAGAACTGGGGAAAGTGTGGTCGCTCAAGTCGTGCATTTCGAAACTTGAGAGCAGCGGGGGTGGAAGACACCCGCTCCATGAGCTCTCGGCTTTCATCCCAAATTTCCTCAAAAGTAGCCTTGATGGCTATGGCGAGTTGGTTGGTAGGTTCATCAGTGCTGCTTTTTCGACCACGGCGGAATTTCGGAGTACGGTTGAGCGGCGCGAAGACGACATTGGAACCACTGATTACCCTCTATCCTGAAATGATATGAATAGTGAATCCACTAATACGAGCAACCAGGTGTATGCAACGTAGGTACCTTCTCCCAGCCGTTGTGACCACACGCTTCATCTTTACATATCTTTTCAAGACTTGGTCAGCGTAGAGAAAACGAACCGGCGAAGTAAAGGGGGTCCTGTGTGACCTTACCACTTCTACTTCGATACAACTTCGCTCTCCGAGGCACTCGGAAATTCGTTGAGCGTTTCTGAATATTCTCATTACATTCCTCTGTCGAAGTCACAATCGCAGCACTTACCCAACACGTGGTGTATATACCAGTCGACTGCCTCGCCAGGTGATAGCTTTTCCAGTGCCGTATTCGAACAAGCATATAGGAAGGTCCGCAGATCGTATACTGATGGTAGAGACGTTATGAAGATGTTCCGGTTGAATATCAGGAGATTTGAGCAGGTTCCCTCAGGCTGTAAGTGGTCCATCATTGACATTCTTGAGGGTATTAGGCAATTTAGCGTGGATATCGCTCAGCTCCAGGCCTGAAGACATGGCCGCAATCCCGAGGATAGGCGATGAAAGATGGTGATCATCTGGTCTTAACAAGACGACGCGCATCCCTTTTTACAAGCGCGAGGCGGCTGTTATATCTCGAAATTCGAAAGCAGACCAGGCATTCCGAAGAGGGTCATAAAAAAGCCAGGCGGCCAGCAAAAGCTCAGTTGTACCTCATCCTGGCCATCGGCCCTGTTGTTGCACTTGGGGTATTCGGGCCCCTTGGGGTCGTCTTCGATGTTTGTTTACACCGAAAAGTTCACGGCGTGCGTTGTGTTGGGACATCGCTACCTCTAGGTACGTCCGTGCGCTGGAAGCTGGGCCCCTGAGCAGAGTTCTCTGCTGATTATGCAGACAAATATCCGATCATTGAAGCCACTTTTCATCCGTCTGGTCGCGGGCCACCTATCAGGTTTGTATGATAGGAAAGAAGAGTTGAAGAGCCTGAGTGTACCTAGAGGTAGGGTGACTTGAAGAATGAAGTGAGACAAACGGTCAAGTTGACTTCCCCATGTTGGCGGGGGCACCCCCCCTCAATCCACCGAGCAAGCCCCATAGGGCGGTCCAGCCTCACCCAACAGAACTGCCCCACCTTCCCCACGAACTCAACCATCCCGTCTCACATGCGCCACACTGCCCCACGCAGCAGTCGTCATCAGCGGATATGTAGGCAGCACTCCACAGCGCTTTAGGCGGTCGGTCATCAGCAGCCGCCGGGCTGTCGCGATCGCCAATCTTCCCCCGCAACAACAACGAAACATCAACACCAATACTCAAGCACCGAACACGTTCACCTCCACCGTCTCAACACCGGGTAACCTCCAAATTCAAATTCAAGAACAGCCCTACAAAATCCAAAGAACAACTTGACCCCTACAAAATAACCCGCCAAAATGAACCGCCTCTTCGGCACCTCCTCCAAACCCACCGCTCCCAAACCGACCCTCACAACCGCCATCTCCTCGCTCGACACGCGCCTCTCCTCCATCGACGTCAAGCTCGCCTCCCTCACCGCCGAGCTGTCGGGCTACCAATCCAAGCTATCCAAGATGCGCGACGGGCCCGGCAAGTCGGCGCTCAAGCAAAAGGCGCTCAAAGTGCTGCGACAACGCAAGCAGTACGAGGCGCAGCGCGACCAGATCCAGTCGCAGGTGTGGAACATGGAGCAAGCACAAACGATGCAGGACAACCTCAAGAACACCATGGTGACGATTGACGCGCTCAAGACGACCAACAAGCAGCTGAAAAAGGAGTATGGCAAGGTGGACATTGACAAGATTGAGCGGTTGCAGGACGAGATGGCGGATCTGTTGGATGTCGGAAATGAGATCCAGGAGTCCTTGGCGAGGAGCTATGAGGTGCCCGAGGATGTGGATGAGGACGAGCTGGATGCCGAGCTGGAGGCGTTGGGGCAGGAGGTGGAGTTGGAGAGGGAAATGTATGGTGGGATGGAGGCGGGAGCGGTGCCGAGTTTTATGCAGGATGAGGTGCCCGAGTTTGTGGATGAGGAGCCCAAGGTGGGAGGAAAGGTTAAGGAGGTTGCTGGTTAGGAGGAGGGGAGGCTGGTGATGATAAGGGACATACGATGGGAAGGGCTGGGTTAGACCGCTTTTGGGGACCTAGTTTTGAGAGTTCGACAAGTTGCTTTGGGATTGGAGTTACGGCTTAATGATTTCAGGTTGAAGCTGAGGGAGGGTATGCATTTGCAGATGGTTCGGTTGAACCATATCGTTGTTATACCAATCGGAAAGGCGGCATTACAGACAAGCGGTGTTTTCTTTCCATTGCCTTTATCCGAAGGTTGTATCTCCGAGTTGTAGAATAGTCGCCATTTTCTCGTTGCGAAACCAGGCATACAGAACATCACAGAGACGAGCGTGGAAAGAGACAGGGAACGATACATCCATTGAGCGCATACTCTGCCATGGTCTAGGGTCAAGTAAAATCCATGATAGAACAGCCAACGGACAACTACCGTCCAGTTTGTAAACAATACTTGATAACAATGATGCGCATTCGCAAAATTAGGTAACAAGATTCCTTGCCATGATCTGGGGATCTGGCACTAACCATCCAACGCCTGTGCTCCCTCCATACAATCAATCTGTACTACCAAACTGGACCAAATCTGACAATGATGTCCCGTTCTAAACAGCTGAGTACTACCACAAACATCAAAAATAACTTGGCCCCCCAAAACATATTCACATTACTGCACAGTGTCAAAGAACCGACTAGCCTCCTCCAACTCCTTGTCGCCGTTACAGAAATCCCACCCGACGATGTAACTGGTTTGACTACAGCAGATAATCCTCCGGGCATCGTACTGCAACTTGAACACCCTGGGCGCATTTTCTTCAGCCGGTGCTACGGGGGGGATATGCGGATGATGACGCCCACCTGCCATAGGCGGGAGTTGGGGCTGTTGCGCAGGCGCTGCTGTGACAGCATCCGCTGGAGCAACTGGAACCGGCACCTGTGATAGCGAGGCTTGCGAGATAACAGGCTGGCCTGCCGCTGCTCCTGCCGCCAGTGCTGCTGCCGCCGCCGTTGCCGTTGCCGTTGCCGTACCGGTCCCAATGACGCCGTTACTACTGCCAGCAGCAACGGCAGCGTTAGCAGCCATGGCATTCTCTTGATTACTTCGAGCCCGACCGTGGTTCCACTGATTCTGAATATGAGCTCCCGTCCATGCAGTTCGCAACTGAGCCCGCAAGTTCGGGTCCGACTGCCGGTTGAGCGCTCGGTCCACCATGTGACGTAGAGAAATAATCTCGGGGCGAGCCTGAAGAAGATTTCTAAAAGCCGTTGGGCCGCTTTGAACAGCGCCGTGTACCATCTGCTCGTATTCAAGCAGGATAGCTGGGTCCACTGTCTCAGGCGCCCTTCCAGCCAGGGGACCAGGAGGAGCACTTGCAGTCCGCGAGGAGCCAGCAGTTGTATGAGGGTTTATAGGTGCGGGCATGCTCGCTGCAGCCAACCCAGAACGCATGCTCGGATGCAGCGGAATCCTGCCAGGCACATCGGGCGGCCCGTCGTCTCGTCTCGAAGCCGCTTCAGCAGCCTGTTCATGTCTGAGGTGATGCTGTGGCCGCCATACACCCTCCGAATCCCTCCTCCAGATGATAATGGTGGTGTCGTAGCTTCCACTAACGATACGACCAAACCTGCCGCCGCCGCCGCCGGGCGGTAGCTTGGCTCCAGTCGCGCAAACGTCCTGCGGTCTGCTAGAGCCGGCGTTGGTCTTGCGGCGTGTCCTCGGGTTGTCGTTTTCGTCAATCTCGCCTGCTTCCACAGCCTTGTAATAAGCCTGGTCGACCTCCTTGGCTTTGATCAAGTCTTCCTCTACGCTGTACGGATGGTCGCCAAACCCGGCCTGCACTGTCCGCACCAGCGCTGTGTGGCCCTTCAGAGTGGTCACCTCCAGACCCGTCTGGCAGTCAAAAATCTTGACTTCGTTGTCACTGCTACCGCTGACAATACGTCGGCCATCATACTGTACACAGGCTATGCCCTTGTGGTGTCCTATGATGGTACGTTGGACGTCTTGGGTAGGCCAGTCCCATACCTTGATGTATCGGTCGCCACTAGCCGAAACGATTTCTCGTTCGTGAATCTGCACTGCATTGACAGCCGCGCTATGGCCAACGAGGGTGCCAATCATGGTCCACGGCGGTATTACAGGCGCGTCCTCAATACTCGGGGGGATATCGTAGCCTACATTGACAGTTGTACCGACCTGGTCAAAGGGATAGCCTAGATCGCCATGACGAAGCGGCCTTCGGTTGAAGACCTTTATGGTTTTGTCCTTGGAGCATGTTACCAGGATGCGCTTGTCAAACTTGACGTTGAGAACGGATTCTTGGTGGGCGTGGCGGAGCACCTCAATGATTTCTCCGGTGGAAAAGCGCCAGATGATGACATCAGAATCGGAGCTGCCAGAAACGATTATGTCCTCGTCGGGGCTAGAGTCGAACTGAAGACAGAGCACGGAGCGACGGTGACCCTTGAGCGTCCGCAAACAACGCCTGCTCTTCATGTCCCATACCTTGATGGTGAGATCCCTGCTGCCACTGACAAGAAACTGGGGGTTATACTGGATACTGTAGATGCATTCGCGGTGGCCCTCCTCAGGATAGTTTGGGTGGGGAAGCTGGAAGTTTGTGTATTTTCCGTGCTCCCAGTTGGCCTCGAGTCGTCGGCGCATGGTATACAGATACTTCCAGTCAATCTTGTATCGGCGGTCGTTAGCATCCCACCACCACAGAGTCGTCTTTTGCAACGTGCCAGGAAGGATGGAGGTTCTGTGAGACATGCTGTCTCTGTAACGGGTGGTAGCCGACTGCTGCGGCGGTGGGCTCATGGCCCGTCCCTTTCCCTTGTCCACTCGCCTTGCTCTCCCGCTGACCTCGCCGTGTTCACTCATCCGCGAGCGGGATGCGCCGCAACCACCACCACCACCACCACCACCAAAGATACTCGAGCCCGCCATGTCGATATCACAAGGCTCATCAGCGGGCAACACTTTGGTATCCTCATCAGCGGGCAACATGGGGGGTGATGCTTTGGCAATAGCCCTCCTCTTGTGAACATGTCCGTCTTCTTCGGGCCGGTATTGCTCCAAGTGGCTGGGGGTGGGTATGGGAGTCTGGTTCATCTTTTCTTCGGCGGCATGGATCTCGTCCATTAGCGCCTTGAAGCCCTCCATGTAGTACAGATGCTGCCACAGCTTTCGATCCATGGCAAGCTCGTACCAGACTCGGCATGCACGGGCGACATTGATGAGAGAGATGGGGTCGAGGTACCCCAGAATCTTTAGGCATATTTCGGCTGGAAGGTAGCGCACAAAGTCGATGTACAGTCGGGGATAGAGTTGTGTTTCGACGATTTGAGAGATAACGCTCGTGGGGAGGTCGTTGAGGAGTGCCATGGCGAGTTCTAGGAGATAAGCGCAACAGGTTAGTTGGATTCGTTTTTGGATGATCTGGATGAAGACTGAAACAAAAAAACAAGAAACAGGGGAAAAGGAGGGCCAACCAGTCTTGTTTTCCATGGAGAGGCCCGAGATATGTTGGATCAGCCAGGGTGGAATGTCTGAGGCTTGGCGCGACGATGGATGGGCGCAAGGAGAGGCGTCGCGGGATTTGAGGCAGGAGGAATTGGCCTGGGGGTTCAGAGGGTCTTCCGAGTAGCCTTCATCGGGCTGGATGTGCTGTTGGTTTCGTGGAGGAAAGCCGGCCATGTTGGTTTCCAACCGCAGAGAGAGAGGTCTGGATCCTATCGAAGATGGAAGAGCGGAGAAGGTCGAAGCTGAAAGAGGGTCGCGAGGAGGATTACCTGACTAGGTAGGCTGGGCGCGCGCAGCGGGCATGCGACGGGCACTGGCAGCAGTAGGTGGGCAGCGGCCGGTGAGAAAGGAGGGTAAGGTAGCACTTGGGGATGGCGATGAGAGAGACCTGACTGGGCTGGGCTGGACCTTTGTGGATTGGGGGAGGGGGGTTAGTCTCGTTCCTGTCCTTGTCGCGGCCGGGGAAAGCTCCGTTGAATGGGGGGGGACCTAGTTGATGATCAGGGCCTCTCTAGTTGGTCTAGCCTATTGTCGCCGCTCTTGACTGGCTCTTTGACTACCTAGCCAGGTATGTAATGCATAGGGCTACCTAAAACCTACACTAGACGATGCGATGGAGATGACGGGACAGATCGATGGTGAGCGGGCGGGCGGATGGCGGCGGGAAGGTGAGCGGGTTCAGGTGGTGTCAGTCCAGCTGTGAGGTGCCCGTCGTTGGCTTGGAGTTGTTGGCTGTCATTTAGTGTCAGACGGGCCTCTTTTCCGCTGCCACAAGTGGAGGCCAGGATTGCGTTCTGCAGGTGATGTTGATGACTACACGTCTACCTACTTACAGTACTACTAGTCTAGCCCACTTTTGACCTCGATTTAGAGAAGCGCAATTGAATGCTGGTGTCCAAATGAAGTGGGAGAGCAGGACGATAGATGATAGTGGTGTTGGTGGTTGGTGAGCAATAAATTCAGGCCGGCCTGGACCTGAGAGAGGAACTGCGCGAAGGAAATGAAGGACAGCTGCTGCTGCCAGCAAAAAAGGGATCAATGCTGTGAATGGATCATCAGATCACCTGCACCACTGCAGGTTCGACATCAGCTTCAGTTCACCCGACATGGGTCCCGTCATGCACAAGGCAGATGCACTGCAGTGGGCATCTGGGCGGTCACTTGAAGCTACAAATCTCAGGGTTCGGGTTATGTATTGACAAGACAAACCAATTGCAACACTGAATGCACGCTGAAATGACAAACCAAGGGATCCTTGAAAGTTGGTTGGTGGGTGGAGCAGTCTGCCCCGCTACATGGCCCGGATACATATTTGATGGCGGAGAAGTGGGTCCAGAGCCCAGCACGACGCGACGTCCATCCAATTCTAGATGGAATTCTTTTCCTCTTCCTCCCTTTCTCCCCGTGCTATCAATTCCGGGGATATTTTCCTCGTGATTGTTTACTTGTACCCAAACGGGAAAAAAAGCCCCTGAGCTTCTTGTACAGGTGGGTCCTCGAGAAGTCGGGCAACGGCTCATGGTCCTTGTCTACACTCTACCTCCTACCTCTAGCAAGATCACATTTACCTTTTATATATGTACCTTATGCCGCCTTGTGATGCCCCATGCGACGCCATCCCCATCTCACAACTTACTCTTCTCATTCAACAACCCATAAACCCTCGGCCCACTTTCCAAAAGACTCGCATCAATCTCGTCCACACTCCTCACCCCCATCACATTCATGAGAATGTCAAAATCCGCCAACAGACTCCTCAACACATGCCTCACACCTTCCTCCCCCATGATGGCCAACCCCCAAATCCACAGTCTCCCAATAAACACAAACTTGGCTCCCAGCGCCAGCGCCTTCATCACGTCCGCCGCCCCTCTCACCCCACTATCAAACATGACCGTAAACCCCCTCCTCTCCCCAACCGCCTTCACAATGCTCTCCAGCGCATCCAAACTGCCCACCGCCCCATCCACCTGTCTTCCCGCATGGTTACTCACCACCACGCCCTCAAACCCCAAATCCGCCGCCTTTTTCGCGTCATTCACGCTTTGGATTCCCTTGATCAGGAAAAGTTTATCTTTCCCTGCAATCTCCTGCCACTTCTCGCGCGCCCACACGGCCTTCTCCCACGACCACGCCCGACCATGCCAGATGGTGTCGATCCACATACTCGCTGCCTTCACGGCGTCTTTCTGGGGGTCCACCCCGGCCTCGGCCATTCTCTTTTGAAAGACGGGATCCGTGAAGCCCAGTTCTCCGCCGATGCCGCGGTAAAAAGCATAGTTGCTCGTTGCGACATCGTCGTGTCGCCACCCTAGCTGCGACGTGTCCGTGGTCAGGATACACGCTTGGAAGCCGGACTCGTGCGCCCGCTTGAGTAAGCTCAGCGTCAACTTGTCGTCGTGAGGCATGTAGAGCTGGAAAAACCGGGGCGCTTCGGGAACTTTTTTCGAGTTTTCGTTCCCACCTTCCGAACCTTCCCCGTCCACATCTAGATTCTCATTGGCCTTGAACCGGTTGGCTCTCCCCTCTTCGTTCGCCTCCCCGACGTCCTCAATGGGAAAACTCCCCGCCGTACTCAAACTATACACCAGCCCCAGCTCACCCGCCGCCTTGGCGACCGCCAGCTCTCCCTGATCGTGGTAGATCTTGTTGATTCCCACGGGTGCGATGCCAAAGGGCGCTGAGACCTCCCATTTCCCGTCAAACAGAGAGATGCGCGTGGACCGCTCGTTGGTGTCGATTAGTTGTCTCGGCACGAGCTTGTGCCGGAAGAAGGCTTGTCGGTTGGCGAGGTGGGTGTGGGAGAGTCCGGCGTTGGACGAGGCGTAGAGCCAGCCGTTTTGCGAGAGTTTGCGGGAGGCGAGGCGTTCGAGGACGTCTGGGTCTGTTCAAATGGGAAAAAGGTTAGTTACCGGCCGGCCATTGAGGTTGGTTGATGAGAGAGGTAGGAGGTAAATAATAATGAAGAAAACAAGGAAAAGACGTACGGGTGTTAAAAGGTGGCAGTTCGCGGTCGTTGTATCTCCAAAACATATTCCGCTGGTAGAGGCCCCATGGGGGAGTGTCGCGGTTCTTAATGTGGGGGGATTTGGCGTCCATCTTGCTTGACCTTGCGAGTAAGGGGTGAGTGGTGACCCAGTCACAGTGAGTAGGTAAAGGTGATGTTTGTTGGCAAGTGAGAGAGAATACTAAGACTTTGAAGATGTGAACTATCTTGGCTCGAGCCAAACAAAAAAAAAAAAAAAAAATGTCGTGGCGTAAGGTACTGCAGGAGTTAAAGACAAGTTTTGTACGTGCCGCACCTGTCCAACATCTGACATGACCGGGCCGTAGCCGCAGACTGCAATTGTAGATCCTTTAATCGGCTGCACAGAGTCGTGACGTCAAGAAGCCGTCATGTACCTGATTATCGTCTGAACAGCGCATTGCGACTGCACACCTACTGTAATCTGGTGGAACTCGTGGAACTGGTGGGTTTGGTTTGTGCGCCGAAGGGGAAACTTCATTCGTAGCTGTCGATTGTCGGAGCCGATTCGGTTAATGTGGTCGACGTGGTCGGCCCGACGACGTCGGCGAAAGAATCATTGATGTCGACGACGACTTTCGTGTCGATTACTTACTTCCATGCAGAATATTCGCGATTATTGCCGCCCACAAAACATCAAGGAGATGTGAAGCATACATCAACCATCACGCAGTATTCGCATGGGAGAGAAGCAAATTATGCTGAAATATCCATCTGAGTGGCTACAGCTAAGGTATCGAAGACTTCCACAACCACCGGTCAGACGACCGCTACAACTAATAGCCAGCCATTACAATGCCATTGGTATTCTTCTTCAAGTCTGTCAAACATCAAGTGTCATATGCGCATCAATTCAATAACAAAAATTCCCTCCTGGTATCCGAAAATAAACAAAAAAAAGCCGCCATAAAGCTTAAGTCCAATTGTCCTGATCCTCCCTATTACTGACGACCACTCTCATCCTTCTTCAAGATTGTATCCAAAACATCACTGACGTCGTTATCCTTTCCACAATGTTGGCACTTGTGAAACACCGGCTTGTGAGTGCGCTGTTCCTTATCAGAACCCTCACTCACGCCCTTGTGAGTTGAACGAGCAGCCCAAGCCCCACTGGCTGCCGCCAGCGCAAGGTTAACGTCGGAGCGCGGAGCCGTGGTCTTAGACTCAGCGAGCTTCTCAGCACCCGAATGTCCTGGGGCGGAAGCGGTGTAAGAAGCCGGCATCTCTTCCGGGCTCATATGCTTAGCCACAGCAGGCTGAGCTGCAGCGGAACCATAAGTATGGCCAGTAGACTCGGGGATGCTATTGATCTTCTCCGCCCCAGAATGTCCAGGCGCAGAAGCAGTATAGGCGTCCGGCATCACCATAGGACTCATGTGCTTGGCACGCATGGGCTCTGTGGCCGCAGGGGCGACAGCGGGACCGGATCCGGCACCGGAGTTGCGCCCAGGAACCGAGGTGGTATAGGCGTCAGGCATGACTTCGGGGGACATGAATTGCTGGGGAGGCTCGGCGGAGAGAACGGGCTTGTATTGATCCTGGGTGCGTCTGGCGGTGGTGTGATGCGTGGGTGCGGCGGCTGCGGTATCCTGGTTCTTATGGTGCTCAACCGGGGGAAGGTTGTGCTGGTCGGCACCGGACTTGGAAGTCAAAGTGTTCATAGCGCTCTGCTCGTGCACCTCATCTTTCACATCCTTCATGGCCTTGTCACGGTTTTCGTGCGTGGCGGCAACGTTCACACCAGTGGCAGTGCCGGAGGCGAGGGTCCGGTACATGCCGTCCTTGTCCTGGTGGTCGGCGTGGGTGACGGGCTCAGACGAGCGAGAGCTATGGCGGGAATGGCGGGGAGAAATCTTGACGCCTGAGGGAGTGCCGGATGAGAGGACATTGTAAAGACCTTCCTCAGAATCATTTCCGCCGGCGGTGGGAGCGTTGCGCTTGACACCCTCAGAGGCACGGCGAGCGGAGGGCTGGGAAGTGGCACCGGCCATGACGCCGGAGGGAGTGCCACTAGCAAGATGCTTGTAGTTGCCTGGCTTCTGGGTAGTGCGGGGCTGATCCTCCGAACGGGCACGGCCTACATTCGCAGTGTCCATCGAGACGCCTGAAGGAGTTCCCGTGCTGAGGTGGTTGTAGTTGCCAGGCTCATTAGTAGTCTTCGCATGCTTGCCGTCATGACCATGGGTGGACATGGGTTGAACACCAGAGGGGGTTCCGGACATCAAGACATTGTAGCCGGGTTCCTGGGCGGTGTTCCTGGCAAGATTCTCATTCGGCTTCACCCCGGAAGGGTTAGTGCTAGAATCAGCAGGAGGCTCTCTCGGGTTTTCAGTGTGATACAAGCCGCCCGAAGTTACAGCACCGGTACCAGCAGCAGCGGGGGCACCTACACCACTGGCGGCGTGGGAGATGTCTTGCTCAGGATGAATGGTCTCCTTGTCATCGTGAGCAGAAGCAAACTTGGCCGCACCAATGCCACCAGCGACTCCAGCAAGAGTGGCGCCAGCCATGCCAGCGTGGGCCGTGTTGCTGTGGTGGTGCATGTTGTGATCCGCGGCGACGGGGATCTTGCTAGCAGGGGCATGTTCACGCTGAGCCTGGGAAAGGCCGTGGGAAGGGGCGCCAGTGGATGCAGCGCCTACTGCAGGAACATGCGGGATCGCGCTCTGAGCGTCACTGGGGTTCCGACGGTGGGAAACAGCCCCAGGAGCAGCAGCCTCGGAAGCCCTGCGCTTCATGTTCTGGTCCAGTTCGGTGGGCTGGTCGGTGGCGTCCTTGTCGTCCTTGCTGTGGTGGTGGGCAAGACCGTAGCCAGCAGCAGCTCCAGTGCCGGCCAAAGCAGCATCCCTCTTCAACTTACTGTGGCTTTTATCCTTGGGAGACTTGGGGGGCTCGGTGGCGGTGGTGTTCTCTTCCTTGTCGTCCTTGTGGCGGTGGAAGATGCCGAGAAGACCACGGTGCTTCTTCTCGCCCTTGGAGGAGCCCTCACTGCTATTGCTTCCAGCAGGCGATGGCTGCTTCGCGAGTCTGTTCTCAGCGGCAGGTTGCTGGACGTTTACGCCATGGGCAGTGTGACGGGTCGCGGGCTTTTGCAAGTTCTCCGGGGTGGTGCCCCAAACATTGAGGGTATCTTCCCCAAGGGGTTTCTCCTCCTCCTTGTGTTTCACCTTCTCCAACGTGGTGCCAGAGATGGGGATGACGCCGGCCTCGTTGAGTTCCTGGCTCTTTCTTCTGTGACTGATAGCGGCAGCATGATGAGGATAGTTGCGAGCAGGATGGTCCAAATTCTCGGGGACGGTATCCCATTCCTTGGCAAGGGTGTCCTCTCCTAGGTTCTTCTGCGTATTCCTGTCCTTGATCTCGCGGAGCTCAGCGTCCTGGTGCTTCTTGGCCAGATGGGAGGCGGCGGCACCCGCACCAAGACCAGCAGCGCCGGCAACAAACGCATCCTTGGGGCCTGAATGGTGCTGGTTGGGAGATGAGCCAGCATCGTCCTTGGCCACAGCGACGTCAGCAGTGGTCGCGTGCTTGGAAGTCAAACGAAAAGCGCGTTGGGCCTTGACGTCACTGTTCTGGGCGTTAGAGCCAGCAGATGTAGTGCTGTCCTTCTGGTAGCTATCGTGAGCGTGAGCATCAAAGACATTGTCGTTAGCGGTGCTGCCAGCACGTTCCTTTCTCTTAGCAGCCGACTCGGCGAGGAGCTTGGCATCATCTGCTGCAGCAAGCTCAGGCAGGAAGCCAGGAGCAATGTCCTTGCGATCCGTGCCTGTCACCGTTCCAGCGTCAGGAGCACCCGTTCCAGCGTCAGGAGCACCAGTGGGCACCCGAGAGAAGCTGTCAGAAGCCCACGTCTTGTCCTCGGGGACAGCAGCCAATGGCGCATCAAAGACAGCCTCGGTGCTGTTGATGGTAGGTGCGCCGGCATGATCAGTCTCAGGAATGTTCAACTTGAGGTTATCATGATGGTTGTTGCTGTCCTCCAGGTGACGCTTGCTCTCCTCGTCGCTGCTTCCATGGCCCGCGACAGTGTTGTAAACGCCACCACTTGGAACGTCAGTGCCCAGGCCTGTAACGTGTAACCTGTTGCCAGAGTTTTCTGCTGACCTATGAGGTAGGTGGTGGTGCTCATCGTGATCATCCTGAGCACTGCCATGACCGGTGACCGTGTTGTAAATACCGCCTTGGGAGGCCTTGGGAAGATCTCCCCAGTAAGGAGCAGCAGTACCGCTGGTGTGGCTAGTGCGCGAGGTAGCGTCGTCGTTGCTGGACTTGTCGTGGGTGTTGTAAGGCTGCCCGTCGGCGGCGCCTTGGCTGGAGGTAGCCACGTTCGCGCGGCGCGCCTCGGGATGAGAGTCAACCTCGGGGTGGGAGTCGACTTCATGGACACCCTGTTTGGGAGCTTGACGAGCGTCAACTTGGCGGAAGCCCTGCTCCTTGGCAACGGTCGCCCCAGGCTTGGAAAATGTATATTCGTGCTGGTCTCCAAAGGCGGCCTCTCCGTCGGTGTTCTCCATGGGGAGGGTGCGCTGCGGGCCTTGGGAGAAACGCGGGGGCTGGGAGCCGAATATGGTCGGACCACTGTCACGGTTGTAGAAGCCGCCACCGACGGCTTCGCCTGAATAGTCACGGTTGAAGTGTCTCTGGCTGATGTCAGACTCGTTTCCGGTGGATTGGGACTCGATGTTGCCGAGGCGAGCGTCAGAAAAGTTATGGGAGCGGGGGTCGGTGGACTTGTGAAGCTTGTTTCGTTGGTCGTGGCTTTGGATGTAGCTCTGGTTCTGCGGCGCCAGGCCCTGCTCGCTGGGGGTGGCCGGGTTAGAGTCGGGGTAGGTGCCCGGAAGATGGTCACGGTGTGTGGTAGCCATCTTGTGTTTGTATTATCGAGGAGTCGTAGGTAGGTAGATAGCGTAGTGATAGCGTGATGTATTAGCTTGATAATGGGAGATGTGGTCGAGTATGGGTACTACGCAGATGAGACAAGACAAAACACAAGCCAATTGATATCCCTGCGCTAATGGTCTAGGCACGAGCAGGCTCACAAAATGTTTGAGAGGGATGGATATAGAAAAAGAAAGGAAGAAATATCGTGATTGGCGTCAAGATGTGCGGGATATGGGGGATGGGGATGGGGATGGGATGACAGTCGGGAAGTGATCAATTAAAGAAGAGGGAAACCAAGAAGATGTCTGATATCAGAAACAGTCCTCCCCCAGGGCAATAAGTAGGTACCGACGCTACCATGGATGCCAATGGGTGCAATGCGGTCCTGACGTGCAGCAGCGTCATACTTTCCGGCATGCTTCCACATCCATCCCTTCGTTTCAAGGAACATAAAAGGAAGGGGTCCTCCAAGAGAGGATCTGGAATACCCAAATTCCCATGAGCCGATCCGTCCGCTTCATGGTAAGGCTATGACCTCAGTGGACCCCAGCTTTCCCAAATAGAGGGCTCAGCTGGCTGATGAGGTCACTGGATCCAGCGCTTGTTGACATCATCGCCGAGATGTCCGTGCAAACGGAAAGGTTGAGACCATTTCCCAACCGGGATCAGTTGGAGGCCTTGAGCCAACCAGATGCGCCAGAATTAAAGAGCAAAGCGGGAGATCAACCGGTTATCCAGTTTCAATAACGTGTGGAAATGGGGGGAACTGGAAACTGTGTGCTTTGTTTGTTGTTGTCGAAGAGTGATGAAGCGCGTGATTTGTTGAAAGGAGGAAAGATGTGGACCGATTTGGCTGGGGGAAAAGGAGAATTAATTGCGTCAGTGGTGTCGAATCACGTTGCTGTGATTGGTTCAAATGTCCGACTTACACGGCACTCAGCTTGCGTGGTCACAAACTGAACTGTGCGCACGAATGGATCCTCCAAGCTCCCCTGGTGCCTGGTGGCAGAAAAGAGACTGACAGAGCTTAACATGGCAACTTGGGCGGCAGGTGCATGCTCCCATTTTCTTACTTGATATCATGCTCCCTTACTTTGGGAGAGACCTCAAAGCACTTTACCGAATTTTCAGTTGAAATTCAACCTTCCTCTCACATTCGGAAACCGGGTTTCGAAGCTTTTAAATTATAGTGTCCCGTTAATCAATTGTACATTCGTTAGCATCTGTTAAGCCATGTTCTGTCGGCATTCGACGGAATGACCGTACAATCCAGCTGTGTCCAAATAACACAGCCCCAAACAATGTACGTGAAGCCAGACAACACCGGCAGAGCCGGCTAGTATAGCAGGCACTATTCCCACAGTGCCTTACCTTGGCAGCCATAAAAGAAGGGTTCTGAAAATGTTGATCTCTGCCAAGGAAAACTTTAACTTCAACATCAGGAGGGGATAAATCAATCATTCATCCGTCACTTCAACATCACACAAAGATGAAAGGGAAAGAAGACGCGGCGATCGGCAGCGCGGCATTTAGATATGTCAGTCACGGCTCTTAATCACCTTCACGCATGTCCAAAAGTTGCAAGCAGAATCATGTTGTGAGTGATCAACTTTCTCATTCCAGAGGTTGTCTTGTAAACATTAGGTATGAAAGAAATATATATCCCAAGGAGAGGAGCAATCCGTTTTCCCAATTCCCTCCCCGTTTTGTATCATCCCAAGTATAAACCCGCTTGGAATGAATGCTCATGCTGCTCATGCTGCTCATGCAAAGCGTAAATGCTAACCAAATTGACAGACAGAAAATAAAAATAAAAAAAAACAATTAAAAACAAGATATGCATCCCATCCCCACCACCACTTTGCAGTGAGTGTGATGGTTTCCTTCAACCATGCAAATATCGGGGTATCGTCCATCCATCCATTCATCCATTTTTCTTTCTTTCTTCTGGTTTTGTATTGTTCTTTTATTTTTTCTTTACTCGCTATCGCTGCGGTTCTCAGCGTGGCCAGCAACAGTCTTCTCGGTCATGCCCATCTCAGCAGCATAAGTGGTGTGAGGCTTCCACTTGGTCGAGGTGCGGGGGGTAGACTCGGAAAGCATTTGGTCGACCTGCTCGAGCGTGAGGCCCTTGGTCTCGGGCACAAGCAGGTAGGCGTAGATGAAGCAGCAGGTGCAGAGGCCACCCCAGATGTAGAACACCTTGGGGCCCAGGTTGCCCTTATCCTCATCGACCATGTAGGGGGTGATGACGGCGATGATGCAGTTCCCTAAACAAGAGGGAAAAAGGTTAGTCAAACTATTTTTGAGAGAGACTTTCAAAAGGTAGCAGGACAGAAGAAAAAAAAAGACTTACAGAGCCAGTTGGAGGCGGTGGAAAGGGCAACACCCTTGGCACGAATGGGAAGAGGGAAAACTTCGCCGATGACGACCCAGGAAGCAGGACCCCAGGTGGTAGCAAAGAAGAAGATGTAGATGCAGATAAAGGCGAGCATGGCCTTGATGGCCATGGTATCATCCGGCCTGCAGGTGCCAACGATGGCGACGATGAACTCGCAGATCAGCATGCCGAGAGCGCCCCAGATGAGGAGGGTACGACGGCCGAGCTTCTCCATGGTGTAAAAGGAGATGGGGGTGGAGCAGACGTTGACAAGAGTAGTGACCAGAGACATCAGGAAGGGGTTGTCAATGGTGCCGAGCTGCTGGAAGAAGGTGGTGCCAAAGTAAAAGATAAAGTTGATTCCCGTCCACTGCTGCATCATCTGCATCGAAGTGCCCAGAATGGTGCGGCGGAGGTAAGAACCGCCCTGCCAGATGGAGCCGCGGAAGCAGTTGGCCCACTGCTGGAAGTAGTTGCCGTAGGGGACGACGGTCATTTCGAATTCGTGGTTGGCAACGATCTCGGCAAGTTCGTCCCTGACGTAGTCGGAATCGAGCGGCTGGTCGCGCAGGCGGGAGAGCACGCCGGCGGCCTTGTCGAGCTTGCCTTTCTTGACGAAGAAGCGAGGGGATTCAGGAAGGAAAAAGATACCAGTAGCAAGAATGAGGGCCCAGGCCATCTGGAGACCAATCGGGATTCTATAAGAGCCGCTGTCGGTGCGGTTCTGGGTGCCGTAGTCAACGCACGAGGCCAGGAGCAGACCCAGGCAGATGCAGAACTGGTAGCCGGACACCATGGCACCGCGGACCTTGCGGGGCGCGATCTCAGACATGTACAGGATGATAATGGCCGAGACGAAACCGACACCGAAACCAGCGACGAGACGGCCGGCAACGATGAGACCCAAGCTCTGGGAGGCAGTCTGGAGAACAACACCGACGATGAAGACGAGGCAGCCGAAGATGATGGTAGGACGACGGCCAACCCAGTCAGCGAGATCACCGCCCATGAGGGCGCCAAAGAAGGTACCGGCAGAGAGAATGGAGGTGATGAGCGACTTTTCCTTGGATGGCAGGAAGGTGGCGCCGGGTCCGTTGATGGTTTCGATAAAGTACTTCATGCCCATGACACCAGAAATGTAACCTGAGTCGTAGCCGAAGAATATACCGCCGAAAGCGGCAAAGACGCACATCATGTACGCCTTGAGGGTAACGGGAGCCTCAACGCGGGTGACATCGCCCTGTGGCCGGGCCACAGTGACGGCCTCCTTCTCAATGTCGGAGGCGGAGTGATCGTGCTCCATCTTGCTTGTCGCTATATCAAGATGTGTCGTCTTGGTAGTGTTCTTGTCGAGTGTTTCTCTTGGGAAAGGGTTTTCGGTAAGACGGAAGAAAAAAGGCAAAGAGATTGCAATGTCGAGTCAAGATGATGGAGATGATGATGCAGCTAAGGAATGACAGAAAAGCTTCTTTCGAGACGACGAAGCTTTGTCTTTATGTACTAGTAGCATGCTTCCTGTCCTGTCAGTGTCCACTCTTCCCTCTCTTCCCTTCGCCCCCAGATCTACCGAGAATTCGTTGATGGATCCGGGGTCACCGACAATTTCCTGTTCGTCTTTCGGCATCGCGAACGACTTCAAACTGTCACGAGACCAAGAAACTGGACCAGATGCTTACGGACCATCCCCGCCCAAGTCCGGCCCTGGCGGCGCTGTGGGAGCATGGATGCCCGGGGAGGCGAAGTCAGCACTTGGGCAGGAAGATGCAGAGCTAGTGTACAAGCACTCCGAGACGGCCTGGAACCTCTCCTCCAACCCCGTGTAGGATCATCCTGGGCGAACCCCCGGGGAGACATGGAGAGGCAAAGGCCGGGGAAATTGGAATTCATGGGGATGCAGTGGGAGGGACCGCCAGCCGCCTTGGAGCAGGAGAGTGTCTGACTCGCTGAGGGCTGCTGAATGTGGCTTGCGGGTGTGGAGTAAGCCACCGGAGAGCCTCATGGCAATGGAGCCCCCCAGGCCCATCCCCAGAGAATCTAGACTCTGGCTGGGGAAAACCCAGTCGGATGGGAAAGCATGGGGTTGTGATGGGGTCGTTGCAAACCCGCTGAAAAGTCAACAGAAGCGCATCCGGGTTAGGGTTCCACGCGGGATAGCTCAGGGGGCGATGGGTCCGCGATGGCTTCAAGGCCCAGAAGAGACCAAACACCCGAAGAGACTCCACTGGAAAGCGTCAGGTAACGTAAGGAGAACCAATTGGGTAAAATGAAAGCTAATTAGGCTAAATTCAAGAAGAAGACCAGATGGGTTTTTGTAAACTCGGTCCTTTTGTGGCGCCGTGTGGCTCCGGTGTGGATGTGCGGTGGATGTGCGGTGGATGAACTGGTGGAGTTCCCGGCTGATGGGTTCTTGTACAAAACACCAACCAGCTCGCAGTATCCGCGAGACGGTCAAGCATCAATGACTCGCCTCCCCTACAGAACGCTCCAGGGTTCCTGGTTGACGAAAAAACTCAGAAAAACCGGTGACCTCCTGGCAGCTTGACGATGATCTGGAAGCCGCCGAAGGAAGCTGACAATTTGTGCACCACCGAACCGCCAAATGCTCCACACCAGAGCGTGTGTAAACTTTCTTAACGAGTCAACGACATGTCCCATGATGAGAGCCCTGGGTGAACCAAGCGAAATCTTATTCCAACGGTCCCGCTCCGAGACATCCGCGATTAGGAAAATCCGGGCAGTAAGGGGTTTGTGAGAGCAAAAATCAACAACAACATGCCGAACAACAGCAACAACAACAACAACAACAACAACAACCACAATTGTCGGTAAACAATTGCAAAAAACATGGGGAGGAACCAAAACACCGGACGAACCACCCGAATCTGATCTCGCACCCGAATCTATAATCTCGCACTTAGATCCGATACGGGGGGAACGATCAGCAGGACATGGAGAAGGGCCGATAGCAAAACGTTGTCTCGCGTGGCCTGTGTATCATTCTTCCCCAAGAATTCGGACCCTCCACCGTGCACACCCCAGATATTATCTCGGAAATTTCGGTATATCTCCTCCCTTTTGTCAAAAAAAAAACCAAAAATCTTTGGTCGAACCCTGGTGCATTCTTGTCCGTGCCCCTGACATGTCTCCAGGTTTCTGCCCACCGGTCGGTTCTGTGCCTTGCGTGTGCCATCTGGCCAGCAGGCAATAGCGACCAGGAGTCCACACCGTATCTTTCTCGATGCGTGGAGACTGGAGAGAACAAGAGGAGCCTCCTCCCGCAGAGTTCCAGTTTAGACATCTTCCCACACAGGATTTCGTCACGGTATTTTTCGATCGCCATCTCCATCGTTGTAGCGAGATCGAGCGTCAACGGTTTCACCCCAAAGGGAAAGAACGGTCGGGGCTGGGTCTTGTGCTGTGTGTGGACTTGTGGAAACCCTCCGATGTTGTGTGAGTGTCTCCCCATCTCCATCTCCCAAAAGTCTCATATGCTCCAGGTCCAGACCACGCCCACACAACTTGCCAGCAGCCAACCGGGTCGGGTTGCAATGAAGCTATTTTTTGCTACTACTCTGTTTCGATTCGATCTGGGTTCCTGTTCCGTTGGTAAGGTATCTAGCCCACATGACATCATATGAAGTGAAGTATGTATCTGGGGAAAAGAAAGGAAGATCCAGCAGGTGTTGGAGAATGGAGACCCCAGACTCCAGCTTTGATGCTCGCGCCCGCGCGCAGACAGAACATAAGGGAGCAAATGCGAACTGCTGGGACTGCCCACTCAAGACAACGGAAGCCTGCCTGGACTTTTACTCGGAGAGAGGCCGTTCAGGTTTCAGTTGAGCCCCGGAAAACACGACTTGTTTCAGCCCGCATGATGATTACCTCTATAAAAATGCTGGAAGTTCTAAATGTCAAAGATGGAGCTATGGGGGGTTTTTTTTTTTTTTTTTCTTGCCTCCTTCTTCGCAAAGCAACTCGTTCAGTTGCCATCTCGGTGAATTGAAAGCAATAGACTGGTCTTCTATCGATCGATGGACTGGAAGTCTGGAACAACATGGATGGCGGTGGTCGGTGGAGGTAAGCCTAAGCCCTAGTGAGGTGCCTTGTCTTTCCCCAGGCCCATCTAGATGCCATGGCCCGACCCACCTACCTGGTGGTCTCTGCGCCCGGCTCCCTCGCAACCAAGAACTGCGACCCCCGACCGATACCCGAGCCAGTTCCAGTTCCAGTTCCAGTTCAGGGCCCCGTTTGGTTCAACCAACAAAATAAAAGTTTGTATGGGAAAATGATCCCTGTCAGCTAACAAACTGTTTTTTTGCTGTTTTATGCAGGAAGTTGGGGGTCATATTAGTCTTGGCTGCATTTAGAGGTACCACGCTAAGGCAAGTAGATGCAATGCAGTCCGGAAGGCTTAAGAAGGGAATTAGTGGGCCTATGCAAGAGCAACTTGTTAGTTCCTATCCTCCCTCCTCAAAGCATGAAGATACCAAGCAACAGATTGCACCCTTGTTACAATAACGCGTTTTTTGGCCCCCATCCTCCTGCGGTACCTCTTGGCTGCGTTTTTAGCTTTGTACCCTCCTCTACCCCTTGTAAAAACAAGTTGACTTTTTGTTGGTTGAACCAAACGGGGCCCAGGTTTTCTCCCCGCAAAACCCTCCACTAGGTCAGTCCGGGGCGCATGTGATCTTGGGGATGTTTTTTTAGGGAGCATCCATCTGGGGAACGCGTGCACTGCCCCATTCGATCGCATTGGTTCGCAAAAAACAAACCTGGAGTAGTGCGAACTCCACGAGAGTCTAGATGCACTTCTGGAGACCGGATGAACGACTGTTCGTTTTCTTCGTTTGTTTTGACCACGTCCCACGTTGCTTGCGCTCAGACACCACCGTTTTTGAAAACGCACAGAATGGTAGTACATACCTACCTCTAGATTGCGTTCATGACGTTAATCGATCACGCAATGTAGGTATTGCTGTGCAATGTACGACCTTGTGCAAATTGGGTTTGTGGATTTTGATGCAACTAATGTGGATTCGACATGCTCATGCATTGCATCTTGCTGTGATGAGCAAGACATTGGCAACCTCAAGGGATATATATGCACGCTTTGCGAAAAGGCTTCACCGGGTGTCCAAGTTCCGACGAAGTGGTCGGACATGCTGCCGGCTGATTTGGGGCCAGAGGAAAACAACGACGGGGGAGTGTCCAGGTCAAGAAAACCACCAACGCAGAAACTGTTTATGTGAAGACAGCTAAGTACATGTCAACAGAAAGGCTCTACAAACAAACACCGTCTTAGATCACAGTTTAATCTTGGTTGCAAGATTATATAGGAGATGTCGAGGTGAGAGCCAAGTGACTGACAACTCGCGAAAACAACTCCATCTGACGATGTGAATATGGCGAGGACTCGCATACAGACCCAATCTCGTCAAAATAAGGTTTAAGCAGTTCCCAGAAATAAGGTTGACACTACCGCTTGACAGCTGCATATAGCCTGTGCATCTCCCGACATCCGAAGCTTGGTACCTTACCCTTTTTTTCTCTTCTCCCGTTTAGCCTGTTCGTCCCGTCCCGTGATGACCTCGGTGGCATCTGCTGCAGAAGACAGGATCCAATGGTCATAAGACCTAGGTGATGGCCAAGATTCCCCCCCCCCCCCCCCTCTAGTGAACCCCAAGCCTCAAGCAAAAGTAGATAGACACTAGACCCTATGCACAGCCGCAAACGGTACCTCTAGGCACAGGTAGCCAAGGCTGAACCAAGCTTTTCACAAGAGTTTGGGGGGGAGGGGGAGGAGGGATGCATCTTGCATCTTGCATTACCGAACGGTCGCCAAATCCCGAAGACCCGGAATCCGAAATCCGGGAACCGACGGGCCGAGGCAATGCAAATAAATGCTCATCGGCACCGACTGCATACCTACTTACCTACCTACCTCTACCTACCTACATAGATGGTTTTTTTGACAGCTGTACTGGTAGTAATGACCAGATAATTAGTACAACATGTATCTCACTTGAGTGTACTTTTCTTTACCTTTCTTACCTTTCTTACCTATCTACCTATCTATCTAGGGACCTGCACATATCATGACAAAGCGGTTGGGATCGAGTACATCTGATGAAGGAGAAACTTACCCGCAGCAGATACTCGTTACCCCTCTGATGAAGACAAACACTTCGGATAAATTTGGATTGACTTTCGTTTATACCACCATCCAACAGTTTTAATAACCCTCCCGAAATCCAGTTTTTGATAGTTTCCAGACAGTTCCCTATGTCCCGTCCAGAGCCTCCTCTTGTACATTCGACTCATTGTTAGGAGCCAGCTGCTTTGGACATCTCGCTAATGTCAGTTGTAATAGTGAATAGCGCTGCGAGTGGAGCAAGTGTACTTGAAGACTGCTTGGTGGTTCGACGAGGGAAAAGGAAAGATATCGCTGGTAAATGGTCAAAGATACCTGTAAAATATCTTTCATCTACCATGCCATGATTGAAAAGTAAGACAAAGGTTGACATTCACAATCGCTTCCTCGAATGTGCTCGGATGTATGTATGTATCTGTAGCAAGAGATATATGTTTGTGTTTGTGCGTGCATTCTCTCATAGGTACCGAGTAAAAGTAACATGATGTGAAACCCAACAAAAAGTCCAGAACCCTTCCCAGGCTTACCTACATGTTCTCAGAAGGGGATACGAGCATAGAGCAAGCCAGGCCTTCTTTACTCTACTCTACCTACCATAGAGATTCATATCTAGGACACTGAAGTATAGACTCGCTCGCACTTAAAAGACAAGATGGGTGATATGGTAATGTGATGCGAACCCGGATCTTTGGCGTCTTTTTTTTTTTTTTTTCTTCTTTTTTTTTTGGCTTTTTCAAAAAAAGAAATAAAACTGTTTATTCATTCTCAGTTTCCTTCTTTGTTCCTTTTCCCTTCTGCGACTTGGACTCCATTTCTCAAGTTGAGCATCCCGTCAGGCCGATCAACATGTCACGATCTAACAGCCAGCACATGCGACAATAATAGAGACCTCGTTGACACGGGTAACATATACTCGTATTCATGTTTGACGTTTCCTCAATCTGATGCACACCACTACGTGCATCCGTTATTCGGCCCTGTCTTGGTTATCAGGTGTTGCATATTCCTTCCCATATAGCTTGGCCTCAGCTTGTCTCATACTACGTAGCTGACTTATACAGTCCATGTTTTCTCCCATAGAAAAAGAAACTCAAACACTACAGAGAGAGTAGCATCAAAGTTGGAGGGAAGCGAATGACCCAAGCAAGAGGAAGCAAGGCATACAAGGAACAATCAGGTACAGGGGTATGAGGTGTGATTACAATTCCTCTCTTTTTCCGACGCCGACCATGTGTATGCATTCTCCAAAATATACAAATGCCATTTTATAATCTCCCCCTTTTTACCCTCGTTGCACGCTACATTCCACGTGCTCTAATAAATCGCAATTCCTATACTCAACAATAATAGCATTCGGCGATAGGGGAAGAATGCCGCCACGGCAACATGAACAAGCAAAAATGCCGGACTATGGTCGGTTGAGACCCTGCTTGGCCTGGATAAGGATGATAATCAGCATCAAGAACGTAGCAAAGGAGACGAATTAGATCAGCGACATACCTTCATCTGCTCTATCCGAGCCTTCAACTGGCTCGTCACTTCCGCAGCCCTCTTCCAGCTTTCCATTCCACCCGCTGTACCACTCGAAGGAGCCTGTAACCTGCTCGCGCCAGTCCTCATGCCAGTCCTACTGCTGGACCGCTCCGCTCCGTAGCCACCGAAACCCATAGAAGCCAGCGACTCGGAGCTCCTAGCCTCCTCCACCGGCTGACGGAAACCAGCAGGGGTACCACGGCCGCTGCTTCCTCCGCTACCTCCTTGATGGTACCTGGGGTCCGGGCTCACCTTCTGGTGGAAGCCGCCCATCATGCCGTCGCCGCCGTTCTCCTTCTCCTCACTCATGCTGCTGGCAAAGCTCATGCGGTTCCTATTCGCTGACTGTTGCTGGTAGCCGTTATCGTTATAAATGCCACCGTCGTGGGTCGGGCTCATGACTCCAAGACCGATGTGAGGCGAGCTGGGGCTGCCCGGCCGGGCACGGTTCGCGTGGCGTAGTTGATCCTCGGTGTGGCTCAGAGCTCGCTTGAGCCTGTCCAGCTCACGGCGCAGCCGGTCGTTGGTCTGCTCGGCCGCTTCAAAATCACTACGGGCCCGGACCAGCTGGGTCTCCTTGGCCTTGATCGAGAGCACGTCCCTGGTATGGTCCTCAATCAAGGAAGCATTCTGGTTCTTAAGTTCCTGGATCTCTGACAAGAGTTTCGACCGATCATGACGAGCATCCTCAAGTTGTTTCAGCAGGCGATCATTGGCATCTCGGAGCTCTTCAAGTTCAGCACGCTCAATGTGGGAAAGGCCTGAAGGTGGGGGTGGCATTGGGGGAGTAGGGGTGTAATCCATTGGTACCGGCTTCGCCAGGGAACGCCCAGCAAGACCCCCTGGCTGGAGACCGCCACGTCCGAGTCCCATGCGTGGTGGTGCTGGCCGTTGCTCCTCGGGGGAAGGCGGATCATCAAGGTCCATAGGCTCCGGTTCCGGCTCTGGCTCCGCGCGACGAGGAGATGGCGGCGCAGCAAATGCCGACCGCTTCTGTGGGGCCTTGATACCGCCACCAAGACCACCGCTAGGAGCAGCACCACCCGGTTTTGGTACACCCATCTTGTTACCCAGACCACCCATGCGCGGGGGCGCGGCGGCGGCAGGGGCTGGTGTAGGTGTCTGGGCAGGAGGCGCCGCTGCGCCAAATCCTGCTGGCTTCTTGGCACCGGCAGGTGCCTTCTTGACGGGACCCTTCTTCGCAGGACCCGGAGGCGGTGCTCGAGCTGCTGGCGGAGGCGGCTTTGGCTTATCCTTGGCCTTGACCTCAGCTGCCTCGTAGAACTCTTTGATCTTGTTCTTGCGGATGTCGTCCAAGCCTTCGAGATGTGGGTTCATTGCCCGTTCGCCAATGATCTTCATAATCGTACCCAAAACCTCGGCACCACCCGAGCGAAGAGCTTCACTGCTTTCGGCAAGAAGCTTCTTCGCGCACTCAACCATGGTCGCAATCTCTTGTTTGCTGGGGACATCCTTCGTTGTGCGCAGGCACCTGACGAGGAACTTCATGGTACCTTCCTTCACTTGAGGATTCTTGTGTTTGAGGAACTCGGTGATATCCTCCATGTTTTCCGTTAGATCAGTCGACAAGAAAACGGCATCCAGGGCAAGGCCCAATGCATCCGCCACTGACTGCTTCTTTTCCTTCAGACGCTCGAGGATAGGCTGCATGACGGTAGAGCGATATTTGGCAAAGCCCTTTCGCAGACCCTTTGCGAGTAGCTCGATACACTGTGCTGCCTGCGTAACGACGGCAATGTTGGCGTCCTTCATACACTTTGCCAAGCAACGTGTGATCTCGTTAAAGTCTCCCTCCTTGATTCTTGGAACGTTCACAACCGCGTAAAGCGCCTCACATGCCTCCTTTCTCTCTTTCCACTTTGACGAGGCGATATTCTCAAAGAAATCTTTTGGTACTTTGCTGATGATATCCTGTGGTTCGGCCAAGTCGAATGCGTCGATTTCCCCCACGTCTTCATCCTCAGGTGCGTCGGCCATTTCTTCATCTTCGTCGCCGCCTCCTGCAGGAGCAGCGGCCTGCGCAGCTTGCTGTGATCGAAGAAGACGCTCTTGCTTGGGAGCTCCTTCGGATTTGGCCTTTTCGAACAGTTGTTCTAGATCATTTTGTTGAGTCGGCTTGAGTTCGCCCCAAAACATGGGTTTCATGGCGTCGCGCAACCACCTGTAAAACTCGACGGTAAGGTTAGTAGCCTCGGCTCTTACATTCTTGTCGGCATGGCCAAAGACCTTGGGCAAGAACTTGAGCACGGGCTTGGGGTCTGCCGTCTTGCAACCATAGTTGTGGAAAATGGCCGTTAGCGCAGCGAGCGCAGCAGCGACGACCTTGGGAACCTTGTTAGAGAGGACGGGAAGGATTTCTTCAATAACGGGGCCGGGGACGTCGAGTTCGATATAAAGAAGAAGCGCTTCGAGAGAGTTTGTCTTGATGGCAGGTCTAGTAGACGGGAGACCCTTTTCGACAATGGACGTGATGGTGTGTTGTCTCGACCGAACAGCGCCTTCACGACCGCCAAACTTTAGGAACGCGCAAAGAGCAGCCATGCCTTCTTGTTGCGCAGCGACATTGGAGTCTGCGACAGCACCCTTCCACAAGCTGGGATCCTGGACAAACGGTCGAAACGCGGGATCGTATTCATCGGGGGTCTTTTCGAATGCCTGAGCGGCCTCTTCGTATGCTGCCTTGCGTACTTTCCAGACCTAGCTAACGTTAACAGGGATTCTGGGACTTGTAAGCGCAACGAGAGAGACAAGTCTTGGACCGAAACGCACCTTGTGTACCCAGCGGTCTGTAAGGGGCAAGGAGCTGAAGTCCTCTTCGTCACCCATGGTTGCGGTTCTGGGTGTTGTGCTTGTTATCGTAGGGCTTTCGGTCTGTGCTATTTCAGGGTTCGATGGATATCGGGACTCAGAAGACAGTCGAGGATATCGTCTCGACGGGTCGGGGAATGAAGGAAGGCTCGAAGTGCTCTGACTGGCGGGAGTTGAGGTTGATGTAGTCTTCGAATCGAACGAGGGTGGGCGACCTAGGGAGGAAACTCGCTTGATTAGTCTCTGAAGCGAAAGGGGTTTTCTAGAGCCGACCATAATGGGAACAAGAGGGGCATTGGAGGGACGAAAGCGAAATATGTGCCGTCACGGTGCCTGTTGGGGTGGCCTCGGGTGTCGATGGTGTTCACCCGTTCAGACGGAAGATAGGGAGGGGAGGACTTACAGAAGCTATCAACAGCAAGAAACGAGGAGCGGACAGAAGCAGCAGTGACTTGGATGGATGATGCAGTGTGTCAGGCAGCTGTTTTGTTTGTTGTCTGCGACTGGCAACAATGGAGTGTCGCGGGTGCGTAAAGGAAGGGATTGAAGATATACTAGGTGATGTTTAGGATGTTGCGGCGGGGAATCCGGTCGTCGCTTCTCGATTGCTGGCTGCTGCGCTTTTAGCAATTGCGCAGTGTGGGCACGGTGGGCGATAAAGACGGGATCGAAGAACTTGAGGGCCAGGAAGTTCCGTTGTCGTCACGGTGTGTTCCTGCTCGACCGCCCTGGTGTGCGTGTGTGATCCGCGAGGGGGAGGGAAGCGTATCCGCGAAGTTAGCGAGATACCTGACCGACAGCCGTGGTCGAGGGTGATGTATTGTTGTAGATTTGGTGACGGTGACAAGAGTCACGGTCAGTCCACGGCCACGGTAAGTAGTAATTTGTTGTTCGTGCTTCCCGTTTCGCGAACAGGCTCTGGTTGGCGGGACAAGGGAGCGGACCAAACAGTGGACGCCAGGACGGGGTGCGACAGAAGATGGCGCGGGAGGTTCCCTTGTTCCCCTTGTTCCCCACGTTGAACCCTAACGCCTTGTGAACGCCCAGCAAAGTCTAAAATCCCACCCCAAGCAATAACCCTTGCACGCCATGGCAGCCTCCTGTGGCTCGAGGGGAAGCATGTGGCTGCGGTGTCCAATCATCTGGCAGCCTCGTCCACTGACCGCTACCTGATGTCCATCAACCCCTCTTTGATCTGCGCCTGTTGGCCCGTCACAGTCCGCCAGCGCTTACGTGCCAGCTGTCGATACCTAAAGGGTCCTCGGTACCTGCCCCTGTCCATCGATGGTGCTCACAGTAGAGGCA
Source organism: Neurospora crassa OR74A (assembly GCF_000182925.2). Classification (NCBI taxonomy): domain Eukaryota; kingdom Fungi; phylum Ascomycota; class Sordariomycetes; order Sordariales; family Sordariaceae; genus Neurospora; species Neurospora crassa. The sequence continues at coordinate 1,534,256 of NC_026507.1, forward strand.
GGCAGGTAACCCTGACAACAAAGGCCAAGGCCCGGTGATAAGCCTGAAGAAGTGGAAGCTGATGCGTTGTTTCGCTGCCCCGCCAAAAGCAAGACAGTCCGCCCACTGAAAGGGAACCCAAACAAAGTGCTACAGTGGGTGAGCCGTCAGTCTGGCTTTTGAGGCTGTTCGTTACATGCCGGCGCCGCATTGGATCGCAACCACAATGTACACCCATGGACACACAGGAGACTGAAGCATCTTGAACAACATCACTGAGCACCAGACTGGAGACAAAACACCAAGTCTTTGATACCAGTACCCGTCACATTGCCCTCAGCTCACTTCCATTCTATCTCGCCACAAACCGTTCAACTTACCACCTAGAGCTCCATTCGCCTCGACTAGACGGGACTCGAATCCTAATCCTTCTCAAGTGCGCAGAGGCAGAGGCAGAGACCAACCAAAAAAAAAGCCACCAACGCAGAGCGCAGGGCAGCTAGAGGTAGAGACAGCGACAACTAAGTCCAGGGACAAGGGGTCCACTTTTAGGCGAACTCCTCACCGTTTGGATTTGGATCTGGATCTGGATCCGGGATCAAAGCGAGGAGAGAAAGAAGAAAGAGAGCCCGACAGCTGGCACATGCAACCAGGACAACAACAACAACAACAACAACATCACAACAATAACAACAACAACTACACGGTAACCCGGCCTCCATAACACCACCGCCTACCTCACCAGACTCATTACTCTCGTTGCTACATACCATCGTGAGCATCCAAAGGAGCAGCTCTCCCGCCCGCCCAAGTCCCGCGCTCAAACACTTAGTAGTAGAGGTAGCTTGGAGTGCTCGTGGCCAGCTCTCTGCTTCCCCCCATCCCGCTACCTGACCGAAAGGACCGGGCCTCCACCGAGATGGAGTATAAAGTCCTGAGCTGCCAAACAATCCCGTCACACTAAGGCATCGCGATCAAGATCTCCCCCGTAAACAAGTCAACAAACGTGCACGATAACTGTACCTACCCTTCGGGCGACGCGGCAGGTGGCCACGATACGGACACGGACACGGTCAAGTCCTGGCAAACGAACGGACCGACACCGATCCCGACTCCGCGACAAACCAAAACACCACATTTCCTCCCAAGATACGCCCCTTTAGCTGACCCGCCTCCTTTGGCTGGCAACCATGTCCCAAATATTGACCTCTCGGCAGGCCGATGAACTGTAGGTTGCTACTACTTGTCTGTAGTCGAGTCGAGTCAATGGCTAACTTGTTGTCCGCCAACCCCACAGACACAGAGCCCTCATCGCATACCTCACTGCCGCCAACCTGCCCAACACCGCCGCCGCCCTTCGAGAAGAGCTGAACCTAAGCGAAGAGGTTTTTGATCCAGCTACGGCAAAGAAGTATGAAGGCCTACTAGAAAAGAAATGGACTAGTGTAGTCCGACTGCAGAAAAAGGTGCGCATCCTGTCCGCTGTCCGACCGCCAAATAACCTTTTCTCCCTCTTTCCCCCTTACCAGCCGCTTACCCCCCTTGCCACGTACAGATTATGGATCTCGAGTCGCGAAATCATATCCTACAGTCAGAGCTCGACAATGCGACGCCTACATCGCGACAGAACAAAGACCCTGTCGCCTGGCTACCCCGAGCACCTCCTCGACACACGCTTCAATCACACCGAGACCCCATAACCTGTGTAGCATTCCACCCTGTTTTCTCGTCTCTAGCTTCCGGATCAGAGGATCAGACCATCAAGATCTGGGATTGGGAGCTAGGCGAGCTAGAGAGGACGATCAAGGGCCACACAAAAGCTGTCCTCGACGTCGACTATGGCGGCCCCCGCGGGAACACGTTGCTCGCTTCGTGCAGCTCAGATCTAACTATCAAGCTATGGGACCCCCTAGACTCGTATAAAAACATTCGGACTCTACCCGGCCACGATCACAGCGTCAGCGCCGTGCGGTTCATCCCTGGTTCTGGTAACCTCCTGGTTAGCGCAAGTCGCGACAAGACACTAAGGATATGGGACGTGAGCACAGGGTACTGCGTCAAGACATTGCGCGGCCATGCCGAGTGGGTGCGCGACGTATGCCCATCTCTTGACGGGAAATATATACTCTCCACCAGCGACGATTACACAAGCAGGCTATGGGATGTGACGATAACAAACCCCGAGCCCAAGGTGACCTTGATCGGCCACGAGCATGTCGTGCTATGTTGTGCCATTGCACCTCCGGCCGCATATCAGAATCTTGCCGCCATGGCCGGTATCAAGAAGCCCCCTGCGACAAGCTCTGCCGAGTTTATGGCCACGGGCTCTCGAGACAAGTCGATCCGGTTATGGGATGCGCGCGGGACATGCATCAAAACCTTGGTCGGTCACGATAACTGGGTGCGAGGGTTGGTGTTCCATCCTGGAGGGAAATACCTCTTATCTGTATCCGACGACAAGACCCTTCGGTGCTGGGATCTGACACAAGAAGGAAAATGCGTCAAGACGATCGGGGATGCGCATGGCCACTTCGTCCAGTGTATCAAATGGGCCCCGTCGGTTATCAAGGATGCGTCGGTGAACGGTGACAATGGGGAACCAAACGGGACGCCAAAGAAGGGTGGAGCGGCTGCCACCCCCGAGGCTCAGATCCGTTGCGTAATTGCGACAGGAAGCGTTGATTTGAACGTCAGAATCTTTGCCAACTGATGCATACGCATGGCATAAGAGCGGCTAGAGCAGGATGTCTCAGGCAGCGAGAGCCCATGCACCGGAAGCAAAGACACAGGTTGCTGCTTAGCGGGCCCTTGCTAATAATATCCACCACTACCCGAGAGCTATATTCTTGGACGGCTGGCCGTGATGCTAGCTCCTACAGAACTTGCCCCAAAGAACATCATTGCTGTTTTTCGTGAATGGGGCTTGTTACTCGCACGCATCACAGTCCTTGGATGAGACCTGAAGAAGCAAACCCAAAAGAGAAAAAGAAGAAAAGAAAGGGGAAAAAAAAACACAAAAAAGACCAAAAAGAAAAAGGAAAAAGAGACTTCTCGGCGGGCACCTCACGGGAGAAAGGGGTCTCGTCACGACTAATACCCACCCATTTGAGCAAAAAGCAGGGAGGTTGGGTGACAGACGGACACTCCTTCTTGCATCATCTTCTCGTGAGACCCATCAAATGATAATGTTGCGCCTGATGGATGATGACTGATGAGAGATCTTTTTTAGACAGATGAAAGAGAAACAGTAGAGAGGAACGGCACGGGAAACTGGAGAGGATTTGTAGATATGAACCGAATTCAATAGATACCCCAATTTTTGGACGACTTATACTCGAGTGCCGGTTCTCGTCCGTTATCATGAGAAAGCAGCTTTTTTGGCTTGCAGCAGTGATGAGTTTCGACGATAGCCGATACTTTCCATGTCTTTACCCTTCTTCTGCTCGTTCTCTCAGTCCCGAATCCTACACTCTGCCAACAAACTCCCCGGCTGGACACTCCCTTCTGACAACCAGCTTCAAGACTCCATGGACATGTACCCGACCTCAAGCAACCAACACAACCAATAAACTTGCACATTGTCCTCCTGGCATTTCTAAGTACCTAGGTAGCCTTGTGTAACTGAGTTATTCCGTGTGAAGTCCAAGTGGATTTCGCAAGCTGGCGTACCAATTACGTTCAGTTGCACCTAGTCGTAGCAATAACCCCCACGGGGAAGCCAACCCATTGCTTGTGCCACCCAAGTCGGTTGTACAATTTACCTAATACCGATCTTCTTCTGTAGCTATGCCGCTGCAGACTGTTGAACTTGAGCATGCATGTCTCACTCAGGAAGTAGAAGGGTCCTTGAAAAAACAATTCTTGAGCTTTGTGGCCTATGCGGGCTTTATAGCGGTGTGACCATTCCACTGCCGTCGAGTATGTACATATTTCTCTAGTGTCCAGTAAGATGACTACGTAGTAGTAACTCGAATCCCCTCTCCCCCTTCCTCTATTGTATGATTCGCCCGCGAAAGCTCACAATGGAACCCTTCCTTCCTTCTTACCCCCTCATTCCATGACGTGTGCTCCATCTTTCTTTTTTCCTTCTGATCGAGGCGCCTCGCCAGTCGCCACTGCCGTCGTTTGTGCGCCTACTGTAAGTACCAGGTATGTATGTATGTATGTATGTGTGTATGTCTTGTTTAGGAAGCAGCTACATACTACCCTGCCATACTACTGGACGGTACTTAGCGAGGCGCCAAACCTACTATACCCTACTATGGACGGGATGCCCCTTGGCCACCACCCCTTTTTTTCCCCACGATCCTGCCCTTGTCCGCGCCTACCAGATCGACGCAGCTACACTGTAATGGACGGGTGGACCCGTTACCCGTACGTACCCTCGTACCCGTCCGACGAGCCGACCTTTGTACACCACTTCAACCCGTAATCGTAACTGGTGTTGCCGAGTCGGAGAGGTAATGAAACTGACGCCACGTCTTTCTTCCCTTTCAAAAAAATCAGCTGCGGTTCTGACAATGTCTTTTTTCGGCAAGGAAATTCAATGACCTTTTACGTATTCTGTAGGTAATTTGTATAGAAGTAAGAGGTGCGCCGAAAAGCCCACTTCCAACATGGAAGGTCTACTCGATACAGAATGTCAATCTGGCACGCCTGCCCCCTTGTTACGAACAGTTATGGAAGGTGCACTGCACAGGCTGTGGACACAGGGTACTTAGCCCAGTTGCGATGCCTTCACCTCCCCTTGGTATACTAGGTGTGATCCGGTCTCCTAAGTGGAAGTCAAGGGTGGAGTTCCATTCTGCTCAACTTCCTTTTGATCAGCTCAACACTGCACGATCCACATATGCAGCCAGTGGTTAGTCTACTTAGTAGCATTCCATTTGCCTGAGACACAGAAGGACATGAGCGGCTCTGTGTACTCAGTCTGTGGGCAACTGAACTCTACGACAAGTGGACGTACAGTGTGTTCGGTATCGTGGGGGAACATCATCCGCCGGCCATCGCCTTGCCTCACTCCCTCCTCCTACCCACCTTGCCCTCTACAAGGATTGTCATCGTGTATGCCGATCAACATGCAAGCTTCCGGAATACGGGGGACCCGGGCACGGCTGCGTTCTGTGTGATGATCTGTGGTTGATGAGTCGCGCCAACCTGGCGGCAAGAAATTGCAGTGGTAATACTGATGATGATGCGGCAAGATCCAATCACGGAGTCGTGAGGCGGCATTGACGCTGGACGGAGCTGTCTCATTGGAAGTTGCGTGGTGTCAAGGCTAGGGAATCGTGCGGGAAGAGTACGTAGACATGAAGCTCCAAGAGAAACGGGAGGCTTGAACGATGGGTAGCCAACTACTTTGAGGTTAGATGTGGGTGAGAGCGGGACACCAGTCACCATCGAGGAGGCCAACCAAAGGGGTACTGGGGAAGAGGACACGGCATTGTACGCAAGTCTCGATCACCGTGGTCCAACCCGGTTCTCCAGCTCGACTGAGGGTGTCTCAAGGGTACGAAAATAAAACCTATAAATACCTCCTCTTCAACCTCTTCCCAGCCTCGATTCTCTTCTTCAGCATCATCACACATTCCAGACAGACAACACCAGACAACCCAATCTCTTTCACAAATCACACTCTCGCAATCCCAAGTCATCTAACCAACCAACCAACCAACCAACCACCTTCTCACCCAACAAAAACATGGCTCCCTCAGTCGATCCTACCAAGGTCATCTTCTACCAGAAGAAGAACTTCGAAGGCTCCGGCGACACTTACGCCGTAGGCCAAGACGTCTCAGTCCCTGGCTCTCTCAACGACAAGTACTTCTCCGTGGCCGTCGGCGCCTCTGCAAAGGTCATTGCCTGGCAGCACTACAACGAGACAGGCCACTACCGGGAATGGACAACCTCCCAGGCTGACATCTCGGACATTGGCGGTTTGTCTCGCTTCCGGGTGGTCGACGACGACACGCGCGCCATCTCTTTCCTGTTCAAAGACGCCACTGGAGGGGCGGACAAGCAGTACAGCTTGAAGGTGGATGCGAGAGACGTCGGGACCGTGACGCTTTACAGTAATGATGGAGACGAGTATGGGCTGGTCGGGATCATGCCAGAGGGAGGACCGCCGGTTACGACGGCGGTGTATGTGAGGGATGAGCATTCCGGGGTTTATATCGCCGTGGGATCGGTGTATTTTGAGTGGAACAAGGACAACGGCGAGGTGGATGTGGTGGAGAATGAGCATTGGCCGAAGCAGTTGAAGTCGAAGAGGACGGGGAAGAGTAGCTTTGAAGTTACTCTGGTTGATAACAAGCCGTCGGAGTGAGAGTGAGGGGGGAAGACAACAGGGAAGATGGACGCTGGATGGCATGCACTGGATGAGGATAAATAAGTGATGTTGTGATGTTTGCGAGAAGCGAGGCAGAGATTGAGATTTGGGATCGTGAAGAAACATCGGGATTGGATATATAAGTACTATCGTCGCTCGTTAACAAGAAGCAATAAATCAAATCCATACGGGAGTATCTCTCATCGGAATTGCTGCAACGCCGGATCCGCCAAATGCGTCTTATCGTTAGGCGTGGCAGGATATCTATCCTGTCCATATGTCGCATTCAGCGTGACAGCCCCCACAATCTCACCATTTTCCAGCCGAATATGAGTTCTGATAGCAAACTCCTTGAGATCTTCCTGATCGACAACGATCTGACGAGAACCCCGAATCCAGCTACCGTAGCCTCCATAGCCAGTGTGCTGGCCAAAGCAGAGGTCTATTCCACGTCCATGTCCACGTTCATATCCATCTCCGTTTCCTTCCCCTTCTCCTTCGTCCTTCTGCTGAACACCAGGGACTTTTCCATCCCACCTATAACACCACGTATTCCCATGATCGTGTCCAGAAAAGAGTGCCATCATGCCGGGAACCGAAGCGATAGCTTCCATAAAGGGGACGTCTTGCTCACCATAACCACAGCCCTCACCGGTGGCACTCTCCCCATCATTTGCACACCACCCTTGCCCTTGCTGCGAAAGAGGCTGATCGTCATTGATTCCAGGTTGACGGTGTGCATCTACACCTCCTCCCTGCTGCTGCTGTCCTCCTTGCTGTTGGCCGCCTTGTTGGAGAGCCAAGGAAGCGTTGGTCGGGATGTGGACGAATCCTATCGACGGGATTGCTCCGCCTCCGGCTTTTGCTGCGATGGAGGCACTGGTGGATTTGAACCAGTCTACGACTGATTGATGGACCCAGTTCGGCTCGCTGAGAAATCGACCTGTCTTGGGGTGTCGTTGTTGGTATTTGGTTCCGCCTCTGCTGTCGAAGAACCAAAGTATTAGGGCTGGGGTATTGCAACCGTCGCCATCGCTGGCTGTCTGCTGCTGATTTTGGTTTCGGTTTTGGTTTTGGTTCGGGTAGAAGTTGTTGATGTTGATGTTGATGTTGACAAGGTTCTTCAAAAACGCCCATCGATAGTACCATGGCTGCTGCTGCCGCGCCGCCCTCCGCTGTACTACTTTCGGGTTCATGCTGTTGTTCTCGCAACGCGCTGGGTAGACGGGGAGATAATAGTTAGTAACCCCCGCCTCTTCATCAGTGCCTAGTACCATCCTCCCCGTCCTCGAACTCAGCCACTTCTTTTCTTCCTCAAACAACCCTTCTCTCGACAGATTAAAAGCGCTATCGTGATTCCCGTACGTACTCGCCCACGTCAACCCCCTTCGCACCATCGGCTCCACGATTTGGTCGATGTACGCTGTGCTGTTTTCCTTGAAGGTGTTCTCGCCCGTGATCAAGTCCCCATTTAACACGACGAGGTTTGTGGACGGTTCAGAGTCAAGTACGCTGTTCATCACCCGGATGGAGGAAGCGTCTTGCAGGGGACCCCATTTTTCCCAGGCGTTTTCGCCAAAGTGGAGGTCTTCGAAGATGGAGATTTGAAAGGTGTTGGTCAAGCCCCTGGGGGAGAAGGTGAGGGGGGGTGGTTCAGAGAGGGAGGAGGAGGAGTGGGTGGGGGTTTGGCGGCCGTGGGTTTGGTCGGGTAGTAGTAGGAGGAGGAGGAGGAGGGATACAGCGGCGACAGAGGATGATCCGGCGAATAACTTTTGCCAGAAGGGGGAATGGCGGCGGTTCCTCTTGGTGGCGGGGTGGTGGTTGGTGTGACGAGGTAGCTCGGTCGGAAAGCGATGAAGGTCTTTGCGATCTTTGTGGTGAAATGCCATTTTATCAGCAACTGAAGCCGCGGAAAGGATATAAAGTTGAGGATGTCTGCGCTGAGAGGGCACAGTTGGGCATCCAACTTAAATACGTTGTGCAATGATCTAGCTATTGAACCGGATAACATCAAGAAACGAACAAGAGCGGGAATCAAGGCGATCAGAGCGGAGGCTATTGTAGCAGTGAATACTACCAGGTGATCTGTCAAATTGCCATGCCCGGTTAAGAAACTCTTTCACCGATCAACAGATGCGACTGTGAAGCCCGGTGACTGGTGCGTGTATGCATAAAAAATACATCTCCAGCGGGCATCACCAGTCTACAGATGTAGGTGTTTTCACATGTCATCAAAGTAAAGAAGAAACAAAAATACGGGGAAAAAATTAGAAAAGAACGGAGACAAGTCAAAAAGTCAATGAATGTGATCCGACCCAGGCTCGATCTGGGGACCTTCAGTGTGTTAGACTGACGTGATAACCAACTACACCATCGGACCAAATGTTGAAATTATGTCTTCAAGGATGGCTTGATATTCCCGCACAATTGTTTGCGAGATCTTCCATTTTTTTATATTTTTTTTTCCTGCAGCGCTGGACTCGACCCCGGTGGAGTGGGGGTATGAGACGAATTTAGGGGTCCCGTTCAGGGGTCCAGGGGTGTTTGGTGGTGGAGCTACTGTTCTCGCTTCGCTTACGGCGCTTCAGGAGGCAAGGACTCCCCCGCCGGGGATAGCTTCCTTGCTCTCCTCCGCGCCGGGGACAATGACATTTCGTTCCGACCCCACGGCGCTCCGCCGGGGACCAGGGCGGAGCGGAGCGGGATGCTACGCAACCATCTAGTGTACTGTGTACATACCAGTTGGCTGTGGCTGGCGCTTGGTATCGGCAACGAACGAGGCCTGTGTAACTGTGGTTGACTGAGCCACAAAGGTTGGTCTTGCTAGAGAAAGTTGATGGCTGGCCACTCGGAATGTTGGAGTATCTAGTCATGTGCTACAAACCTGTTCGGGCTTGAGCATCTCCCGGACCTTGGAAGAGCCCTGAATGGGAGACCAAGCAGGCAAGTGGAAGTCAACTTCGCTACAACATAGTCAAGGGTTGTATCTCGTACGAATGCCGGGAAGGGGGTGCCTGGGGTGCTGGTAAAACAACAACGAGTGATGACGAGATGCGAGGAATGAGACACCAATACGCGAGACGATATTACTTGCATTAGTTGCCGTGACTGACGCTTCTATTGGCCAACAAGCGCGGGACCAACGGCAGATTCATTAACGCCGGTGGTTGTTGGTTAAACCAAGGCTGACCATACTCCCGGAATGATCAAAGGCCGGACCCATAGAGTGGTGTTTGTTCAGTTACACAGCGTTCCGTGCCAACTTGACAAATTGCGATGGGGCCGACAAGCCGCCGACGGATGGTTTCGAAAGGACTATAGGACTCTATCGAAAGGAGGCCATCGGACAGCGGGAGATCCGGGACGTGGAGGTACAGAACATTGCTAAACGGCAGGAGGTGTGGCTGTTGTGCAACGGCTTTTGAGAAAATGTCAGCAACGTCGAGATACGCCGAACCCATGATCCTTCGGACCATGTCTCTTTGGCTTGCCCTTCCCAAAACAGCCGCAATGCTGGGAGTCGGCCGAAGAGCTGACTATATGGAGTCATGTATGCAACCGTTCATGATCCAAATAACGCTAGAACGATGCACATCAGCCATGTGAGTAGCGGTAAGACGGATAGCTCTAGTGATTGAGGTGCCAGTGCTCAGCCTCCCTGGATGTCTGCTCATGGGCTCGAGGTGTGATTGAGGCGGTTCCCTTCTAGATGGGTTACTTGAATCCTTCACGTATGGGAATCGGGCAGTGACACGGGTTGCCGTGGACGACAAGTGGCAATAGGAGCACGGTCTCGTCGGGTCTCGCTCTTTTGTCGAAAGTTGTCCCGCCCAGGTGCCGCCCGCGGACCTCTTAGAATGTGCTTACGGGGCAAAGCATCACCGGTCTCGGGTTCTGGGGAGTCGATAAGGTATAAGAAGGATTCTTGATATTGACTCCCATCTCGGGGATGGATTGACATTGGCGAGTAAACAAAAGTTGCCTACCTACAGTTGCCTGTCCACTGTAGTGTACACTGACAGGTATGATATATGCCTCTACACAGTACATGGCGAGTAAGTGTAGGCGAGGATCTTGATGAAACCAAATCCGTGGTCTTGCCCCCTCTTGGACTAGCCTCAGGTGGTGTGAAAAAAAAAAGTCCGGATTCGCTAGGTACACTAATACCAAACCAGACACACGGCAGCGAGTGTCCGGACCTTTTTCTCATACAACCACCTAAAGCCTCAGGGCGCTGCCAGTTGATCGACACAGGGTTCCAGCTGCGAGCACAGCAAAGTGGATTCAGGAGCAGCTGTCCGAGTGGTCTCACTGGCTGCCCCTGGGAGTGCACTAACAATTTTCCATCTCCAAGTGTTTCTTTCTCACGGGCAGGGCACCTCAGTATGGACACTTTTGACACGCTCCAGGTCTCCCCGAGTGCCGACCCCTCGACACCCTCAACACCTCCACCAACGCCAAAATCACCAATCACCACCACTTCAGCCGCCTCCTTTGCGCCTGCTTGTGAATCCCACCGTCCCGGAGTATCGTCGAGTATCGTGGACCAGGAATGGGATGCCAGACATGGATTCCCTTCTTCTGCAACCCTGCGGCTGGTTGAAGTGCCCCCCCCCTTCCCCCCCCATCGCTGAGTGCATGTACAGTACGTACATGTTGGCGTCGATCGCCCCTCTCTCTTAGTCTAGGCTGTTTCTTCTTCAGTCCCTCTGTCAGACTGTCTTGCCTGTCACTGCTTCCTTTCCTCGCTTCTTCCCTTTTAGCGGCCTATGTCGCGTTTGCTCCCGTCAACGAACGTCCTTCCAATCCCCTTCCCGTTTCATGTCGACGACATCGGACATTTCCATATCGCCAAGTCGAATGATCGCGCGTCACCCCAAGCCTTGCCTTCGTGGACGAGCCAACAAACAGCCAACACTGTGCGATGCCGACTAGCGTCTGACATCACTCCTCCCCCTCGACGTCTCAGCTCCATCTTCTCCGAATAACCAACAACAACACTTCTTCACTTGTCTTTCGTTTCGTTGGGTGCTAATGGTACCGGGGGTACTGTTACCTATCTTCTACTCTCCTCCTTTTCGTCGTCGTCGTTATTGAGGTTCCAGTCCTCGTTCATGATACCCCTTCCTCTTGTTATACTCTTAGTTTAATATATTCCTCTTTTGCCCTTTCCACGCCTGTGCCACCCCTCCCCTTCTTCTCTTCCCTCTCGTCATGGAAGGCCCCTCGGCGCAAAAAGTTATCGTCCCGCGTATAGATACGGCTTCGACCTGGGTTCAGATCGAAGAGAAAACTGCCGAGAATAGGCTACTGTCGGTCGTCGCGCAGGTCCTCGACATTCCCCGAGAACAAATCCAGCTCCATGAATCCTTCAAAGACTTGGGCGGTGACGACAGGTCCGCCGTGGCCCTGAGGGCCGAGTGTCTGGAGGTTGGCATCGACATCAAAGTTTCCGATATCCTTCGCTGCCCGACCCTCGCTGAACTCCAAACCTGTATTATCCCCAAGTACGAGCACCCCGTTGTCCGTAAGCCGCCCGACAATATCGAAACCACCATGGTCCCGGTCGAACTTCGCGAAATACACAGGCCTGCGAGGCTAGCCGTTACCCGTGACGCAAATGCGAGTATCGCGACAAAACGCTCGCGCAACTCGAGCCAGGCCAGCTCCGGCTCGCAAGCTATACATATGACAGAGATAGAAAAGGCATTGGGCAACCAAAAAGAAATATCGAGGATAGCAACGGTGCGACCAAAGGCAGGCATCCTCGAAGGGAAACTCGTTGCCCTCTTCACCCTCTCCACCACTCAGTCATCCCGAGCCAGTTCATCCGATGTCAGCCTGATATCCCAGTCCAACTCCATCTTCGCCGGCACCCAAGTCACCCTACTCCGCCAAGTTGCCAAATCCCTTCTTCCGCCGACCAGCCTGCCCGATGTATGGATCGTCTTGGAAAGCATGCCCCTTACGGAGACCGGCCATATAGATACTCGACGATTGCGAACTTGGGTCCAGAATATGAATCAACAGCTCCATTACCAGGTGTCCAATCTCCAATCCCAGGTGCCCCTGGAGGAGCCAAAAACGACCTTGGAACGCTCGTTACAGAGGCTGGTAAGCAAAGTGCTGGCTCTTTCTCAGGTTCAGATCGGCGTCAACCTTTCCTTCTACCAGTTAGGAGGCGATGAGACGACTGCATTGGAACTCGTTGCCCGGTGCAAAAATGAGGCTATATACATCGAACCCGTGGAGGTGCTTGGATCAAATACCCTCTCGGAGTTGGCCGCCATTGCCGAGTCGAGGGGCATCCAGGAGAACCAATGGGAGGAGGAAACTCACGACTTCTTCGATCTGTCTCCGATGCAGCATTTGTACTTTGAGTCCTCTATGGGTGGAGACCTGAACCGTAGATCTGCCGGCGATGGGACTTACCGCTTCAACCTAAGCCTCTTTCTCCGCTTCAAAAAGGACGTCTGTTTCGAGGATGTCGCGGCCGCTCTGGAAGCTATTGTTGCCCACCATCCAATGCTTCGATCGCGCTACAGTCGGGGATCTGATGGCTGGATGCAGCTTATTCTACCTGATGTTGCAGGATCGTATAACCTCCGCCGCCACTCGATATCCTCAGATCGCGAACTGGACACCATTATCGGACAAACACAGCTCGCTATCGACATTGAGAAGGGGCCGGTCTTCGCTGCCGACTACTTCACAACCCACGACGCTCAGCAACTGATCTATCTTACTGCTCACCATCTTGCTGTTGACCTACCCTCATGGCGCATCATCATTCACGATCTCGACGAGCTTCTGGACTCGGGTAGTTTTCTGTCCCAACGGTCGATGCCCTTTCACAAATGGGTCGAGCTACAAAAGTACGATGTTCAAGGGAAAGACCCAAAAGAGTTCGTGCCCTTCAAACTCCAACCGGGTGATTATACCTTTTGGGGTCTGCGAGAAATCCCCAACTCGTACGGCGACACGCAAGACATTAGCTTCGCTCTCAGCTCGGAGCTGACGGCGATATTGCAAAGTTCCTGCAACCAAGTTTTCAAGACTGATACGGTTGACATCTACCTCGCTGCGCTTATGTTGTCGTTTGCACAGACATTCCCCGATCGGTCTGTGCCAGTGGTGTGGAATCAAGAGCACGGTAGGGACATGTGGAGGTCGGACATTGACATTTCCGAGACAGTAGGGTGGTTTACAGCTCTGTGCCCGATAGCCCAAAAGGTAGAAGGTACAGACGACTTCATCGACGTTCTCCGACATCTCAAAGATACGCGCCGGTCAATACCAGCTCATGGCTCCAAGTACTTCGCGTCACGGTTCTACAACAGCGCTGGGCCTGACACCTTGCGCCCCGATTGGCCGATCGAGGTCATGTTCACCTACGCGGGCTCGCTGCAACAACTAGAGCGCACCAACGGCGTGATGGAGCAGTTGCCTCTGACAAGCCGATCTTTCGACTCCCCGACTTCGGATATTGGGTCGAAAGTGGGCCGCGTGGCTTTGTTCGAGATCAGCGCCATGCTTGACAAAGGTACCGCCAAAGTGTCGTTCACATATAGCAAGTTCTGTAAAGACCAGACTCGCATCGCGCAATGGGCTCATAACTATGAGCACCTGCTTCTCGAGGCGATTGGCAGGCTGAGGTACCACCCTCATGAGCTAACGCTTGCCGATGTTCCTCATCTTGATGTCACATATGAAGGTCTGACGATATTCAACAAACAGCGGGTAGCGGGTCTGAAACTGGCAAGCGTGCAAGATGTTGAAACCATCTACCCGGTGACTGCCGTACACCAGGCCATCTTGATCAGTCAAGCTCAGCGACCAGATACGTGCTATCTGCATGCCATCTATGAGTTCGCATCACCACATGGCGATTCTATTGATATTGCCAGACTATGCAACGCGTGGCAGCATGTATGCAACCGGCATCCAGCCCTAAGGACCGTCTTTACCGAGAGCGTCAGCGAAACTGGGTTGTGGGACATGGTGATTCTTCGTCGGGCTTCGCCAGATATGCTCTTCATTGATACAGCCCCTGCAGAAGATCCAGTGTACGAGCTCGACAATCTCCCAGATCTTCGACCGACGGACAATAAGCCGCTCCACCGCTTGACGGTGTGCAGAGCTCCAACCAGAACGTTCATCAAGCTGGATATTAGCACCGCGCTTTGCGATGTAAGTTTGTTCCCGTTTTCTCTTGCATACCTCCAGTGCTTACAAAGGGTAGTCTGTCAGTATTCACATCGTTTTACACGATCTTCGAAGAGCCTACGTCACCGAAAAGGCCATTCCTGAGCCTGCCCACTTCGGATACCCTCATTATATGCAGTTTTTGAGCGGGATACGCTGTGGATCCAGTGTTGGCTTTTGGCGTGAGAGGCTTTCCGACGTCGCACCAAGCATGTTCCCTCGACTTACTGTGTCGCCCGACGAGCAGCGCTTCGTCAATTCCTTTCTCGACTTGGAGATCACGTCCTACGAACTGTCTGGGTTCACAAGATCCCACACGACCACTGTCGATGCGATTGTCCGTTTGGCGTGGGGCCTTGTGCTGCGATGCTTCACCGGGTCGAACGCTGTGTGCTTCGGCTACCAAACAAGCGGCCGTGACACCTCCATTTCCGAGCTACAAACCGCCGTAGGTTCCTTTGCCAATATTGTGGCCTGCAATTACGAATTGACGTCGCATACATCTCTTAAGATGGCGTTGGAGGTTATTGAAGATCAACTTACAGCTAGCTTGCCGCATCAACACTTTACCATGGCCGAGTTGGAACATGCTATGGGCATGAAGGGTGGCGAACACCTCTTCAACTCGTGCCTAACCTTCACCGAAGAGCCCGCAGGACTGAACAGCAAGTTCACTAAAAGAACAAACTTTGAGCTCAAGCCACTCTCGCTCAAGCAGACGTCCGATGTGGACGTACTTTTTAATACGCGGTTTGCCGGGGGAAAGCTGGTGGTCGACATTGGACAAAGGGTCATGTCCGAAGAGCAGGCTCTCAATGTGGCCAATACATTTGGAAAAGCGATCCGCACCATTCTTTCAGCACCGCAAAATTCCATAGGAACAGTTGATCTGTTCAGTGACCGTGACTATGCCCAGTTGTTAGCCTGGGGCGCTGACTCGCCTTCTGCCAATAGCGCACGAGTTGAAAGCCTTGTTCACGATCTTGTAAACAAGCAAGCCAGCGCTCAGCCTAACTCTCAAGCCGTCTGCGCGTGGGACGGTACTTTTACGTACCAGCAACTAGATGAAGAGGCAACAACCCTAGCCCATCATCTAGTGGATGTGGGCGTTGGACCACACTCGGTTGTGCCTGTAGTGATGGAGAAGAGTCGCCTTACCATTGTGGCGATCCTCGCTGTTCTCAAGTAAGTTGTGCCTACTTCCGTCTTTTTTCGCCTGCTAACCTTCGTTCATACAGAGCTGGCGGTGCGTTTGTCCCCATCGATGCTTTGGAATTAGGCTTGATCCAACCCATCTTTGAACGGCTCAATTTCTCGAGGGTCGCGGTCGCTTCTGAGCGCGCTGCCTTGGTCCTTGGCAACCTGTTCGACGATGTTGTCACCTTGAATGACGGCCTAATGAACGGCCTTCCGCGCGATCAAAGATCGCTCACCTCGATGGCTACGCCTTCCGATCCAGCCTGTATACTTTTTTCCCGCGTCTCATCGGGCGTGGCTCGTGGGGTTTCCTTCAGCCACACTGCATTATCCACCGCGCTTCTGGGTCAGGGCCCCGCCGCGAAGATTGGACCTTTGAGCCGCGTCATGCAGCTCTCGTCTTTTAACGTTGACATTTGCGTTTCGGAGATCCTCACCACACTCGCTCATGGAGGATGTGTGTGTGTGCCGTCTGCGAACGAGCGGCTCAAGGATTTTGCAGGCGCTGTCAACCGTATGCAGGTCAACTGGACTTATATGACGCCACACCTCTCCCGTAAAGTTGACCCGACAAAGGTGCCAACCTTGAAGGCGGTGTGCTTCAGGACTCGGAGCCTGGATGAAGACACATACAGTGCATGGCATGGTAAAGCCAACATAATCCTGGCCTATGGACCACACGATGTCTGTCCTTTGGGTATCTCCTTTCTCGAGGCCGTCGGTGAAAACCAACTTCGAAGTGTCGGGCGCCCGTTTTGCGGTAGCTTTATGGTTGTTAATCCAGACGACCGCAAGAATCTGGTCCCTGTCGGTGCCGTCGGAGAGCTGGTAGTAGAGGGGCCAACCTTGGGTTGCCATTACCCTAACAGGGAGTCTACTTTGGGGCCAATGTCGCCACTTGGACCGTCTGCGGGCAACCCGTCACGGTACTTCAAAACTGGACACAGAGTTAGGTATACTGACGGTGGGTTGATGGAGTTCATCTCTCACAAAGACGAGGATGTTGGCAGCAAGGAAAGACCAGTAGACACGGCGCAGATAGAGCGGTATCTTCGACGGTGTCTTGGACGGGGAGTTGATGTCCTGGTAGACAAATTGCCCTTCCGAAGCACGGATGACGCGCCGGTATTGGCTGCCTTCATCGAGTTCGGGGATAGTATCCTCGATGGCGAAGACGACCTCAACTCATTGGGCGCGACGGCTAAAGAGCAGCTGTTCATTGCTAGGCAACTTGTCGAGATTGGGTTGCGAAGCAATGCTGCTCCGCCCGGAATCCCGTCAATCTTCATCCCAGTGAAGCATCTTCCAATCACCCCTTCACTCAAGGTCAATCGACGTCGCCTTCAGAAAATGATCAGTGGGTTATCCAAAGAGAAGCTCATCGCACTGTGCAGTGCCTCGACAGTTGACGACGCGAAGCTCACGCAATTTAAACCTCTCCCGCTGACCGACAATGAAGAGCGAATGAGGGTGATCTGGGCAAAGGTCCTGGGTGTAGAGGAAGCTCGTATCCGTGCTGGTGACGGCTTCTTTGGCGTTGGTGGCGACCACGTGCTTGCTGCTCAATTGGTTACCGCCTGTCGGCATGAAGGCATATCGATCTCAATCGCCGATGTCCTCCAAAATGTCACACTCACCGAGTTATGCAGGACAATGTCTCCCATTGAGCCGCTGCAGTCCGACAGCTCAGTTTCGCTGCCGGTGTTGAACCCTTTGCCCACTGCGTCTGACCCGAATGTAGTCCAACAAATACTCCTGGAGAAAGTCATTGCACCAAAGGTTGGTGTCGATGCGCACGGCATCAAAGACGCCGCCGAAGCAACATCTACGCAGATGCGGCATATGGAAACCGGAATGCTCCGCGGCCGTGCAAATATCAACTATTTCACGTTCATGTTCACTGGTCCTGTCGATGTTAAGAAGCTGGAAGATGCATGCATGACGCTCGTCACCATTCATCCCATCCTTCGTACCGCCTTTGTTCCGCACAACCGAAAGGTGTACCAAGCTGCGATCAAGTCAGCTAATGTCGAGTTCAAGAGGCACACCTGCCCCACTTGGAGGTTGAACACGGTCATGGAAAAGTCGATCCGGAAAGACCAAGCCTCACCGGTGGCCTTCTGCTCTCCCATGACAAAGTTCATTTTCATCGATGGAGGAAAGCAATCAATACTCATCCTTCGACTCTCCAAAGCCCAATACGACGACCTCTCAATGGCCTTGTTCGTCAAGGACCTCAAGAAGCTGTATAGTGGGACACAGAATCCACCTCGTCGCCCGACCTACTGCGAATTTGTCCGGTCCGTTGAGCTGGCTAACTCACAAGGAGCCGAGGAGTACTGGAAGAAACTGCTCGAAGGTAGTACGGTTACTCAGGTAGTCGAGCATCCCTTGCCATATCGGGTGTCGGCAAACATCAAGACGTTGCGTCATGTGATGCCTCTCGGCTCATTGTCCAGCCTCGGAATTTCTTACGAGACCATTCTGAAAAGTGCATGGGCAATGGTTCTTGCCAGTCTCT
Source organism: Neurospora crassa OR74A (assembly GCF_000182925.2). Lineage (NCBI taxonomy): Eukaryota > Fungi > Ascomycota > Sordariomycetes > Sordariales > Sordariaceae > Neurospora > Neurospora crassa. Next base: position 1,552,486 of record NC_026507.1, read on the forward strand.
CAGCATCTCCCGATGTAGTTTTTGGCGAGCTTGTTGATGGTCGCCATGTCACACTCTCGGGCAACCAGTCGGTAATGGGGGTCATGGGGCCAACAGTCAACCAAATCCCCGTCCGGGTGCAGTTTCCAGATACACCGCTTACACCATTAGCTCTGCTCCAGAACGTGCAGACGCAGCGAATATCCAGCATACCCTTCGAAAATCTGGGGACGCTAAACATTGTGGAGAAGTGCACACCATGGCCGTACTGGACTCGCTTTAGCACTCTGATCCAACACCAGTACGAGGACACAGCCATTGTCCCATCGGAACCCAAGTCATTCCATCTCGGTACTGCCTCGTGCAAGTTCACTGTTATCGAATCCAGAGCTCAGGATGTTCCGGATCTATTCATTAGATCGATTGCCCGCGGAAACAATCGGGTCGAGTTGTCGGTCACGTTTTGTGTCGACCGTGTCCCTGAGACTTTTGCTGATGAGGCGCTGCGAATGATCTGCGCCACCATCAACCTTCTCACCAGCGTCAACATTACACAGCCACTGATTCCATCCGGTGACCAATACAAGAACATGGAGAAGAAGATCCCACTTCCTCTTAGGGACTTGCTGGACGCATGCACGGCGCACACCAGTGCCGGCCGGTCTGATGCTGTCAAGGCGCTGACAAAAGATCAAGAAGGTGGCATTCAGGCCGTCATCTCCAAAGCGTGGACAGCGGTCGTCAACCCTCGGGCTCTGGGTGTCCCTGAAGCGCAGGTGCAAAATGCTGCCTTCTTTGATCTATGGGGAAGCCTCATCCCCGCCGCTCAACTAGCAACGCAGCTGAACCGCGAACTGCCCAAAGCCAATATTCCCGGTGTCGATGCCACTGTCGCAGTCACTATGGAGGAGATTGTGGAGAACCCCACAATGGTCAAGCAATTTGAGCTGATAGCAGTCAAGATGAACAACAAATCCAACGGTACCGGCTCCTCGTCATCATTACCTTTGTCCAAGGCCAAGGACAAGGAGAAGGGCAAAGACACCGCCGTAAACAACAAGCCTACGTTGACAGACAACACCAGGCTTGCCCCGATCCAAGCCGCCGTGCGCAGAAAATCTAGCATCAACCTTGCCGTTGCCAGCGTCAAGGGAACGTTCCGCCGCTTTGCCTCCACTGTTGGCCGTTCGGGCGCCGAACCGTCCGCCAAAACATCCTCGGCAGCCTCGAATGAATCCACGACCATGGCCATCGGCATCGCGTCCGCCATGGTTGCCGAGCTTGTCTCTCCCTTTTCTCCAAACGTCGTCAGTGCAAACATTAATGCCCGTATCGACGTTCCTGGTCGACAACAACAACAACAACAACAGCAGCAGCAGTCTTCACAAATGGTGCATCCTGGACAACCAGCCTTCGACATGGTCCTCGACAGCCCTGTGGGCCCCATAGAAAAAGACGCCACTGAAGAGCTAACGAACCCTGAACCCGACTCCTCTTGGCGCTCACTCCTACTCCCCGGCGCAGCTGTGGAACTTCCCCTTTCAGAGATTCCTTCCAGAAGAGGGACAGAACACACAATCGGCTCCTCCACGTCGGCAACTACGAGCATGACGGAGGACGGGAGCGGCAGTGCGCAGAGTAGTCGGTACAGCGGCGAAGAGGGGAGGCGATATGGGGATCAGGTTACCCCTGTCTTGCCGGTGCAGGTCAGGATGAGTGGGACAAACGGGAACGGGAAGGGGAACGTGCCGGCGGTGATTGATACCGCGGCTGCGAACGGACACTGGAGAAGAGGAGGGACAACAAGCGAGGCGGATGATTTGGTTAGTCCGTTGACGGCTGTCAGTCCTGGGAAGTATGGGGGACGATTCCTTGCAGCTGGAAATATCACGGGGGAAGGGGCGGGAAGTGGAAGCAAAGGTCCAAGTGGGCTGACAGTGATGGTGTCGCCTCTTAACACGCCAAGTAGGACTGCGGATGGAGGTGGGCAGGGACACGGGCATCGACTGAGTGCGAGTGGGAGTACGTTGATGAGAAAGATGGGTATGTCGAGTGTTGCCGAGTGAACGGATGCGGTGCGGTGCGGTGCGATGTGCTGTGCTGTGCTGTGCTCTTGAAGGGCTCTTGAGCGCCGAGGGCGGTGGTTTGTTTGCTTGTAGCGTGGTGTTTGGTGATGGGCCAGGAAGGACACGACAATGGAGTCAATGGTTGATTGATATTGTAGCTGCTGGCTGGTACTGCAACAATGATACGGGAAATCGAGCAAAACAGACCCAATTGACAAAAAGAAAGTACACCAACCCGAGCTCGGTTGGTATATCAGATGATATGACAAGAGTGGGATTCGAACCCACGCCCTTTCGGACCACGGATTTCTCGAGATGAGGATTAAGGGTTAACCTTAACGTGGCGCCTTAGACCGCTCGGCCATCTTGCCTTTGAATTTGATGAAAATGGGATGTGGGTGGGTGGGTTATGAAGGTGCTGGTTGTGGGTGGTTTGTGAAGAGTTTTCTTTGAGGGATGTCCTAGTTTTTGTTAATTGGAGCCCCCCACAGGGCACTTTGGACCCTGGGCCCCACTACTTGTGTGTGCGCGGCCTAGGGCGGGACGGACGTAGGTACAGTCTCTTTAGAATCCTATCCTCACGGTGCAGTATTTCGATATGGCCTAGAAAACTATCTGCTCTTCTTTTTACCCAGCATATCGATCCAACATTTCCCATTACCTATAAAAGCAAATAGTGTAGTTACCTTCTTTACAAGGTGCCGGTGCATAGCGACAAGGTCCCTCTACCCCCACATTTGTCCGGCTTACCTAGTGCCCTGGGACAAGATTCCAGAGGAAGTGGGGGGCCGGAACTTACAAGGGCTTGAATACCGGTAGCTTGAATCTCTTACTGTGTCGTCGTCGTCGTCGTCGTCGTCTAAAAGCCGCTTCTTCTCCACGATGACATGTGTTAGCAATTCACAATGTAAGTGTCAGTGCATCGGTCTTCACTAGAGGTAGACGCAGTCGTTGGATGACGAAATGTTCTGAGCATCCGAAAACCCGAAGTATGCGATGCAGGGTCATAGTACCGGATTTTCGTTTCCTGCGATAAAAAAAGTCAAAGTTGAGGGAGCCACGGGTAGTAATCAATCACTTTTCCAATTCAGACTCTCGAACCCTGATCCGATGTGCGGCCGGGGGTGCCGATGGGCCGATGGGTGCGGTGTCTACTGTTGTCCGACCCGACTCCGTGGGGCGGGCGGTTCTTTCGGCGTAGCGGGGTGTCTAGTCTAGAGGATGGGACCGGGACCGGGACCGGGATCGGGATCGGGTCCTCCTTCCGGACTTGGGCCGACGAAGGATACCTATGAATATTGAAGTTTGTAATCATTTCTTGGATCGGGATTCTGTTTTCTTCTAGGGCCATTTTCGAAGGAATCTCATCATCCCATCGATGTGGTTTCATGCAAAATCGCGTCATGCTGATTACATGTGGTCTCAACGAAGACGAACTTACCACGAGCATCAGCAATTCTGGATTACCAACCGCGCTGTTGCTCTGCTGACAAGTTTTGGCCATGGAAGATACCTACCTCTAGGTAGTTGAGTCCGGATCCGGATACGGCCTCGATAGATAGCTGACCACCCTTTACCTGTCCTGTCATCCGGATCCTTGATCTTCAATCGGTGCGGAAGTAAGTCGTATTGCCGAGCCGCTGAATGACGGCGGCGGCGGCGGTTACCGTACGTGATGGATAGGATACCTCTAGGTAAGAAAAGAAATAGAGGTGGTTACGTATGGAGATATTGCTGCTGCTCTTGTGTAGTGTTGGCGATTAAAGTTGTGTTTGGGTGTGTGGTATACCCTAATCGGGGTTATATGCGTTCAAGCCCTATCAGTATGCGTCTAGGCCAGATTATATGCGGTTTGGATGCATACCATTGCAGACATACTCCGTAAGTCAACATGGCTTTATAAGGTAGGAGGTGTATGTGTTTTTGTAGAGACTTACAGATCAGCATTATTCCATTTTACCTGGCTTCCCGATGAGTAAATATGCGACAATCAGATAGATACCTATTGCTGACCTTGAATCTTGTCACCAGGTCGATGGCGAGCATTGTCCTACATGTACTGACGGAAGTGGATGTACGTAACCAACTTCCTTGGTTGTTATTCCACTGTTGAAACCACTTCCATACTACGTATTGTCTTTTCGTTGACTGGCGCGCTCACGCCCCGCTCAGTAAAAGCGCATTGCTTGAGTCTTAACGGTCTCTGGACTGAGTCAAAGGTGTCAATGGCAGGAGCGAGTGAGGTAGTCGCAGTGGCTTAACTTGAGCTTGACCTGGTTATTGGTGGCATGACACATGAGTGAGCTGGGAAGTCAGTGCCTGGAAGTCTAGAATTCGGATTTCGGAATGATTGTGAGGAATTGCGGGATCGGGAAATCAGAGAGTCATATTTAGAACTTCTATCCGGTGGCTTGATACTGTATCTGGAGGTAAGGACTGTAAGGTACCTGCGTCAGAACCTCACAAGTTGGAAGTTGCGAAGACTACCTCTAGGTACCTAGGTAGGTAGGTATGCACATGCCCAGTTGATCCAAGCCATCTTCCCTTACCAAACGGCAGCTACCTTCTCCTGTTGTTTTCGCAGGACACAAGGTGCGCATATGAAGGAAAATGTTGGACAAAGGGCCATCCGAAGGCTTTTTTCTCCACGGCAGAGCCTATAGCCCAGAAGGAAGGACAAACCTTAAGTACCCGGTGGCACATTCTCGGAAGTTACAATCGGGTGGTGGAACCCAGGAACTCGGGTTCTGTATGACGAGTGGTGAAACCTGGAATTGGGAGAAAGACATGTGAGACGTTGGTGTGGTTATACAGCAGTATTCGGGTGCTCAGGGGCTAGGATCGAACTGATATTTGTGTCATGATACCTTTTCCGAAAGCTGAATAGCTTGAACATGTGGGAGAATGAGTGGTTTTACCGACATTCTACAGGCATAATTAGTACACATGACATTGGGCGAAGAGTCTAGACTCATGGTTTTCATTGGTATCAGACACTTCTGGCTTCTTCCTTCCCCGATCAATAGTCACGAAAATGAATCGTGTGAATCCAAGTCCAAGAACAGAACAATATAGGACACTACCTAGATGCCGATACTAGACATGGATGGAGCAGTCCTTGGGAGCACGGTCTCGTTGTCAAAGGGTGCCACATTCTGCGTGGTATTCTCTGAGCTATACCCCTAATCTTGAGCCGCTTGACTATAGCAAACTTTCCCCAATGAATAGGAGCCAGGCATTGAAGTCAATTGCAGGAGCCGCAAAAGCCGACATTCCCCACTGTATTACGTTCCACCTAACTTGCCCGATAATCATTGAATAACAACATTGCAATGTCCGGGATCATTGTCAGGAACAACGAGGAAGAAGAGGTGGCTGTGCAGTAAATATTGAGCGTGTGACCTACACTGGACACTTCCGCCCTTAATGACCCGGATGCTTCTGGAATCCTTCAACTGAGCCACCTCATGTTTGCGTTCTGTTGAAGATCGTAGTGGAAAACAGCATAGAAGACATTCACTGTAGTGGTTGGAAGGTTGCTGGAATCCTCAAGATATCATGCTCTGGGCAACGATATCCTGCGGCTCGTACTATAAGGTAGGTACCTACCTACCTAGTCTTGGCTTCTTAGTATAAAGTCATTTGAGGTAGGTATATTGGTTTAACGGACATACCGAGGTGATGAAATCTGAGACGATATGGAATTTCCTACCCGTGACCGTGCATGTCGGTTTGAAGTTCGTGCAAAGCAACGTGGTAGGTGGCCTGAGGGAAGTATGTTTCCGGCACAGCTCCTACCATCAAAGACGTATTGGGAACCGCCAAGGGGGTCACAGCCCAATAAGGGAGGCATCCGGAATCTGACAACCACCCAGAGCCATGTCAGCTAGGGCTTTGATTCACTGATGATTAAACTAGCCTGGATGGATTCGACGTTGAGGCGCTGTGTGCGTCATTGGATCGCGGTACAGCCAGCTGTCCCTTCCTTGCTTCCATGTGGGTGTGGTCTGCGGCACTGCACACGATACCTATCAAATCGAAGATGACCCAACTGTTGAACATCGACTGAAAATGTGTCTTCTTGGGGCCATATGTTGGTAAGAGAGCCCTGGGCGGGCGGTATGCTGATAATATCTGCCTGGTTTCTATAGGTAGGTGTTCAGGAGGCCAACATGATAATATTACCGTACCGCCTCAACCAAACTCCAGAGTTCTCAAACAAAACTTGAAGGCCTCAAGCGCCATAGTCACACAGCAGGAATATCGAGCTGGGGCTGATAATCCGGGCTGAAAGTTCAATGAGAACGGCGTAGTAGGGTCGATTCAAGGTTCAACGTCCAAGCCGAGAGCTATCGAGTCTCACAACATGAGGCGATGTTCTTCCCTTCAACGCCACTGACCTGGTTTCCCAGTTCCCTGGGCTCACCTCAGCAACAGAACAAGGCCTTTCTCTCGACGGAACCAACAGCACGGGACAAGTATTGCCAAGCTGGAGTGCAGCAGTCGAACTTTGTACGAGATCAGACAGGGAAAGCGTGGGGTAGCTTACCCAGTACTCCATAGTCTTCACCCACTTGTCTGCAGGAGATATGCGACGACAACAGGCCGTGAGATGGAGGTCCTTCCTGGGCCTCGAACTGAATAAGACTGTCAAAAAAAGACAGCAAAAGATGACTTTCCTATGGACTTCAGAGATTCTATGTAGGTAAGCAAAACAGACCTGACCAAGACATCAGATAGCAACTGTTGCGCGTGAACCTTACCTACCTTACCTACCTCTACTTCTATGTACCCATTCACATCTAGCTTATGTGATGATGGTGTACCGCACCGTCCATACGAGGTGACATCGCCAAAGTTCTAAAGCGACTTCGGAAATGCTTTCTGTGCATCTCCCGCTGGTTGGGGTCCGGTGCGGGTGGTCTCGGATTCCAACTTCTCGGTGTGTTGCTTGCACCAGAACTTCGTCACCTGCATACAACAAGACTCTGGAAGACCGCTGCTTGATGCTGAAGGTTTGCTGAAAAGATGGTGCTGAATGATTCCTCGCTAAAACCCTCCTATCAACGGGGTCTGCCGAGAGTGTTACAGTTGCAATATTCTACGCATTGCACTAGTGACTTCCACTGCTACCCACCCACTCACTCAGCGGGTGACTCGGAGAGTTAGTAGTGCGGCGATACGACGACGACACGCGGAAAGAGAGAGACGCTTTAACGCTAAAGGGAAGCGAGAAACGAAAGATTGAAGACGGAAGGGTACGAGACAACCTGAATGGAAAGGGCGAGCTACAAGTCACATGAGTTGCCGCATCATCCCGAGCTCATTGTGCCAAGCTCTCATCGACAGCGCTAGAATCTTACATGAGCTCTGGATCAGAAATCAGCTGCACAATGACGGTCGAACCCAGAGCCTCGGAGATACGAACGGACGTGAAGCCCAGCCCTTGAAGCTTCTCAGAGCAGCCCAGTGAAGTTCAATCCCAAGCCCATGGTAAACAGAAGGTTGGATGGATCAGGTTGATCCCTACACGCACACACACTGATACCGTCAGGTCAGCAAGTCAACCAGCGGGCAGAGGTAAACATGCTGTGTCACCAACTGTGTGAGACGATACGTGTCTTCATTGGGCGCGACACCGGGCGGGCGGGGCTTTTGTTCGGGAACTCGATGTGTAGGGGAAAGGATGTACCAGTCCAATAGATTTCCGTTATAAATAGAAAGCTAAGGTAGACACAGCTCGGGACCGAAAGGACGAATCGAGCATGTTCCGTAGGTACGTGAACCGCACGAGCTGTCAGTTGGGAGCTAGCGAACCTTATGTAAAATGCTACTTTACCTGACCCCCGGGTTTGACCTGGCATTTACTCTTGGTTAGGTTCTTTGAAGGTTGACGCAGTTGTGAGTGTGGTAATGTTGTCGAAAATTGTCACCAGTTGTTGATTCCCGGGTTTCTTTTCCCTATCTCATCTTCAAGTCGTCCTGCTTCAACCATGATTTGAGGTTATGATGCTTTTATTTCCCATTAGCAACAACAAATAACACAAAATATGACCCAAGGAGAGACAGTGAAGCAAACCAAGCCTTTGTTCCCATGCACTTCACGATAAAGCGCTGGCCCGCTGTTCGCGAAGGTGGCCAACCCCGGTCAAGCCACAAACGAAGATCATTAGCTGTCATCCGCACATCCCAGCAAATGAGGAACAGATAGCCGGATGTGCATAGTATTGACACCACTGCAGTACTCGTGCACCCTGACACCCCAGTGGTGCAGTGATGTTGGGCATGGCTCACCCGGTTAAGAGCCTCCTCCACTTTTAAGTTTGACGGTGGTCGACCCACGGGCTGAGTTCGGGAATGCTCTGCAAGCCACAGGATATCTAGATCAGCTCAACGGGGCCTCGACTACACAGAGAGGAACACACCAGTGACGGTCTTGTAAAAAAAAAAAAAAAAAAAAGGGAAGTGTATCTGCAGACTCTGGAGAAGCGATCCAACGGCTTTCTCGCCCGCAGCTTACAGCTCCTGTCTAGAAATGCACTTACTGCAGTGCAGTACATGCATAGTAGAGGTATGTTGCTGCAGGGTTGGCAAATTTCTAGTGCTGTTGGGTGCTGGGTTGGATCCGGCCCAATCTTCAGATTCCGGTCCCGCGCCCTTGCGGACTACACTCCGGTCTCCGTCCAGAATTGGGTGATCTAGGCACCCGAGCCGGTCGAGGTCGCCGATCATGCTCCTCTTTTGGGAAAACCCAAGTGGTTGGTATGGCAGGCAAGGGCACGAAAAGGTTAACCCATCTTGGCTTTTTTGTCTCGATGGCTCGGCGCTTCGGAGCTCGTAGGGCTTTTGATCGCTCCCGTTGAAGCAAAGATCGCCGTGGGCGAGATGCTGGGTGGCATGCATGATGCGATATCAGGCCAAGGTAGAGGGGATTGAAGCCCAAGCTGTGTTTTCTGAGGAGATACCGCATGCATTGATATCGGTTGAGAGTCCCGATCTTGTTGACTTCATGGACGTGAGGTTGCGAGGAAGGCACATCTCGTTGTGATGGGAAATTGCAGTGCGCTTGCTTGATAATGGGAACTGACTGCAGGAAGGCAACAGAAACCGACATCCATCCAAAGCCCTCCGTTCTGGGGTTAAAGAAGATGTATTCCCCAAAATGAGTGCAGTGAAAGTTGGATGTCGTCCAGCACTGAGACCTCCACGCCAAGTCTCTCGCAACCACAACCGAACCAATACATGTCCATCCCAACAGAGCGTTAGCGAGAATTTAAAGGTCAAGTACGAGCGGGAGAATCCAGATTAAGGACGGGAGAGAGGAAAGGGACATAGCTGAACAATTCCGGTAGGGCAGAACCCGACTTACCTCGACACTAGCTACCTACCTACTAGGGACTGCCAGTGTGCCAAGGACCAAGGCAGCGCGCTCAGAAGCGGCCGCGACCCTCGAGAAATTGAGCCGTTCAAAGATGGGTTGGATCAAGCCTAATTTCAAAGCATCCACTATGTAGGGCTCATCAAATTTGCGAGTCTCGATGGCCGGGAATCATCCATATCCATTGGAAGAAGAACTGCATTGCATTCAGCACTATCAGCGCCTCAATCGGCCCAAACGGACCTGGATCAATACAAGCCGAGAGTTCGATAGTTGCTGCACCCGCCATTTGTCTTCCTGGCAGATAGTGCAGGCCACACAGGCACTACACGTTGGATGGAAGGGCTTGGCTACCTGCGAATACAACAATACCTGTTAGTTCTACATCCAATACCGTAACGAGATATACAATCTAGGTGGCAGTTATTGAACCTACCTTGTGGTCAGCCATGTTTTTCGTCAACCAGGCTCTATAGGCCCCGAACGAGCACTATCCAGAGATTGTTTAATCCGACCTGGCAATTCAGCGTAGTAGAACTACCAACAGCACGTGGCATGTCAGCACAGAGAAAGACTCACACAGAGGCATTGTCTCCCTCGGTCTTAGCCAGCCATGCCATTCAAGTCTTGCCTGATCTGATGTAATCTCAGCCTCCGCAGTAAATCCGGCCAAACATTCACGTCCCCGCCTCCGCCTTACCGTGCCTTTTTCTGTCTTACGGCGAGATATTTCCGACCGACCGGTCAACTGGGGCAGTACAGCAGTGCTGCTGTACTGCTGTCAAGCCTAGGTAGGTATCATAGGACGACTGACGCGGAGAGACTTGGTTACCTGTATACAGAGCAGTCAGCAATGCGACTGGAGTCCTACATTGACAACATTTCGGAACCAACCGGGTTTCGTTGCTGTGTTTCTGGCTGGCTGGCTGGCGCTGATGCTGCTGCTGCTGCTGCTGGTCAGCCCCCTGTCATCCACCCCCCCCCCCCCCCCCCTCCCCCCTGGTTCTAACGTATAAGGAGCCGCGTTACACAGGCGACCAACCTGGTCTGGTAGTGTACAACAGCAATACAACCAGGAAAGGAAAAAAAGAAAAGAGGGCGGAAATTCGGCGCCGACGTCGGTCCGTGTCTGGAAAAAGAAAGGATTATTCCGAGCTTGGCTTATACGAAGACTTAAACCCCAGGAGAAAAAAAAAAAAAAAAAAAAGTCAGCTGCCAAGTGCCAAACGCCAATGCCGAGCCAACCTGCCAATCCGATCCTCCCGCCCTTCCGTCGTCATGGAAGCATGATGCTGGTGTGGAAGGATACTCCTCGAAACTGGACTGGAGGGCGCAGCGTTATGCTGCGTTTTTTTGCCTTTGCTTTTCCTCGAAGGGTTTGTGCAACAGGCTGATAACTTTCAACTTACATCGTCCATGGAAAAAGCATTCGCCATTGCCAGGATTTCCCCTGCCAAGGGCGGAGCAGGGGCGCAGAAAAAACATGGTCCCTCCGGGTTTTGACCTCCAGCTTTCCACGCCGCTTTTCATTGTGCTTTTGTCAGTAACCATACCTGAATGTCGGTAACCCCAAGGCGCAAAGCGCTTAGTCTACGCCATACGGAAGTGTAGGGTACGAGTTGAGACATCAACATACCAGGTCCAACTCTGCAAGTTGCAGACATTGTCCTTCACCCAGATCAGATGCGCATATGGCGGACAGACAGACAGAAAGACAGACAACCCAACCTACCTCTAACAAATATGTATGCAACGCCATGCTTACACGTACACCGAACCACTGGGTCTTCTCATCGTCATGGCTAGTGGTCACTGGTCTCTTCATCGGATCAGAATTGGTAATGACAACCGTCTCTGGTCCGGAAGGCCTGACATTGCCCGCCCCTTGCCAATTCCAACAACCGTCAACATACGCTGCCTAAGTGGAAGAGTCGTCCCCAAACATCAGAACATATCATGATACCATTCCGGGACTCCTCAGCCACGCTAGGTCAAGTCAATAGTTTTCGTGCGGCGTGATCTATCTTTTCTTTTCTCTTACACACACACACACTCACACACACACACGTGGACGATCGATACAACCCGATTCTCTTGTTCCCTTCGGCTTAAGGCGATGGTAGGTACCTATCACCGAGGGCTTCCAACAGCAGTAAAACTGTTAGTCAGTAAATATACCGCAAACAGAAACTATCAGAAGGACATCCACTCACCACCAACTTATTGACACCAATCGCAACTCCCATGCCTTCTTCTTCTTCTTCTCGTCAACAAAGGTACTCACACACTTCTGACTGGTCTCCATTCCGGTCGGGCGACTGACCCCTTCGCTGCCTTCTGTTATTTCAATACACATGACCATTGAAAGTAAAAAGTCGGCTGTGGCGTCTCGCCCTACTACACACACACACACATCTTACCTCTACTTAGCTGTACCTACCTATTCTTCGAGTTACTGTCAGCCACGAGATCTCAGCTCACCCCGTCCACCTCATCTTCACGCGCGACTGAGCGTGCGAAGCGAAGCGAGCCGGACTTTCACCCACCACCATGAACCGAGCTGTCTGCTAGGTACCTAGTGGAAATCTGTTTGGTGTATGCTTTATTTTGTTGTTCCCACGATACCTGGAGGCTTGATATTCAGCGCTGGGAAGCATGTTCACATGCAAACATATCGCCAATATTTACGTACCAATCGATGCAGAAGCATGTCCCCTTTAGGATTCATAGCTAGGGTTTACAGCTCGCTTGGTGGTGGGGCTTCCAGCTACGGTAACACCGTGAGGTAAGTGCATTCCATCCCGAGATGATTCATCGCCGAATCTCACAAGACGACACCATACGACATACCTTCAAGGGTCATCGATATACGGATAACGACGAACTGCTTTCTCGATTCTTCTCACCTTCCTTTCTCTCGTCGGCGTGCCGTCTGAAACCAGATTCATCTATCCCGATCACAATGGCAATGTTACCTATCCAGCATCGTCTGTAAGTGTTAGTGTACAGCGTCGTTCTTACACACTGATGGTGTTCAGATTCCTCTCTCACGCTTCCCTCGATCACCACGGTGAGAAGACGTAATATCTTAAAGTCGAAGTTTCGGCGATATATCAGCAGTTCAACCAGTTCACAAGGAACAACTGCCGTTAATGTTTGATGCCGCCGGCGTGCCGCCGCTGTCAAGTGTCAGTCATCCGCATCCGTGAACAGGGGCGATATTGTAAGCAAGCAAGTCTCATGGCCTCACGGTGGCCTCGGCAGTGCTGAAGGTGAATCACCATTCCCAGCTCAGCTTCCAACATCCCGAAAGATTCCACAGTCCTGTCAGTGAGATGTAAAAAACGGCGAAGTAATCATGCCAGACGGTTGCCTGGGCACAGTACAAGCACAGCAAAGTATAGCAAGCTGTCAGGAACCATCCATCCACCCACACACATCCATACATCCAATATCAAGTCCCATTTCGGAAAAGAAAAAGAGACTCAGACGAGTCAGCTCAGCCTCACCGATACGAAGGGACCTGGTACTCCACGAGGCACGAGGTGGTAAGCCGCCATCTACTTTGCGATTCGATGACCACCAAGACCTCTGGCTGCCCCACAGCGCCTCAACATGCAAGGGCAAGAAGGCAGGTACTCATCTGCTTGTTCAACGTGTATAAAGTGGTTGGAGATCTCTCCATTCCTGGTGTCTTTCGATTCGTTCTTCATCATTGTATCAGGTCAACATCTCCAGACTCGGAGGTGAAGTCGAAACCTTCACATACCTTTCTTTTGGAATTTATAGTCCCTCGTCCCTTCCTCAATCACTCATCTCACGTCAATTTAAGCCCCCGCTGAGTTCCTTCATCACTTACACTCGCGGAAATCTTCTTCATCACCATGAAATTCTTGGGCATTGCCGCCCTCGTTGCGGGCCTTCTTGCCCCTTCACTTGTTCTCGGTGCTCCTGCACCTGGCACCGAGGGAGTGAATCTCCTCACTCCCGTTGATAAGAGACAGGACTCCCAAGCCGAACGTTATGGAGGTGGCGGAGGGGGTGGTTGCAACTCCCCGACCAACCGGCAGTGTTGGTCTCCAGGATTCAACATCAACACCGACTATGAACTCGGAACTCCTAATACCGGCAAGACCAGACGGGTAAGTAAAGGCTCCATATTATCGGTGCAGAGATCGAAATGACTGACACACACCTAGTACAAGCTCACCCTCACCGAGACTGATAACTGGATTGGCCCTGATGGTGTCATAAAGGACAAGGTCATGATGGTCAACGACAAGATCATTGGACCTACCATTCAGGCTGATTGGGGCGACTATATTGAGATCACCGTCATCAACAAACTGAAGTCGAATGGCACCTCGATCCACTGGCACGGCATGCACCAGCGCAACTCTAACATCCAGGACGGCGTCAACGGCGTGACCGAGTGCCCCATCCCACCCAGAGGCGGCAGCAAAGTGTACCGCTGGCGGGCCACCCAGTACGGGACGTCGTGGTACCACTCGCATTTCTCAGCGCAGTACGGCAATGGCATTGTTGGGCCCATTGTCATCAACGGACCGGCCTCGGCCAACTACGACGTCGACCTCGGCCCTTTCCCGCTCACGGACTACTATTACGACACCGCTGACCGTCTCGTGCTGCTCACACAGCATGCCGGCCCTCCGCCGAGCAATAATGTGCTCTTCAACGGCTTCGCCAAGCATCCGACCACAGGCGCTGGCCAGTATGCCACCGTGTCGCTCACCAAGGGTAAGAAGCATCGGCTGCGGCTCATCAACACCTCGGTCGAGAATCACTTCCAACTGTCGCTGGTGAATCACTCCATGACCATCATCTCGGCGGATCTGGTTCCCGTACAGCCCTACAAGGTCGACAGCCTGTTCCTCGGCGTCGGTCAGCGCTACGATGTCATCATCGACGCCAACCAGGCCGTTGGAAACTACTGGTTCAATGTGACGTTTGGTGGGAGCAAGCTGTGCGGTGATTCGGACAACCACTACCCGGCCGCCATTTTCCGGTACCAGGGCGCGCCGAAGGCACTGCCGACCAACCAGGGCGTTGCGCCGGTCGACCACCAATGCCTGGACCTCAACGACCTGAAGCCCGTCCTGCAGCGCAGCCTGAACACCAACAGCATCGCACTCAACACTGGCAACACGATCCCCATCACGCTCGACGGGTTCGTCTGGCGGGTCAATGGAACGGCCATCAACATCAACTGGAACAAGCCGGTGCTGGAGTACGTGCTGACGGGCAACACCAACTACTCGCAGTCCGACAACATTGTGCAGGTCGAGGGCGTCAACCAATGGAAGTACTGGCTCATCGAGAACGACCCCGACGGTGCCTTTAGCCTGCCGCATCCCATCCACCTGCACGGCCACGACTTTCTCATCCTCGGTCGGTCGCCCGACGTGACCGCCATCAGCCAGACGCGCTACGTGTTTGACCCGGCCGTGGACATGGCTCGGTTGAACGGCAACAACCCGACGCGGCGCGACACGGCCATGCTCCCGGCCAAGGGCTGGCTGCTCATCGCGTTCCGCACCGACAATCCCGGGTCGTGGCTGATGCACTGCCACATTGCCTGGCACGTGTCGGGAGGTCTGTCGAACCAGTTCCTGGAGCGGGCGCAGGACCTCAGAAACAGTATCAGCCCTGCGGATAAGAAGGCCTTTAACGACAACTGTGACGCGTGGAGGGCGTACTTCCCTGACAATGCGCCGTTCCCCAAGGACGACTCTGGCCTGAGGAGCGGTGTCAAGGCGAGGGAGGTGAAGATGAAGTGGTAGAGCATTGTTTTCCCAGGTTGGATATAATGGATTGATGTGGCCATATTTGGGTGTATATATGGTGGCTGGTGTTGGTCTTGGTAATACGTAATCTCTTCTCCCTTCTTTTTTTTTAACTTCCCTTCATCGACCTTTGGACTTGCAACGCTTGTTGTTTTTGCCCGATGGTCTAAGCAAAGATTTTGAGATTGAAGAGTCGGACGTACATAGAAGATAATATTATATTAGTTGAGCCGACCAGGGGTGAACAATCGTGTACGTATACAATTGAGAAGTGATGTTTTCCTTTCTTGCTTTCTCATGTCGATGTCTTTCTTCCTCGCGAATGGTCAGAGTTCCATTGCAGCGCCAAATCGGAGCCATGGAGTGCGTGGTGGCCCATGTCCGGGTCGCAGTCGAGATGGCGTCGCCTCAAATGGGCCGGCGACGAGTCGCAGTCTATGGTACCACAGGAGTTCGAGCTCTCTCCATGACGGCGCATAGCGGTGGTGATCCGTTTCATTCCGCTTGTTCGATCCGCGGTCGCGTCTCTGCTTCTTCGAGAGCCAATGGATGGGAAATTGCAGAGGACGGTGGATGCCGTGGCATGTTGCTCGACCTTGTCGCATGTTGAAGAAGGAAGAGAAAAGTCGACGTCGAGGAAAAAGGAAGAGAATTGCGCGAGATCGATTGGCTGGCTGAGGCGCTGGACGGTTTAGCAGCTGTTAGTGTCCGCTGTGGATATTGTGTGGAACCCTTAACCCCAGCCTAACCCATGTTCAAGTCCTGACTCTAGCCCTAACCCCCCTGTGGCTGGTCCTCTGATTGGTTACACCAGCGCCTACTGAGTCCCGCTAAACCTTGACAGTCCACCCATCGCTAGCTCCCGCATCCAGGAACCTCGTCGTCGTCGCAATCAAAATAGCAACGACAAGGGAAGTGGAAAACAAAAAGAGAGGTTGGAAAGATCTCCCTCAATCCCCACCCTTTTTTGACTTTCACCAGTCCAGCTCACCACCCATGGGGCGACCTATCATTTTGCCGATCAGCCTAGGCGCGCTTGTTTCGAGAGCCGGGATCGTGGATGGTCCAATACGATGATGATGATGATGACCATGGTCGATCGGGAACGGATGCTAGATACAGACAGGCATGGGGAAAATGGATAGTCGCCGTGTCTAGAACGAACTTAAGCTTGTTGACATACATACATAAGATGGACGGTCATCTTCAACCTCATCTTTTGTTGCTTGGTGGTCTTCTACACCACAACACTTCAAACCTCTCCCGAGTCACACCTTTTCCTTGTGTCTTTTTTTCTTTTTCTTAGTCTTTTTTCCTTTGGGTTTCCTTTCCGTCTCTTATTTCCTTTTGGGTCTTGGGGATTCATCTCGGCATTCTGGAAGCATCTCGGTCTGAATCAATTTCCTGGCGACGACAAACTATCACCAAGCAACAACGCCAATAACGAGTCTCAGTGCTTCATCCTCTTTTTGTCAACAGTTGATCTGCTGGCGAGCATCTTCTAAACATATCTGTCCCTTTAACGAGAAACGGTTCTTTCCTTTATCATTATCACACCCCAACAAGTCTACAATGTTGCCCACTGTCAACACAAAGTTCCCGCCTCCCCCGACGGCACCGATCCCGATTAAGCCCCATTTTCCTCTTCGGACGGCACACAAGAAGCGACCATCACTAGAAATCATCACGGACTTCAACTCACATACAGCCAGAATGGGCTTTCAAGCCCCCCGACTGGGCGCTTTGGGCTTGACATTTTTGGTTATGAGGGCACTGCAGTTCGCTGCTCTGATCGCAGTCATCGGCTTGAGCGCAAACTTCATTGATGAGTTCTCTACAAAGTCACTGGGATCTCCTTCAGAGCTTCTAGGTACTCTGGTAGTGGTATGTTTCGAAGTCCTCGCATTCTTCAACAGCTCGAAATACTGACATGTACCTAATAATAGGCCGTCATTGCTGTCATCTATGTCGTCATCTCCTACGTCCTCTACTACGATGCCATGCTCCCATATCTCCTCAGTGGAATTCTTGACGGCTTACTGCTGATTGCCTTCATCGTCGTCGCCTCACTACTCGGCAAGCCCCTTTCCCATCTCCAGTGCGCTCTCATGCCCCAGGATCCTGACGCCAACAACTTTTGGACATCTGTCCCATTCACCATCAAGTCCCAAGAAACGACGCATGACGATGGCCTATACTTCACCTTTGTGCACATGGACCAACCCACCTGCTTCGAGACCAAGGCCATCTGGGGTCTTTCCATCGCTCTATGCGTCCTCTTTGCCTTCAGCAGCATCGTCTGCGTTGGCCTCTGGCGTCGCGTCAGTCGCGAGACGGTTGTTGTCGGCAGCAGAAAGGACATTGAGGGTTAGGGGCGCGCGGGCGCTGGCTGGGGGATTCGCGAGAAGAACTACTACTTATACGGGTCGGAGTCAGAGTCGGATGTGTCCCTTTATGGCCACAAAACCACCACCACTGCTCCACCACAGTTCCCTCCTCCCCCGTTGGCGCCCATGCGTATCACTGGTGGCGCTCGCCGCAGCGACAACCAACAACAATACGACAGTGATCCTCAAGACATTCCGGTCCCCACCATCCGCGCAAGAGCCGGCCTGCCACAGAATCGTCGCAGTCTTTCCGGCTCCAGGTCCAGTATCGACTCCGACACCTCCTCTACCCTCAGTCGGGGAGCGAGCCCCGAGCGTCAACTCCGTATCAGCGGTGGTCTAGCGCCCCCGCCGCCCGTCCGCCACTGCTGCAACGGCGGTCGCGTCGGGCTAGGCATCATGCCCACGATCCCCGGCTCACCCATCGACGCCACACAAGAGCGGACCATCATGGACGGCATCTCGCCCATCATGTCCCGCGCCCCCCAGGCTCTGCTGCCTCTCCCCGTTGCCGACCCAGCATTCCGCAGTACCAGCACCAACAACCTCACCCTGGCTGTCCCCTCCGCTACCTACGGTACTTACGGTCACCACCACCACGGCCAAGTAGGAGCTGGAAGAGCCACCCTCCATCCACCACTCACCATCATCACCGAGTTTCCCATCGTCACCCCCTCTGGCTACTGGCCCACCAACAACATCTCCCCACAAGAATATAAGCGTGCCGCGCCGCCGCCGCGCTCCCCGCTGTCCCCGCTCAGCCTGAGAGGGCTCGGCTCGTTCATGGCTCGTAGAGGTTGCAAGAGGAAGGAGGTCCCGCCGCCGATTATCGTGCATCCTAGCTCGCCTTCGCAGTTTGCGCATGTCGTTAACAGCGCAGGAACGGATAGTGTGGCGTTGGGAACTCCCGTTGATGGTTTAGGCCCGAACAGCCAGTCGCCGCCGCCGCCACCACCACATCTGCAGATGCCAACAAACCCGCCCAAGAGGAGAAAGACGGTTTGGGGGATGATGGTGGAAGGATGGTGGGATTTGGGACTGTTGGAGAGGATGGGGAGTGGAAAGAGGAAGAATACTATGAAGTGATAAGAAAGAAAGAAAGAAAGAAATGGGGGCGCAAGCCTAGGTAGTATGGATCGAATAGGATGGAAGGACTCGGTAATTAATATGATACCCCGGAAGGGAAAATGGGAGGAGGTAGGGCATGAAGGGAAGAGTTGACTAGGTATAATTTGGATGACACAGGTACAAGATTCGTCCCTAACGATAGAACTGGAAAAGACGGGATTGACTGCACTGGACGTCTGTCGCATCGCCACACAGGACATGTTTGGCAGGGATCGATGGAAACCACCAAAAAGGGGGAAGCAACAAAACTTGTTCTGGTAATAAGTAGATAGACAGATAGTCTCATAACGGATGCAAGACTACGGACAAATGATGATAACGACGTTCCACCATATACTTGAAACTCTCTGGCTCTTAATTATTGGGATATGTGATCCAAGAATCTAGGCATCAGGTACTTACTCTTCAACCCTTCAAATGGTTTCACCCACCCGAAGCACGTTGGTGTCCCGACGGTAATGAATCCCGATCGTTTCCTCTTTGGACTTTGAGAGGAGGACCGAAGTTCGAGATCTACTACCAACGCGGATACTCCCACCTGAACCAATTGTCACCTCAGTTACCTCACCCACATTTCCTACCGCGCCCAGAAAGCAGGGTCAGATCTGCAAGTGCTTATAGATCAACAACTATGATGAGGTTATGTACCTATGGTCATGCAGAATTGCATGTGAAATGCTGAAGTTGGGTACGGGTTTTAGATGTACAATGCAATCTGCAAAGACGTATGTATCCATTGGCTGGGGTACCTTGATGGTTAAGTAGCCGTAGGGCTACAATAGTGTAAGAACATGACAAACCTCTTGAAAACCATTTGATGTCAGACTTCCATTCTTCCAAGTCATGCCAGTTCTTGATCGAGGTCAAGTGTTTATGTTTACTATTTTAGTCGGCAAAGGACAGACACCTGGCTGATCCGGATCTGGACGCCGTCCCGGCCTCACTGACTTCAACCGAAAGAACATAACGGCACTACCATAAACCGGAGGACTACAAACACCTAAGGGCGTGTTTGTTACCACAGTAAAAAGTTAGGGGGGATATTGTATTACTGTGCAGATTTTACTGCATAGCACAGCTGCATTCCTGCAGCATTAAGGCACGCCAAGACCCTTTACCTTACTGTGCTGTGTTCGATAGGTAGGTATATATAACCAATGCCCCCCCCCCCCGTGGTCATCTTTTTAATCCTTCCCTTCTACAACCACCACAGTATATACACTGTGTAAATACTGTGTAGTCCAAATGGTAGCTTTCAATTGGGAATAGCCTTATTTACCGTCTTTAGGAAATTTTTTTTTTTTTTTTTTTTTTTAAGCATTGCGACGGTAACCCCCTATATTATAGGGGTGAAGCGCTATAGGTGGTTCTCAACTACGTTCCTTACTGCACTACGGCTCAAAATCGAGCTGTAGTATAGTAAGGAAATCGGTTAAGAATCAAGGAGATTCTAGCCCTCTGATTGGTCAAATCGACGATTTGGAGAAAGTGCAGGTGGTTGTAGGTGGTTGCAGCGACCTACATGAAAATTAACCATTTTTACTGAGATTTACCGAACACTACGCAGTTCAGTAAGCCAGTATGCTTACTACGAGCCAAACTCTGCAAATCTGAATACCCTCTAACTTTTTACTGCGGTAACGAACACGCCCTAACTTATCGCTCGTCCTCCGCAGCGCAACACCCCAACTCATTCACTCACTCGCTCACAACAACAACTACAATATAAATCACGTATTTCAATGTTCCAGTGTAGAACATAAATGCAGCAATCGTGGTTTGAAATTAAACGAACTAGGACTAGTTCCAGCCAAGTTCCCCGCCGTCCTAATTTGTCTCGTACAACGCTTCTTTCGAACTCTTTCTCTCTCTCAATGTCTACTACTACCCCTCTTTTTCTTTTGCCGTTCCCCTACTCGGTTCTGGTGGTCTTACACGGCCTCTTCTAGTTCCCCTTTTGAGAATGAGAATCTAGTCGAGTCCAATTCCGATGATTTTGTCCTCCACCTTGTAGCCTTTTAGTTCTGGCCCTGCCTCTGCTTCTGGCCCTGGTTGAACTGGCCCTGCTTCTGGTTGTTCTGGTTGTTCTGGGCCTGGTTCTGGTTCTGGCCCTGAGTGCCCCTGTTCTTTCCCTTTTGACCAGCAGCATTGTTGCCAGCGTTGTTTCCGCCGTTGTTCTTGTTGCCACCATTGCCACCACGGTTCTTGCCATTACCGGCACCGGCATTGTTACCGTTACCATTGCCAGCAGCACCCGTAGCCGTAGGAGCGGCAGCAGCACCACCACCCAGCACCACGGTAGGGGTCAGAACGGGGGCGGACTTGCTCACAAAGCCGGCGGCAAGAATGGCGCTGACGGCGGCGGCGTTCTGCTGCGCCTCGCTGGATCCGGCCTTGCGGTTGGCTTCGGCGGCAATGGGGAGGGTGGCCACGCTGATCAGGCGCTCGTCCTCAATGTCATTGATGTTCTTGAAGGTCTGGATGTTGTCGGGCGTGTTGAGGGTCGGCTTGACGTCGGTTTGCTGGACAGCGAAGCAGCCACCGAAGGGACCGGCGACGGCGTTGTTACGGCAACGGACAGTGCAGATGTTGCCGGTGGAGGCTAGTGTGGGAGGACAGATGTTAGTGTCGGATCATGGTGGAGGAAGAGAAGAAAAAGAAGAAAAAGAGTGAGGGTAACATACCGCCAGTGCAGTGGAAGTTATCCGGCATGGTCACGGTAAAGTTGAACTCCTGGATCTTGTTCTGCGAGATGCCGTTGGCTCCGGGCACGTTGTTGGTGACAGTCAGGTTCTGGCTGATCTTGCCCGAGTTGGAGGTCTCGTCCAGGTCGCAGACATAGGGACCGGCGCCGTCGGCGTTGACCTGGTGGATTGTCACGGTGATCTTGCTGCCCGCCTTGACCTTGGTTACGGCGCCCTCAGCCAGCGCTGCCTCGGTGTTCTCGGCGATGTCGATGTTGCCTGTAAGCTGCGTACGACCGCAGTTGTTGACCAAGTTCGCCTTGATCTCGGCATCGCGCATGATGACCGAGTCAAGCTGGCAGGGGTTGATGGTGGTGCAGTTGCGGGCGATTTCAGGGTTGACTTTGAAAGGTTAGTCAGTTGGACTTGAACACACAGCACTTGTTGGATAGATGACACATACCTCCGAATCCGACAGATGGTGGCGAACCAGACTCGCCCTGAGCGGCCAAAATCACACCATGTGCTTTGGCAAGAGCAACGAAAGCCGCCAGCGGGAAGGTAGTAGAGAAACGCATGATGAAGGATAGTCGTCGAAAAAAAGAGTATCGTAAAGAGAAGGACTTTGGTAAACAAACACTGAGTGAACTAGATAAGATGGGATGCAGCCTGCTGCGAAGAAAGAAAGAAGTGAAGAGAGAAACGATTGCTGGAACACACTGGATAGAGAGCTGTTGTGTGAAAGAATATCGACATTCATGAGGGGGAATCAACAGACTCTATATACTGCATCTGGGAACTCCAAGTGAGGAGTTCAGGGGGTGCCCAAGTGGAACTGATGTGCACATTCTGATCGCAGAACACACGGCCGATGTTTCTTGTTCATCCTGCGGCATGTCTTTCCGGTCAATCCTAGATCGACTCGGCTTCGTAAAAGCTTATTCACAGGCGAGGTAGATCCAAAACGGTTGAGGCTCAGGGGCACTGCAGGGATCTCGTTGACATATAGGCAGGGTTTGGTTTACAATTTTGCGGATGGTGAAAACGAGGAAGCCTGGAGTAGAGGGTGGTATGTAACTCCTTGGGGTTTCACTGACGTTATCCTGCATGGGCCTTATCTGGGCCCGATATATGCCATTTTGCATCTTTTGATACCCGGGCTCGTACGAGTCAGGTGACATTGTAGGTAGGGGTAGCGACTTAACACGAGCGAACCCGCAACTCGCCCAGTCTCATGTCAGTGGGTCCGTGTGACAGTTAACGGCAACCGTTGCCATCCTCGCGTGTACTAAAACGAATGTGACTGGATAAAACGTGCTTGTTTGAGATAGCCTTTCCCCGTTGTTTGGGAAGTTGGATGCCTGTCGGCTCGTTGCCGAGGAGGTGTACACTACACCTGTCAAACTACACCGGTCAATGTAACTAGTTCCGTCATTACCTGTTCTTCGCATTAGGGGGCTTTTTTCTCTCTTACATAACAAAACCGGGAATACGCTCGGGCGGCTGAAATCGTTTGCATCTGATGGGTCAGGTTCTCTGTGTTTGCAGCAGGGGGGGGCTTGCTTTAACAGGGGTCATTATTGTAAGGTCCCATCTGGATGTCAATGCAAAGTCTGGGCCGTCAGTGTTGCATAAAGCCGTTAGCGGTTAGCGGTCTTGGCCACCTAGAGGGCAAAAGGGGGGGGGGGGGGGGGTTTAGCATTAACAGGTACAACACCCGTCAACATCGCCACCCAACGATAAACAAAGGCAAAACATACCTCTACCTGCACCAATATGTTTTCCTCCAGGCACTCATATGGTAGGTGCAAGCAAGCAAATGTTTTGTTTCGACCACAGCGGGAAAAATCCAACAGAGCTTGGGATAATGCCAAAACCAAGTTCGGATATCCGTTCGGTAACTTTTTCCAAAGTCATCATACCTTCAAAGCGCCGATGTCACCTCCAGGTTGCACTGATATCGCCGCTTTGACATATAAAGCCGTTGGATATGGAACAGAATTTCATAAACCCTGTCAGTGCTACATTCTTAGTGTAGTCTAGAAAAGGGGTGTTGCTGTTGGAACACTTCGGGCTAGTCGAGAATATGAGTGCGTGGAGGAAAGATAGTAGGTTCCTGTTGGATGGACGTGATGATCGCCAAATGATCATGGTATCCTTCGGATAGGTCGAGAAGAAATCTCGGCCATTTCCTCGCATTGCCAGTGTTAAATGAGCAATTCGCATCTTTCAACTCCCAGCAACAGCCGTTGGGAGGTAAAGTCTGCCCAACGATGAGCATTTACGTCTTTGAGCCTAGGTCCATGAACTGTCACTTGCGACACCGTTCACACACGACTGGTAGAAAATTTCCAAAAGTGAAAAGGTCATTGACTAGAGAACGCGCCCATTGTACGCTGTTTGATCGTGTGAAGGACAGCACTAGAAGCAATGGGGCCGTGAATATGTTGACACGCAGCTATAAGATGTTCCGCTCAACACTTGATCGACGAGTTGAATGGTCAGCCACTTACAATCTATCCAGGTATAGGCTACGGCGGACTGACCGTAGAACGAATACTCACGTCTGCCGACGGTCACTCTGTCTCTCAACAAAACCGTCGAATCACTAACCTTCCATCATTCCCTCAAGTCCGGTAACACAACTATAACGTCACAAGTGCACCGAAACTTCATCACCGATCGAAACCGTCAAATCGCAAAAGAAATGGGTTGCCTCTGCAGTATACTCGCCTTCATCTTCCTCCTCGACGGTGGCGGCGAGAGGGTGACCTGGCACATGTGGAAACCATCACCTGCGCATTTAGAAGAGGGACGCGAAGTACGAACTGCCCCAAGGGCAGATATTGGGGACAACATTACCAAGAGCGGCGAAAGTGCCGGTGTTCAGCGTGCCCGGGACAAAGGACATAAGCAGGGTAGAGCGGAGATAATGAAGGTCCGGCGCACCCGGTCAATTACGTGTTAACAAGATGAGGCCGTGACCGTGGAGTCAAGAGGTGATGGAGATTGAAAAGCGGTTATGGGATGGTTCGAGGGGCAGTGGCGGAACGGGCCGAGGCTGTTGATGCATCGATGCGTTGATGCGTGGATACACACTAGCTGGGAGGTATGGCGGTGCGAACACACGACTTGGTGGGTGTCTGGTACCGGTAGGCTGGAATAATATGAGCAACTTCGGGGCCAGAGGTCAGAGACAAGAGGTATAATTCCAGTAAGGGAAAAAAGGGACCGAGAGGAGGCCACGAGGGTTTTCGTCCGAACTTCCTCACTGCACCATGCTCATTTCCCAGGCGTTGGTTGGTTCATCTGATCACTGCTTCCACAATTCGCGATCATGAACAATAGGAAGTTACAATTTTCGCTGTCTTGTCAGATATATTGTTGGCCATTTGGTGTCGGTTGTCGAAGTGACGCACGGAAATTTGATTCTCGATTTGTATTCCCTGATGAAATGAAAAGGACGTTTTCCTTGGTTGTCTGGTGTTGGCTTTTCCTTTAACTTATTTCTGGAAAGGTGGACGCAGGCAACGAAAAAGTCGCCATTCCATGAAAGAAAATTGTCATCATCCACAACTGTCCGAGCCCACAACCTTGAATATCTTTCCGCATCTAATCAGAAGCTATAGACGTCGGCAAGCAAGGCACAAGGCATGGTAAGTATCGAGCTAACCAGATCCGGCATCATTTCTCCACGAGCCATAATTCATTGTGAGGTCGTGTTGTTAACTTTCTCAGGCTAACTCCACCCTCGCCGATGACACCGGACCAGCAGGCATCCCGGCAGATGGCTTCTATCAGAAGTTCAAGATCCCCATGTTGATTCTTTTCAGCACCCTTGCCGTTGCCATTCTGGGCTCGACCATCTGGCAATGCTGCTTCCGAGTGAAGAAGAGCGATGAGCTCGAACCCCAATCCCCCCTCCCCACTTTCGTAGGACCCAGCGGCGTGAGAAGAGAACATATCCACCTCCCTTACCCGCACTCCCCCCACTACCGTCCGTACGGTGGCAGCCATGGATCTAGCACCAGAAGCAAAGTACGAGGCAGGGAGGGAAGGGAAGTGATCCAAACAACTTCGGGATGGCTGCGTCATGCTGGTCCTAACCGTCCTTTGTATCGGAACTGGCCACAGGCAGAAACTCGCGTGAGAATCAGGGTACCGCCGACAACGGGAACACCACTGGATGGAGCTTATTCCATGGCTTATATGCAGGAAGAAATGCGTCAAGAACAGCCGCAGCAGCATCGAGAAGGAAGACAGCAGGAAGAGTACGAGATGGAGGCGCACCGATTGGAGACGAGGGAGCCAACACCACCCCCGCCGTATAAGGCTAGAAGGTCCACGGATGACACGGTTGATCGTCCACCAGGTTGCTTGTGTGCCCATGTGTCGAAATCCAGTGGGAGCGAAGGTTTGAGGCACCTGTGAGGGAAAGGCGGGCTCATCGCTAACGTTTGGCGAGAATTGACCGAGTTCAGGCGTGGTGGTCGTGGTGGTCGTGGTGGTTACAGTAGTACTCCCGTCCGGTACAGTAGTACTCCGTCGGTGATGGTAAAGGATGGAAGCAGATAGGTCCCAAGTGGCGAAGAAGTCCAACAACTGAGTTGTGTCCGTGGCCCCAACGTCACGCTCGTGAGTCCAAGATATTTCCAATCCATTCGCTTTTCTGTGGGTATCACTCCTACCTATATTCGTGTCCAATCGTGGCTACCTAGATCAAATGCCCTCTTCTTCAGGACATCAAGTGCTTCTCTCCTTCTCCGCCAACCGTGTAGCCTCTAGCCACTCCGCCTCTACCTTCTTCAATCGTCATGCTGGCCTCCTCGTCGAAATCGGTACCCAAACCGACCCATGTCCGTTGAGTACGAAGATACTCTGCACCGGGGCTAACGACGCCGTTGACTGATGCCAATTCCTGGGCTTTGGATCTAAGGGTCAAAGCGCTTGACCGTGGCGGCGCATCTGGCTTGTCAGACGAATCCTCCTTCTTTGCACTCTTGGGTTTCGACGCGGCCATGCGCATAGGCCTACTATGGCTGACAAGTTTTCCTGTCCTCCAGTCAAACTCGGGTGGTGCCGACTCCTCCTCGCTGTCCAATTCGCCATCACCAGAGGCTTGCTCGGCACCGGCTGTATCTTGTGCCTCGTTGTTCTCATTTTCCTCGGACTTCTTCTCCCCAGGCTTTTCGTCGATTGGTGGCTTGACAGCTTCGATGCCACCCCACCACTCGCCGGTCCAAACTCTTTCATCGTCACTGGCGAGGGCGAGCTCGAGCTCAAAGGGCGTGATGACGGGCTTGTAGAAGCCGGCATCATCCTCAATAAGAGAACTCTCCCAGCAGCCGACCACCACCCAGCCGTCAATTTCAGCAAAATTGGCAAGCTTGGCTGGATTCAGTTTTCCAACCACCATTGTGTAACTTTTCTTCCCGGCAGCAGCGATTTGCTTGCGGATGCTATCGATAGAGGAAAGGTAGTTGGAAACGGAGAGGGTGTTGACAAGTATGCCGATAATGCCAGCCGTTGTCAGGGAGAGGAGGCGGGCGTAACGGCGGCCAAGGAGGCGCTGAGCGGAGTACAGCGAGGAGCTATCAGAAGAGGTCTGGAAGATGTAAAGGTTCTTAACTCTGGAGCACAGGGCGAGGAGGAGCGCGGTTGGCGGTTGGGAGATGTGGAAAATGGAGTAGTCTCGGAGATCCAGACCCGTCGAGGTTTCGCTGCCATGGCTGATTTCCACCTCTTTGCCTTGGGCGTCCACAACTTTTCTGTTTGGTATCCTGCCCATGGGGTTGTGAACAATCTCGGTGGCTAGCAAGTTGACGTAACCACCGCTTTGGAGTTCGGACAATAATGACGGGACGTGAACTTGGTATGTAACGTCGGCCATGAGGACCACCTTGGCCTCTTTATCTGGGTATTCCTTTTCGAATTTGACGAGGGCAGCATCGCGGTCGAGGATGTGCTTGGTGAAGACATAGATTACGGGAAGACGGGAAGTAGGCGAGAGGCACGAGCGGCCGTAGTGGACAACGACATCAGCGTTAACGTGTTCGGCGGCAATCTCGTCGACGCAGCAGGCGCTGTACGAGGTATCGGCGAGGACGTATACCCGACGGGCCTTGGGCTGTGATTCCACTGGGGCGGGAGCTTGTTTACCACATCCACACCCCGTACCGTTTTGTTGGACATTGCGACCGCATTGTCCGTTGTTCGTGGTGGAGGGCTCGGGGCAGGCTGTCGCCGTTGACTGCAAGTCTGCGGTAGACGTCGGCACTGTCGGTTGTGGTAGAGAAGCAAGCTCTGCTTCTAGAAGTTGGACCACTCTGGGGGCATCGCAAAGCATGTGGTCGGGAAACTGTAGGCCAATTCTCCTCCATCCTCCCTCTCCAACTTCCTTCGCTGTCCTCGTGATTTCGTAGATGTCGCGGAGTTCATCATCTGATTTCGCCTTGGTCTGGTCATCGGTCGGGACCACTGCGTATTCGAATAGGTGATCTTCCGGTGTGGACAGAACCGGTGCCGCGTTTAGTTCGCCAGCCATTGTGTGTCGAGCGCGGCTATACTGTTGTCAAAGAGGACGGCTGGCTGTTGACTTGTAACTTTTGTTTGTTGCCAGGGAAATGTTTTAATTTTGTTTTCGCCCCGCGTCACTGGCGACGAAGGCTTGCGACGGAATGTCGGGTGGGGTTGAAATTTTCTGGTCGGCGGCGGGGCCTGCTGAGAAATTACCCCGCGATTTGGGCGTCGCGGGTACCTGAGCCCTACGCATTCGGTGGGGTTTAGCGGAACAGTGGGCTGAGCCAACAACGTTTGGGGGGGTGGGGGGAAGGGGAAGGGGGTGTGAATCGCAAATCCAGAGTACCTACCTACCTTGAGGTAGCCTGGGCTCTCATTTACATTTCCCATCCCATCTCTTCCTCTCCTTTACTTTTTTTCTCGACACTTTCATCAATTGCAAAATAGAGAACTATTTGCGCCGTTGATCATTTCGCATTAACATTAGGTATCTAGCTATCCAATTGCTTTTTCTCTATATCCAATATCCAACACATGACTAGAACTTGACCCGCGGGTCGAAGCCGACAGCGAGAACGCGGGCGGACGTATAACACGCCAGGGCGACGAAGTACGAAAGGCCCGAGAAGATGATGACGGCTCGCCAGCCCGTCTCAGCAGAGCCCATCTCCAACAGGGCGCCGCCGATGGGTACACTGCTGAGCGTGCCGAAACTGGCCACCATCATGGCCGTCGAGTAGTATCGACCGAATTGGCGAGCGTCGCACAACTGTCCAAGACATACGGGTACAAGGCCGAGGTTGCTTCCGCTCGCAAATCCAAAGAGCACAGCGTATCCGATCAGCACCGACTTGGACATGGCTGCCGGAAGCCACATGGCCAACACGAGAATCACACACAGCGAGATGGTGATGATGACCACGTTGAACCGTCCAATGCGATCAGCAAAGAGACCGGGGAGCACACGGCCCAACACAGACCCGGCGTTGAGGTACGATAGGAGAAGGTAGCTCTCGGTTGCATCCTGACCATGCGCCGCTGCGTACGAGACAATGTACGTCAGGGGCATGAACAGCCCCCACTCCATGAAGAAGATGCCGATCGCCGAAAAGGCATAGCGAAGGTCTCGGAATCCGGAAAAGTCGGGCAAAAGTGACGACATCTTGGGTTTGTCTTGGCTGATCTTGGGCTTCAGACGAGTCTTGATAAAGAGGTTGGCGGGCACGGCGAGGCCGAGCATAATGAAGCCAAGAATGCGGCAACTCCAGGGGAACCCAATCGAGGGGAGGGTATACCGCAACATGATGGGGAACATGATACCGCCAATGCCGCCGGAAATGGTAGCAACACCGGTTGCCAGTCCACGGCGCACGTGGAAGAAGTGTGTGATCGACCCGTACGCAGGGCAGTTAAGAAGGGCACCGCCCAAGCCACCGAGCACAGGGTATGTCAGCATGATTTGATAATAAGCTGTGTCTGTCGTTAGCACCATATGCCATCCACAACTAGGGGCGGAAGTGTTGTAAGGACTTACTCTTGCTGAGACTCAACAACATCAAGCTGAGGACAACCAGCAGACTACCCACGGCCACCAGGAGGCGCGCTCCATGCCGATCGAAAATGGGGCCAACTTGGATGCCCACAAAAAAGACGATAAAGAGGTAGAGCGAAAAGATCCAACCGATCTCGGATGCGCTGTGGTTGACAAGCTGATGTGTCGAAAAATATGATTCAAAGACGGCCGCAGAGTTGATGAGTCCAAACACCGATATCATGGCACAAAAGGACCCAAACACTACCAGCCAGCCCTGCAGGCCACCTTCGGGAAAGTCGATTACGGTGGTCGCCGCAGACGGCTGCCGGGCAAGGCCGTTCTCGCACTTGACGCCCTCATCATCAGGGCTGTCGCTGAGGTCTTGGATGGTGTCGGATTCCGGTCCCGAGTCCCGCTCGTCTGAGTTGGCTTCACGCTTTGAGACGAACGATCCGCCCTTTTCCTGGTCGCTGGAATCGATAAAGATCGGGAGTGTTGACAATGACTCGCCCGCGGGGGGCTGCTGATGGTTTTTTAGGCAGCTGTCCTCTGCATTAGGAGCTCGACCTAGGGTCATTTATCCGGGGGTTTTTCCTTTGGGCGACAGATTATCTCGAGTCTCGAAAGATAGCTTCCAAGGTCGGGAGTGATGGTCAGGGCTGTCTCCTGCTCGTTCAGGGACGAGGTCAACAAAAAGATGATGCTCTTTTCCTAAATGAAAGAATGCACGTTCTTCAGCTTCAGTCACTGTGAACAAGAAGTGGCGGTATCTGGCCCTTAAGTGGAGGGGCTAGGTGGAGGACAAAGCGGGCTCAACAGGGATTCCACGCAAGAAAAAAAAAACTTTCTTTGCAAATCGCCGGGGCGGGGTGGGCAGGGTGGCTGGACTCTGGAATGGCGGAGAGGCTTCTCGGTTCCTTTCTCAAGACTTCTCTGGATTCTGGAAAACATCAAACATGAAACATCACTGGCACGGCTATGTGTACGGTCCCACCAGTTGTTAGCGTGATGGCGGCCGTCCGAGGAGAATCAGTTTCTCTCACGTAACAAGCCGGCTTGGCAGACTCCCGGACCAACAAGGTCTCCGAGAGCGTCCGGTGTGGATGTCGGAAAAGTATGGGGCCGTGGGGGCTAAAGCCGTTGGCCAGCGCCGGCGGTGACCCTTTGATTTTCAGGCACCGCTCCCGGAGCACGGCGTCCACCGCTTACTTGTATGCGCCGTCATTCGCTGGCTTTGCTTTGTGACCGCAACCGATGTGTTATTTGTTTGCGGAGGCTTTAACTTTGTATCAGAGAAGTGTGCAAAATCGTTTGCCTTGAAAGAACGTGACGTCGATACCTACTGCATAGTATGCAAGTGTATGTATAGTGTACTTCCTGTCTCCATTCGTTCAAGTTGTTGCGTTCTAGCTGGCATCCCCAAATTGATTCGGTTGGCTGTGCGTACCCCTTTCACGTGCACCGGTGGAAGGCAACGTATTGTCTACACTGTCGTGACTGTCCTCAGAATTTGCGGTTTCGCTCAGTATTTGTCTACTGTGTACAAACAAGCTCATAATCACCGCGTCTCACCGTTCTCCTGCCTCAAAAATTTATTTTGGACACGAGAGCCGAAGCGTCCCTTTGTAGGCATGTGCGGTCATCACTGCAGCACCTGAGCTTTTCATTGGCCAGCAACGGCTTACGGCCCTACCTTACACAGTCAAGCTAGGACAACTTGAAATCACTGTAGCATCGTAAGTACAGTACCTCGGTAGGTACATAGTAGTGTGCGCCCTTGGTTGTCAATCATCACCAACCCCAAGGATTTCACTACCTAACCCGTCAACGCTCAGTGGCAATTGACGTCAAGTTTGGTTGCGTACCTCTAGGTTTGATGGTTCGGGCACTTCAGTTCTCTTTGTTTTTCTTTGTTCTCGCCCTTGTTCGACGTTTAGTCAAGCTATGACAGTCAAAAAGAAAACAGCGCTATCAACTAGAAAATTTCCGTTATGGACATACGACACAGAAAAACCTGTTGCTTGTCCTATTTGTGCGGCTGTACCCTTGCTCTTGTGTAGGCAGCAGAGTTGATCATCGTCTTACTGTGTAAATGCCACTTTGCGCTACCACCACAACCTGCATCATCTGGCGATCTTTGATGTTTGTATTTGTTTGAGATGCGCTTGCCAAGCTCACAGAGCCACACGGTAGAAACTGCTGGGCCATCTGTCATCTCACGTTCCAAATTGAAAGATGGGTTACCACCACCGCACATCTTCCCGGCTGGGCACGCTGCCTCTCGCGTTTGACCTGCCGGCGCGAGTAGGACAGATCTTCATGTTGCAATTTCGACGACTTCGGCGCTCAGGGCGCAATGGACGCCGAATCAAGCTCCTTCTCAAGTTCGCATTACCGCTCCTGGTCCTATACCTTATCGATCTGCCCATTCATCTCTACCGCACGCGCGTTGCGCGCCCTCATCAGGATCTCGACCAGCCGTTCGCGACAGGATGTCTGGACCCGTCGGTTACCGCCGCGCAGCCGCGCGAGAACGCCACTTTTGTCATGCTGGCGCGGAATAGCGAAATTGAAGGTGCAAAAGCAACAGTGGCGAATATCGAACGGCAGTTCAACCGGTGGTTTCACTACCCGATTATGTTCCTGAACGACGCTCCGTGGTCAGAGGAATTCAAGGATGTACTAAGCAGGGCTGTGAGCAATGGGACTGAGGTCAGGTTCGAGGTCATCGAGAAGGGAAAGTGGGGGTTTCCTGAGGAAATGAATGAGAAGGAAAAGACAAAGGCCAGATTGCAGATGAAGAAGCAGGGTGAGCGAGGTGTGGGCTATGGTGACATGGAGAGTTATCATCACATGTGTCGGTTTTACTCTGGGTACGTCTCCCGATGTGTTTGGTGTGATAGGTCCACATGCTAACCCTGATGTTTTCGCAAAAACAGCGAGTTCTACAATCTCGAAGCCCTGAGGCCCTACAAGTGGTACTGGCGCCTCGAGCCAAGTGTACGCTACAGCTGTGCCCTCACATACGACCCTTTTGCGGAAATGGCTCGTCACGACAAGGTCTACGGCTGGACGATAGCGCTCTGGGAGGTTGGCGACACCTGCCCGTCCCTATTCAAGACCACCGACGACTACCGAATCGAAAAGGGTATTCCCCGGACGCCCACCTGGAACGCCTTGTTACAAGTGATGTGGTTCCCCGCGCCCGTCCGTTGGTTTCTCGGCTTGTTTCGGGTACGGGAGCACGACAACTCCGGCAACAAGTGGAACATGTGCCACTACTGGAGCAACTTTGAGATTGCCAATCTGGACTTCTTCCGCGGCCGCGAGTACCAGGATTACTTCCGCTACCTGGACAGCAAAGGCGGCTTCTACTCGGAGCGCTGGGGCGATGCGCCGGTGCACACGCTCGCCGTGCACATGCTTCTCCCGCCCGAGAAGATTCATCACTTTTCGGATATTGGCTACGAGCATGACACGCTGTGGCAGTGTCCGGGAAATGCACCGATGGACCAGCAACTCCTCGGTAACAAGGCGCTGCGTGACATGGGCAGGATGACACTGCCGTCGGAGGGAGGGACAGGATGCAGGTGCAAATGCCAGGAGAATAAGAGGAGGAGGAATATCAATAGTCAGTGCACGAGCGAGCTGACGAGGCCAGTGGCGTTTCATAGGCCAAGCTGGTGGGAGAGGCACAATGGAGTGTATCACTATGCTGTAAATAACCCAAATAATCCGAGGAAGTGAGTGAGGTTTTGGGAGATGGGAACAACGGGTTGGAATTCCGCGCCAGTCGCTCTCAGTTTTCTACAAACTTCGTGTTTCCGTTTCAAGACAGGAAGTCTTGTACCCTTCTAGAAGGCTTACTCGATAGATAGCCCATGATTCATAATCGGCAAAGTCATCACAAACGAAATCATGGCGTTGATGTTGGCATTCTGGAACATGCATCCCATGCTCCATATATAAAAACCAGGTTCACACCAGCATACATCAAGCGGGTTTAGCTCAGTTGGGAGAGCGTCAGACTGAAGTCCACTTCACTCATAAATCTGAAGGTCGTGTGTTCGATCCACACAAACCGCAAACTTTTTGTCAACTCTTGCTTCACGATCTGAATTCAAATATATTCGAGAATCATGACTTGCTTGAAGGAGAGTTTTTTCAATTTTTCTTTTCAAAGAGAAAATGTTTCGGTGCTGAAGGTGGCTGACTCCTCGTGTGGAAATGGCGTAATTGGAGTACTTTAAACCTCCATTGTCATTACTATATATTGATGAGCGTTCTCTTTGTCTACCTACATACAGCACCTGGCGCCTGGGGTTACTGGGGATATTACTTAACTACTTGCTCTCTTTCAGACCATTGTTAATCAACTTCATTCTTTTCCTCCCAAGGTACGCTCTGGTTAGCAGATAGATACTTTTCAGAGCTCTAAAAATTTGGTGTTTGAACCGGATACCATCATCTTTCACTGTTTCACAAACCTCCTCGTCGATACACCGAGTTCTTCATCACTGTGGTCTTTTCCGGTATTAGCATCTGTACATACTTGACAAGAACCATTCTTTGCAAGACTTTCATCGAAACAATAATGTACCTCCTCACTATCCTCTTTTCCCTCCTCCTCCTCCTCTCCGCCTGCTACGGAAACGCCCAATCTTTCGTTTCTGACCGCTTCTGTCCCTGGTGCTACTGGACGGTCCCGGACAGCATGGCTGGTCTTCCAGAGTTCAGATTCGACTCGTTCTGCCACGCCTTCGTTCACCAGCCCATTTCCGACCGCCCTGGACCGGGACCCTCACCGCCCCAAAAGCCGGCGATCCACGTCGCCATCATGAACAACAACTTCACCGAGCTTCTTTCCTACAGCCGGATGGGCTACGGCATGTCGGTGGACTTGCCGACGAGGCCGACGAGGTGCGCGCCGGGGGTGGCGACTTTCCACATGGGTGGGAGGGAGGAACAGCAAGGGGGGGATGGATCATTGAGGCCGTAAGTCTTTCTCTACATCTTTTTTTCTTCCTGGTCTTCTATCTTCTGCCACTTGGCGGCAGATGTATCAACATTGGACCGTATAGAGATCAACGTTCAAGCTTGCAAAAGCAGATGCTAATGGTCACAACTGAAACACATATGTAGTCCATCGTTCAGCTACTCTGTTCGTTCTAACGAAAACTATACTCCTCCGCAGTTGTTTTCGGATGAGTTTCCAAATGGATGGGCGGCTTATGCAGGGGCCAAGGGCGTGGCGCCCGGCGGGGAGTGGGTGGTGTATAGGAAGAAGTTCAATTGCTGTGTAAATACGCGGGATATCATTGGCGGGACTGACTTTCCGTGATTGTGATGCGGAAAAAAAGGCTGTATGCTATCGTGCGATGGTGTTATGGTGGGGGGTTGGTGAGGTCAGAAGTGGAATTCATTAAGAGCAACAACAAAATTTGACCGTGTGTGCTATTATTGGAGCGGATAATCTCTGATCTCGAGCTCTGCTGTGCGTTGGTAACCAGATCGCGTGAGTGAAGTTATGATTAGGCTTTGTTGTTCAGTGAATATCGAGGACAAAAGAATGCCTTTCTTGTCAGGATGCTGGTGCGGGAAGGGGGTTGATAATCTTTGTATGCGTCACCATCGTCAAAGAAACATGCCGTCAATTCGTGCCACAAGGCTAATTCAATTGTATCCCGTCAATCTACTGGGCATCAGAGGGAACCAGGAAGTACAAACCATCAATGGCCCCCGTCCGTGAATCCCTGGGACACTTGCAAACAGCCTGGATATTTTCACAGTTTCACTTTCTTCATCCAGGATTTCAGCAAGTTGAACCAACTTCATTCTCTCCTTCCCAACTTATCCATCCCTCACAGCCATGATGTTGGCATCGCTCCTTCCCGTCTTCATCTTCATCTTCACCGGCTACTACCCCGCCCAGGCCTCCCCAGCACCCAATACTCTCTCCGGTCCAGGTGGTGCCTCCTCCAAATCCATTACTCCGGGCACAGGCAACTCCCAGGCCAACAATAACTCTCAGATCCTTGATATCCGGGCAGACGCCAACTGGAACGACTGGTCCTCCATCGGCGAGCGCTTTTGCCCCTGGTGCGAAGCCGGCGTCGACTCCAATGACGGCGCCAGCCCGGAAGACAAGGTGTGTAGGGTAGTAGTGCACCAGCCAATGGCCGCGGGCAGTCCGCCGAACACTCAGTTCGCTCACATCGCGATCCTCAACGCCCGGTACACGGAGCTACTGTCGTACAAGCGCATGGGGTGGAATCAGCAGGAGAATCTTTGGACGTCGGTGGGAGCGGCGGGCTCTGAGGGTGCGATCGCCACGGTGTTTACTGGTCAAGAGGGTGTCAGGCTTCCGTAAGTTTCTTGTCTATCCCTTTGAATGCTGCAGTGTTGCTGTGGGGCATGATGGGAATCTCCAGCCGTACGGTAAAGGTGTCTCGTGAAGGAAACATATGGCTCTCCTTGGGAATTTGCTGACTTGAGACGATTGATGTTTGTGTGTCCAGACCAAAGATTCTCTGGCAGAGAGATGGGAAACTCTCGGTGACCATTCTTCCACTGTATCCGGGCACGGAGGGGTCAGCGTGGAAAGTTGTGCAAAATGTTGCACCGAAGAAGACCTACCTCATTTTTCATACTTGGTTCTTCTGTGGGAAGTAGCTTCTGGTAGTTACGTAAGTGTAACACGTGGCTTGGTCCCTGCGTTTGGAGGAATTAGATGTCAATCCCGTCTTCCCGCCTTTGGTATGCAAGGGGTAGATAATACCTAGGTATTTAAAGTGTCTACAAACATCATGTTGTCGTCCTACGTTAGAAACTAAGGTTCAGATATAATTTTTGAGACTCGGGAGCTGGAGGATCACTGTGAGTGTGTGACACAATGAACGAGATACACTTGGTGATTGTTTACATTTGTGGATTCGGCAATGCACAAGATAG
This sequence comes from Neurospora crassa OR74A, assembly GCF_000182925.2. Classification (NCBI taxonomy): domain Eukaryota; kingdom Fungi; phylum Ascomycota; class Sordariomycetes; order Sordariales; family Sordariaceae; genus Neurospora; species Neurospora crassa. The sequence goes on from NC_026507.1 coordinate 1,588,916, forward strand.
GGGTAGCCCACTTGACATCTACAAGATGGGCAGCAGAGTTGGGTTGGGGAAACAGACAGAAACCGACCTCCGATCCTCAGCGCTCTACCTCCGCCGCCTGAGGGAATAAGATGTGCAGCAGCGAATGCCCCTCTTCTTCGAAAAAAGACCAAAAAAAAAAAAAAAAAAAAAAAATTGGAAAAAACGGAAAGGGATGGCCTCTCGCGAATCGAAGACAGAAGGTGACTGCAAACTGGAAAGAAATTTAGGGAAGGCGTGCCCTATCTGCGCAGCCGGAACACGCCAGTTACAGCACTACTACAGAGCCTAACTGCCCCTGTCGATTGCGACCTTTCTCACCTGCCGTTGAACAAAACTTCCAATTTCGATTCATCTCCCCAACATCAACCCTAAAATTCCGAACAGCTGTAGCCAAGATTTGCTCTGCAACATCTGAAAGATGTTGTGGATTATCAGTCAAGTACCTACATCACATCACCCTCCTACCATGCCAAGCCAGTCATTGATCCAAACCTCATCCCTGATTCTGGCTTTCATAGCTCCAGCACAGCTTCACGGGCCTCCACCATCTCGTCACACTCTTCCAGAATTGTATCCAAGTGATCTATAACATCATCATACTGCTCTTCCACTTCGAAAAGAATCTTGATCAAAGATTCGCACCGCTTCCAACACTTGAAACGCAACCTGTGATGCGTCAATTCATCGAAAAAGCTTTCATCTTGCCCAATCACCTTACGGAACCTGTACAACCAGTCTTGGTGTTTGATAATCCTCTCCCTAGCCTTGCGAATAGCCTCCTGGACTGCTTTCTCCTCCTTGACCATGTTCTCCATGACGTGGGTCAAATAGTCACCAAATATCTCGTTGACCTCACCACTGGTCTCCGGATCAGCGTCATCAGGATCTTCAGCGACGCTACCCGCCTGCGTGAGACGCTTGATCTCCTCTACTACCTCTCGCAAGCGCAGCTTGATAGATGCTGGCATGGGTGTTGGCTCATCTATAATCTCCATGAGTTGCTCTCAGCGCACTGTTTGCTTTCTTCAGCCGTAGCCGTGGTGGCCTCAAGAACACCAGCCGGCAGCTTTGCTTCGCTCAACCGAAGCTTGAGCCCCTCTACCAGCTCCACGTTGCTCTGAACTCCGCTGTACAGCTCGCCCATGGTAGAGATGACTGAGTTCTCGAAAGCAGACAATCTTCCCGCGATAGAATGGTCGATGGCAGCAATCTTGTCGGAAATCTGGGAGACTGCGGTTTCGATGGTGGCGGAATGACCCGAAAGAAAACTTTTCAGGACATTGTTCTCTGACACACAAGCAGCAAGTAAAGCATCTACCCTGCTCAAATGCAGCTTGGTCATCGCGAGCGATGAATCCAGAAGGGTCCTCTCCGTTTCGCTGGACGCCCTCTCCTTCACTGCCAAGTGCAGCTTGTGCTTCGTGTCCTCGAGCTCTGTTTGTAGAGCAGCCTGTGCAGATGCGCGAGCACAAATCTCATCGTTTGCGCCTTTAAGTATCTGCTTGGTGAACTCAAGTTCCGAAGTCACAGTGGTACTCGTTTTCCGGGAATTGTGCAGCATGTTTTCCACCGCAAGCAATCGCTCCTTGGTAGTTTCGAGGCACTCGCCCTGAAGAGACATTGCTGCCCGGCTCTTGCACAACTCACGCTCCTTCGCCCTGAGCGCTGATTTGAGGGCGTCTCGTACAAATTTGATGCCCTCGAGCTCCTTTTGGAGAGCATCCCGTTCACGCTGAGCAGAAATGGCCTCCTCGGTCGCCCTGTGCAGCTGGTGTCCAGTGGTATGGAAGGCCAAAACCATGTCGTTATTGGCTTCATTGACCGAAAAAATCTTTCCCTGGGCAGCCTCGAGGCTCTCGTTTGCCTTTTGCTGCTTTCCGGCTTCTTGCTCCCTTGCCTGCTCTTCCATTTCCGCCTTGATCTGTGCCGTGCGCAGCTCTTGCTTGACGGCTTCCAGCTCCGCTGTCAATTTCTCGTTCTCCGCTGCCAACATGGTGTTGTCCATCTTAGGTGCGTTTGCCTCTGCCGACTTCTGAACGGTTTGTTGCTCGCTGGAGGTGCCCGCTACGTGAGCGTTCGTGTCGCCGAGAGGCTTGAGTTGCATTCTATCTCGAACTGTAAACGACACCCTCGTGAGCTTGTGGCTGGGCTGTAAGAGGAAGGGGCGGGCAAGTGGAATACCTACTGCTTGTCGGAGGAATGTCGTCCGATGGGAACATAAGAAAATGAGTGGCTTGAGCTGCGGCGTGCCTGACTTGAATTGTACACGAGATCTGACGAGCTTAGTGGTTGGTATTTGGAGACGATGATTGTCCTATGAATGAAGAACAGTGAGAAGGACAGAAGAGAAAGGGGAAAGAGAGAGTCGACTAAGAAGAGAGAGAGCAGATAAGTAGGTAGGGAGGGGAAATAGAAGAGCAAATTTTGTTGACCGAAACCTGGAAATTGATGTACAGAAATCCGGGCACATCACCCACATACCGCGAAGCGTGCATAATCTGTGGCTTTAACATCTACCGCAAAGTTTCGCGGCGTTGATTTTCAGGTTTCCAGGAATCAGGCATGATCTGTAAGCATACTGCAACATTTATGCTCAACAGAAATTCTATGCATGACGGTGATTCTGAACATTTTCACGTAGGAAAAGGCAGATAATTGGAGAAATCGAGTTTACAGTGCCTTATGGTAGCATTATGTTTCCCCCACTAGAGGTATTTTTTGCGGGCATAAAGCGCACATATTCGGGCAGTTTGCTCACAGACTATGCCTGATTTCCTGGGAACCCAAAAATTAACGCTCCGAGACTTTGCGGCACCCTGTTTTCTCCCGGTTTTTCTCTTGCTTCTAGACGTGCGCAAGAAAAAAAGGACGGTGGCTCGTGATCAACCATCTTTCAGTGCCGCTGGCCTCAGGGAGTCCGCCCTCGTCTCAAATCTAATTTGGTTGAAGATGTGAGGTTTTAACACCCCTTTTGATGCCTTGGCGATTATACCCTCCTCGAAATACACGAAGGACTTCAGGCCTCTGTCTCGAACCCTTCATTGCTAGTCATACATGTTCTACAATAAGCTGTGGCATCAAAATTCCTTCACACCTCACACGCCTACTATTCCTCAAGATCTGCCCTCCCATTCGGCTAACCCCTGGTGCGGCGAAGATCCCGCCTGAATTCCCGGACAAACTCAACAAACTCCCCATCCATCTCCCTCGTGATCTCCGCCAATATTAACCCCTCTTCAAGCACGTCATGGTTGTTGAAGATACCAGATATGAGACCGTCCTTCACCCCACAAAAGTTGGAGGCAGCGAGTAGGCGGATAATCGACCAGGTCTTTCGAAACTGGCCTTCAATCTTCCTCAGGTAGTCTCTGTAGCTGTGAATCCTGAACTGCATCTCCTCATCTTTCTGCTCCAAAGCCTCATTCTTCTTCCTGATAACGGCCTCGAGGATGGTTGTGCGACTCTCAACTGCTCGCAGCGTGTTTTCCGCCCTGATGCGAAGACTCTCAGTGCCGTTCAACAAGTCTTGGTGGTTGCGCAGACTAGCTTTGAGCGACATATTGTCTGCTTCGAGTCGCTCGGTCATCTTCTGTTCTCTCTTGAGCGCATTCTCAGCCTGACGCAACTGTTGCTTTGTTCTGTCAATCTCTGTACTCAAATGAGATTTGCTCTCCTCGGAAGAAGCAAGCTTGTCCTCGGCCTCTCGCAAAAGCTGTTTGGTGCGCTCGAGTTCTGCGTTCGCGCTCTGGAGTTTGTACGCGTCCTCGATCAACTTCGTGATGAAGTCACCCAAGTGGGGCAGTGAGGAGGACTGGAAGCCATTCTCGGTGCCGTTGTGAAAAGGTCGAGAAGGAAGCAACGGGCTTTGAGTGGTAAGCTTGGTCGCCGCCCGAGAAGGGTCGGCCGAGTTCTCTTCCATGGTGGTTGATAACTATCGAAAAATCGAAATGGAAAGTGCACAGCCTTGATCGTGCCTGTCGCGATGCTCCGAAGTGTTGCGCGTGATAGAGGTGGGAAGCCGACGACAGATAAGGGCTTGATTCTGTGGAGGTGAGGGAAGAGGACTGAGAAACCAGGAGGGCTGTGGTGAAAAGGTAAGTAGCGGAAGGGAGCCACGGGGAATGGAAAGCCCAGTGAATGGGAAAATTGCCACAGCAGGTTGTGTCTTAAGGTGTAAGATGACTAACACGTCCATGTGACCATGTGAACCTGTGAAAATGACACTCGGAGGAGGGTGAAATGATAAACCAGTCTTGGTGATATTTACAAAAGAAATTGAACCTCAGCGCACTCCGAGTCTAACATCCGCTCACCCCTTCGTTCTGAGGCTATGAGGACCATTTCAGACCACATTTTAACTTTATGCACGTAAACCAATATCTACAGTAGAGGTATTTACAAGCAGGCCTCTACCAATTGGGACCAGCTTTCCATTTATAGCATTTTGAAAGGCCGTGTTGTGGCCGTGTGTTTGCAGAAGCTGGTGCTGCGTACCTCTATGCAATTCCGGATATCAAGCCAAGTAGAACCACGTGCCGATATGACAAGCATAGCATGAATCTTCTCATATACGAAGTTCTGTAGTGCTAAAGTTTGTGGCTGAAACAATCAAGTTTACACCTTGAAACTTGGGATGCGCGCAAGTTTGGCTTGGAGTGCGCTGAAGCCTTATCCAGTTTACGGGAGTTTCCAATGCTTGGGAGGTGCTGGCTTCTATCCATTTCCATCTTTGTATAGGTGCGGAGCTTGGATTACAGGTTTGGCTGATGGTGGGATGAGCAAAACAAACCTCCGTCGTAACAGAGTGGCCAAAAAAATTGCGAAATAGAACCAAGAGGGAAGGAGCGGAAAAGCAACCTGAACCTTCTCACTCGGCCTAACCTTCCAACTGAATATTGAAAGAGTGTCACAGCAACGGAAACTATGATATAGGTAGCTCGGTTCAGTTGTGTGGCAAATCGTGAAACGTTGTATTTTCGCGTTCCCATCGAAATAACTCTGCTTGCAATATCGAAACCACCAACTCCAACCAAGTAACCATGACATGTCCAAGCCAAGAGATGGGAGCGAATAACTACCTACCCACATGACTTCTAGACAATCACAGGTCAACTTGATTACTACCTATCCTCGACCTCTTGATGACATCTCTGTTCCTCTCGTTGCTAGAATCCCTGCAATAAACTGACAACACACCCGTCACATATGATTACCATCATACATGGCCTTTATGCAATCGAACCCGATTCCAATTCACGAATCTCGAGAACCAGATAGGGCATCATTTGCTTCTTCTTTTTACGTTCGCACAGTCGAAAAAATGGTCCGCATAGAATCAAATCCATTTCTGCGCGTAGTACATACACAGGTTAGACTAGTGAATCAAGAGAAACAGTGTAAACCCAATCAAACTTACCCTGATCAAAGTCTGAACCCAGGGACTCAGGGAGATGTCGCTGGCGTTGAACTGACCATGAACAGTGACTAAACGTTGGAGATGCTGGCTTCCGTGAGATCGGACTCAAGAGCGTCATACAGGGCGTTGAAGTGGGAAGTGATATCACTAGTTGCTTCGTTCAGCTTGTTAACCTGCTCGTTGATTTTAGGGTTGTTGCGCCTCTCTCTGTCATACGTGAGGATGGAACTGACAGCAAGAGTGTTCTCCATGTGGCATTGGTGAATCTTGTCGAGGATGGATCTGTAGTTCGCGATCTTTGATCTGGGAATGGATCCCTTCAAAGCCGTGCCCATTTTTCGCAAAGCAGAATCCATGCCTCTCAAAGTAGCCTTGAGGCACTCCACTGCGTCCTCGTGAACCCTCAGCTGGATCTTGGCAGAACTTTCGTCATCCCTGGCAACGCCGAGAAGCTCTCTGACGTTTTTCAAATCTTCGTGTATGGTTTGGTTGTCGATCGCTAGCTCAGCAATCTTATTCTCCGCCTCGCGCAACTTCTCCTTGGTCTGATCAAGTTCAACACTCAGGTTCTGAAACCTGTAGGCGTCATCAACCAGCTTGTTGATGAAGTCACCCAGGTGCGGCAACTGGATTGAGGTGACGGCAGGGTGAGTAGACACAGCCGAAGCAGATATAGGTTGCATTTGAGTGCTGCTGTTGTTCGGCGTGTCGTCTTGTATAGCAGGATCGTTGCGCGCCATTGCGATGTGGATTTACCAACGGAGGATTGTACCTGTCGAGAGCGTGTCACATCAGTAAAGCTGTCCATCCTGTTGTTGTGAAACGCGGAATTGGTTTGCTTCACTTGAACTTACGAAATGAGCAAATGGTCGCGCTAGCCCGGCTTTGAAGATCGCATAGGCGTTCGAGCCCGAGGATCAACTGAGAAAGGTGTTGCTGGAGCTTGGGGATCGCCAGCTGAAATTGGTGCAGGACCGTGTAATGGGGATCCCCACACTCGCGTTTCTCTGAAAGTAAGATATTGCGTCTTTAAGTTACAGTAAAATACACCTCCCACATCAGACGCGATCGAATTACATGGAAAGATACCTAAGAATTGTGAACGAGTGACCAACAAGCATTTCAACTTGTCGAGGTGTTTTGATGCCTCTAACAGCAGACCTTCTCTTCCAGAAACACAGGCCAGACCATAGCATGACAAACTACTCCCTAAGCCCTACCTGCTCCACAATCTCTTCAAAGAGGTCCTTCAGCACATCAACATCGACCCCAAGAGTGCAATGAGACTTGTCCAATATATACAGGGGAAGTTGCCCTGGCTTGTAGCCAGCAGATCTGCCCGCCGGTCCAGTGCGCCCACTCTCAATCTCCTTAAGGGCCTGATCCACGAGTCTGTGATGTTCCTCCACTGCCCATTCGATATCCTTAAAGACCGCACGAAAGGTCTCAATCTTGTCCTCGTCATCGTCCTTGTGGTTGTCCTCTTCTTTTTCTTCGTACATGGCCCTGAGAGCCTCCGCCTCACGCTCAGGTGTACTCTTTTCGTTTCCAGACTCCTCGGCAATTTCTGTGGTCTTGTAGTCCATCAGGAGAACAATGACTTGGTAGGTCCTCAAACGTTTCTCAAGGGCAGCAATCTTCTTCTTTGCTTCATGCAGCTGCTCCTGGGCCTCTTGAAGTTCGTCTATGATCTCGTCGTTCTCGAGCTCAAGTTCGTGTTCATACTCGTCATCAGACATGACGGGAGTCGAGTCGGCGTTGAAGATGGGGAGAGAAGGTGTGGTAGGTAGGTTCCACATGAAGGGAAGAGTACCGGGTAGTGCTGGGCGCCGGCCGTCTTGAGGTTGTTCCATTGCCTTGCGTTTGGAGGGGCCTTGGTCAGCGTGGATTTGTGAGGCCGTGGCCTGGTTGGGCTGCATTGGCTGCGTGGAGCGCTTGGGGGATTGTGCGGACATTGTGGAATGATTTGTGGCCTCGAGGTTGGGTTTGGTTGCTGACCTTTGGCTGCATGGACTCCTGAAATGGTGAGAAAGTTGGAGTGTGCGAGAAATTGTGTTAGGGCTTGGATTTTGGTAGGTGTGCTGGTCTTAGATTTGATGTGTGGAAAAAGAGGGAAGGCACAATTGACCATCCCACGCACTACCCTTGTGCCTTCCGTTTTATGTCAATAGGATCAGGAGCAATGGCCACCCACTCTGTCTTCTTTCCTCGCCATATCTCCTTCCCTGTCTTCGTTCAATCGAAAGACATTCACCACCACTTTCTTGGTCTCTCGTCATTCCCTCCTTCGGATGGTTTAGCATTTTTGGCCTCAACCAATTGTTTCTTGATATCGTCAAGTTCCTTGGCCCTGGATTTGTCCCTTTCGAGTAACAGCTGAAGTGACCCTTCCAAGTCATAAACACCGTTGATGGATATGAGTGATGTGCCGGCATTCTTGAATGACTCCTTGAATACCTTCTCGATACGGGCCATCTTGTTCTCTGCACCGCATAGCTTTTCGATTTTGCGTCGGTGCGCCGCCAGAGACCACCTAAGATCTTCGTTACCTAGCTTGCAGTAGTTTACTCATGCAAGACACGTCCTCTTCCAGTGCTTCCAGACGCTGCTGAAGGTCAATGTTGTTGCTCGCAGCCTTATCGCGGTGCTGCTCAGTCAAGTCTAGGAACGTTCGCAACCCCGCAACCTCCAATCTGAGAGCAGTCATGACTGAGTCGGCGTGCTCTTTCTCGTCATTTTCCGCCACTGCAGTTGTATATTCCTCTCTCAGCCTCCGGATGGTTTCTTTGTGTTGCTGTAGCGCCTCTTCTTGGCCAGTTGCTATCCTCTTTCTCTCCTCCTCAAGAGTAGCTCTAAGCTTTTGAATCACAGCCTCTTGGGTTTGACCAGCGGCCTTGAGTTTCATGATTTCCATCCTTGTAGATGCAAGCTCCAAGCTCATTTTCTGGAGCTTTTGTGCGTCCTCCGTTGCTTCAATGAACAGGGGCGCGTAGGATGTGGTATCGGGGTTACTGGTGGAACTGGCGTGATGTTGGTCAAAGTCGACCGTCGACGTGTCAGAGATATAGGAGTCCGAGTCCGAGTCCAAGTCATCCATTGTGGCTGTGGAAGTTGGGCGGCGGAGGATTAGATGTGTGGGTACTAATGGATCTAGTTTTGCCTCGAAGGATGGCTGGCTGATACTTAAAAGAGATGGAGAACGGGATGGAAAAGAAAGCATTGGAAACAGGGCGGAAATGCGACTGATTGAATACCATTTAGAAATATTTTCATCTGCTGTACTTGTTCATCATGCACGAAAAGAAAACAAACGAATATCCGACCGCGACAGGTATGGGAATGGGTTTTGCAGGCTCATCGTCCCAAGCTGGCCTGCATTGCAGGATTCAAGGTTGCATATTTCGACATGTCCGGTCGATGACTCCATTCACTGGGCTTGGTCCCGCATCGATGTGTCTCCCACTGTACGGACTTTCTCGCCGACCAACGCCAACCTGCGCAACTGCACCTGAACCACCATTTCTGCCTTGGTTCGCGATTTAAGGACTGGCAACAACCATACAGGGCTGACAACGCAACGCAGTTAGCCATCACATTTGATCTTGCCTACGAATTTCAATGTCCGCCGCTATCAATATGGCTGAAGCCGCCCGAGAGCCGCTCCCCTCCATCAGCTTTCTTGCTGACGGCTGCGTTAATTACATCGGCATCAACATTACCGTAACCCCCGAGATCAAGTCCAGCATGGCCGCTCGCCTGCTCCGCTACGAAGCTCCCTCACCGCACACCACAAACCCCCTTCCAACCATCCCACCGGGCCGCTCCCGCTACGTCATCCCGCCTCCCTCGCGCCGTCGATCTAGTCGCTTCCTTCTCAGAGATAACGAATTCTCTTCCCCATCCGTTCCTGCTACCACTGGAACCGCCGCCGACGAGCCCGTGGTCTGGCTCCCTGCGCAACAAGTTTGGGTCAAGAACCACCAAGGCAACGTCGTGCCTCCGTCGAACAAGCTGCGCATTGGCCCCCAGAGCTTTGTCAGTCTATTGGGTCGCGATGGAACGTATGCGGCTGTCTGCCATGTTTCGCAGGCTGAGAGGGTGATTGCGTACATTGCTGATGTCAACTCGGCCAAGTCGGAGCGGTTGTGCGTTGCTACTGGAGGCGTGGACTTTCCCGAGGACGAGAGACGGTGGATGTATGTGGTCTCTTGTGTAGGTGCGGCTACGGAGGAGGGATGGGAGGGCTTCGATGGTGCCGGCTTTGAGTTAGGTGGTTGGGGAGATGAGAAGGTGGAGGATAAGGACGGCCGTTGCGTGGAGGATCGCGCCTGAGGATCTGGGTACAGTTATTCTTTCTCTGCTATTCTTGCCTTTGTATCTCAAGCTAACAAACTGGTGTACAGGATGGCACGATCTGCGAGTCCTACAAGCTACAACATGTTATGGCAATGACATTCTCCGAATCCTTCCCTATTATCTCGACGAAGCGACACGCCAGGACGTCAGAATTCAAAGCTCGGTGTTGATCTTTCCAACCAGTAGAAGAACCATCCAAGAATCCCGGTTGCTGGTGAGCACTGCCGTACGTTCAACTGGCATTTTGATACATCCTATAGGCATACGAGTGTAGCAGTCTCACAGTCATCGTCAACGGCTCGAGCCTACGGGTACCAAGTCTCCAGATCACGGCTTGTGAAGCCTGCGGTACATAACAGTGAGAGACTTAATATGCCAGCCAACACGCATGCACCTATCTTCTCACCCTATTATCTACGATATGCCTGTTTTCCACTGTGGCTGTTCACAATCTCTCTTTTCTGTGTTCCTCAAATTAGTGTCTCTTCTTCTAAAAACTTGAAGAGTATCTCCTGCGTTGAGTTGTGCAAATGGACTACATTTTGACGCCAAAGCTGTTTTCCATCACCCACGACAGATCCGATACATTTCATTCTTGCTTGTACATGTTTTGCTACAGTCATGTAGTCCTTTGCCGTTCTGCTTTATACATGCTACGATACAATCGTGGTTCATTTTCGGGCAGACGATTGTTTACAGGGATGGCTGCTTAGAGGCACTCTACTATGCCGAGCTGTTAGCTCACAATCGCTAAAGGTACTAAATCTAGAGGCAGCACTATCGCTTACACATCCTGGTTCTTCCGGGTGTGGATCCTATGCCACTCCGAGCGTTAGTGCTAACCCACTGAAGCCCCCCCCCCAATGCAGGGCGCTACACTATTACATGATTGTGCACTGGCTTGAGGTTTCGACTTCCTGACTTTTCTTAACCTATTTTGTCCTGTTCCTCTTAGGTAGGTTTGAGAATGACCTGAGAAACTCAGGAATACCGGCGCTGATGTGTCGGTAGTTAATGCGGCCTGTTTCCGGAACGAGACAACGTCACCAAGCAAAATGCATAGGTACTTGAAAGATGTGCGCCGGCTGATCTTTATTGTTTGTTCGAAAGGGCGTGCCTTCCGTCTTTTAGATGGTTGGATTTTGCACATGGCGCTGCGTTTGTGATACGATTTGCGCTCGGGTCGCCTGGAATCAAGGGAACATGATATGATTCCCCAACAATGATCAAAGCCCAAGACCATTCAGCAAGAGACTAGAGAAGAAGGAAAGATTCGCGGTAGTTTAACACATTAGTTGGGGATACTGTAGTCCTTTCTTATGCTGCAACGACACAATTTAGAAAAAGACTAGGTGAGGATATCGAAGATCTGGAGCGTGACATGTGGTTCCCCGGCTTCAACAAGCGACTGCCCGTGATACGGCAGTGATGAAAAAAAAGGGGGTTGTTTACGTACAATCGTTGCCTCAAGATGGTTTGCCTCATAGGTAGAGACTTTAACTCGTTTCCACCAATAAGCGGGTTTAGCTCAGTTGGGAGAGCGTCAGACTGAAGTCCACTTCACTCATAAATCTGAAGGTCGTGTGTTCGATCCACACAAACCGCAATGTTTTTGTCTTTTTTTCTTGTTTAAATTTTTTTCGTATCCCCTACAATAACGTCTTATCTACAGTTAATTATGTATGTTTGTACCTAACCATCTTTTTTCATTGAGCTTCATTATGGGTTCTAATGATGAGTCCCTACTTACTGTCTACTCCTTCAGGAAACATACTCCTGCTAACAGCGACCGGCCTCCACAACCCTCCCGTTTTTGTCCATCTTATCCCCATTTGCACCGTCTTCAACAACTCGTTATCTCTCTCGGGCGTCCCAAGCATGTTTGCCACAGACGGCAATCACTGTATCCCCCTGATAAATCTCGATTGCACGGTACTCTGCCTCCAGAAGTGACCAGCGGCGCCGATCGAAGGGGAATGGCCTAGGGATTTTGGCCGTTGTGCTTTGCTGCATAGGCTCGGCGGAAGTTAGAGGTAATGTCATATAGGGAGAAGTAATATGTGCGCGCGATGGATCGAGGCTGGGATCAGTGTCAGACGGGTGGGTGTGTTTCTAGGCGTCACGGATAGAGAACTACGATATGGTGGCGGGGAAACATAGCCGCAAATCTTCAATAAGGGCACGGAGAAGGTGTATCTGTTTGGAGTTGGCGGTGGAAGGAATTGACCGGCTGGACGGAAGGATCCAGGATAAAACGGAATGACGATCAGGAAAAGCGTCTACCCTTGCAGGTTACATTCACTGAACGGTGGCTGACCGCGGTCTGTTGGAAAACATATACCTATTATCGATTTTACGCCTTAAAAATGCATCTGTTAGTACTGTACTGATAGGATGATATAAAAGCGCTTCACAGGATCATCTTGAAAGCTGGGTCTCTGTCGTCCCCACAGCCTTCGTATTTCTCATACTTCCCAGCGGCTTTGTCCTTGTTGATTTTGTTGCACCAAAGCACATTGGCGAGGACCCTGCAAAGCGTTAGCAAGCGTGCTCTTCTACCAACCCAACAGCGCAATCAGCACTTACGCAAACCAAGCATAAACCAGCAGACCAAGGAGGATCGTGTGCCCTCTGTGATACAAAGGTGCATCCCTTGGAGGATAAACAAAGGCTGAATTGAGCGTTGGTCAGTGGACAAACTCAGATAAGATATATGCGAATAAGAATACTTACTAGCTACGAAACCGCCCGCGTTTCCAATAATAAGTTGCAAAGCTGAAGTGGTAGCTCGCTTGTAGTGCCCAGCAGAATTGTTGGTGTTCCAAACGAGAATGCATGGTATGCTGCTGTACATGCCGATCGCCATCAACGATGTCATAGCAAAACGAACATGGGCAGAGGCGACATTGGCAATAACGGCGTAGCCAATGATGGCAATGGGAAGAGTGAAGAGCATCATGACGCCCCTGAGTTTGAGGCGATCAGAGGCAAAGGCAATGAGAACTACACGTTTGTGTCAGCTGTCAGTTGGACAGGAGCCAAAAGGATTTCTAGGGGAACGGACCTGTGACTGGAGTGGCAACTGCGTATGGGATAACCGACCACAGTTGGGTCTGGTTGGGGTTGGATGTAATCTTCAGATCGTTGAGAATGGTTGGGAGCTGAGGCATGTCAGTAATCTTGGTCTTAAGAAGATGCAAAGCGCAGAGCGCACGGCAAACCTACAAAGAGACCAAAACTGTAAAGCCCCGCCCCGAGGGAGAAATACGCGGTAGCTGTTAGCCAAACTTGAAGGTTGAAGACGCCACGATGAACTTCAGACCACCTGAACCTCTCCTCTCGTTCCAAAACGGGACTGCAAGGCGAAACCGGTTAGCTAGGATCACTACCCATACATTTTGTCCGCTGTCTTACCTGGTCCCATTCGCGGTATCTGCGCCAGTGTCTCCTTGAAGCCTCCTCGCAGCGTATTCCTTCTCCTCCTCGGTCAGGTAAGGAGCAGTGGTTACACTGGTTGGAAGCAGGAGATATGCCACCAGACCTGCCAGTATGGTCTGAAGACATCATAGTTTTAGTCTCGCCCTTCACACAGCTTGCACGGGTGTTAAGTTAAGGGTTGAACTCACCATCAATCCTTCGATGATGAATATCCATCTCCAGCCCTCCAACCCACCACGTGGACCGATCGCAGAAAGCCCCCGTGCTAAAAGACCACCGAATGCACCCGACAAAGAGGCAGCGGTGTAGAAGATACCCATTCGCAGCGCCATTTCCTGGCGGGTATATAGGCCGGAAAGATAGAGCACAATTCCTGGGAAGAGGCCGCCCTCGGCGATGCCCAACAGGGCTCGCACACCGATGAAGCTTCCAACGTTCTTTACGAATCCTAAGCACATGGTGATAACACCCCAGACGATGGTGAGAAGGGGCAGCCAGATCTTGGGCGTAATTTTTTTGAGGAGCAGATTGCTCGGAAGTTCACTGGTGGAATGTTAGTGATGAACCAATATAAGCCTGTGTTACTTGTAGGCGACGGTGGTGTACCTCGCAATGTATGTGGCATAGAAGACTGCCAGACCCTGCGTGTACTGGGTATTGGAGAGGTTAAGATCCTTTTCAAGACCGATAATTCTGGCGTTGCCGACGTTGGCCCGATCGAGGAACGAGCAAAGGAAGAGAAGGGAAAGAACAGGCAGGACTCTGTGCTTGTGTTGGTTAATGATGTCGATGTCCCATAGAAATCCTTAAAGATGGATAACAGGCGGAATTAACTACCTTGTGTCCATCTTCCATAATATTCGTCTCGTCATGTTGCGATGGTACTCGCTGTCGGAGACGGTCCTCTCCATCTTCTCAATGGAGGGCCTCTCACCCATCTTGCCGGGATTCGAAGCATTCGTGTTCGAAGTCATGTTTCGAAATGTGCGGTACCGTCGTGTGTGAAGACTGTGAAGATGGCCAAGCTTGCCAAGTTGGAATAAGCTTTTATATCATCATCTGAAAGGGTGACCGTAAAGTCGCGAACTTGCCGACCATCCTGACGCAGATCAATAAGCTAGGCCTAGATCGTACATACTGATTGGTCTTGTATCACTTTTGGAAGCTCCGAACCCGCTTCGAGTCTGGGGCAAAGTTACGCCCAGAGGTCGATCGCTATTTACGATCATCGGTAACTTTCGTAAAGAACGTCAGGATACTGAAACAAAGCAACCCTTTTTTCCTGCCTTACGCCGCAGACTGGTGCACAACCTATTGAAATGGCGGTAATTACGTGAAATGAAAATTACTAAAAAAACGCGCCAACAGTTTAGAGTTCAGCTGAGTGGACAGGGAGGGCGGTGTACAACCAACGTTAACTGTTTGTGGTACTGCAACCAAATATCTTTTGTGGAGCGGTGTCTGGGTCGCGGTTCCAGTCTTCTGTTGTACACAAGTCGTACAGGACTTTGTTGAATTGTTGAGGCTGGTTGATGCTGAACGAAAATGGTCACTGTAGTAGGTAGGTGGTATTTTCAGGGTCGCAATCAAGTAAGGATGTTGCATTTCGTGGTTGAACGTGGCGGCACTTGCGATGAACCAGTCGGCAGTCGTGGTAAACGCTGAACGGCTTCCCCGCCGTGTCGGCCACCGGCATTTCATTGTCGACGCAGGACAGCCAGGAACTGAACTGAATGAGTGGGGAAAGCGTCTCCATGCTTATCAACGCAGGAAACCTCGAGAATAAACAATATGTGAAAAAGATAGTCCTTCGTGCGCTCTTCCGTCATCACAGGCTGCGGCTCCCCACAACCCTGGCCCGATCCCGGCAAGCGTTCAAAGCGTGGGTTCCCGTCGCAATGAGGTTCGAGGCCGTGTCATGGGTCAATGACCTGAACTGTCTCTCCCGCTATGTGCGACCAAGACGGACAAGTAGTGGTTGAGATGGAGGAAGCAAGTCGGGAACCCGACTGTGCTACTGCAGCGAAAAACAGCATCGAGAGTGATATCTCATCTAGACTGTGCACGACCTGTAGCGGCAGCGGGCGCACCTCGCGCTTTCTAGATCACACCGTGACATACGACTCGGCGTCGGCGAAGATAAAAGAACGCAAGTTGCTAAAGAGGGACGATTTTGTTGACTGATATCACAAGTTGGTTGGGGAGCTGATTAATGTTTTGTTAAGCTCAAGCCGTTTAGGTATTTTATTGGTTTCGGGTGTAGAGCCGTTGGCCTGGCGGGCATCTTGGCAGGATCCACTTTTGACTTCACCTCATGGCACCTTCCCGACGGACCCCGGCGACCCGAGTTTTGACCTCGAGCTCCTTTCCTGTCACCGAGAACATGATCAGAGGGCGTAACGGAGTTAGAAAGGCCTAGTATTAGGTAAGTAAGCTCACAACTTAACAGATTCCTGGAGATGGGTGCATTGAAAAGCTGCAACGGCGAAAGATGCCGCTGGCCTGTGAGCCTTGGCGCGCAAACGAAAGTCTCACTGCGACAGAGGGCAGCCGATCTGCTAGACTTCAAGACGTCAACGTCACCCTTTGCCTCTGGTACACAACATCTACACCATAGAGACTGCGCGCGAAGCTAGCAATTATGCATATCTCAAACCCTTTCATTAAATGAACCGTTAACTCGAGCGCCTCTGTGTGGAGAGCGGGAGCCCAACTCCCCCGATAACATCCAACCCCACACTGGCACCGCGCGGGATCCGCTACTCACAGCAGGTGGTCAGGGTCAGTTGGAGACTCTACAGCGGACATCTCTCTTGTCTTTGAACAGTCGATGATTGTTGCGCTCATCCAGATTCCCAACGCCAAAGTCCAATAATCTCCGTCTCTGAATGACCCCGATCCCAGGCACAGGCGCGATCACCGAGCACCGAGTCTGGGTCTGTGTCCAGCAGCCATTCCACCACCACCACTACCACCATCATCTCCACGCCACATGCCCGTTTTCTCACCGGCCAAACTGCTCAACGAAGCATCTGAACTTTCTAGCGTAGGTAATAACAGCCATGGGAGTCATCTCGACCGAACAAGATGCCGGCAAGCAATTGACGCCACCAACGATTTTTACGGCAGTTCCTCGGCTGCCTCCTTCTCAAGGAAGCCAGTAACCTTGTCATCAAAAAAAAAAAAAAAAAAAAAAAAAAAAAAAAAAAAAAAAACAAAGCTCACTTGTCGTATTCCAGATATTGATGTCCAACCTACACAGATACCACTGCGAATTACAATTCTACATACACGGGCTCTGGCCGGCCACCTCCTCCAGCGCTACCTTGAGAAGAGGGTCTACTGGCTGTATCCCGTTTCCAGCGAGCGTACAAGAATCTGTGGAGGCCAAAGAATAGGTGTCCTACTGAACCACTATTCCCTCGCTGTCTTGGCCTTGGGAGTTCTCCGGCAGCGGATGCCAGCACTATTTTGCTTCATCTCGCTTTCAACACTATCTTCACTTTAGGTTGCCAGTTCTCTGATCTCAGTCCCGATGCCAAGGCCTTGGTGCTACAGACTTATTTTGACCGTGCAAAGGCCTTCGCCAATCTCGATCTGCTTGACCTCAACAACATTGTGATTGTCCAGGCCCTATTACTTATGACCGTCATCTTGTTGGGTACACCCTTTCCTCAAAGATGTTGGGACTCTGCTGGTGTGGCCTGCCAATTTGCTCAGGGTCAGCATGACCTATGGGACGCCCACCATGACTGCTCATCTTGATGAGCTGGCATTACCGTCCATTGCCGAGATTCATGAAGGAGAGCCAGACCGTCTGAATAGACCTTCGTCGGATAGTGTGCCGTCAAAGATGTATCTATACCTCGAATATATCCTGCAATGTCACATAATAGGTGAGATTCAGTCCACCGTCTACGTATCATCTTTAGGCCGGCCAACCCATTTACAGGACCCATCGAGTAATCATTAAGCTACTCACGGCCTCGATGAAAATCTTTCACGATATGAAAGACGCGTGAATTCCATCATACCCTGGATCACGCTGAACGACCTCATGGCGATGGGACAGGAGAAAAGCCCAGTTATTGTCACCCGGCGGACAACCGCAAGTTCAGAGACGAGGCGGAGGAAAACTTCTGGGCTCACTCTGCCTTGTCACTGCGCAAGCGTCATGGAACGTTAAAGAATCACGCCGAGGAGTACCTTGGTGCTTGGATAAAACCAAGATCACCTGAAATGAATGCAACATGGAGGTCTGGTATCTGTCATCGTTGAGCGCCTACACCGCATGTCCGAATCCGAAAGAGGCTGCTAACTACCTCTGCAGGCGGGTCGATGAACATGTCTTGGGCGTACGCTGGACGGATTCACGCGCTCACTCTCGTGATTATCAAGATCAAAATACAATCTTCGACACTGAGGAGTACAGGCAATTGTAGGCAGTTGCGCTTGCCATGGTCTCAATTCAATGCAGTTACCGCAGAGACTCGATAGATTGGCACAAGGCGAGCCCCAGCCCCCTTTGGACTCCTGACATCAATCAGCATAGGTACGGCTTGTGTGTATGTAGAGCCCACGAGATCTCTCTGCACCTGTGCGAGCGTACCTGTGCTGCGTTATGCAATGCAATGAAAAATAAGTTGAGCGACACTTCTAACGCTGAATCTTCCAGTGAGATATGCAATGTGCGCATGACAGTGTATGGGCGTTGCATTAGTTGTCAGGGACATAAACTATCAGTCATGCTCGCCAACCCGCGATACTTTGGCCTTCTTTTTGTATTGAACTATCGTGGAAACGGACACAATCTGAACCGGACCCGGGTTCTTTTTCTTTTTTCTTCAAAAGCCAAAAAACGTCATGAATATTCACTGAGTGAGCTTCGCCGTCATTGCACCTGCCACTCGTGACTGCTGTCTAGTTCCGACAAAAAGAAAGAGCGTCAAGTGTCTCCTCGCCACAGCAACAACCGTTCCACTCTTTCCTTCTCTTATTTCATTCTTGTACCGAACCCTCAGTACTTTTCTTCCCCATCAATACCCAGCTGCTCGCATCTTCTCCAAGATTCTGGTTGCTTGTTTTTATCGACGCATATCCAAAGACGGTTCCACACATTTGACGCGACTATAGGACTAAGAACATTGGTAAGGCCTCTTCCTCTTTCTTTGCTCGGTTCCGGATACTTTCTCCTTTATGGCGGCATGCCTGGCAATCTCTAGCCTAATCAATCTGTCTCCGCCAGACTTTCGATCCAAGTGCGTCGAAACATGAGTTCCCAAGTCAGCAATACCGATATGGAACGCCTTTTCGAAGAGGCATGGAGCAAAAGCTGGTATGCCCGCTACAGATGCGCTCGGACGAACTTTGCAGGCACCTGGATGGGGCCCTCTGTTCCCGTCGAGATCGTTGACCTTTGGAAACGTCGCGACTGGTTGGACCTACTCCGCGGAACCGGTGGAGTTCCGACCGCCAATACTTACCGCGTCATCATCGAGGCCTTGAAGACCATGCCCGAGTTCGAGAAGGAGATAACAGGCCACCTGTGTGGATCCGTTCCTATGGAAGATATGCCATTGCGCGACAGGCCGGATGGGCCATACTGGGGCGCCACACGCGCTTGCAACGTACTACATAAGGATGTACTCGATTTTGAGTCCCAGGCTGTCAAGGACAGGACTTTGAGGTAAGTTCCATGATTATCATGCTCTTAAGAACCAATAATCACAGCTATTCATTAACGCCTATGCGACTTTGAACAGTGGCCTCTACGTCGGTCCATACGCTACCGCACCAGGGAGCGGCGCCGACACTTTGAAGGACGAGCCTCCCGTTACAATCGTTCCGGTTTCCGAAGAACAATAGATCCCGCCGGGTCAACCTTTTTTTTTTTTCTCGCTCACGCGGATATTCAGTCCGCCAACTACGGCTTAGTTGCCAAGCTAGTGAAGATCAGTGAGCGGACAACAGGCAACATCAACTCCAACCAGTGGGAGCAGCTATTAAGCTTTGACCCAAAGTATGGATTCGGCAACATTGGCGGATTTATCGTCTTGTCATGGCAATGAACAAAAACGAGGAAGCATGTCGTTCCTCATCAGGGCTACAAGAAGATCTTGGAACACTCTTCAGAACGCTTCCAGCATCTTCATTAGAGCTCGTGGAAAGCCTACTTGTATAAGACATCGAAGGAGTGGTGGTTACAGTTAGGTTTGAAGAAAGAACTTCACCTTTACATGCTTTGTGACAAGGGAACCTTGACTGCAGTTGGAGGTTATTTTCTACGTGAATGGAACAGTGAGACACTGATGAAACCTTTGGAATGCCATCGCTTGTACAGGCCTGTTTCTGAGGCTCGAAAGGGAACAAGTAAGGCTCAAGCACCAGACTCCCATGCTGCCCACGACCATATAATCCACGGAAATCACAAGCCTGCGCGCCTATCACCCACATCCAGCGAAGCAAATTTCAAACCCCCCATACGCAGGAACTTTTGTGCATATCTCCATTAGAACCACGCAAGGCAACTACTCCATATTCTTCCAGCAAGGAGAAAGCTTGACGACCATCATGACTTCCTCCCCCTCCATTCCAGCTTCCCCATGCTCTCTTTGCCCTTTCATTTTCCTTCTCCCTATGCGAACCAGATCACCGTAAGAGTCACTGTCCTAAATTCTCCTTCCTACTCCCGCTCAGGGTCCCGGCATCCAAGCCATAGCCCCATCTATCCTCCTACCTCTCATCCTCCGCGCGAAGCCAGCACGGCCGGGTCGAACAAGGGGTTAAGAAAATCGGACAGGGTCATGGAGACTTGGAACTTAATTATGCAGGTCATCGGGGGTCTTGACTGTTTAGGTAGTTCGAACGGAAGAAATGTCCAGCGCTGAGAGTGCTAAGATAACATACACCTGGCCACATGTAGCGTTTATGTTCAAACGGGGCAGTATGGAGTCCCAGAGAACACTCGCTCATTCGGTATTATGCCCAACGTTCAATGGCGTTCTAATTTATTTACTTCAATGTGATTTTGTGTAGTCATTCCAACTGCAAATGGATTATATGATCATTCTCTCATTATTCCTTGAGTGAAGTGGAAACCCTGAACCCACCAGCCAGCAAGGACACGGGCATCGCAATTAGCGCTGAAGCTACAGTGGGCTTATCGCACCGTCCAGTTGATCTGGACCCACTTTCTGCTGCAGGAGGCCCGGTGATGATCCACTGTCCATCCTTCATCAACGGGAACTTCCCCTCTCCGCGTTTGCATCATGTGCCTTCCCCCTCTCGGGCTGAGTGGCTGTTCTTGGGGGGTCAAGTGTTTTCTTTTCTTTTTCGTCAACATAATTTCTCACTTTTACAATGGAACCGCCGTCCGAATTTCAGTCTTTTGGCCTTCCTCCCACTCTTTCCACCTACTGCAGGTGACCCTTCCCTGACCCTTCTCTTTCCATTTGCCCAATCCCATTTTCCCGCACAGCTTTCCGTTCCTACTTTTCCAACATGTCCGACTACGACGATGACTACGACTACGACGACTACGATGACTATGATGACTATGATGACTATTGTGCCTACGATGACGGGTATGCCGACGAAGGGTACGATTATGGCGACTACGATCACAATGAATACGACCATCATGGAGCCCATGATCATGACGACCATGATGCTAGCGGTGATGCAGTAGCGGAGGAGTTGACGACGGGTTTTGCCGTTATTGAAGAGGTGGAAGATCATCATGACCAGGGCAGCGCTTTCGATGGAAGTGACCATGAGGAACATACCGGTTATGCTGAGCTCGTTCATTCGGATGATGGCCACCAAACTGATGATGACCAAGTTCCTTACTATGGAGTGGTTTCTGGTGGCCCCAGCTATGTTCAAGGCCACGATAATTATTCTACATCGCGCTCCCTATCGTAATACACTCCCTCTGCTCATCGAGGCTCCGCGGGCTACCCACCATTTGCAGCGAATGGTAGAATGGTTGATCCCCAAAGCCACGGCGGGTCCTACAGCCAACACCCTTCATCAAGAAGCAGCAGCTATCAATACAATGGCAACCACCATGGGTCTGGCAGATGGAAGCACGGAGAACATTATCAACAACATCACAGTGCCGAATATCACGATCGTGTGACGAAACCGGCTTATAGGTAGGTTGAACTTACACACCAGAACTTGCCAATTTCTTGCCAGAAGTCCTTGCTTGGAAGGAGCCACACCACTCTGACAATTGTCGACGATTCACAGGCTCGAAACCCAACCCAGCCACCAAACCCACTATTCACCTTCAGCTACATCCCACCGCAATGGGTACGGGGGAAGGCACAGGTCGGACTATGAATCCCTGCAAGCGTGGGGCGGAAGGCACAACTTCATGGCTTCCTATGGCTAGAAACCCGAACCCAGTGGATATGGAGAGTCGCGGACCATCATGAACGCACTGAGAGACCGAGAAGCTCAAGTATATGGCAGCAGCTATCACTCAACTTTGGCCACGGCGCATTCTCCGCGGGCCCATCCTGCTGAAGCAAGAAACGAGGCTACATACTACTACCCGGGAAACCAAGGGTGGTGGTAAGATCAACGGCAGGACACTTCTTACCCTACCAACTGCGCAACAGAGTGATAGGCGGACTTGGAGGTGGAGGGAAGCATCAACACATTGCACTAAGCCAGTTGAACCTTTACTGTTGCACTTGTCTGAGCCCTGGGTTGTGATCTATTAACTTAAACGGTTTGCGCCACTGACCGAACTGCTCGTAGTTGCCTTCAAGGAACCGTAACGCAACATGCAAAGCATATACCGGCACCGGTAGCGCCTCCTTTCGGTTTGCAAATCACTCGGCATGTTTCGGATCGTCGATGCTCATGCCCTGAAAGAAGCTGCAGTATTTCAGACAGGCTGCGGTCCTCCGGTAACCACAAACTCCATGCAGTGGCAGGGACGATGCAAGTACCCCTGGTATGAAAGCTTTCATGGGAGACCAGCCCTTCTGGACTGAGGTATAAAGGACTGATTCCCCTTGCAGAATTGCAGAATGGTTCTTCTTTGACTTTCCTCTTCATCAGTCCATTTAGCCATCATCTTTGATATCTGCCATCATCTACCTGGTATTTTCATATTTTGCACCGGTTCATTCCACCAGCGATTGTTTTTCTCCTCTTTCAAGACAGACAAACACTGCGTTTCTCCGTCGCATAGCAAAGAGGATTGGACCACTCAACAGTCCATACCCACTTCGACAGTCGGCCACGCCTTAGCAACACGAGAGATGATCAGACTTCGGTGATCGACCTCTGCCCCCACCATCTCCATGATCCACGGGATTCTCCTTCGACTCCTCGAAATACACCCGACCTCTTCCTTTCGACTACTCGACCAGTTCTTTTCCAATTTGACCCACCGGCCACTTCCCAGGGCATCGGATCCGGATGAAAATATCCATGACTGTTCTTTAACTGTTCCCCTTGATGGCTATGGAGCCATCATTTTTTTGGGGATGTGTCAAAATGATGCAGAGTACGTCTTCAATTCCATTGCCTTCAGTTCCATGGCTAACAAATTGATTTTCAGACACAAGGCGAAAATCCCTTATACGCGATACCATCCGCTGTCACGAGACAGAAGACCCCGATCTGTGGCGCTTCATTGTTCTGCATTTGCAAAACGGCCCTACCTACAAGGTGGCCTCTAGGGCGGCTTCAGTTATATGGCGCAACCTATCCAATTATTATGTCAGCCTCGTTTCAAAGGAGCTTCCTTAAAGCTGTCTTCGCGCAAG
The DNA here is from genome assembly GCF_000182925.2 of Neurospora crassa OR74A. Taxonomy (NCBI): domain Eukaryota; kingdom Fungi; phylum Ascomycota; class Sordariomycetes; order Sordariales; family Sordariaceae; genus Neurospora; species Neurospora crassa. The sequence goes on from NC_026507.1 coordinate 1,611,935, forward strand.
GCTTTCGGGCTCCTTGCCTGCCTGCAGCAATGGAAGAGGTAATTTCTTTCTCTGGATGCCGTTTCCCAATGACATTTGCTTTCATGCCTTCGTCTGACACAGTCTTACAACGGGAAGCATTGCCGTATTCAGCAGATCGGCCCACCTGCCCTACTCGCGTGGGAGAACCACCGAGACTACGCATGGATAGTGACCTAGTCAAGTTCCAACATTGGAAGACTAGATTTGGCCTGTCCCTCCCATGCCGGTATTACCTGCCGCTCCCTGGCGCGCCTGCCCATCCCTGTTCGAAATGGAGCAAAAAGGTACCCTCCAATTTGACGTTCGCCGAGGAGAACGGGAATGAAAAGGCTCTCCGTGATTCTTGGATAAATGCCAAAGCGTCCTATTCGGTGGACCCGAAGAATCGCAGCCTTTCGGACGAGTTCATACCACCTGCCGCCAAGGAAGACGACATGGGTTGCTGGCAATGAGGATGCTGTCAAGGAGGCGGAGGAGGAGGAAAAGAGCGACCATTGGGTTTCCCTCGTTACCAACTACTACTACCCCAACATTGCGGGAAATTACCGAATTGATTGATGCCTTTGAACTGGAGAACGGCAAGCAACACGATGGATTTGTAGATATGCAGTTTGTTGGTGCCTATCCCGGAAAACCCGGCTTTTCTAGGTTCGCAGATCAAAGTGATTTAATGGATGATTTCGGTGGCCGTTGTGTTTGTGTTATACCTCAGCCATTGGTGGATGTGTACAAGGAAGTACGGCTTACCTTAATTCTCGCAGCGCATGCTTTATGATTGACGGGATACCTCCCTATTTAGGATTGCTCGCCCTGCTTACTGCTGCTGTCTCTCATCCTATGAACCAACTTACGGTAGGCGGGTTAGGGACACCAAGAAGGCACAATACGCGTATAGCGACGAGGGGTATCCATTTAAGCAAGTTGAAGCCATCACCATCTCTTGGCTTTCTTGGCACACCAATCGTCACGATCCATATTTCCCCACTTAGCTGACTGGTAGACTCCTATATATCTTTTGGCCTTCATCATCCGTTTATTCTCGGTTTGTCTTCCTTCAAACAGACAAATAGCGCTGTTACCAACACTTCGTCACACGTGACCACCACTTCCGTACCGTAGGAATGGTTCAACAATCCCGACTCAACATCTGAGATTCTTGTATTGCCACATCACTTGTTTTCTGCTTCGTCAACCACAACCATTCACATCCATACGACCATCGCTATCTACAGACAGCCATACGATTGATCCTCTCCAAGAGCACATCCCCCACCTCTCCGCTCTCGCATCACTTTACCAAACCGAATCTCTTTACTACACCCACTATGTCTGACGACGACTGGGATGACGACTATACTAGCGACGACGTGGAATATGATGACGATCCGTATGAAGATGACGATGGAGACCAAGCAGAGGAGGTTGTTGAGGAAGAGGACGTCAATCAATCCGGATATGTGGAGGAAATCGACGATGACAATGGTTCTAAGGCGGAAGGGTGAGTACTAACCACCTGAGTGAGCATCATGATTCATCACTGCAGCTTCCTTTGCAACTCCATCCGTACAATACAGTGCCAACTTTCCACCTACAAGGAACCGTCAAGTCCTTTTCCTGCCACTAACGTTATGCCACTTAACCAGAGAGAACGAGGACGAGGACGAGGACCAGGAGCGCGGTACGGGTGGTTCGATGTCCAGCTACGAATATGCCAAGCCTTGGGGAGGAACTGGAGGGTTCATGGACTCTTACGGGATCGAACGGACGGCGGAGGGATATCAAGAGGCACATGAAATGGTGAATACGATGAGGGAGGCGGCGGCGGAGAGGGAGGGTGATGGTGGGAGGAGCAAGTGATAGGACGTAATGAACTATTGGCATGTCCCGTCCTTTTTTGACCGGTCGAACTTTCTCTAGCTGCAGAGATTGCCTCGTTGCGAAATTGCATGTTTCCCGGTTAGATACCTACAAGAGATGCAAATGCCCGGGAAGGTGCAATGTGTCGGTGCGAAATGAGGAGTGGAGGAGGGCACGGTATTTAGACTTGGATTCTTGGCCCATCCATCCTATTCACTCTACCTACCTACTTTCTCCTCATCAACCACAAATACTTGCATCAAAACTTCCTGCCCAGAACTGAGCCACCCCCGCCAAGTCATAATCGAGAGCGCATCCCTTTGTCATAATGTCTGACGACGGCTGGGATGATGACTATGCCGACGACGGAGGCTACGATGATGGCTCGTTTGATGACTATTCTGACGACGGAGACGGAGGCGGCGGCGGCGGCGGCGGCTACGGCGAAGAAGACGTAGGAACGACTGGGTATGTCGATGAGGTGAATGTGGAGACACCGGAAAATGCGGAGGTCGAAGAGGCCAACGATAACAACAACAGAGATGCTGAAGGGTAAGTACGTCTAGGTATCCTTACAGTCCTCGTCCCTGTATCACCCCTTTTACATTTCCAGACCAAGCCTCCGTCACCTTCTGTCACTAACACCAGGCTACCTCTACATATCCAGTGACAGTGAAGGCGGCGACGATGATCACCCTAACTACAACGGAAGCTCCAATTCCAGCCAAGACGACGAGAACCGTAATGATAATGATGGGAATAATGAGCGTGGTGCCTCGATGTCCAATTACGAATACATGAAGCCTTGGGGAGGAACACATGGCTTTATGCGTTCCTACGGCATCAAGCGGTCACCGGAGGGATATGAGGAGGCGAGGGACTTGGTTGATACGATGAAGGAGATGGCGGAGAAGCATGAAAACCTCGAATAATGGGAAATTGTACGACGTGATGGATCGAGATGGGTCGTGACACAGGGTGGTTCACTAGCATGTGATATGTGGAAGTCGAGGTGCGCAGGTTCGAATTCAACATGGACAGAAAGTCAGGTAGCTGTGCGTTGATACTATGCAAGCAAAGGTTCAGTTGAATGATGCAGTTAATCTGATCCATATGATCGGCATCTGTCTACCTTGAGCTGCTTCCACTTGGCAGTGCGTAGGGTAGAGCGGGGATCGCATGAGAAGGTGAGGTGCTTTTTGGGCTGTTCTTTGCGGTTTTATCATTGCGTAGCGTGACTGGCCGGACCGACAGAAAGTCATGTCCAATCGCGATGAGAACTTTCCAACTCTCTAGCTCTTTCTTCGGATTACCGCATGGTGCAAGATGCGATATGAATCCAATGGCCTATCAATGATGTGTTTGTCATACAACCAAGCTGAGCTGGGCTTCCACTGCAGTTCGTCACTTCAAGTTCCCCCAAACTCGTTTCTCCCTACGCTTTTACCTCCAAACTCCCCTTATCACCGCAAAGGCCTCAGTGCCGGACTGAACCGCGGCTCCTGCTAGCCATGGCAAAATAGTTTTCGGTTGCGCGAGCAAAGAAGCCAGCACCGTGTTAGGATTTTTCCTTGACCAGTATACCATCCCCAAAGTAAAGGTCGTTAGAGTCAACAGTCGGGTCAGAGTGTGACTTTGTCTGACGATCTTGTTCTTTCCCGTTTGGCCCTGTGGTTACCCAACACATGTCGTTGTTTGTCAGTCAAATCATCCGTGTCATCTTTCGACAGTCCATCAACTTCAAGACAGGACTTACACTAAGCCTCCAATCCTTCCACGACGGGAACAAACACGAGTACCAGTGGTGGGCTTGGGACCACGGGTAGGCCGAAGCGTTCCACGGTTTCTTGCCGTCCACGGTACGATTATACCAGCTGCTGCATCCGGTGGAGAAAACGGTGTCCTGTAGGGCGCGGTGCAACGTTTGGACGTACTTCTCTTCTGCTTCGCGCTTCACTTCGGCCACACTTCCCTTGCCTTTAAGAAGCGGCTCGATGACTCGCAGCGAGTAGTTGATGGCGTTTTCGACGGCGATGAGGAACGAGGTGTGGCCTGTTGCTACGTTTGGACCTGGAGGGGGTCATGTCAGTATGTAGGCACTGCTGACAAGACTTTCAAGAGTCCAGAAGGGACAATAACTTACCTCCCAGCAGGAAAAAGTTGGGAAATCCGCTGAGACTTTCACAGTTGTACGCCTCAGCGCCGCCAAACGACGTCCAATGTTCATGGATGGTCTCCTCCCCAAGACCGACAATATCGCAGTCGAGGAAGAACTCATTCGTCTTGAAGCCATTGGCCATGACGATGACATCGGCTTCAATGATCTCACCGCTCTTCATTTTCAGCCCATGCGGCAATATCTCCTCCACCGGCTCATCTGTCAACCTCAGATGCTCGTTGTGCAGGCTCTTCAGGTACCCAGAGTCGAATATCCTCCTCTTACAGCCGACCTCAAAGTCCGGGATCAACAGGTCATGATACTTCTCGGGTGCCATCGCCCGCATGTAGGCTTCCACCTGCCTCTGCCTCTTCTTCCGGAACGCCTTGGCAAATTTCCCGTCCCCAAATCCAATGAATTCCACCTCCATCTTGATGAACATTAGGAATCGTTGGAGCTGCATCGTGCCGGGGACGTTGGCCAACGTGAACATTAGCCAGAACGGCACCTTCTCGTCAATGGGCGGATACACCCAATGCTTGGACCGCACCACCTGCGTCAAGCTCGCCGTCTTGTCCACGATGGCCGGCACGATCTGCGACCCCGTGCACCCGTTGCCGAACACCACCACCCTTTTCCCCGTCAGATCGACATCATGCCGCCATCTCGCCGAGTGAAACATGGGTCCTTGGAATCTTTCCGCCCCTGGGATCTCCAACTCCCGCGGCTGATCAAAGAATCCAACAGCACTATATAAAAACTGGCACTCATGCACAATCACCTGGCCCGTCTGTTTCTGCCTGATCCACATCCTCCACCTTCCCTTGTCCTCGATCCAGACGCAGCGCTCCACCGCGGCGCCGAACGTCATCTTGTCGAGCAAGTCATATTTGCGCGCCACGCCGTTGATGTACTCCCACAGCTCGGCGTAGGTGGGCAGTACGCGCGTCCAGTTGGGATTGCACTCGAACGAGAGCGAGTAGAGCGCCGAGGGTATGTCGCATGCGCAGCCCGGATACTGGTTGATGTGCCAGGTGCCGCCGAGCTGGGACTGCTTCTCGAAGAAGCGGATGTCGGTGATGCCGTACCAGCGCTGCAGGGTGGCGCCGAGGGCGATGCCGGAAAAGCCGCTGCCGATACAGGCGAATTGGGAGTAGGAGAAGACGGGGTCTTTGGGTGAGATTGAGGAGTGGGATGCCATTCTTGTGGTGGTGTGTCCGGATGGTGACGTCACTCAACTAACGGAGGGAGGAAAGGATCTATGATGAAGTGGAATGAATTGTTTCAAGAGGAGAAAGAGGATGGGTGGTTGAGATTTGAGAACCCTACTCACTCATTCACACCTTTAGGGTTCTATGGGAACGACAGGACAGAACTTCCAACAGGGAAACAGAACAAGCGGGAGATGGACGACGTGGCTCGCTATCTCGCGGGAGACAAGACCAAGTTTATACGACGAGCCACGAGTCTGCCGTGCTTGGGAACACAGCAAGTGCATGCGCCTCTGGACCAAAAAGGGCATGATAAGTAATTCTCCGCACGCCAGGCAGCAGGCCATCGTAGGAACAAGGGGAAGAAATATGATAAATGATATATCATGCTGAGTGATGACCGTCGTCGTGTAACAACGCATACATATATCGGACGGGAGTCCGAAGGATCCAACAGGAAGCTTCAGAGCACCCCTCGCAATCCATGTCATTGCATTCCTTCATCGGCTTCCTCCGTTGCAGTGTCACCGGCCCGCTTTCGCATGCCTCGGTTCTTTGTTCTTGGAGGAGGGGGAAACGCCGATCCTGCCATCAACTCCAACCACGATAGTGTCGGAATCCTCTTGTCCCGGCCGCTAGTGTACTAATTAGGCGATAACTGTGTTGGGTCAGACCTGGACGTCCAGTCCTTGTGGGGGATTTACTTGTCTAGACAGGCCTCCCCCGCTGTAGCATCGTGGAAACCTACAATAGCCGAGCACTGGGGGTTGGTTGGCCAGAACTACCTTACCTAGGTGAAGCGAGAAGAACATGTCCATGCTTGGCGAGCCTGATAAATGCACTTCCTTGCTTTTTTCTTTTCTTTTGGTGGTAAATCCACGGTACCCACCTCACACTGTAAAACCGCAGCAAAACATGAAGTGGTACGGGCAATGGTAATCTCCATTCTCTTCGGCCAGAAAGATGGTACTTGCGTTCGAAGCTCACTCTCCCAATCATTCATGTGACGTAGCCGACTGACTCTAAGCTTCTACATAAGCCTTGAGCGCTAAACCTCCAGTCTCGATATCAACAACCGGCTGGCGTTCTTTGGATGGAAGTTTACGGAGATCTCACAGTCAACTGTCTAGAATAGCCATCCGCAGCACCCACTCGGGAGCTCCTCTCTGCAACTGCAACAAAAGAGTCCGTCAACAACAGTCTTCTGAGCCTCCATCGCTTGACCTGGTGAACATGCTTGAGCTCCAGCTGGAGAGACTGTAAATTTGCGGAAGCAGGTCAGATCAGCATCGCAACTTGCATTATGGGCCAAGATATCGGCAGGCGAACAAAGAGGTACGTCGTCGATGGTGAGACCTTTGCGTTTGCTGGAGGTTGGCATTGTGTTCCCCTATTTGTCAATGCTAAGCTGTGTGTTAGTGTTAGTGTCCCTATGTCATAGCCACCAACGATGTTAGTGACGGCAGCGAAAGAAGTGGTGACGAACGGCGGCTCATTCTGAAGCCAAAGCACCAAGGAGAAACATATCAGATACAAGGGGCTATCGTCTCTTGTTGAGCCTAGGCTGTGAGTGGTTGCCAACGTGCACAACTTGGAAGTTTATGTCAACATCTTATTGCTCGCCATAATGAGAAGGCTAACAGACTCTGAGGTAAAACAGTAGTGGTCATAACAAATGCCGTGGGCCATCGCTCTGGGCGTTCAGGGTTCCCCACAGGAATTGACCACTGAGGGCGGGTCCATCGGGCCGTCGGGATCAACCCGTTCGGTAGATCTATCTACGAACAGCGGGGCCTGCAGGCACTGCCGTGAATGCAGTTTAAGGTACCTAAAAATGGCCTGCTTCAGCTCCCTCTGCCGACCTATGTATGCACCGGTACCTTCCACGGCACCACCACCAAACAACCTCAGCTCTCCAAATCAACGAACGGCAGCTGCAAAGCCGGCAGCGGGGGGCAGCCACCTAACCCGCGCCGGGCTACCTGACCAATCTCCATGCCACCCGGGCTGGGGAGAGGCTTGGACACGGGACGGCTTGTTTGTCAAGAAAGGTCTTCTTCGAACTCTTGTGATTCTGTCCATTCAATTTGAAACCATTGCCTCGCCCGTGCAAACCGTTCCAAACTGCGTGGTAACTGCAGTCTTCAAGTCTTGATCATCATGGTGAGTATCTGCTTCTTTACGTTGCAGTTTGGTTGTATGAAGCCATAATTCCAAGGGATCGTCCGAAAAGGGAAATAAAAAGTCAACAGAAGCCATGGATCGCTGACGAACCACCCACCTCAACATGACAAATAGGCTCGCGCGCTCCGCAAAAACCCTTTGAGGATGTGGGAAAGACTTTACCTTGTCGCTCATCTCCTCACCATCGGTACATTCAGTTCTTACAAACCCTTTAACCTTTGGTTCCCTTTTTCATATGCCCTGACGACTGGCGCAAGCAAAACACTGACATATACACTCCCTAGACACCGCCCATTTGCTTCTCAACGCCATCACTTGCGTCAGTCTCGCCATCCTGCGCGGGGTCCCCATCCGCCACTACTTCAGAGTCGCCTACAACCGCTTCGCCCTCGGCTGTCTCTCTCCTCGTGAGATCCAGCACATGAGTCCGTCGACCGCTACCATCTACCGTGAATGGATTGCCTCCACCCGCGCTGCTTCCCAGGCTCGCATCGACTCCGACCACGCCACCCCCGATGACCAATACATCCTTGACCACCTCCACCGCCACGAAGAGATCCTTTCTGACGGCGAGTCTTCTATCCTCTGGATCGGCGACCGCCGCCGCGCCCACAAGTTCGTCCTCTTCTTCCACGGCGGCGGCTTCATTGCGCCCATGCAGGACGGTCACCTCGAGTGGTGTCTGCGGTCTTACATTCAAGCCGGCCGGCTTCATGATCAAAATGTTGCCGTCGCCGTGCTGCAGTACACCCTCGCCCCCGAGGCCCGCTATCCCGTCCAGCTCTCCCAGGCGGCTGACGCGCTGGCGTACCTGCTCAAGCTGGGCGTGCGGCCGCGCGATCTGGTCATCGGCGGCGACTCGGCCGGCGCTAATCTAGCGGCCCAGATCATGAGCCACTTGCTGCATCCACATGCGGACGCCAGGAAGATTGCGCTCCCGCTGGAGGAGCGCATAGCTGGCGTGTTCGCTGTCAGTCCCTGGGTTAGCGCCAGGACGGACGATCAGAGCATGGCGGATAATGCGCTCATTGATATGCTGTCGCCCGTGATTATGGAGAAGGCGGTTCAGGAGCTCTTTGGTAACCATAACAAGTATAACGCCGAGAAGAAGAGGGGTCAGGGATGGGCTATGCCGGCGGATGTGGATACGGGCGCGTGGTACAAGGGGCTGGGAAAGTTTGTTGAGAGGGTTTATGTCACCTTGGGTACCCAGGAGGTGTTCAAGGACCAGAGTATTGTGTTCGCTGAGGGGATCAGGAGGACGAATCCGGATATAGACGTGGTTTTGGAGGAGGCGTATGATGAAGCGCACGATTTCATTCTATTGGAAGGCAAACGAAAGGAGGATGGGAACGCCACTAGACGGATGAGGAAGTGGATTGAAGGGGTGTTTTGGTGAGGCAAGCGTCTTTTGGGAAGAAGAGGGTATATAGACTTGGAGGTGCAAAACAACGAAAGAACAGAAAGGTGATGGACTGGGACCACAACGACAAGCAAATGGAGAAACAATGGGCCAGGATACAACGCAACAGACAGTGCTCTGAGTAGTACATCTTGGATAGGCAGGAACTGATGCAATACAAGAGGGAAAATCATAAGGATACCTATTGGAGTGTATCTGCGAAAACCACAAAGGAAACGCGGTACGACCCTGCTCTAACCGGTGAGTCTGGGGAAACCCCGGTCTTTGAACTGCTCCTCAATCTAGGTTAGCTGGTTTAGGGTTCACCAGCTTTCGGGACAGAGCCAACAGCTCTTCCATGCTGTCACTGGTTGGTGGAAAATGCTGACTGCATGGTCTGATACTTGACACTGGATTGGTCCACCACGCCAAGACCAACTATGTACCTCGAGAGGAAGATACTGCATTGGGATCAACTTCCCCAGCCACTGATATCCTACTCGTAAGTGAATGTGCATACAGCAAAAAGGGAGGGTTGGCAACCCTTCAGTTCAACTCTTCAGTTGTTTGCCAGAATATCTCATTCAGCAGCGCGAGTGGCGTCAGTCCCATATTCACAAATATGGTGACTTTGGACTAGATTGCGTTGGGGGTGTGCAAGGAGCTGATGGATGAGGGCGTAGCTGTTCGGGAGAGTGGCAATGTGATGGCAAGATTCGTTGTGAAAGAAGTGTGCTGGGACTTGCCAAGTCGGCAAGGTGCGATCATAGGCACTTGGTTTAACTCTCCGTAATGTAAGAAGCGCCAGTGGTTTAGTGGTAAAATCCATCGTTGCCATCGATGGGCCCCGCGTTCGATTCGCGGCTGGCGCACTTCTCTTCCTTATTTTCCCCTCTTTTTTATTGCGCACTTTAAATCGAGTCCCTACCATTTCAATTTACATATATATTGCAGGGAAGGTGAGGTCCTGCTGAATATCATAAGAAGCTGCCCAATGTATGTTCATCTTGTCAACTGCTCGCTTTATATTATCCGAAACACCATTTTATCTCATTTACATCACTCTAACCGTTCAGATCTCTTCCCTCAGACTCTTGAGACATTCCGGAGATCTGCGGCCCAGTCTTTTGCAACATCGATTGACGCCGGGTTTCTCCAGTCATGATGTCCTCAAACAGACACAAACTTGCCATCTTATTGTTCATTTCAGCAAACGCATAATCACCGGGCCATGCGAGGTACCTCTATACGCCCAAGGCACCTGAACTGCCGGGTGCTGCCCGGCGCCGAGGTGTATCTCGCCCACAACCACGAGCATGCCACAAAGGCTCCTCTGAATTCACCGATATTTCGTTTATTTCTCACCCATCAACACTGACATCACCATTTTAGAGTTCGGCGCCGAGCTGGTAACTTTTTAGGACTACAAGGATGTCATCTGGCTCAAACATGCTGCGATAGAAGGCAATGCAATTGCATATCTTCCAACGATCGAAGTCTGTCCTCCAACGGCTGTGGAAAGTAAACATGTCTGAAAACTAACTTTCAACCCTTCTGGAAAGGGGATATCGGGTGTACACGTCCCTATCGAAGCCATCAGTTGTAGTGGAAACATGATGGCAATAAGATCCAGCGGTATGACGGCAGTTGACAGCACTCAAATCCCCTCGTCACCGTCGATTCGCAACCTTAGGACGCTGATGGGCCAACGCTCCAGCATGGTCGGAACTTTGAAATGCCCGCGTGCCGAGTTTGTCCTGGCCGGTCTTTGAGAATGGCCTAGGTAAAGACCTCTCACACAAGCCATACGTCCAGAATCCGACATACAACAATATCAAAAACGTACGTTGCAACACAATTAGGGTACCGTCCCAAACGGAAAACGAACAGCTTGACTAAAAAGAAAGAACGAACATAAACGGAGCCGTGGACCAAGAAAGCGAATGAAGTCTTCTTCTGGGCATACATATGATTTCCTGGTCAGCTGGTTGATGCATTGGCGATTGCATCAGGAGACTACATTTACAGAACAGTTAATGACGAGAAGCAAACACAACGAGTCAATGATGATCCATCGGGGACTACCAGCCGGCTGATGTGCCACTGAATCATCATTCTCATCATATCTCTCCATGACAACTTGTGTGGGGTCACATTCTGTTGTTATGGATTTCTCTCCGAGTATTGGACTTTCCTTTCTCACTCGAACGTGTTTCTCTCCAAACGACTCTTGCCGACAACCAAGAACAAGGCCAGCCAACACGCCGACCTTCAATACCTATCCTCGAGAAACCATACCGCGCATATCTTTGCAGAAGAGGAACTCTCGACCTTTGACGGACATAGCTCTAATATATGACGGAATCTTTGCTTGCATCCCAGGCCAACAATGGATACCTCTCCTTCCATCTACCAGCAACCACCACGTCCAACCTTCTTCCGCACCCGGCTAGGAGAGATTGTGTTGTTCTTCTTCATCCTATACTACACGCTAGCTGCTACCATCCTGCTGTTCATTGTGCACGAGCGCCCAAGACAAGAGGAAATAATCTCAGCATGTAAGACGTTACTTCCACTCCTAAATACCAACCCATTACCTACCTTGAGCACTGTTTCAAGAAAGATACAATGGCTAACAGAACCAAACTCTGACTCCATGTCGTTTCGCAGTATCCAACATGTCTAGACGCACCCATCTTGCAAATGACACCCGCGACACCTGTTCCCTTTCCGAACCGTGCCGCAAGCAAGAGCAAACAGCCACCCTCCTCGCCCTCTTTGCCGGTTTTGTTGCCGCTGACCAGTGGTACGCACATCACTGGATCTTAGCTGTGTTGAAGAGCCAGGTGATCATCTTCATTGGGCTTGTATGCTTGGGGATTTGGCTTCATGGAAAGCGCTTCCAGGTGTGGGGATTAACGCTTTTGGAGTGGCTCATAAGGGGATTGATTGCGCTGGCGGGGTGGTGGGCGGTGGATTTGACGTTTTGGATTGTAGGGGGGATTTACGGGACGCCTGGGTGTCCGGTGGGTGATGATGGAAAGTAGTTCCCGTCGTGCATTGGGGTAAGTGGAAGGAGGGATTCTTGTTGGACATTTTAGGTATCTTTTCGGAAGGGAATGAGTGCCGGGTGTCAACTTGAGCTGATGCAAGTTATGAAATGTGTAATATTCGGATACCTGCGAGGGGCATTGTTGGTTGTAGCCAAAGGGACGGAGCTAGCTATTTGCCTGCTGGATGGAAGAAAAACAGTTGCTATGCGAGAACGTCCAACTGCGATTCCCGTCTCATCGAGGATCGGTTGATGACGAAGGCGCAGCGGATGAAAGGCATTCCCGGGCAACGGTTGACTAACAAGGAAAGAATGAACCAACACCAATACATGTTTCCAACAAACTTTTGACAGCCGATGGCATTCCTCGCAGAATCCCAACTTCACGTCAAAGCATAAAGGGGACACGTGCGCGGGCAACTTGCGATCAAGACTGGAGCGACTGCTGCAGCAAGCTTGAGCATGGTGTTTTCGGTAATCGCGGCCGGGATTGTCTCAGGGGTAAACGGAATGGACGGGAGTTTGAGTGTTGAAGCAAGTAATCTGTACGGGTTGGAAGTGGCTGGAAACTTCAACCGAGAGGGGGTACGGATTCGGGTGGCTGTGTATCCCGTGAGGTGATTTGTTAGGCAATTTGAAGGAGTGCCCTGTTTTAAGAAGGGGGAAGATAAAATGGGGTCGGGGTTTTTGGATGGGATTTAAAGACTCTGGGGGTCAAGGTGGGAGAAGGAAGAGAGGGTAAAAGTCAAAGCGAGGGTCTACACCCTGGAGTGATGGTCACGGTCCGAAGCGAAGGTTGAGACCGTGTGTATCAAGCATCTTGGTGGTAATGGTTAGGGGAAACTCATGCGCAGTCAATGATGTATCCATCCAAGGATGCGACTTGAACATGATGCATTTCATTTTCCATCCTACCTCTACTTGAATGGAAACCAGTACGCACCAAGCAGTGGACCCTCGAGTGAGTAACAACGTACGTTCCAAGAGACCCTGAGAAGCAAAGAATGTGTCATCGAACACATTTTACAGTCACATCTGTGTCCGTACTACCTACCTCCTCTACATACCAAACTCACCATGTCTGTACAGTCCGTCCATAAATGGTGTTTTGCCTCGCTGTAAACAGTGGCGAGCGTATCATGCCACCTGAGTACATCATGACCTTCACCCATAAGTGCTCGCATATCAATTTTCCGCTTTCCAAGTGCAAAAGGACTGGAACACAACATGGAAACTCGACCACTTGTTGCCCACCCCTGGCGACCTCGGCCATCTCGCCATTCAGTCTACATCTGGCGAGTCTGGACCATAGCATACCCCTTCTTTGTTGCCTTTTACGTTACCACGATTGTCATTCTCTCCCTATCCGGCGTTCGTGCCACAAGAGGAGGACGTGTTTCTTTCCTACCTCTAGATCCCTCCCCTGAACCTCAAGACAGGAACCCAATCTCCTTGCAGGAAGCCTACCAAGCCCTTCAATGCCACACCCAACAACAAACAGCCACTCTCCTATCCTTGAGCCCTGCTGGGCTTCTCGGCGCTGATCAGGTCTATGCAGGGAACGTGATGCTGGGCTTGGGCAAGTTGCTCGTGGGCGTCGCGGCCTTGCTCACTTGGATTACATTTTGGGTCATTGACAAGGAGAGATACCCCTTGTGGGCGATGGACCTCTTGAGCTTGACTGGGGCACTAACCGTGCTGTGGCTTTCGTGGGGAGGTTTGGATGCCGTGATGTGGGTTGTTGGAGGGGTTTATGGCACGTCTGGGTGTTTGACTGCTTGAGGGACTGGGTATGTGGTTTGTGTGTGCCCAATGACTCGGAGTCTGTGAATTGGCTGACGCGCATGGGGGAATCCGTCTTGAAGCTGCCCGTAGTTTAGGCTGGGGGAGGTAAATAGCAACCTAGAAATGGAAAGAGCGTTCGTTGAGTTCAGGTCGGGAAAACTGGTAATTGGAAGCATATGAAGGGAAGGAACCCAAAGGATGAAGCTAGAAATAGTTGATGCAGATAATATATCAGGATCCAGGTTCGTGAGCATGTCAAGCTCCGCAACACCCACGAACACTTGTATACTCCGTCGCGTGGTCGTGAGAACGAACCGGACATGTCACAGTCACTACGTCACACCTCAAGAATCCTCCCGTACCTACGCATCAATTCGCTCTTGTGGTAGCTTTCAGCGCAGATCTGAAATAGGTAGTTACTGGATTGAAGAAGCCCCAACGGAAACCGACTGATGCGTTTCTCGATGATCGTATTCCATATCACAGTTTTGTAATGGCCTTTCCCACCCACAGCGGTATTGACTGTCGATGTTCGGTTTGATATTAAACCACTCGACAAGACAAACTTCAAGTCCGGAATATCGGTTATCTCATCTAACTGGTCATCTTCAGGGGTAGAGTAAACAACACACCTAAGTCGGTACAGGTACCCCTATACACTTGGTGCTTGGTGTGTGGTATCACAGCTGCGTACTTATCACGCTATTACATCCCTGTTTGTCAATGCAATGGCTGGATGGCCGAGCGGTCTAAGGCGCTAGACTCAAGAACAACATTCTTCTGCACTAAGTGCGGTGTATTCTAGTATCGCAAGATGCGTGGGTTCGAATCCCACTCCAGTCACTTCTTTTTTTTTTCATTTTCATGATTTCCTCTGTTTTGTTTATTTGTTAATACTCTCAGCGACAGCATGCTTCAGCTGTTTTGAATTGCCCGCCTCGGCATTGTGGTTCAGCACTACTGGTAGAGGAGCTTGGGACTGGTTTTGGAGCAGCGAAAGTAAGTAGAGTCCGTTCACAATGCCATTTCCAAACAGGACATATCGCTCGCGAGATGCTGGAAAAAGAAAGCTCCGTTTTTTTTTTTTTGTTTTTTTTTCCCCTCGCATAGTCACATAGTGTCCTTGCAGTATCAATCATGATGTCCAGGTGACTGCCACTTCGTGATATCTGACCCATTCCGTCCGTGCCTGTGTTTGAGTTGACGTCAGGGGCTGCCAAAGTGCCCTCCCCTCTGCTGTCGTAAGCGCTTAGACCTCTGAGTCGCAGGGCAACCGTGATGGAATATGCGGTACCGCCCGGGCGAAGACTCGGGATATTCAAAATCACCGTCTTTCATACAATCTCTGGCAGGCATACATGAATGTTGCAGTATGCCTACAGATTATGCCTGATATCCTTGGAACCTCAAATCGGATGCCCCGATTTCTGTTTAAGCGACTTCACCAGCCGCCAAGCCCCACAGAACATTCTCGTCTGCTTGGGTCGATGGGAATGGCCTTTGCGCTTCCCATCGGAGTTTCTCGCCTATAAAAGCCCTACGTTGCAGTGACTTTTGCGGGAACGAAAACTTCCACTTTCGTCAAATTTTCCAACACAGGTTGAACAAAATGTGTTGTCTTCAATTGTGCTCCAGCTATTTGAGCAGGGTCTTGGTACGTTGAGGAACAAAAAGTATGACTTGACGTTGTTCTACAACTTGAACATCAAACGGTCTCGCGTGCGTTCCATTGCCTGCGCACGAAGCACGGCATTTTGGATACGCTTATACATCTTATGCTCTGAGACGGTAGGTATATCTCCATTCTCGTCTGTTCAACCGGATTTGTTTGGGCCTTTCAACGCTTTTGCTCCATGCGGTCTGGCTTTCATTCCATCCGAAGAGCAACCCGAGCCCCGATGATTCTCTGGATCAACCTCAGCGAGCAGTGTCCATCATTGCCCAGCATCCAAGGGGACTGATCTATGTTCAAAAGGTGGCAGACATGCAGGTATCGACATGGTACAGCAGTGATAGCTTGACCAAATTGTAGCGGCCTAATTCACATCGTGTTTGGGCGCCGGGGGTGGCAACCGACGCGGAGGTTCCTGTGACGGCAAATTGCGATAGTAACCAGATATGTGGTGCGGGTGAGTGGGATAATTGTCCCAGCCGTTTCGCTGCCTCAAAAAGTTGTCCACTCGTGCCTCTCGGCCCAGACCGGCCGTTTCACCGTACCGTTGCTGCATCTCCATTTTGATAGCGGCATGCTTGTGCTCTTGGTCGTCCACAAGAGCGACGCCACTCTTTACGCCTTGCGTGGCGTGCTGCCAGCTGCCCATTATGATGAAGAAAGAAACGATGGCGACGAAGGCGCCGTTGGATACGAAGATGGGTTTTTGCTGCTGGCCAGTCCCTCCCGGGTCTTGCTCGTTACGCCATTGTTCCCAATCCTCCCAAGTAGCGTTCATGCTCGCATTACCGGGACGGCGGCGCCAGGCACTGTGATTCGAAGGGACGTCGTCGTTGCGCAGATCCGGCAGATCCGGATGGTTGCTCCAACCAAGATCGTAGAGATCGTACATGCGGCGCTTTTGCGGATTGCTTAGAATATCGTTGGCGGCGACAACGAGACGGTAGCGCTCAAGCTTGGTTGGGTGAGAAGTGTCGGGAAGCCCTGTATGGGGTTGTCGGTCCGGGTGGTAAAGCTTCACCAGCTCGTGGAAGCGCTTCTTGTTATACGGATCATTTTTGCTTTGCCCGAGTATCTCGTAAGGTGTAGGGTTTTTGGACGCGGGCCAATATAATGCGGGGTGGTCTGTCGGCGGCTCCGCGTCTGCTGCGCCGTGATGTACCGAAGCGAAGAGGCGGGTTTGGAAAGCTCCTCGGGCGGTCGGAGCGATCGGACGAAGGTCAAAGAGGACGGGATCGACGGCCAAAGGACCACACGGCCGACTTGATGGTGTTGCTGCTGCCCGGACTAGCGTGAGCGAGCCATGGGCCGCGCGGGCGGCATTGCCGGGGCAGCTGATGGCGGCAAATTTCAAGGAAAACATGGTGACGGCTTCAAGTAGTCATGTTGGAGCTCACTGAGGCTGATAGAGAATCATGGCTCCAGGCGCGACAATTCAGTGTGCCTAGACTTAGTAGTCGATTATGAGTGGGAGTCGGGAGGAGATGGGCGATGGGGATGGCATACAAGAACGGTGTTTGGTGGAGGGTGGGAAACCTGGAATGGATGATGTCGATATGCTGCTGCCCTGGATATGCTGGGAGCTCAGTGTCAGACATTCATTTGACATTGCCTGCCAGCAGCACCTCTGAGTGTGGGGCAGTTCCCGATTACCGCTAAAACCAAGTCGATTTGGATAGGTACAGTGGGGCGCCAAAAAAAACGAACGTTTCTTTTTTACCCGCAAAAAGGGCCAAAACTCAACTTCTTCTACTCTTAATTTCTCAACGTGGTTTATTGCAAAACTCACTCCACGTTCTAAATAGAGATAACTTTAAGAGGAGATACTAATGCAAGTTGTCCGAAAAGATACACTCGAACGGGGGGCAAAAGCGTAAGTACTAAAGTCACTTTCCGAAAAGTATCTCAGATTCTATCCACTATAATGCACTCTAAATGCACTATAACCAAAAATCCTTTTCAAACTCTCATTTGAACAATTGTGATTACACTACTAAACCAATGAAGTCAATTTCATTTATATATCTGGGGAGTATAACTATTTAACTCTGTCCTCCTTTAGTGCATCTGCTTTTGAAAGGTAGTTGGCATGAAAACTAGGGAGTGATAGAGTTGAGTTTTGGCCCTTTTTGCGGGTAAAAAAGAAACGTGTTTTATTTTTGGTCCGGGACTGTACCCTTAAGGGGGGGCTAGCCTTTTTACAGTAAAGCTGGCGCCCAACTGCAAGCCATCTGCAAGCCCACTGTAGCCTCTGGGCGCTCAGAGTGGGTATGTGAACGTGGCTACACCTGGCACAAGGTGTGTGCAGGAGGCTGTCAGCTGTAGGGCGCTCGCTTACAAACCTAGATCGGGTAAGGTGGCCCGCCGAGCCCGCTAAAGGGGGAGCTAAGGGGTATCCAAATCGAATTGAAAAAAGCGGTACTACTAGACTTAGTCGAATGTACCTCTCTGTAGGTACCTATGTACATACTTGACACTGGGCACGCAAGACGGCAGTGAAGAGACGGGCATGATGTACACATTCATGGATCTGACCGTGCTGGAAAATATCGAACTGTTTTCCAATTGTCAAACTTTTTGTCAACTTTGATCATTACTTTGTCCAATTTCGGCTACCTACGTAACAAAGCCCAGAAGGACGTCCATGGACGGGATGTCGCCCGCGATATCCCACCAGTGCGCCGGATGACGTCGATATATACAATGTAGAGGTACGCTAGGTACACTGGGCCACCACCAGAACTACTATGCAGTGTACACTACCCAGGCCAACAGAGAGGAGGCACAGGCAGCGGTCATAGTGTAGGTACACTAGTAGAGGTATAAACCGAATTGCCCCTGAAGTGGGACTGGAAGGCGATGCCGCGGCCGACTTGTGGCCTATGAGTGGCGCCCCCCGCCGCCTTCCATTATGAGACGAGATACACTACACTACGCAGGTATGGAAATGGAGGTCCCGTTCGGTCCCGTCGTGGTGGACACGCTGCTGATTGTGCGATACACAACTGGACTGGAAGGCGCAGGCAGGGTTCGGCAGGGAACATCAAGGGAACACGTGATCCGAGACCCTTTCGGCAGTGGAGTGAACAGTTTTGACGAGGAGAGGAGACTGGACCTGGGACCTGGACGCTCCGGCTCCTTCGTCCACTCACTCGCCCAGTCCTAAACAGCACTGAATCATTCACGACTTCCGCACCGCCTCGCCTCGTCCAAGCTTCGGAAGTTTCCCTCAAACTCTCTGCCTTTCTGCCCCGCTTTCAGACGACGACCACCACCACCACCACAACAACGACAACACTTCAATCACAACAGAACAGAAACACTTTGAGCTCGCTGCAAAGCACCATCTCGTCCCACTCTCCCAACGGCATCGCACACGTCGCTTTGATTCGCCCTTCAGTTTTCACAGGCCAATCAAGTCCCAGCCGTCGACCCCGAATCGGATTCCTCGCAGCCTCTCCCACAAAAGACGTCGCTTGACTTCGAGGCATACAGGCAAAATCAAACGACTGAGAACGTCCTTGGTGCTCCCACACGCAACGAGCCTCCTCGCGACCCCATCCCCATCCACCGCCGTCTCATCTTTGCCCCACGACCGCTCGCGACAGGCCTCCGCCTCCGCCTACAAAGCTACATCTGTCTGGCTCTGCTCACCGTCAACAGACCGAAAAACAAAAGAGAAAGAGGGGATTCCCACCCACAACTAGTGCTCCTCTCCCCTTGTCAACCACTTGTCCATTTCGCTACACACACCCGGAGACGAAGCCATCGCGCTCTACGCTCTCCTTTCTGCAACATCTGAGCCTCGACCACGGGTTCCACAACCGAACAACGACCATCCGGCAAAATGTCCGACCAACTAGCGGATCAGTTGAAAGCTACTAGTCTGAGGTAGGTTGACCGCCTTCCCTTCTGTCCCAAACCCAGCTGACATGTTTTTGATAGCTCAGGCCCGGAAGACTGGAAAAAGGGACTTAACCTACCTGCCAGGGACACAAGACAACAGACCGAGGATGTTACAAACACGAGGGGTCTGGATTGGGAAGACTTCATACACGACAGGGATCTCTTGATGGGCATTTTCGAGGCTGGCTTCGAGAAACCGTCCCCGATTCAGGAAGAAGCGATCCCCGTTGCCCTCACCGGCCGAGACATCCTCGCACGCGCAAAGAACGGCACCGGCAAGACCGCCGCTTTCGTCATTCCCGCCCTCAACAAGATCAACCCTAAGGTCTCCAAGATCCAATGCCTTATTCTCGTTCCCACCCGTGAGCTTGCCATGCAGACATCCCAAGTCTGCAAGACGCTCGGCAAGCATCTCGGCATCAACGTCATGGTGACAACCGGCGGAACTGGCCTGCGGGACGACATTGTGCGTCTGCAGGACCCCGTACACATCGTCGTCGGAACACCAGGTCGTATCCTCGATCTAGCTGGCAAGCAGGTGGCCGATCTCAGCGAGTGCCCAATGTTCATTATGGACGAGGCTGATAAGCTCCTGTCGCAAGAGTTTACCCCCGTCATTGAGCAGCTCCTGCAGTTCCACCCCAAGGATCGTCAGGTCATGCTGTTCTCCGCCACTTTCCCTCTTTCGGTCAAGGATTTCTCGGACAAGAACATGACTAGCCCGTACGAGATCAACCTCATGGACGAGCTTACGCTCCGCGGTATCACTCAATACTATGCCTTTGTTGAGGAGAAGCAAAAGGTTCACTGCCTCAACACTCTGTTTTCCAAGCTGCAGATCAACCAGTCCATCATTTTCTGCAACTCTACCAACCGCGTCGAACTGCTTGCCAAAAAGATCACTGAGCTTGGATACTCGTGCTTCTACAGTCATGCCAAAATGGCTCAGCAGGCGAGAAACCGTGTCTTCCACGACTTCCGCAACGGTGTTTGCCGCAACCTGGTCTGCTCGGATCTCCTCACCCGCGGTATTGACATTCAGGCAGTGAACGTTGTCATCAACTTCGATTTCCCCAAGAACGCCGAGACGTACCTCCACCGTATTGGTCGTTCTGGTCGTTATGGTCACCTTGGTCTTGCTATTAACTTGATCAATTGGGATGACAGATTCAACCTTTACAACATTGAGCGCGATCTTGGTACAGAGATCCAGCCCATTCCTCAGACCATTGACAAGAGCCTCTACGTGTACGAGAACCCTGAATCGATTCCCCGGCCCATCTCGACCTTCAAGCCTATTGCCCAGCAGCCGCAACAGCAATTGCAGCAATCGCAAAGGCCTCAACAGTCTCAACAGCAACAGCATTTCTCAACACAGACACAGCCGTCAAACCAGCTCCCGCCTCAACAGGGCAACCAACAACTTGGCTTCAATCCTCAAGCTCAACAGCCTCACAGACCCATCCCCCAGGCCCAGGGTGATTGGCAAGGGCAAAACGGTCGCCAAAATGGCACAGGTGCTTCCAACAACCAACCCAGACCCACCAACTACCAGAACAATCGCGGGCAGCCCGGTAGCAGCCGCGGAGGTCGTGGACGTGGTTTCCAGGGCCAGGGAGGCCGTCAGAACCAGAACTACGGTGGTCAGCGCGGTCCTCGTACCCAAGGTCAGGGCCAGCCTCAGGGTCCACTGTCTGCCCAGTAGGGTAAACTCTCCCAACAAGTTTTGGAAGGAGGGGGATATGTGGTAATGTGAGGAGGTGTGCGACCATGCATCGCTTCCACGTTGTTTTGTCTTTGAATTGTACATATTAGTCGTCCTTTTTTTTCGGCCATCTCTTTCTGTTCCTCCCGAACTGTGAATGGGCTACCATGACGGCAAGTGTTGTCCCTCGGCCTGTCAGGTTTGCGTTTACGCTACGGCAGACTCGTCTATCACACTCTTTCTGCCGACCCTGCAAACAGTTCAACGACATGCACGGAACTGTACTACGACACATTCTCTTTTGGAGTTTGCCCCATTTCAAGGATTTTTCGATACGGTCCAGCTTCATCCTGTTCGCATTCACGGCTTACAACGCTTCGGCATGGGCGCGGAGTCTTGGGTGGTGTGGGGTTTATACGTCTTTGTTGGCTTCATGGCGGAAGCGGCTTTATACTCCATGAGGCGCTGCGAGATTTCTTTTTCCTCCATTGAAACGCTTCCCATCCCTTATACCCAACACAGTTCCTCGTTCCTCGGATTTCCAGCCAATTTCACCTCTCGATCAAGACACACGCGAGCAGATCATTTTCTCATTTTGGCTCTCACATTTTCATCAGTTGATGATCACACGACTCAATAACATTGGCTCTACAGGCGGATCAGGCTCTATGGATCACAAAAAGGTGCGCACGCAAAACTCAATACATGACGGATGGACGGGCTTTTTGTCATGGCTGGCGGTTTCACAGTTATTTCGTGTTAACGGAGGAGGGGTCGTGTTTTGTTCGTTTTGGTATGGTGGGCTCACATAAACGGCGTTATGGGTTCGGATTTTGGACGGCGCGTGGCGTGATGGTCAGCCAGGGTCAGCTGGCTACAGTTGATCATGGCTTGGAACGGATACCATTTTTAGGTTGCGCCTCGCGGGTTGTCGTTTTCTTTTTTTTCAAATATTTGGACGACTTGGGGAGGGGAGGGGAGGTATGGATTTTGAGAGCGATCTGCAGTGTGCTAGATGCATAGTGGCGGAAGGAGATATCGACATATAGATGGTTTGTCGACGCTTTGCAGGACTGGCGGCTGTCTGCACCGTGATGAGACGGGTGGCCAGGAACGGCTTGAACGCGATTTGGTCCTCACTCGAGCAAGAATTGGTGGTGACGTCGTAGGATGGTCACGCACTGGTTCTTTGCCGATGGAGGAAGCGAACTGGGAAGGAATGGTACAGCGGAAGGAAGGATTGGAGGATGTTTGAGGGGTGGGAGGATGAGACAAACATTCATCTCGACAGTTGGAGTTGACGGGAGCGGGGATGAGTGGATGTTCAGTTGTGGTTGCGAAGGCTATGTTTGGTGTTCGTTCGGGAGGCTACATCCAGCGCCATCCACATAGCTGGCTGTCCGGCGAACCTTGTGGCAATGCAACCATGACACTGCTGCACGACGCAAAATCCCTGCCGCAAGATTGTTTAGCCGTTGCTCATGCACCGCCTTTGCCCTTGTCCGGCCTGTGGTGTTTGTGGACGGCTGGCATCCGCCATTGTGGAAAGGAGGCATTTTTGGATTTCATCAATCCGTATGCCACGACAACAACCATCACCTCCGGAGCCTTGGTACGAATCAGAAGTCATTGGCTCAGGCACGACGTGCAAGGGTGCCACCGCTCTACGAGGCATCGAGAGGCCGGATGAGAAAAAGAGATGAAAACCACGATAAAACAACTGGAAAGGAAGAAAAGAAGGGGGAGACAGCCCATCAGATGGACACGATTTGATGATCACGGATATGCGACCTGGCGAGCATGGACCGTGACGATTGGTGGACCTCTGGACAAGGTAGATAGCATAAGATGTGCACATGAATGTTATCTTTTGTCTCTCATCACATTTCTCACGATTCTGTCGTCATTTGTCGTTGTGGTTTCGAGTTGTTGGTTCAGCTTCCATTGAGAACAAAAGCTGATGCGCGGGCTCGTGGAGCCGAAAGTGAGGAATAGCACCGGAGGCCGCGCTCGCCGATGGAACCGAAAAAATGGAAAGAAAAAAAAAGGTAAGTCAAGTTGATCCGACCCAGGCTCGATCTGGGGACCTTCAGTGTGTTAGACTGACGTGATAACCAACTACACCATCGGACCGTTTTCAATGAAAATGGGGTTCAAGAGTTGTGCTCAAGTACGCCACTGCCTCAAATTTACCACCTTGAGGATACTCCCCATCGCTAACCGGAAAGAACCGACGTGATACAGACACACAAGAAGCTCTGTCTTCATGCCTGCCTCAACCATGTTCCTGATGGAGGTGAAAACTCGTGTCACGAACTGCAACTAAATTCTACTCAGATTCCTCGATCAGTTCGTGGACTCTTACTGATCTTTTGCGCGATCTTCCGCGATGTTTTGCGACCAGGCCTCCGATGGTCTTGAGATGATAAAGTCATCCAAATCGCAACACAAGCTCGTCGTTTTCCTTTTTGAGAAGCATTTCCGCACTGAGCACGACGCACACAAAGGCAGGCCATGCTTTCCCCACAAGAATGCGGAGGTATCGTCGCCATCATCTGTTCGGCTTCATGGCGTAAAAGAAGACCGCCGGTTGGCCAGTCTGCCATTTCTCATCAAGAGAGGATGCCGTGGGCTTGCATCCTCCACCCCACAAGAGGAACAAAGTGTTCATTCGATGCCTATCAGCACCATCTCATAACGGTAGGGGGCGGCGGGATGTTAGCCAGATGCGATGGGTAGGTAGGCATGGCAAACAAAGAACGACAGCCTCCGGTACGTGGACATTTGCCTTGGCCCGCAACGCCACCTGCCGGATCGCCATTCTTGCAAAGACCTTCCAGAACTACACGCATCGGGAAGCCCTCGGGGTTGGGAATTTCACGGTGTCTCTTGTCCATCGCGGTCTAGGCACTGTTCAGCTGTCGATTATGAACACGTGGACCTAGCACTCCCGCCTCACCTCTGCCAGCTTCACAAGTCCAGTCAACAGACTACCTACACACTTCTTTGTCCGCCCTGCGAAGCCAAGCCACGTCTTTGTCCCCAACTCTGCTCTGACTACACGATCGAGTCTATGCAACCCATTTTCCATTTTCCTCTCCAAAAAAAAGGACTGTCCCCAGCAGACACATTGCCCAGTTGACAAGTTGATCTTCTCCAATAGGTTTTCGGCAGGAAGCGAATGCTCTACGACCCAATCCCCGGTTTTTCAGTTTTCAAGACATTTCTTTACAAGAAGATTTCGAACTTCATTCATCCGAGACACCATTTAGGACCCCCAAACGATTAGGCGATATCCCGAATAGAGTAAAAGATCGGCCGGTTCCAACTATACCAGCAGTGGTCAAATACCAGTTGATGCTCATCTAAGTGCTCGACTCGTTACCAGAACATGGAGGTGTCTCCGCCCGGTCACTGGCGTCCGGTGGCCAGCGCTGCCGGGCCTGTCGATTATATCCTTGCCGGCATATCGACAACATTGGGCACAATTACACGGTTTATACGATCCGTTCGAAACGCGCATGCGGACCTTTCTTCAGTTACCCGAGAGCTTTCCGACATGCGCCTTTTGCTTGAGCTGCTGCGTGACGAACACAGCATTCCTCTCTTATTGCAAGCGCAGGTACTGTCGCTTCTGGAGGATTGCGGTAATGTGCTTAGTCGGATAGAGGACACTCTAATGCAGTGTCGTGGCACAGATGAATGGGTATCCTCAGGAAAGGCAAAAATGGCGGAGGTTCGAGGGGACATTGAGACGTATCGGCGTGCGCTGGGACTTGTCCTTGATGTTGTGAATTACCATCAGTAAGTTTTGCCTCACTTCGTTCTTCACCCGAGATGCTCTTTAACCTGACCTTTTTTTTTGTTACCTAGGTCACCATCCAGTTCCGACACCAGCGACTCCAAAATCTCCAAATGTCAGATAACGACCGAAGTAGACCGGTTACGCAGTCATACTGCGTTGACAGGCCTCGACAATAGGAACACTTGGCTCGACCCATACATGAATGCCGTGATCAACTGTCTGGAAACCACTGGTGCTGATTCCCCTGTCATCAAAGACGATAGCCCTCTCAAAGACCTGTGAGTAACATGAAATCTCAGCAATGTCACGCGAAGGCCCGCTAACAAAGCCGAGAAACAATAATTTAACGTCCACATCCGTTGTCGATGTTGTACAGAACGGCGTTAGATCTTTAGACCTCGACTCACAGCAACCGGTGAAACCTCCTACCGGCCCAACGCACCAAGAAGGAAGACAGTCATCGCCAAAGTATATCATAAGTAGCGTCTACGAATCAGCGGGACCATGGTACCCAACCGGAGCCATAGCGCTTCCCTTCTATAGCGGCGGGGAGAACCCTGCATCGACTGCTTCAAGTCCAAGGAGGGGACCCCAGCAAGTATCCCCACGACTTCGAAATACGCCTCTGGATCCCTCGAGACATGCCCCAACACCGGAGTCACCTACATCCATACAGTTCTCACAAAGAACACAGTCGCCCCCTTCTAGCCAACAAAGCTGGGACCAAGGTTCTCCATCCGCGAGATCCGAACCTTTTGAAGCCAGCTATGTACCACACCAGGATTTGCGAGCTGACCGATGGTCCGAACCTCAGCCAGTTCAAAATCCCGAACAATATAGGTTTACATCCACACCAAAATTATCACATCAAATGCTACGCGCTGCAACAGCTGGATCTGTTGGAGCCTCTTTATCGCCTGGTGAAAGCTCGCGAGGTTATTTCCCCAACCTCCAATCATCCGGGTCGTTGGGGTCAGGGGCCTACCGCGTCGGTTACGATAGTGGGATCTTCCCATCAACGGCCGCGCCGTCTATAGCTACAATATCGACTGGCACATTGTCAGCAAGTACAAGTACCTTATCCCCGGCTACTATACACGACTCTCGCTGGTCACCAACGCCCCAAGCCCAAAGCCAACAATGGCCAGCAAACACCACTCCTCTCAGTCCTCCACCTCAATGGTCCCACGGCAAGTCAACAGATCACGTCACTGCATATAAAAGCAGCACAGCAACTGCGCAATCACACCGAGCCGAGCTTGTGCCTGTACGACATCTTACCGACAAGGGCAAAGGCTCCGACGTCTTCCATATCGACTGTTCGCCAACAGCTTCTTATTTGGCAACGAAGCATTCCAACAACACAGTTAAGATATGGGCGATTGCGAAGAACACGGTGCATAGCACCATCAAGATCAAATCGTACGTACCGGCGCAGCCTCGTTCAAGAGAGTACTTTGTCCGGAGCCATTCAATCTTATCCGAAGGTCCCACGTCCCCTTGCTTTATAGGCATCACTACGCATTTTGGGTTGGACCTCGAGATCTACAACTTCACCAAGGGAGGATCCGGAAAGAAGGTTCAGGTTCTTGACGAAGCGCACCGTTGGGCTGCCAGCCACAAACTTGACAACAGTTACGCCCCCCTTGTAATATACCGGCCCGGGGCTGACCGGATCGATCGGTACTTTCTTTCACGCAACCCGGGCGCTAAGAAGCCCTTCTGGGAAGATGCAAGCAGCTGCATTGATCTGACAAAGGCTGATCTTCCTTTTCTTCCCAAGTATCCCGAGCTAGCCTTCTCCAACGACTCACCCTTCCTGATAGCTGCCGCAGGCCCCAGACCTGGCGACCCGCCCAGGGACATCAACTCAACCATCCTCCTCGTGGCCTGGCATCTTACTCCTGTCCAAGAAGCCAAACTTCAGGCCCGTAGTCCCGTTAACAGCATCCATTCGCACATCCAAGAGTCCGGCGACCCGAAGCGGCACAAAGCCTACCGCTTCTGCGCGCCCGCTTACACGCAACTACAAACGGCTCTTCCCTCCGTCCTCGTCTCCCACGGCAGCGTGACCGTCTCCATCTGGATCCCCGCCAGCCACGTCAACATCCCGCTCCCCGGCGGCAAGTTCAGACAAACGCGAGTTCCCACGCCCGAGCGCTTCGTCCTGGTATGGGACATGCCTACCAACACCACCAGACTCATTCCCATTCCCAACGTGCAGGCGTGTGTGTCGCCAGACTGCCGGCTCGTGGCATACTGCGATCCTGAGATGCAGAGATTTGTCATCCTCGACGTGGCGACGGCGGAGGAGGTTTGGAAGTGGCCGGATGCGGCAAAGGTGAGCGGGTTTGCGAGCTTTGGGCAGTTTGAGGCCATCAAAAAGATTACCGTGTTTGAGTTTAGTCCGGATGGAAAGTGGTTGATTGTGGGCGATGCGAGTGGGGCGCTGGGCGTGTATGAGGTCAGGGATTTGGGGACGAGGTTTGAGTTGCTGGATCAGAGTTCGCTAAAGGGAGTCTCGGAGTTTGGAGGGAAAGGGAGGCTTCCAAAAGGGAATGTTGCGGAGCTGATGTAGGCCGTGGGGATATGAGCCTGGTGATGGTGGACCATGGTGTAACGTGTATGCAAGTAATTTACGAGATCGGATATATCATGATCGGGGAGGCAGAAACGAGAAGGGTTTACTGCATAGTCATATTTGAGACGAGCCACAAGAAGATCTTGTCAACTTGAAATTATAATAACATTGCCAACTTTCAAGCTGGAAGAAAGTATCTACTGGTTCTTTGACAAAACAGCAGTGCCTGCATTCATTCGGGGTACAGTCTGCGGAACAATATGAACAACCTGGGGTAAAAAAAAAAAAAAATTGACCAGATGAGAAGGAAAATGAGCCTATTTCAAGGAGAGAAAGAAGAAGATTTGTGGTGAAGGTAAAAAGAAAGTGAAAAAATTGCAAAAAGTTTGGGACCTGGGAGGCTCGAACTCCCGACCTCAGGATTACTCCGGTATTTACACCGGATCATAGTTAGATATGAGACCTGCGCGCTAGCCAACTGCGCCAAGGTCCCTAGCGACCTGTTGTAGGTTGTTGATGATAAAACGCGCCAGATGCAGCACTCAAGTAGGGTTTTGTAATGAGCCATCGCGACACAACCGATTTTCAGTATCTGGACGGACACTCGTCATTTTCGGCGGCGCATGTGTTTGTATTTGTTGGTATCAGAATGAAGTACTGTTTTCAAGGGCAAATGATTTGGCGTTTTTATTGTTGGATTTTTTTGCCTTGCTCATAAGTCGTTAGTGTCTGCCCGGGGCCGGCGAAGTATTGTGCATGGCCACTTGCACCTGCTGCGTGCTATTCAGTCTTTCAGGCAGGAAACTGCAAATCGGTTTTCCAGCGTTGCTCACGGTTCGTGGGTAGAATGAAGGGAGTGGGTTGGTTGATTAGGCCAACTGACGGTTCCTCACCGTGACGGCTGCTTAAATACTGCAGCAAAGCCCACCAAAATCCTCAAGCCCCATTGCACCTTCCAAGAGACCAGACGGGAATACTGTACATGAAAAACCCCACAATACAGGAGAGGTGATATCTTCAAACACAGAAGGAAGCCATTGGCTGTCAAGGAAGGAGCTACGGCCAGAGACAGTCAGAAGCGGGATGGCTGATCTGAACGGAGTAGGGCTTCCTCCATGGAAACAAATCGTTTTCGAAATCGAGATGTTACTCGTATCCATCCCACATTCAATCATCAATTCATCTGGACGTGCATCTGCACCCCACACAGACCATCGAAAACCAAGCAGGCCCTTGAAATCTAACCAAGTTGACTAGAATTGACCAGTCAAGCTTCCAACCTTGACTCGATTTTCGCTTCCCGATCAAGATGATCTCAAACAGAAAATTGTCAGACAAGCAATGGCGTTGGGGCGGTTCGTGCCACCCCATTTATTCTTCAGTCTCTTCTTTCCAGCCCAGTGCTGAACAAGCGGCACAATCCGTAGCCATCTTACAGAGCAAGTCCTCTCCAAATCATCACATTCTCCAATACTTCTCGTCGACCTTCTATCTCCTCGACAAACGGCTTTCGGCACCTCGTCTCAGCTACACGGAAGCAGCAAAAACGGCACATACTCTTATCATGAGTCCCAAAAAGGCCGAGCCTGACGCAGTGGCATGGCCGCTTTTCGGGCGGCTCCCCGCGGAAATACAAATCATGATCTTTCACGAGGCGCTCCGGAAGCCTCAGGTTCACTTCGTTAACGCGTCACGTCGTGAGGTTGACCCGGCCACATGGAAGCTGGTCCTGAAATCCAGGAACAAGAAAGGCGACACTTCTGGCTACCGCCTTATAGAAAATATCCAGGATGTTGCGCGCGATTCTCCTGTCGCGGCTGAAGCGATCCTCAAAAGCGCCCTTCAGCCACTTCTTCTGCCTATTCCAGTCCGCCCGAACGACTGGTGCAAGATTGACGCCGCCACGGATCTCGTGGTCTTCGAATTCGGTGTCGACAAATCGGGCAAACTGTGGCTTTGGCACCCACGAAACCAACTCGTCGATTTGAACCCTCTCGCCAGTCACATCCACTCCAGGCGGGTCCGTGAAGACCTGAAAGGGATCCGAAAGGTCGCTTTCGTTTACGGTGGGAACAAACAACCTCAGGCTGGGTCGAGCGAGAGTGTATTTCAGTGCTTGCAACATCACAATCGCGGACATGCGAGGCAAAAATTCTGCCCGGAGGAGCTGCTGGGATTTATTTACCAGCTATCTGACATCGAAACGGTCTATTTCATTCTCCACGACAGAGTAAATGCAAAAGCCGTGACAAACTATGCGGCCAGCTACTTTTCTGGTAAGTTGCTCACCCCATGAATTCCCCCTCGGCCCACATGGACCGGCACGTGTTTCCTTCACCTTGCTTTTATCCCCGTTCGCCGGACGAGTATCTCTCGCCTAACCAACAGTTACAGTCCCTGCCGCTACACGAAACACATTTGGCCTCAAGACTTTCTACTCCACAACAAGGAGCTACATTACTGTTCCCCTTCCTGAGTATCAGATAGGACCGGTACTCCACGCGACCTGGAAGACAAAGGATCGCATCTGGCCACATGGCCCATCACCGCCACTTGTCAACGCAGCCCGTGAAGCGGCTATAGCCCGTCCCCCGGATTCCAGAGAGAGACTTTATGCGGAGCATGTGCGCAAACTATCAGATCTAGCTGACGCACTGCACCATTGTAAAGAGGTCTGGCGCTTGGTTTTGGAGATGATTCAGCAAATACGAGCAGACCAAGACACCCCTCTGTCGCCGGACTGGCCCTTGCCAATCCCACCTGAAGTCAACACCGCCCAGTTCAGGACTCTCAAACAGCATCACAGGCAGCGCTACAACCTTGAGAACTTCACCAAGGAAAGGAGAGATAATTTGGAGTTCGGCATGTTGCTCATGGTGGATGAGACGGCTGTCTACAAGAGCGGGAAGAACCAGTCAGACCTGTCTCCATAGACTTTGCGAGTGGAGGGTTGTCCTTTCTATTTCAGACAAAGAATCACTGGGGTGAATTGGGACAAGTCGCGAATGAGGAATTAGCAAGCACCCCAGGGGTTTTGTTCACCCAAGGAAAATGGTTGCGAACGCTCTGTTTCCATCGCAGGGGGTTTCTTGCAAGATAGTTCTGGGTTTGGGATGAGCAAAGGTTGAACTTGCGTTTTCCACAGGTACAGCTGATACAGCTTGCGTCAGGTTGTTATTGCGGGAAGGTCCGCATGGGACTCGTGGGAAAAATATGCCTCAATAATGGCAAAAAGGGTAGAGCTCGATTTAGACAATAATGCGTCAACTTCTAAATGAAGACTGACCTCCCCACATCTTCCCACGTAAAGATGATAGTGTACCATGGACAGTGGTCCAAAATACCAACGCCTAACGCCTGTCAATGAGGTCTCCAACGAACGCCATATATGCCCTGAAACACCATCTCACCAGACACCAGACATGATTAACCTTAATCTCTCAAGCGTCAGGATCTGTATCCTCCTCCTCCTCCGTACCGAAACCACTGGTCCTCCTCCTTCTCTTCCTCATCATCCTTTCCCTCACCCTCATAGTCCGGCGCTCTATATCCTCCAGCCCATCATCATAACTACCGCGACCACTACTCCCACCAGCACCTGAGTTCCCAGCTCCCAAATCACAACTTGCACCATCTCCACCTTCCCAATCTTGCATTTCTTCATAAACCTCCTCCTCCTCATCAGCATCCTCCTCCTCTTCGTCCCTCCCTCTCTTTCTCTTCTTCCTCGACATCCGCGCCGTCGGCAGCCCCTCTAGTTCTACTCCCGGCGGCATCTCATCCATCCCCATCCCCACCCCCGAATCCATCAACACATCTTGAATAACCTCCTCAAAAGCACCCCTGACTCCCTCCACTATCCCCTCTCCCAGCATCTTCATCCGCCCCTTCCACATTTCGTCTCTCCTCTCCAGCGCGCTCCTGACTCTTTCCCTTAGCACTTCTTCTCCTCTCTCCGACTCGGAGCGCATCTCCCTGACGGCCTCCAACAACTCCCTCTTTTCCCGCTGGAGCAAGAGCGTCTCGCCGCGCAGTCGATCGCTGTCGATTTCGAGTTTCTTGACTAGCTGCAGGGCTACGCGTAGGGAGCTTTGGGCGCGGGAGAGGGAGGTTTGCAGGGTGGTGTTTTGGGTGGTGAGGGTTGCGATTCTTTCGGCGGATTGGAGTTGTTGTTGTTCTTCGGGGTTTGTTGGGAAACCTCCTCCTCTGTTTGAGTTGGATGATCGGGTTGGTGTGGCTTCCTCTAACTCCTCCTCGTTCATGCCGCCGTTGTGGTTATGGTGGAGATGGTGGAGATTGTGAATGGTGGTGGCTTCCGATGTTCGTCGCGAAGAAGAACTTGATGTCGACCTCGACCTTGCTCCATGTCGGGAGTTGGAGCATGGTGTTATAGGGAGTTGCGTGCCTGGGGTTAGTTTGTTGATGGGTATTACGGGCCTAGCTGTAGCTGTAGCTGTAGTCGTGGCCATGGTCATGGGGCTGGTGGTGCGTGGGGTAGGAAAGAGTCTTGTTGTTCCTGCTGCTGTCGCTGTTGCTGTCGCTGCTGTCGTTGTCTTCGGAAGTAGACGATGATGACGTGCTCGACTGCCCGAGGGAGGGGGTGTGCTACAATCCAAACGGGCACGAATAGCCTCGCTGAATTGTGAGGTTGTCAAGCTAAGAGCTTCCGTTTCTGATCCTGAGCCGGGGTCGTGATGCCGGAGATGGTGATCCAAAGTCATGTACTGCTGTTGCCCATCTTCCCCTCCATTTCCCCCCAGATCTTCGCCCTGCCTCATTGACAGCGCGGTGTGAAAGGTCAGATTGTTAGGTGTTTCTGGCGAACGTGGTTGTTGTTGTTGTTGTTGTCGAATAACAGCCGTCTGCCTCTCCGCCTTCTCTCTCTCCATTTCCACCAACTCCCGTGACCTCGCAGGGTTCCTCTCAGCGTCCACTATCCCACCACCGTCGAGCTCCAACTCTAGAGGCAACTCCAACTCCACGGTCTCGTCGTCCTGATGAAACCTTTCAATCGTCTCGTTCTTCTCCTTCAACTCGGCCCTGAGCCTTTCAATCTCCTCCTGCGCTTCCCTCTCCCTTTTGCGCCATTCGGTGTAGGCGTGATTCATCTTCTCCTCGCCTGAAGTGCTGCTCAGAGAAGCGCTGCGTTGGGTCTGGATGGTGTGGTGGCGCTTGTGGTGGCTCTGGCGAAGGGGGAGAATGTGGCTAGAGGCAGCTTCAGCGCTAAGATCTGCTTGGTTGGAGGTGCTGGGTTGCTGTGTTGATGCTAATTTTGTGGGAGCAGACCGTCGAGGAGATGGCGTGGCTGTGTTGTGATTCTTATATGTGCACTTTGAGGAGCCTGGCGCTGGGGAGGGGGGTTGCAACGATGTGCGCCGGACCATGGGTGTCAGTCCAGTTGACGAGAGCTCGTCTTCCGCCAAACCATTGACAGCGCCCGAAGAAAGTTGCAAGTGTGTTTTGTTGCCCCGGACGGTGGCGGTCTTTGTTATCCTATTCTTCCAGTCTCGCCGTGGTGTAGTGGGGGGAGTAGGTGGTGATACCTCTCTTGTGCATGCGACTGCAAGACTCCTTTTGATCGCACTTCCCCGCCCTACACCGGAAACACAAGGAGTGCGGCGCACAGTTCCCGT
The DNA here is from genome assembly GCF_000182925.2 of Neurospora crassa OR74A. NCBI lineage: Eukaryota > Fungi > Ascomycota > Sordariomycetes > Sordariales > Sordariaceae > Neurospora > Neurospora crassa. The sequence continues at coordinate 1,644,907 of NC_026507.1, forward strand.
CCCAGTTCGGCGTGTGCGTCTCAGCGCTATGGGGAGGTTCAATTCATCGATATCCTGGTTGTGGTCTGTCATATTTTGTCTGTTGAGAAAACTCGCTGAAGACAAATGGAAAGATATACGAGGGATAATCCCACATGAATAAAGTGGAAGGATACACAATGCAAACGGATGGACAGTATGAGAAGAAAAAGCAATGTTATCAGCCAGTTGGCAGCGAGGCAGAGAGCGAATCGGTTCACAGTTCTCCTTCTGAAAAGTGACAAGGTTCCTTTATATGCAGGACTGGTGGGCAAGGACATTGTAAGAGGACTCGGGACTTCTTAAAGATTTCACGGCAAGCCGGAATCAATTATGCCGTCAACTCGCATCACTGCCACGTCTTGAATCGACATTTTTTTCTTCTGATTCTTGCGGGCACAGACAGTCAGGCTGTGTGGGAATTGTTCATCCGTTGTTGTTGTTTGTTTGTTTTCCAGTTTGGGAATGTGGGGTCAAAACAATCCAACGAACGAGAACGCGCGACCCCCCTGTAGCTTCACAGTTCACCCAGACCTTCGGCATGGCATGTCTCATATGAATGTAGGGCCCCAACGCTGTTGTGTTGTTTGGAGGTTTTGTTGTTGTGGGGGGGATTGGAGCTTGTAAATAGCTATGCCATTCCAGTCAGCAGCTATTGTTTTGAGCGTAAACACTCAATGCGGGATCAGGCCGTATTATTTTTGTCGCAACCGTCAGAGAATCACCCAGATGGCCTTACCCATGGTCATCGAGTGAAAGGGGCCAAAGTTGGCTCTGTAAACCAAAAAAAGCAAGGGAGAATGCATCCGCGATTCTGGGCTTGCCTGCCATTGGCATCACCTTGATCACAACCCCTAAACATGACAAAGTACAACTCGATAAGATTGACATACCTAGTGTTTAACAGAACAGTAATATCCTTTTGACGCCCATTCACCATCCCCCCCCGTGTGCCATGTTTACCTCGAACAATACAAGACATACCAGTGATACCAACACCGAGGGTAGATTGAAATACCATCTCAATAGCCCTATCGCTTTCTTTTTTTCTCAATAGAGGGCCAAGATCCATCTGTTTATTCCTGGAGAGGCCCTACGCCGCAGAAACCGCATATCTCGGCAGCAGCGCCATCTTCTCCTCCGGACTGACTTCGCTATCCCCATATACCATGCGCATATTCTTATCCTTACTCTTACCCTTCTTCTCCCCGCCAGCAGAGTCCTCTCCCGCCCTGGCAGGCGCCTTGCTTCCCTGCTCCGCAGCACGGATAAGCTGATCGATCTCATCGCCCTGGGCCCCTCCTCCTCCTTGCCTCGCCGCGCCAGACACCAGTTCATCGACAGTCGAGGCTCCGCCGGGGTATGCACCTGGTGGCGGCACGGCGCCACCGTTGTAGTTGTTGTAGTAAGGGGGTCTCTGCGGGAGGGCTCCGCCCGTCGGTCTGGCGGGAAGATTGAAGCCCGGACCGCCAGGCGCACCGGGGGGTGTGGGTGTCGCGCCGGGAGGGGGGTAGACGGGAGGGTATGCGCCGACGACGCCTGGTTGTCCTGGGGGTGGGAAGGCACCGGGGACGCCGACGGGTGGGGGGTACGGGAATCCTGGTTGCGGTGGAGGAAAAGGAGATGCCTGTTGACGCAAATGGGATAGGTTAGCTTCGTCTACAAGTAATAATGGTGTGAGAACTTACGCCTTGCGCCGGGCTCTGTCCAGTAACCGGCGACACAGAAGCAGGCTGGGCTTTCGGCGCAACAACAGGCACCGGTAGCACGCCGCCATTCGCCTTTATCGCCGCGACCTTTGCCCTGTGGTCCGCCAACCTCTTCTTCAGCTCCTCGGGAGTTTCGATCTTGATCTTCTTGGCGGGTCCCTGGCCACCAGCTTGTCCCGGCGGGGGGTTACCCGTGGCGGCGTGGCGCTCGGCCTGTGCTGTGTAAAAGTTTGTGATGATGCGCTGGTTGTGCTGCTGGACAATGTCGTCGGGGACACCCTCCATGCCGAAGATCTCAATGTCGAGCCCTTGACGGTTGGGCAGCGCATTCTCAACCTTGTCGAGCGATTCCTTGTGCACTTGGTTCATGTGGACGGAGAGACCGCCGGCCGTGTTCAGTCGCTTGCCGCATCGGTCGCACTTGAAGTGCTTGGCTTTCTGGTGGGAGATCAGGAGCTTGAGATCCTCAAAATCACGTTCGCCTGGGCAGATCCAAGCAGCGTATTAGTCAAGATACACAAACAAATAGCTCAGGCAGATGGTACGCACAGTAGTAACACCATGGACGAGCAAGGAGCTCCTCGACGTCGGGGTGTCCTCTCTTCTTTTTGCCCATCTTGATTGATCTGTCGTTGTTTGTGCGATAGAAAAGAAAGATTACTCCAGTTCAGATTATCTTTGGCAAGAGTCAAAGTGGTGATGGACGAGTACGATGTGGGGTGGTCGTTGTCGTCGGCGTCAAATGAAGATGGGATGGGAATGGTTCGTTGTTCTTGGTGGGTTGGCGATGATGGAACTCCGACTGAATGAATTGAATTGAGCTTTTGGTTCGTTAGGTACCGCGGCGGCTGTCGCAGCGACGCGCGCGGACGACAAATGTTCAGCCACAGTACGGTAGCAGCAAGCTGGGTTCTACTTGATGTAACTGTGGCTTGTAGCGTCTCTCTGTCAGACTCAGCCACACCCATTGCACGTGATACCCCTCATCATCAACATGACCACCACCACCATCGGTCATCGGTGCACTACCAATTGAAGAGGTATCGTGAGTAGAATTTCGCCAAGTATATACAAGTAACATGTACTCAGGGACATGTTTATGACTCGCAGCCTTCTGCCAAGCAATGCAGAAACCGTCATTGGAGTATTGGACGAAAGAAACCAGAAGGCCATCTCCAACTTCACCACACCTCCGACCAAAGAAATATACAACGACAGGAAATGAATGCTATGCAAACACCCATCTAACCTAAAGTGACGACGCTTAACCCTTATCCAGCAGCATTGCTTCCATGCTAATTACGCTGTGCAATACGATCGCTCCCCCCATCCTTACTGCCACAGGGAAGAGCTCGACTTCTTACCAATCGGCCCAGCCCCAATGGTAATTCTCCTATTCTTACCATCAAATGATCCGAACCCGCTCAGCCTATTCGCGGCCATCGTCCCTGACGCAGAATTGTGATCTTCTTCACCTCCGTTTGGACTTCCCTTGCCGAAGCCACTTCCATTTCCATTAATCCCCATCCTCCTAGGTTGAGCATTCGTCAAACCAATGCCACTTTTCGGCCCCATCATCCCACTCTCCACCAGCCACGCGCTATTCGGACCCAAACTGGCCCTCCTAGCGGCCAACCCTGTCGTCCCGCTTCTAACAGGAGGCGACCCCGCGATAGTCGGCAACGGAATACCTCCCTTCCTAGTGGTAGCCACCGCAGCCGACTTTTCTAGACCACTGCCCTTCCGATGTCTCGAAATACCATTGGTGGCGCTAGCCAGCGGGCCGCCGCCCACGCCCATACTGCTTCTCCGCCCAGCTCCTCCAAGTCCCGGGTGGCCGCCCGCACCGATGCTAGCCCGGTGGTGAGCGCCCATACTGGCTCTTCCGTGCAGACTGCCTCCGAAACTGGCTCTGTGACCGCCGATGCTCGATCTGCCGTGGCCGATGCTGGCCCTATGCGAGACTTTGGCGATGCTCGGTCGTGACACCGCTGGCCCTGGAGTCGAAGCCGAGCCGTTACCGCCACCAGGGCCGTTTGGAAGTGGCGCCGCGCTAGACGCCCTTCGCTTGGCCTTGGCGATCGACGCTGCGGTGCCCGACATCAAGCTAAGCCTGTCGCGACGTTTCTTCTCCTGCAGGGCCGATCTGAGTTTGAGGGGGTCGATGACTAGGGAGTTATCCGAGTCCGTCGAGCCTCCAGAACCTGAACGGGGTGAGGTAGAGAGGCGGCGCGGAATGGCCGAGCCGAGTGACAATCGAGACGATGACTTGCGCGCGGTGACGGGTGGCTGGTTTTCGTCAACTTGTTGTAAGGAGGACGTAGTTGGCGGTTGTGGAATCTTGGGGCTTCCGTCGTGGTTGCCGCTGTTCATCGTGTTCGTTGTTGAAGGAGCCGCGTTCGACGTTTTGGCGGAGTATGATATCGGCGAAGAGTAGGCATTAGCTGCTCGACTTACGGGAATGCTCCTCAACGGCTGCGTTGGTTTCTCCTCGCCACCTCCGTTCTGCTGTGAAATAGAATTATTGCTGTTGGTTAGGTTCAGGTTAAAGACCGGTGGTGGCTGCGATTGAAGTACTCCGTTACCAGTGATAGTCGCTCCGGGGGTTGATCCAGCCAGTGAAGTCCTAGACTTGGACAAGAATCCGGCCTGGAACCGGTTCGGCTTGCCGATAGATAGCCCCGAAAGATCTGGGATCGATGACAATGCCGGGCCGGCCCCGTCGTCCATTTCTACGTCCTCGTCGGTATTGTCGCGCTGTGGAGGTGGAGGGCTCTTCATGCCGCCAAGGTAACTCGGCATCGGCGGTCGAACAGGCGAAATGCCATTCTCAGGCTCGCCCGGACTAGAGTCCCACTTCTGCGGCGTCTTCTCAAAGTCGGCTAGTGTTCCTTCTTCTGTTTCGTCGTCTCTCCATCGCACAGAATGCTTCTTCTTTACGGGCGTGAATGTAAACGAGGTGCCGGCCTTCTTGGATGATGCGTAAGCAACCTTTCTGGCCTTTACTGGTGAAAGATGAGGAACGCTCTCCCCGTCCCAGCTCTCCAGTTGCCCCTCTACATCCGCTTCCGGCTCCGTCGAGATGTCCATAGCAGTCTCAGTCGAAGTCGGAATTGCCGTTGTCAGCGCCGCGCTGGCGGAAAACATCGGTTGGGGAATCGTCTTTGCGCCATTAATCGCACCACTTTTCCTCCTCAGTTTGGGCACACTGAGTCCTGTTCCCTGGTACCCAGCCGTCGGAAGACTTCCATCAGGCTTGACGACCTGGCCAACCGCCTGAAGTCCCGTCTCCAACAGCCTGTTCACCATCGCCTTCGCATGCTCCATCGCCTGTCGCTCCTCCATCCTCAACAACTCCTCTAGGCTCGCCATCATCTCAAACTGCGCCATTAGTAATGTCTGTAAGATCGCTGCATCACCAGCCTTATCCTGCTCAACTACCTCGTGGTACGCATCGCGCATGAATCCTGTTCTTAGTAACTCCGCCTCCCGCGCGAGAATGTCCCTTTCAGTATTGCAACCTTCGCTGTTCCCGCCCATAGCAGGTAACTGCGAAATGCTGTGCTGAAGCGCTGTATCAAGGGCCCGCTCCCAGTTACACCTCCCAAGACGCTGGTGGACATGGTTTCTAGTGGATTCGAGCTCGTTTAGGATCCCGACAGCGGTCCTGCGGATGGTTGTCAAGGGAGCAGGCATCTCCTCCTCACTCGCGCACCCGCGGGCATCGCAAACGGAATCAAAGGCTGCAATCCAGGACGACAATAGACCGATCCTCCTCTCAATAGCGCGCTGCTGCTTCATGAGTCCGATCACCTCCGTGCGGTCCTTCTCAGCATGCTCGTAGGCGGCGTGCAGCCTGGCCAGGCCCTCTCGCACTACGGCATCGCGCTTTTCGCTCTGCTTGAGAAACTTTGCGAAGAAGACCTTTTCGGCATCGCGCTGCTGGGCCTTGAGCTCGTTGATGAGGGCCATCTGCTCATCAATCTTGACCAAAAAGTCCTTGACGTGGCGATTCACGTTGAACACATTGCGCGTGACCTTTGTCTGGATGTTCTTGGCCCGGTTCGCGTACCGCAACGTGTTTTGCGTTTCGTCAAAGTGCTCGCTCGACGGGCTCACGCATACAATCATGACCGTCTTGCAGTTTCCGCCTAGACTGAACTTGAGCAGCCTCGTCAGCTTGCTGTTTCGGTAAGGGACATGGTTGCTCTTGCGCGGGTCGCAGAGCGCATTGATGCAGCTGCCCAGCGCGAGGAGGGACTTGTTGATGTTGGCGCCCTCAAGCAGCCGTTCGCCGCGGTTCTTGGTTGCACTGGCGCGCTCGCTTCCAGCCAAGTCAATGATGGATAGCGTGGCCATGGTGTGGGGTTCATTGACGGCAGCGTTCCGGTCTTTTTGCGCCACGTTGATTTGCAGGACGGCATGTGAGCGTGACGAGACCGCGTTGGCGGCGGTGGGGGATACGGTGCGGTACTCGTTGCCTTGTACTATCATGTCCATGACCTCCTGCACATCCTTGGGCTTGTGGCTCGTCAGACCGGCGACGCTCACTCCTTGATTCGAGTCCTCGCGCAACATCAACCCTTGCTTGTTCGTGGCGCTGCCAGGAGGCACGAGCAGGTCCCGAATCGTCTCGTTGTAGATTTCAAGGTAGGAGAGTGTGACCTCGGTGTGTTTCTCGCCGCTGCGCTCGTTGATCTTTTCGAAGAGCTCCTGCATGGTGAGGAAGATGATGCCCGGAGATTGTGGCGTTCCGGTAATGGTGTGGGTTTTGCCGCAGCCGGTGGCGCCATAAGCGAAGACAGTCGCGTTGTAGCCGTCAAGGACACTATCCAGGAGGCCCTTGGTTGTGCCTTCGTAGACTTCCACCTGGGAGGCGTTCTCGTCGAATATTCGGTCAAAGGCAAAGACTTGGTCCTTGACTTTCTTGCCCATCGCTGGCACGACTGATCGAGAGAATTTCTGAATTGGGTTATCTTCTGGAGGATCGAAAACACTTGGCATCGGCGGACTTGTTAGCATCTCTGGTTTTGGATACCTCATCAGTCCTGCCTCAAGGGAAGAGAACAGCGAACCTACAGGCATCTATCGTCCACCACCTTGATTACCGGCCGGATTCCCCTCTGGTTGAGTTTTGGGGTTGGCGCGGCCGCCAGCGACCCGTCTCCCAGGAATACCGTACCCTCATCTCTTCTGACCCTGTATGCAATGGCATCTGTCAGCCTCGGTTCGTCCAGTCTGTCGAGCGCGTCATGTGTAAGACAGTGGTATTGCTCACAGTTGGGCAGCTTCTCTAATTGTAAACGGTCGGACACGAACTATAGCATACTTGAAGTCAGCCAGCGCATTCCTCTTTGAACAACAAAGCAAAACAAAAACAACAAGCAAGAAAGCAATGACACGGACCGCACAAGGTTGCGAAACATACCTGCGACCGTAATGGACGAAGCGTTCGGGTCTGGATAGCCCGACATCTTGGGGGTTCCTTATCCTCGCACCTCGACCTGTCTGTCTGCTGATGTCCGTAGCCGGCTCGGCCCACCTTCTTGTCCTTTGGTCCGCAGCCGGCGTCCTTCTTGTAGAGATTTTGGCTGCAAAGCGAGGGCCCGGGTAAAACAAAGGACCGGTATAGTATGTGTATTGGAATGCTAGGTAAGTCGGCAGGCAGTAGAGAGTGGCAGTTGGGTCGGGATATCGTCGTGTCTTCCAAGAAAGAAAGAAATAAGAGCGATACAGGTAGGTGATTTCTTTTGGTCGTCGTCGTCGTCGTCGTCGCGTACTTTGTAAGGTCGGTCGTGTCGTAAATGTCGTGGGCTATGTTTGCAAATGTAGTCTGTCTGCCTGTCTGTCGTAGTACGATAGTAGTAGGTTTTCGTTATAGTACTTGGTCCCTCCAAGGCGTTGAATGGTTGAGTTGTTGGTGATGTGCGATCCAATGGATGTTGACGATGGAGGGGCGGTGGTAGGTCACGCAAGAGTAAACAATAAGAAAAAGAGTAAAGAACAAAACAACAACCTATGGATGCGACGGACCCGTGATGCAGAACGGATGAATGCAGGACGCAAGGGAGAGAAGGAGAGGAGAAGAGAATGATGGATGCCCTGGACCTACAAATCGATTCCATCCAAGTGGAAGTTTCCACCACCGCGGCCGGCTCCAGGAAGGGAAGAATGGAAGGGAAGTGGAATGGAAGAACACAAGCGTGTTTACCGGGCCCCGCTGGTTGCTGCAACAACGATTTGCTGAGGTGGCAGGCTCCACTTGGATGTTAGCGTAAGTGGAAGCCCTGGCGCTGCCCGCCCTGGCGAGGGTCTGCCCACTGAAACAGGCTAAACTTTGTTTCACCACAGCGCTACAGCTGCAGCCAGCGTTGAACAAGTGGCTGACAGGTGCAATGACGGAACAGCGTTACAGCGCATCGGGCATCACTCATCATCACTTCCTCTTCCACTTCCACTCAGCTTCAAGTTGCAACAAGGGAAGTCCACAGAACACCGCCATTCGTTCATCTCGACCTCCATCTTTGCGCAGGGCATCCATCCACAAGCTGTGGTGTCAATGGCCCTAAGGTCATGTCACTAAGAAACAGAAATAGGTACACTGAACACATCGAACGCACTCGCTGCTTTTAGAGCTTCATTTTTCTATTTATCAACCTCATGCCTCGGCCGAAGCATCCAACAATGCCCATCTACCCTTATTCTATTGCTTCTCATACAACCCACCAAGCGTATCAACCTCCGCCAAAAAGCTGGTCTGGTTATACCTCCCCACCTGGTCTCTGCCAACCACGAAGCTCTCGGGCGGGCCAAAGAAGCTCTTGCGGACGCCGCCCATATCGACAATGATCTTTTGCACCATAATCCCCGGCATGAGCGCCCAGAAGCGGAGCTTGTATGCGCCCTCCTGAGGTACCGAAAAGGTGCTGGTGGTGTAGTTGCCGACGGTGCCCCACGCGCTGTCGGCGACGGCGTAGCCCCAGCCCTCGGGCATGTTGGCGCCGACGGTGGGACCGACGGGGCGGACCATCTTCGGTTCAGACGGGGTGGATGCGCCGGCGGGGTACAAGGAGATGCCGTATTCGAGAGGAGTCCACTCGCCGAGGTAATTGAGTGCTGGGGAGATGAGGACGGTCACGTTGGCCTTGGTGTGGTTGGTGAACAAGTAGAGGTCGTACTCGAGCGCGGGCGCGGTCTCGACGGTCAACTTCTCCGTCTTGAGAGGCACGAGACCGACGCCGCTGCCGCTGCGGCCGTACTTGCTCAGCGTGTGGTAAGTTACCTTGTCGTTGAGCTTCGACTTTTCCTTGGGCGGGATGATGGCCGAGTAATGGGCGCCCGTGATGGCGACGTGCCCGTCGGATTCGACGAAGCCCTTGGTAAAGTTGGAGGGCACGGATCGGATCTGCACGGGGACCTGGACCATGGGCCCGCCACCGCACGAGTTCGTGACGTTGATGTTCACGGTGCTGGAAAAAGGTGCCTTGGGCGCCTGGGACCAGTCAATCGAGACTTGGACGCGGGTATCGGATCCCTTGGGTCCAACTGTGCCATTGTACTGCGACAGCTTGACCCATGATTGCCATGGAGCCGCCTGCCAGGTGCAGTCCTTGGTACCACGAGAAAAGACGTCAAAATAGCGGGTAGCCGGGCCATAGGGATCCATGGGTGGGAGCGAGAGGTTGTTGCCGCTGTTGGCGTGGTACTTGTCGTCACCCGGGACTGTTGCGTTCGAGCCCTCAACACCGACACCAACGTGGCCAGCCAAAGACACAAAACGTGTCTGGACGTACACCATGGCAGGCAAGGTGTTCCTCATAGGCTGCTGCCAGTAGCCGTCATATCCAAGATGGGTTTCTGCCAGTCCAAGGTTAGCACAACTCCTACGAATTCCTTTTGACCACAAGAGTTCAACGTACGATCCATAAAGTGTCTCCACTTGCCGCCGAGCAAAGCATCCCAGCGCTCCTGCAACTGCCAGTCCTCGTCAGACGCCGCCAAAACCTGGTTGATCACCTCATTGGCAGAGTTGCGCTTCTGGCCAGAATACAGCAAGTTCTTCGCACCACCCGCATAGATCCTGTGGACGACCTCACCGCCAATGGCAGGATGAAGAATCATCTCGAAGAAGGCAGGCTTGTAGGCCTCGTCAAGCTTATCATAGACAGCCTGAGCATGGGCACGGAGCTCAGCCCACTGCTGCAGAACCGCGTCGGCCTCGTTGTAGTTGATGACCGAGTAGGTCTGAGGCTCGACGAGCTCAAACTTGCGTCTGCTGGCGTACATGGCATACTTGATCATGATATCGCCAATCTCATCGGCATACGTGGAGCCGAACTCGCGGGCAGCCCAGGTCTTGGCCCACTCCTCGGTGCTGTCAACATCCCATCTCTCCATGTCATAGCCCAGGTCGAACCAGTGGTTGATGGGGATCTCGTTCGCCTTCATATCACCAACGTTGACGATCCAAATTCTATCAGCGCCGCGGGCATACGTCATGTGCATCTGCTCCGTCGTCTTGGAAAGCTGCACGGTATTGATCCACTTGTAGTTGCGCGGGTCACCGACGTAATCAAAGTGGTAGTAAACACCAGCGCCTCCGGCACGAGCGGTCTCGTTGAGCAGCGGAAGTCGGCGGACATGGCCCCAGTTGTCGTCGGCCCACAGCAGAGTGATGTCGTCGGGGACCTCCAGGCCGGCGAAGAGGTAGGTCATGACCTCCTTGTACAGACACCACGCCTGCGGGATGGTAGTAACGTCGGATACACCCAACCCTTCGGCGAGGATCTGACGCTGGTTGTGGACCAAGGTGGTCAGCATGTCCACAATGTGGTCAACACCGAGACCCTCGATGGCCGTGTCACCGGTGCCGCGCATGCCCATCGTCCACAAGCTGTTGCGCGCATAGGGCTTGGCTCTCTGGACACCGTAGCGAAAGTAATCATCGATGGTTTCGTTGTTCAGGTTGTACGCCCAAGGGCCCTGGTAGAAATGGCCAAACTCGTTTTGCGCACGCATCATGGGCTCGGTGTGAGAGGTACCCAGGACGATCTCGAAAGCGTCGGCGAAAGGCTGGTTGCCCGGGTCATCCACCTCGAACATGGTTCCCCAGACAGCGGGCCAGAGGTAGTTGGCTCGGAGACGAAGCAGAACCTCAAAGATGAGGCCGTAGAAGGCAGGCCCGTAGCCGGCGCCATAGGGCGTTCTCCCCCAGTGCTCCTCGACCCAGTTGGTCAAGGCCGGCTGCTCGTCGTTGAGGAAGAAGCCTCTGTACTTGACAGATGGCGGCCCCTGGACCTTCTTCTTGTTGAGGGCGTAGATGTTCTTGTTCTGCCTGGTCGGCACGTCGGCCCAGAAATACCAAGGGCTGACGCCAATCTGCTCGCTCACGTCGTAGATGCCGAAGATGGTTCCGCGAGGGTCGCTTCCAGCAATAACCAGTGCTGAAGAACAGCCCTGGATGGGGTTTTTGATCACCTGGCTGGTGAAAGACTCCCACTTGCCCTTGATGGCCGACACATCGAGCTTCTTGGAGGCGATGAGGCTGTCGATAACCTCGGAATGTCCGATTGTGCCGGCAATGATGACGGTATCGGACGGGGAGGGGTCGGAGTAAGCAGGTCCGGTAAAGTTTGCGATTCCAGTGGTGCTGTACTGTTGAGCTGTCAGCTACCTACGTACCTAACTTGAACCGGCGGTCCAGGCTCTCTTGGTGTTCGCAAGTACTTACATGAGTGTTGTTCATGTTATCGACCGGGTTGTAGGTGTAAACGGCCGGACTGGCACCTCTTTCGCCATTGGAAAGGGTGTAGTTCATGCCAGTGACGCGGCCAAAGTCGAGCGCGAGATCACCAGCAGCGCGAATGACGCCCCAGTACTCGTTCTTGGCCACCCGAATTTGACCTTTGGAGATCTTGCCACCAGCAATCTGGAGAGCACCCGCTGCTTTGTCGAAGGAGATGATGGGCTCCTGGCCTAGGGCCGCGACCACGGAGGCGAAGGCGAGCCATGAGGTCCCTTTGGCACCCGTGAGGAGCATTGTGAGGGGGACTCAATGGTACGCTATACCCGAGTTATACAGTAGCAACTGTATAGTAAGTGGGGATATCAACGAATGCTCGAGACAGCTCTCTTTTTGGCGGCGCGGGAACAACATGATGAAAAGGCATCAACATCACAGATCAACTGGCGGAGGTTGGGATGATATACTGAAACAGCGAGCGTTCACGAGACGGTCCATATGCTCCCGGTGACGGCATAGTGCTTCTACCCTTTACCACGTTTGTGGATAAATAAATCATCTAGCAAGGTAAACCGTTCGGATAGGTGGCATTCGTTTCTTCCGGAAGGTCGTCGTTGACCCTGTCGATCTAGCTCGCTTTTCTCACGAGAGAGGCTAGTGAACCGGCAAATACCACCCTCGACCACGCTGCCTTACCCCCAGGTACCAAAGTTGGAGATGGAGGCGGCGGATCGCTACTGGCACAGCGGATAAAATGAAGCTTGGGGAAGGGCCAGCGAGCGAGGTTGGGGTTCTGGGGGGAAAGATCTGGTTACTTTATAATTGGTCGGTGAGGTTATTGGCGAGGGACATTCGTCCCGCAATCTCAGGATGTAACCCGCATTTCAGTGTGGGGGTGCCAAACGTGAAGCATCCTTTTTTTTCTTTTTTTGGGGGGAGGGGGCCTTTTGAAAGTCAAGTTGAACAATGTCCAACGGTAAATGCCCACCCCGCCATGGTTACCCAAAAAACCGGAGACCAAAGAATTTCCTACTTATCAGCCCAGCCTAGAGTATCTACACGTATGTTTATCGCTCCTGGGCTAGGATCAAAAGTCAGAAAAAAAAAAGCCAAGAACGAGGCTATCTTGAAGATGAGGAGCGATGTGGACCGGGTAATCGAAACAAGCGAAGATTTGGGGGGGTGAAAAAAAAGGCGGACCGAGCGATCCCCCAGATGCCCGGGCTTGGTGTGAGGTATATTGCGGGGAAGCGGGAGGGGACAATGGCTTCTTTTTATCCGGGGAACCAACGGCTTGGCGGGCATACCCTGAGCTCCTTTCCTGGGGAACATCCTTGTTGATCTCGTGAGCTCATGAGGAATCGCTCGGCTAACCTCAGGTCTCCGGCTAGACGTAGGTGGGCGAGTTATCAGATGATCATGACACCGATCCGGCACGAAGAGACGAAGCGGGTGCTTCCTCGCTCAATCAATGACGCTGGAACCGGGACGTTTAACGGCTGAAGATGTTTTTTCGAACCTGAAAATTGTTGTGATTTGGGGCTGTCGAAAGGACGGGACGAGCCATACGGGGTCTAAGAAATGTTCTCTCCTTTTCTCTTCACATACTTAAATAGTGGGTGTTTAGAGGCCGTATTCAAGCTGTCGGGTTGGCAAAAAGGGGCAGACATCAAACAACGTCATCCGCTGTGCATCCTCAAGCGCAAACCCTCGACTTCTTGCTCTTTCAAAGCCCGGACTGATGGAGTTTGGGTTTCAATCTATTTCCGTCCTATGAGCATGTCACAAGAGTGAACCCGGTGAGTGAACGTGAAAGTCGATCATTGACGGAGTCGGGCGTGCAGTGCAGTGGATGGGTTGATGCCATGCACTGCAGTGTATACCCCCCCCCCCCCCCCCCCCCTCTGCATGCTGCGGCCGAGCACGTTGCGGCGTTATTCCACGGAACGGGAGAAATGCAGGTACGGGTCGAGCGAGATAAATTGACTGCGTCGATAGCGGCATCATGCCGGCGCGATGTTTTGCGACGACGTCGCCATGTCTCATACGGCGCTGACTGCTGTCGCGGGTGTTGATGCTGGCATTTGTCACTCGGCAAGAGCACATCAATTTGGTTCAAAGAGAGGGCACGCGGTGGTTCGCTGATAAACATTTCCAGTTCTTGTGGTTTGTTAGTATAGATCGATGCTCCAGAGCATCAGGCAGACATCTGCTCGGAATTCGCTCTTCTCATCATCATCATCATCATCAACCAACAGATATCCCTCCAGGTTGCAGCTTCGCTTCCAATAATCAATGGACGTTATCCTTTGACCGCAAATCCCGTCCCATTGAGCTACAATCAAATGGAAGACAGCATTGGTGTCGAACTTTCAGGTCCCGTCAAAGTAATCTGTGGCGTCAAGTTTGAGAGAAGAGAAAAAGAAGCATGGGTGATGGTCGTCTCTACATTAGCGAATGACTTTTTTCTAGATGAGAAAGAAAGGCGAGGATTCCAGTCGGTGCCTACAAGACTGTTTCGCCGGTTAACATATCAACCTGGATGTTCCAAATCAAGTCATGTCCAGCATGTCTACACTCCAGAGAGAGCAACGCTCCACGCTGCTCGGTTCCTGACTTGCCAACCCAACGCCAGACACGCCGGGTCCAAACTTCGAAATGGAAGGCAGAAAAAGCAAGGCCAATGTCACGTACAACGATGAAACACACGCCCACCCACTTAGCCTCTCGCATACTTCTTCCCCGTCAAATCCCACCTCCTCACCAACCTCTCAAGCTGATCCTGCATGTCGCAAAAAATCCCAATAGCCTGCCCCAACTTCCTCTCACTCTCGCCGGCCTCGGCCCTCGTGAACGCCAGCCGCCACTGACTCTGGTCCCTGACCAGTTCCCTCAACCTGACCGCATCACCATTCACCCTCGAGCCCGTAATCGCTGCCGCAGCCCCGACCGTGCTCGCACCCGGCCATCCCGCCGCAGGCGTTGCCTCCAGCTCCATCAACAGCGGCGGGCTCACCGTGATGTGCTTCACCGCCCCGGCCAGCCTCATCACCTCCTCCACGCTCGTTAAGGAAGCAGCCATGACCTGCGTCTGCATCTGCAGATTCAAGGACCCATGCGCGGCTTCCGCGGCAGAAGCAGAGGAAGCAACTTCGTCGCAGTAGCGCTGCGCCGCGCCGCAAAAGAGGGCGGCCCGGTCCTTGTTTGCGTCCGTGTAGGTGGCGTCGAAGTGCACGCGCAGCTCGTTGACGTAGGGCGCAACGTAGCGGCAGCCGGCGTCGACGGCGAGGGCGACTTGCTCCATGCTAAAGACGATGGTCGCTAGAGTGGCGATGGAGTGCCGACGCTCAAGCTCGCGGCAGGCTTGGAGGCCTTCCCAGGTGGCGGGGATCTTGATGCATATGCGCGAGGTATCGAAGTCGGGGGCGAGGTGTTTGAGGTGGGCGACGATTCCTGGGTAGATGGGTGGGTTGGTCAGAGAGATTGGCTATATTGAGTTGGGGCTCAGTGTAGGCTTGCTTACTCTCGGCGTTCTTGACAGTCTTTTCGGTGGAATAACACCACTTTGGGTTGGTCTGGATGTGAATGAAGCCGTTCAGATGGGGAATGAAGCGCAGGGCGAGGCCAACGGCCAGCAGCTCGGAGGCAAGCTCTTCTACCGTAGCATCGGTCTGGTTCCCAAACATCCAGTGGGCGATGGGAATGATCTCGTCGATCAGTGTTTGGTAGATGAGCTTTCCATTGGCGTCAAGTTTGGTTATTTCAGCAAGAACAATGGCCTGGGTCGTGTTAGCAATGCTGTGTGTTTCCTTCTGTGTCTCACCGACGGAGTGGTTACGCTGAGCTTGGTGGTATTGGAGCCCCGTGAAAAGGGTAGACAGATAGACATACCTGATTCGATGTACAATCCGCAAAAGGACCGTATATGCGCGCGACTGTCAAAGCGTGTTACTTTGTTTTCGGCGGAGATGGCCGTATTGTGTTGCTCACCATGGGCGTCGAGAGTGTCACAGTCGACTGTGGTCAAGCCACGAAGCTGATTGAGGAGGGAAGCCATCGTGATTGGTGGAACTTTGTTGTACAGCTTCGGTGTTCTGAGTATGTATGTACAGGAGGGGGGGAGTTGCAGGATGAATGGACCGCGATAGACCGTACGTAGAAAATATATCGATGTGAATGGCAAGAGTCGATGGATAGAGTACGTGGAATGGGAAAGTGAAGGCGGAGTTCTATTTCTGGGATGTCCTGATTTGCATGTCGATCTCCCACCACTCGTTCAGGGACCATTTGTCCAAGGCCTGGGCGATGACG
Source organism: Neurospora crassa OR74A (assembly GCF_000182925.2). Lineage (NCBI taxonomy): Eukaryota > Fungi > Ascomycota > Sordariomycetes > Sordariales > Sordariaceae > Neurospora > Neurospora crassa. The sequence goes on from NC_026507.1 coordinate 1,660,687, forward strand.
ACATTAGGCCGATCTATCGCCGGGTAGTGTACTAGGTAGGGCACCGCTGTTTGGTGTTTCATAGTCGGCTACGGGATAAAATACGCAGTACATACAGAAACTGAAGAGGGGTCCAACCAGAACGGGATTTGACGGGCAAGAATCGATAGTGTAGAATTAGCAAGCACAACAATGAAGGGATGGACCATGCGAACAGCAACAAGAAAGAAGAAGAAAAAAAAAGACAAAAAGATTAGGAGACTCGGATACCGGGAGTCGAACCCGGGGCTGTTGAGAGAGCAGTCACTCCTGAGAAGTGAGAGTCAACGATGTTACCGCTACACCATACCCGATTGAACTGATATGGTCCGATTTATTGTTGGAGGTTGTCTTTGGGTGTACCACTCATAAGGTCAACTACTCTGTAGCCAAATCACGCTGAAATCGACCCGAAACGGTATATGATGAATCCTGAGATCAAGACGCGCTTCAAGCGACCCATACACCCACCCGTAGAGAGGGCCATCAAATATATCTTGATACGTGCCTCGGTTTCTGGATTTCCTAACGTACCATTGGGCCGATTCAGGCCTGCTCTGGTTTGACAAATGACTTCAAAGTCAAAAGGAAGGACAGAGAAAGACGCTGAAGGACAGTCCGCGAGCCGAACTGTTGAGGCCTCGGACTAACTTCGCTTTTAACCCTTGGAGCGATTCACTTCTGTAAGAATTTGCCGTCAGGTAACGAAACTGTAACCACACATCCCGTGACCTTGGTGGAAGGGCTTTGTGATCAAAGATGGTAGACTCCTCGACGTTGTGCTAGGCGCCCATGTCAGCAAGGGAGATTGCAGATGGCACAACCCGCTGCGAGGCTGAGAATTGAAATAGATAATTTCCTTGTAGAGGTTGTCTATCCTGGTAGGATATAGACTGAAACGGAGGGACACTTGAGACAAAGCATGAACCGATCCTCGAAGGCATGTCAACAAATCCAAGACGAGACGGATTGCGCGGGCTTGTGGCGTTTAATTCCTGTAAGGGAGGCACCGTGAAAGACAAGCGGCGACATTGGCGACTTAGACGCCCTTTCCCCGAGAACCGGCGCTTAAAAGAGACATTCAAGCCGCTCATGGCCGCGATGTTACAGCGGGTGAACGCGCCGGCTCTCTAGAAGACAGAAGGTTCTTCAGTTGTTGAGATTTTTGAAATTCGAGAAATTCTTCACTGTGCTTTCTGCAGTTTTGCAAGAGGCGGTCATATGTCGGTCATTCGATAGACGTCTGGTGGGGGTGGGGGCTATTCCCCAGGATATGATAGAGTGTAATCGTCGTCATTGACGGGGAGTTGATGATTCAAAACTGACCCAAGCTCCCGTCCTGATCAAGAGCACCGTTCGGCATTGAGAACTCGAGAGAGCTGGTACCTTGCGCACGGGCCACAGCACCTCGGCGGGAGCTTATCCCGCTGTCAAAGTTTAACGGAGCTTGTCTCGGTGGGGCATTTTTTCTTGAAGCAAAACGGAAGCGAAACCTGAGATCGTGGTTGGAACCAACAAGGAGAATTCGACAATTGTATTGGTCTGGTGGAAGATAGGAAATCCAAGGAAGATGCCAATCGTCTAGCTACATACACAAAAATGCCCCAAGAACGAAGACTTTGTACCTAGTGGGGGGACAACTTGAAAGTGGAGACAGACTTAACTTGCACTTTACTGCAGGGCAGGGCATTTGCTTGAATGGCTTGGCCGCCCGCCCACCCGCCCGCTGTCTGCCGGCTCCGATTCCCCATTCACGATTTCCATCTCGGCCGCCCAGTCAGGTCAGGTCCCGTCCTGGTCCCATTTTCTCTTATCCTCGATCTGGAATTCGCCCGGACCGCCAACGCCGACCCCGACCCCGGTCGCTTCTCTCGATTACCAAAGCGACGGACGATGGCGATTCGAGCCGGCACCTGAAATCTTCTCCCCCGAACGATGCGGCCGCCGACGTCCACCCTCCGACGCAATGTCCTCCTCGACAGAGTCGTGTGTCAACAACCGAGACTAGTAATAGTACCACAGAGCAGGTTGCCTGGTACCCTAAGGAGGACTCTTACAACTTCACGCGCCCCAGCCGCGACCTCTTCACAACGCCTCAAGGCCGGCTATTTCGTCTCCAATGCCTTTCTCCCCCGCGTCAAAGCCAATGGCATCCACGATTCGGCCAGCTCCCAACGGAGCACCACGGTAGCTTCCACCACATCAACAACAGCCGATGCCGCCGATGGATCGAGCTCTACAACACAACCGACGACAGCCGCGGACCTACCGCCGGTCGATAATACCCTCCTCCCCCACCGTCGCCGACAAGCTCAGCGAAAAGCCGCAGCGGCCGCAGCAGCAGCAGCAGCAAACGGCGAAACACCAACACCTCTCATAAACCCCGACGCTCCCACCGCCGACCTAGCACCCGATGCCTCGTCGCAACTCGCCGCCGCCGCCGCCTCTGCGCCCGCCGACTCCTTGAAGCGACGTCTCTCCTCGCTCCTCAGTCTCTCCAAGCCGCGCCTGACCGTGCTCGTCGTCCTATCTGCCATGGTTCCCTACGCCTTATACCCTGTCCCCTCCTTCCTAACCTCCTCCGCGCTCGACACCTCGCTCGCCCCCTCCCTTTCCCCTCTCACCCTCCTCTTCCTCACCACCGGCACCACCTTGTGCTCCGCCTCCGCCAACGCCCTCAACATGCTCTACGAGCCCGACACGGACTCCAAGATGACGCGCACGCGCACGCGCCCTCTTGTCCGGCGCTTGCTCACCACCAAAGCCGCCGTGCTTTTCGCCGTAGGCTGCGGCCTCGCCGGCACCTTGGCGCTCTACTTTGGCGTCAACCCGACCGTCTCCTTCCTGGGCGCCGCCAACATCGCCTTGTACGCGGGCGCTTACACCCCGCTCAAACGCATCAGCGCCGTGAACACGTGGGTGGGCGCCATTGTCGGTGGTATCCCGCCCTTGATGGGCTGGGCCGCAGCAGCAGGCGAGTCAGCCACGGGCGACGGCACGTGGCGCGAGCTCCTCTTCGCTAGCGACGGCAGCTCGTTGGGCGGGTGGTTATTCGCCGGCCTGTTGTTCGCCTGGCAATTCCCCCACTTTATGCCTCTCTCATGGGGCATCAGACACGAGTACAAGGCTGCTGGCCTGCGGATGCTGGCGTGGACCAACCCCGCGCGCAACGGGCGCGTGGCGCTGCGGTATAGTCTTGCGTTTATCCCGCTTTGTGTCGGGTTGAGTGCCACGGGCGTGACGGAGTGGAGCTTTGCGGTGACGAGTTTGCCGGTTAATGCGTGGTTGGTTTGGGAGGCGATCAAGTTTTGGAGGCTCGAGGGCCATAAGGGCAGCGCGAGGGGATTGTTCTGGGCTAGTGTGTGGCATCTGCCCGTGATCATGGTGTTGGCGCTGGCGCAGAAGAAGGGGATGTGGGGGAGGGTTTGGAGAAGTGTTTTTGGGGAGCCGGAGGAGGAAGAAGGGGAATGGGTGTATGAAGATGAAGATGAGGAGGAGGGGGGAGGTGTTGGGGAGGTGGTGAAAGGTGTCGTGAAGAAGTGATGTTTTTGTACGATCTTGTGTTTTGGGTAGGAAATTGGGTTCATGGTATAAATGGTATTCAAAAAGAAGCATATCGTCACTCAAGGGTTTGCATTGTATAAATGAGAATGTTGTATAGTACTCGAACAAAAGGGATGGAACGCAAAGACGAAGCAAGAGTCGTTACATGTGGCTTTTGTATGTATCTATATCAATACGAGGAGTTGCGCGTGGAAATTTTAGAAGAAGAAATATGCACGCGCTTACTGTATAACAAGACTGGTCTGAAAGGGCAAAGAAGATGAGATGATTTTTGGGAGACCACTGTCTGATGTTATGTTCAGTGGAATTGATTCCTATGGATTGCGAAAATATCTGTTTGTCAGAGGATTTGTACCTTAGAATTATCAACACCGTTCTACGCCGTCCTGTCCATGGCTGCCATGCTGTCTCTATGCCTGTGCCGTCTTTTTTCCCCCCTATTGAAAGTTCTGTGATGAAACTGATGATGAAATACGAATGAAAGTGCATACCAATCATAACGAAAGAGGTTTCAGTTCATAAGACAGAGGTAGGGAAAGCTCTCACCTGAAAATGCCGACGAGTGACGATGACGTGGAAGAGACAACAAGAGGAATGCCTGAGAGAAGCAAGGATTTAAGAAATGCGGATAGTGAAGCCATATGCGAAGATAAAGCAAGCCTCGATGATGAAAAGACCCATGCACGAGATAAAGATAAATAGAGATATAGTACGAGACACCTCTTGACCATGATAAGCAAACGAACAGAGATCCATGTGTAGATGCATTAGTGACAGAGATTGAGAAGCCTCACTTCAGGACTTTGCATATCCCAACGACAACAACAAACAGCCTTGAACGCCGTTCGCAAGGCAGTAAGTGACACAAGTAAACGCCTCGAAAACAACCCTGAGCCCGAACAGGAAATAAACAGAGAAAAAAAAAACAAAAAAAAAACGATAAAACAAGTGTACCCCATAGAACGCCATCTTGTGCTGCACAACTGGGTATAGTGAGTGTAGTAGTAAGCCCAGTTAGAACCGTCCGTCAATGCTCCCCCTTTCCAAACCGAATCAAGACAAGACGGAAAAAAAAACACAAGAGAAGATAGGATAACCTGAGGATACTAATGGATGTAGAAAGACAGGTTAAGATAATGAAAAAAGAGACGAAGGATGAGGACAGAAGTGACAACCCTCAATTGGCATCTCGTCCCGAGCCACGATTGATGATATTGTTGATTCCCATATCGCCCACACTAGGAAGACGATTACCGTGACCCATATAAGGACTCGTCCCCTGGCTCGAGCCGCCATGGTGGTGGGCATATCCGCCAGTAGTGCCCGTGCTTGACACGCTGTTGCTGTAGCCGTGATGGGGTTGGTAGCCATAAGTCTGGTAGTTGCTCTGATGAGCGAATGCCTGGTGGTGAGACGGGGTGCCTCCGCTGCCGGTGCTGCTGCCGCCGGAAGTACTAGAGTGTGCGCCGCCGCCGTGGATGGAGCCAGAGGAGGGCTCGGGGCTGCTGTAGTCATCCACATCGTCGTCATCAATGGGTGTCAGACCGATTCCCGAGATGCCGCTATCATCGTCATATCCTGATGAGGATTGGCCGTTTGCCAAACGTTCTTTGCGGCTGTATGAACGGGCGTGGGACTGGATGTTCTTGAGACCGTTGGACATGCACTGTTTGCAAACTTTGGTGTCAGAGGTCTCCTAGTCGATAAGAACAGAACGAGAGAGGACAGGAAAAAAAAAAAAAAAGAAAAAAAAAAAAAAAACATACCTGTGCCTCAACAACGTGCCACTTCTCGCCACAGCGATCGGCCAAGGGCTTCCAAATCTCCTTACGCATGCTCATGTACTCCTTGCTGAGGCGCTCAAGCTTGAGACTGTCGAAATCGGTTTGGCCCCGGCGCTCCATCAACCGCTCGTGACGCTTTCGGCAGGCATTGCCCGTCTTATTTGGGAAGGCCTCGCGCTGAATCTGGTTCCAATTCTTGCCCATGGCGCGGAGGGCGAGCAGTGCCCTGTCATCGTCCTGGTTCCACGCACCCGAAGAGGCGCGATGCTGTGCCGGTAGAGGTCCGCCGCCCACGGGTCCTCCCATGGTGGCAGTGGGAATCTGCATCGAAGATACTGCGCCCACGGCATAAGCGTCGTATGAAGGCATGGCCATCTGAGGAGCAGCCGCTGTTGTGGAGAGATCCCCATAGTAGGAGACCTGGCGAGGTTGCTGATAGTATGACATGGTTGAGGCGGACTGGCTGAGAGAAACTGGAATATGTTGATATTGGTGGTGGTGATGAGCCGATGTTCGGGACAGATCAGGCATGATGTATAAAGCTTTTGTCGACTGGCAATCTCTTCTTCCTTACTGATGGGAAGTAGAAAAGAAATCAAGAGATAAAAATGATGCAATGAAATGAGACCGAGCCGAACCGTCGAGTGTCGGGTTGATTAGGTGATTACCTATTAGACGAGAAGTAGATGATGGTATTCGATACCTAGGTAACAGGCAGAAACTCGATGTATCAAAAGGAAGATGGCTCGTATCAAACGATTTTGATCAAGGAGACACAGATGGTGATAAGGAAACCGAGACCCCGAAAAGAAAATGAGACCTAGGAAATAGGAAGAGAGGAGTAATACTGATGATGGTGAACTTGTCGGGTTTGATGCACGTCAGATGAGCTTCGGAGAGCAGCAGAGGGTCGACTTATAAGTGAGATGACCTCCACCTCCACGTCAACACCACAGAAGTGAATCCACCGACCTAGTGTAGACTCGGTCAGGCAGGGCCATGTCTGCGGGTAGAGATGTAACTCTGGCATGGCTGCCGGGTTGGAAGATCTGAAACAAGGGTAGAGGAAGGAACGGAGGGCAGATTTCTGATCTTGAAACCGAAAAAGTGTATCCAAACGAGCGAGTACTGCCGGCAGCGGCCTCTGCTAGTGGCTGGACGGTTTCGACATGGCGTTCTTTTGGAGTTGGGCGGCTACGAGAGTAGGCCCTTTTGGAGTGGAGACTTGTTGTCGTCAAAAGGAGATTGCTGGTTGGACGGCGGCTAATGCCCTATGGGGGAGCTTGGGGCTGAACCGGGGTGTTTACATGGGGATGTGTACACTTGAAGGTCTGAGAACTGGACATTCCCCAGATCCCAATGAAAAAAAAAAGTCGAAGCAAATTCGAGAGAGAGTACATAAAGAATATGATTCCGCTAAACCAGCCCAGCTCTAACATTGATTGATTTGACCTTTGAATCTCAACGACATGACATATGTACTAGAGTTGGCAGAATGTTTTGATGTCCGCTATGTGGTCCAAGTACCAATAGCGTAACGGTTAGATCGCTTGACCAATGGCAACACGGCAACCATTAGACGCACTCCGCCGCAAATCTGAAGGATAGGCGAGACAGTTTGCGGTTCGCAGGACTAGACGCAGGTACCGTTGCACCATCAGGAACGGCATATGCCACCCATCACTACCACATCGACTGGGATGCGACAAGGACGAAGATGACCCAATGGGAAAGACTGAGGAAATCGTTTGGCGGAAGCGGAAAGAGGCGCACGCTTGTGGAGTGTCAAATATAGCCGACGAAGCGGAAGGGATGCTGTCCTCTGTCTAACATAACAGAACCACTTCAAGGTATGTTAACCGCCAGCCTTGTGCGATTCCCGAGCCCCGAGATATCCAGATATGTCTCGCCTCATGGTCCGTGTTCTCGAAAACAAAAAAGACTGTGAATTCAGCAATGAAATTGCGGATGAAACTCGGTTCATACAACAGACTATGGATGTGAGTATTTTGGGCAAGCATATGACCAAGCCCTACGGGGCATGATGGCCTGGAAACCAGAAGGGAAGCTTCCCTATGGACCCGCGATGGTGGAATGACCTCACGACGCGACCAACAACCTACTGGACGCAGTACGGGCCGCCGCCCACCATTGCAAGCAGCAGGCAATGAAGGGCCAACAAGGTCAACCCATCTGCCGAGCAAAGCTGTACAGACCCGGCAGAATGGAACTGGATGAGAATAAGTTTAGGTAGACGCTCAATGGTATGGTGGCATGGACCGACGGCGTGAAGCGCGATGATAAGATGGATATGTAATGGTCAAAGTCAGTGATGTTGTACATACTACTCAAGTCTCAAAGGGATCAGCGTGGCATTTTGGCCGCCAACAAGGGGCAGCAAATGCAGCAAGCATCGGGATACTAGCGGGATACTGTGTGGACAGGGGTAGCATCGCGTAGAGTTTGCCGCGAGATGATTGCATGTTTGACTGAATGGAATGCAGGTCGCACCTTGACGGCAACTCATTGAGGTTGTGAACGAGGCTCGTCCCTGACAAAATTGGTGAAAAGTCTGCCAAATGGTAGTAAGGGTTATGGTCAGTACATTATCCTTGGGTACTGATACTCTTCCATACTACGCTTTCGAGCGTGTTTATTACACCTCTGAACTTTACAGTTTCTGGATGGAAATATCCCCAACGGACTTCAGCCAAGATTGTCCTTGGGTCACAGCTTTGTACATCTCTGCCGACATGACTTGTTGGCGTGGTAGCGCCACCTTGGGATATTTAGGAAGTTGGGGCCTTTGTTGAACGGAAAATGAAGTTATCGCCACTTTGTAGTTTACCGCGCTGATCTTTCAAATGCCGGCAGAGGTGTGTTGGACTAGTTTGACCTGCCCAGTTGGTTGATCGCCCGTTAAAGCTGCGGCCAAAGCAGATCTCATCAATTTGGTCATGGACGAGCGAGGTGCGTACGGTATTGAAAGAGTCAGTATGTTGCAGGCGTGCCTTGGCTGTTCAAGGATTGTTGTCATTGGGGAAACTCGAATCAGGAAGGCAAGTGTCGCTGGACCGAAAGGGAAGAAAAAAACAAAAGACAGAAAATTTGAAACAGGCGCGCGTCAAAAAGGGAGGGGTAACAGCGACTACAACATAACTACATACCTCTATGTAGCGCCATGGCACCTTACTATCGCAGCGGCGTTGCAGCGTCACAGTCGCAATCAATGGTTGTCGATCTGGGGGAACAGAGAAACGACAGGAACGGTGGGGGCTGATCTTCGTTTACCCGGAAGGTGGTACGTGCATCTTTTGCCAAGACACTCGGCATCTCACAGCGACTACCCTGTTCTTTCTCAGCTAGGTCTGTTTGTTCATGTTAGAGGACTGTGGCCGTGCTAGCGGAGCTAACGTGTGGAAAGTGAGAACATGCTAACACATCATATTGGGTTCTATCCATAGTGACACCGCCCATGTTTACCCAATTTGACGCATTTTAATGTCTGTCAATTCGGGTTCGTCCTCTTCTCCGCGACACCCAACTCTTCCACTTTTCATGGGCAGTTTTGTTCTCGCCATTTTCACCAATCCAACAACTGCTACGTCTCGCTGTGATGAAGTTACGTGGGCTTCTGCAGCAACAAGTGGTTGACCCGGTTTCGAGCCTTTCGAGTCTCCGCCATACCTGTGTCTCGTCCACATGTTTTTGGTCATCACTGAGAACGATTTAGGTGTGCGACTAAAAGTCAGTTGGCCCCAATGTGCTTTTGTCGGCTTTTCATGCCGCTTCAGCTGCCGTGACCAAATCCAGTCGGCGGGCTCTACTGCGGCCCAGCTGCTCGGGAGATAGTGACGGCGTCCGGGCCCGATCGCTTCCACAAGACTTCCCTGGGACACAACACCGCATCCGCAGGTGCGTACCCGATAGCAAGTCCTGTCACGGCTGGACCCAGGTTGGCGGAATCTTGAACCCTTGGTGTGCATTGCAGGCGCTGTCGGCCGTCTTATCACATTCCCAGTAACCACACCGTTATTGTGCAGGACGCTCAACGACCAACGACAAGTCCCCGCAATCTTCAAGGCGAATGTCGAATCTTGGTATAACAGGGACCTATGCACCGGCAGGTAGGGTGGGAGAAGCCTTGGTAACAAGTGTCCACGGGCGGGCGGAAGCCAAGGACGGCATGAAGCGTCACGTAGCCATTCAGAACCATCAGGCTGAAGATAAGCCTTTTCAACCGTTGCGCTAACGCTCCCCACAAGACTCTTGTTCGACACCATCACAGCTCCCCATGTGAATGGGACAAAGATTCAATACAAAATGGCTCGAGAATATTCTCTTGCAAAGTTCCTGGACCACGACCAATGGGCGATTTACATAATCCGGGGGTACCATGGACCAATGAGCATTGCCTGGGGTATATCAGCCTGCTATTCATTCAGGCTAATTTGAAAGCTTGCTACTACGCTTACGGCCACGCACCAGCTTCCCCGACCCGGGCGCCCTTCTGATACGCCGTATCTGGAGCAGATCTGCACCATGACCGTTGGTTGGCCTTCACTGACATACTCACATCCCTGCCTTGGCGTTCTTAGTTACCAGCCGTATACTCTCTACAACAGAGCACGCCTGTTCAGACTGTCTGTTCTTGACGGCTCAAACCACATATAATTTCACCTCACCGATCGTTACAAGATACCCGCCGATTTGCGGGTTCGGATGTCATGACGGCCTTGATGCTTCGAATGCGAGCTCGATGTTCCGCGACCTAGATAATGTTGATGGTTGAGGTTCATTCAAACTCAACTTCGTGCTACCGATATACGGCACGAAAGGCATGCAGAAGCACCCATGCCGACGGGATCATCAGCCGGTCTGGTCTACCCCTCATCTTCCCCCGGAGTGGCGTTGACGTGTGGTTGGAGGGTTACAGTCCCTCGGCATGGAAAAGACCGACCACTAACGGGGCTACTCTCGATGCTTCTTGGTGCGGTTCAATATGATGCGCACCGGTAATAACACACGCTTGCGCTTGGGCTGAAGTTATTATACTGTGATGGCATCTCTTTCCGATCTAGACTGGGACGTAGCTGCAGGACTTGTGACACGTTCAGGGTCTTTGCCAAAGATTATGCTGACAAGTCAGGCTCAATGTTCTATTTGAACGCCGTCCGTTGTCATTAAATAGTACGCAGTCGCCCCTCGACTAACTTGTGGTCACCTCTTGCTACCTGTCTTGCAATTAGTATCGTCAAACCTTGTCGTTGTCTTTTTCTTGCCCTCGTCAGCAGGCTTGTTTTTCTGTCGGTCACTCAGTCCAGTTGAGCTGTCTGAGCAGGACCTCTTCTTCACCTACGCGTACCCAGCTATAGAAGACAAAGCAACATCAATCTTTTCGTCAAGATGGGTGGCGGAGGCGGCTCCGGCGCAGCTGGTTTTTATGATGCCGCTCTTCAGAGGCGTGAGGCAGTGATGGGGAAGAGTGGCCCTGCAGCACTTGTCAAGAACTTCCGGGTCTTTTCTATTGCATGCTTCGCATGTATCGGTGGTGTGCTCTATGGGTACAACCAAGGGATGTTTTCGGGTGTCCTCGCCATGCCAGCCTTTCAGAAACGTGAGTCGCTATCTTTAAACCCACATGTTGCCGAAACTGTTGTTAACCTTACGGGTGAACCTCAAACAGACATGGGCGAATACGATCCGATAGACGAGAACGCGAGTCAGACAAAGAAGGGCTGGCTAACCGCAATTCTTGAGCTCGGTGCTTGGCTTGGTACGCTTCTGTCTGGGTTCATGGCAGAGGTTCTCTCGAGAAAGTACGGTGTGCTAGTGGCGTGCTTGGTTTTCATGCTGGGTGTGGTCATCCAAGCCACGTCTATCTCTGGAGGACATGAGACCATTCTTGCCGGACGGTTTATCACGTAGGTCGTGGCTGATTACTCTTGAATCGTCTATCAGCCCCTACTAACACGACATTGCTCAACAGGGGTATGGGTGTCGGATCCTTAGCCATGATCATTCCCATTTACAACTCGGAAGTTGCACCACCTGAGGTCCGTGGAGCTCTTGTTGCTCTCCAGCAGTTGGCTATCTGCTTCGGTATCATGGTCAGCTTCTGGATTGACTAGTAAGTCTTCTTTGTTTTCGACTTTGGTCACACCAAGGGGTCGCTGATATCAAATATTACGCAGCGGAACCAACTATATCGGCGGCACCAAGCTCGAGACCCAATCCGACGCCGCCTGGCTTGTACCCGTCTGCCTGCAACTCGCCCCTGCTCTCATTCTGTTTTTCGGCATGATGTTCATGCCCTTCTCCCCACGCTGGCTCATCCACCATGGCCGCGAGGCGGAAGCTCGAAAGATCCTCTCCACCCTTCGCGGTCTACCGCAAGACCACGAGCTTGTCGAGCTCGAGTTCCTCGAAATAAAGGCTCAGTCTCTCTTTGAAAAACGCAGCATTGCCGAGTTGTTTCCCGAATTGCGCGAGCAGACTGCCTGGAATACCTTTAAGCTCCAGTTTGTCGCCATAGAGAAGCTTTTCCGGACAAAGGCAATGTTCCGACGCGTTATCGTGGCAACCGTAACCATGTTCTTCCAGCAGTGGTCCGGCATCAACGCGATTCTCTACTACGCCCCGCAAATCTTCAAGCAGCTTGGACTGAGCGGCAACACAACCTCACTCCTGGCTACGGGTGTAGTAGGCATCGTCATGTTCATCGCAACGGTTCCTGCCGTGCTGTGGATCGACCGTGTTGGTCGCAAGCCCGTGCTTACTATCGGTGCCCTCGGGATGGCTACCTGCCATATCATCATCGCTGTCATTGTTGCCAAGAACGTGGACCAATGGGAGACTCATAAGGCTGCTGGATGGGCTGCTGTAGCCATGGTCTGGCTATTCGTCATTCACTTTGGATATTCATGGGGTCCATGTGCCTGGATCATTGTTGCTGAGATCTGGCCGCTGAGTACGAGACCATATGGTGTCTCTCTAGGAGCTTCGAGCAACTGGATGAACAACTTTATCGTCGGTCAGGTCACGCCGGATATGTTAAAAGCGATCCCGTACGGAACGTATATCATCTTCGGGTTGTTGACTTATATGGGCGCCGCCTTTATCTGGTTCTTTGTGCCGGAGACGAAGAGATTAACCTTGGAAGAGATGGTAAGTTCCCCTTCTCATCGGATTTCCGGCTATACTGTTTATCTCCTCATCCCGAAGGGTTGATCAACTAACACAACACTCACAGGACATGATCTTCGGATCCGAAGGCACTGCACAAGCCGACAATGAGCGCATGGAGGAGATCAATGCTGAGATTGGTCTTACCCGATTCCTGCAAGGTGGTAGTGGTGCAAACCAAGGTGCTGCTGATGGAAGTGATACTGGTTATGATGCGGAGAAGGGGAAGAGCGAACACTATTCTCAGCATGTCTAAGTTACCGCAATCACTGCCGCGGTATCTTGCTCTCCGAGCTCACACTTTATGAGGTGTACATTGTCATTTTTGGAAATGAACCGGTCTTCCCCCCCCTTTGAGCGCTACGGCAGATAGAGGAAGTGGTAGACGAATATTGATACCAACAGAATCTCCTGAACCGGAAGGAATGAGATTTCTCTCGTATCCAAGGATGGTGGTTCGTCCCTCTTCACTTAACTGTGGTCCATACCACAAAGTCTGGATACGAATGTGCTCGAGTGTTGCTGTCATTTGTGTCCGCAGTGATGTACTGTGTATTCTATGGTGTTGATGTTGATCCCGGCTAAGTCTGGGACAGGAATCTGGCTGGCTCGGGAAACACATGTATCCGCCCTGTGTATCATTCTCCTGTGTACCTTTTCTTTCTGGGAGTTCGGTCTGTGCCTGGTCCGTGCATCAGACAAGCAAGTGCATGGCCGGGTGGCCTGACATCTTTCTTGCCTTTGGTTTATTTGACGTTTCCGTGACGTTTACAAACTCGATCACGAGCTGACAACCCACAAGACGAACGTTCGAGTGACGTTACCGTATGATTTTGGAAAACCCGGACTTCAGGTCAGTCCGGCAACGCAGGGTTGTTTCTGGTTTGCCCGTTGCGTTCAGTTGTGTTTGACTGCATGTACTTGGTCGTTGAAGGTAATGGCAGACCTGGACTACGGGTTTTCCGACATCATACGGTATTTGAAGTCAAATAGTTCCCATCTGCTTGCTCCGGCTCCCTCGGTTGTGTTGACAAAGGTTCTCGAAGCGCTTCTTGACTCAAATCCTGCACCCGCGCTCGTACCCAACTTACCTATACACTCGACGAGACTTCTCACATTAACGATCCTTACCTGATCCTCTAATCACAGTATATTCTTGGCTTCCTTTTCACCAGCCATAAAAATGGGTGCGCTCACCGAAAACCTCGAGTTCCCCTTTCGCCGCGCCTCTGGCCTCGACCCGCCTCCCGAGTACGCCTGGCTCCGCAAGACCGACCCGGTGACCCAGGTCCGCCTCTTCGACGGCAGCCTCGCCTGGCTGGTGACCAAGTACCACGACGTCTGCCAGGTGGCCACAGATGAGCGGCTGTCCAAGGAGCGTACGAGGCCCGGCTTCCCCGAGCTCGCCGCGGGGGGGAAAGAGGCGGCCAAGAACCGGGCCACGTTTGTGGACATGGATCCGCCCAAGCACATGCAGTATCGCGGCATGGTTCAGCCGATTTTTGAAATGGAACATGTCAAGGAGCTGGAGCCGTACATCCAGAAGACGGTGGATGACTTGTTGGAGAGGATGAAGAATATGGGGTGCGAGGGAGGTCCGGTGGATCTGGTGCAGAATTTCGCGCTGCCGGTGCCTTCCTATGTGAGGTTTTGGTTTCTGTCTGATTTTGGTGGTATAAGGTGCCTTCTATTAACTTTGCGAGTAGATCATATATACCATCCTCGGCGTGCCGGTTGAGGACCTCGATTTTCTGACTCAGCAGAACTCCATCCGTACGAACGGAAGTTCGACAGCGCGAGAGGCATCTGCTGCTAATCAGTACGTTTCCCCATGTTCCTGGCGCTTACTGTTGTCACGAGAAACTAACTTCATCCAAGGGAACTCCTCAACTACCTCCGACGTCTCGCCGAACAGCGTCTGCAGGAGCCCAAGGATGACTTGATCAGCAAGCTCATGACCGAGCAAGTCAAGGCCGGCAAGCTCGACACGGCCGATGCCGTCCAGATGGCTTTCCTCTTGCTAGTGGCTGGTAATGCCACCATGGTCAACATGATTGCCTTGGTTTGTTTTCAGTCCTCTTCATACCTACCATAGGCATCTACCTACTCTCCATCCCATGTCCAAACCCGCTAACTCCCCATCCTCTTCACACTTACCCAGGGCATCGTAACCCTCTTTCTAAACCCTTCCCAACTCGAAGAACTCAAGCGCGACCCCTCTGTAGTCCCTGCCTTTGTTGAAGAACTAAGCCGATTCCACACCGCTTCGGCCATGGCCATCCGCCGTGTCGCCAAGGAGGACCTGGAGATCCGCGGCAAGACCATCAAGAAGGGCGAGGGCGTCATTGCCTCCAACTTGTCGGCCAACCGCGACGAGGAGGTGTTCAAGGATGCGGACAAGTTCGACATGCATCGTGAATGGCCTGTAAAAGAGCTCGGGTTTGGGTGGGGAGAACATAGGTGTATCGCGGAGTTTTTGGCCAAGGCGGAGCTGAAGGCTGTTTTCGGTGAGTTCAACTTCTTTTTTTGTGGGTTTGAGTATTAACTGGCTCCGGAGACGTTTGGTAGTGGAAGCAATGTGAGTGGCCATACGGGAACTAATTGCTGACTGACTTGGGTGTTGATTAGAAACCATTTTCAAGAAGTTGCCGGATCTGAAGATTGCGGTGCCTTTTGACGAGATTGAGTACACGCCGCTTGACCGCGATGTTGGCATTGTTAAGCTGCCTGTTACTTGGTAAGTCCGAGAGCGGGAGCCAAAGTGAATTGGGGGTGATGTAAGCCCGGAATGTCTTTATATGAGGTAGACATCAAGTTCACTTTGGATGCGCTTTCCCTTCCCAAGTGATGACGCCTTTGGCCTCTACCTCCACTTCCAGTCAATTTCATCCAGATTTTCCCAAGCATCAGTATTCATGTTGTTTCGTCTGACGTGGTCGATAACTTCCTTGGCACTCTATCAAGGTGATTACCCCATGCGGAATGGGCCGTGACTAGAGGTAATAAGACGGTGACGTCCGAGGCGAGTGACTCACGTTCAACAACACAACCACATTTAATTAATAAGTTGATAAAGAAGTGAGAAAGAGATTTAAAAAATATTGAAGCGATTGCCTACCTTCGCTTCATCAACGAGCATGTAAGTGAACAAACCACCACCTGAAATCATCAAGCTTTACATTTCCCACCCCAACCTGCCCAGCAGCATGGCCTCGTCAACGCAACCTCTCCGTCCCGAAACCGTTTTTGTAACAGGGTCATCCGGCCATCTCGGCCGGGCCCTGATGCTCTCCCTTCCCTCGTACGGGTACACCCCAATCGGCCTTGACATCAAGCCCAGCTCAACCACCACCTGCATCGGGTCCTTCGGCGACGCCTCCCTGCTCCAAAACCTCTTCTCCCCCAGCTAGCTTCGCGCCCAACCGGAAATTTCCTCTTCCAACCACCACCCCAACCTCGAGCCCATCTCGCACATCATCCACTGCGCAGCGCTGCACAAGCCGCACATCGAGTCCCACACCAAAGCGCAGTTTGTCCAGACAAACATTACTGCCACGCTCACGCTACTTGAGGCAGCAGCTGCTGCTGCCACCACAACTACAACCGCAACTTCCGACCCCGACGCCAACACAAACTCGGAAAGAACAATAACCATCAAATCATTCACCTCCATCTCCACCACCTCCACCTGTAGCCGTTCCCTCTCTCGCCCCTCGAGGTCCCCTCCTCCTCTTCTTCTCCAGCAGGCGTCCAGCCAAAACCGGCAGCGGCAACCCACATAACCGAACAAACCCCCCTGTCTGCCTGCCCAAGAACATCTATGGCTTAACTGAACCAAACCCAGCGCCGAAGATCTGTGCTACTTTACTTGATCTCTTCCTTTTCCTCTTCTTCTTCTTCATTACCCATAATAATCCTCAAAAACCTCCCGCTTCTTCCCCGAGGCCGACGACGACGAAAACCTCAAGGCTCTGCGAACTAGCTTATCGCAGAGTGGACATAGCCGACATTGTCTCTGCTTGCGTCGCGTCCATAAAGGCACAACAAACTACCACGCGCGGGACCAAGAGGATCAAGTCGCCCTTTTTGGACCTGCCGCAGGAGGATTGGGTGAGGTTAAATACCTCGAGTCCTGACGGGGCAGAGAAGGTGTTTGCCGAGGGTTGACAGGGGAGATGGGCAAGTTGGGGTATCATGATAGGGTTTGGGGGGTGTACACTACTGAGTGATATGAGGGGAGTGATGAGGGGTTGTTGTTGAAGACTCGAGAGGGAGATGGGCAGTGAATGCGAAGACGAGGATGATAAGGAAAAAGGGGGTGGCCCGTGCGTTGGAGAGAAGGTCTAAAAGTAAACAAACAAATGATTCAAACCTGGCACTGAAGAGGAATGAGTAGTAGGCGCTAACTGTCTTGTTTATTAAGCCCCACTGAATGATACGCTATGCATAGCCTTCAGCTTGCGGAAAACGAACGAAAATAAAATGAAAATTAGCGGGCACGGACAAGCAGAACTGAAACCTTCCATATCATGAGCGCACAACCATCCGCCACCGGCGCGTAAGAAAACCCATCATCCCTCTCACCTTCCTTGAACAAGCCACAACGCTTCTGACAACTTACATGCCGCTACCTCCCCATCTCATCTCAGAACCCCCCATCAGTCCTTGGTAACGTAAAGATAAACCACCGGCTTCTGTCCCGGCAATCCACTTCTGCTCTTATCCCATCCCAAATCTTTGCAAGTCTTCTGCAACAGCTCCTTATCATCGCCCCTGAACGCCAAACCACGATACCAGCGTCCATTACCACCCTGCACCACCTCAAACAGCTTGTTCTTCTTCTTGCTCGGATTAGTCGCGCCAAACCCATACATGAGTTCCTGGACGGTGGTCGAGACGGGAACATGACAGGCGTGAAACGGCAAGCGAGCGTTGGGCGGCTGATGCCAGGGAGGCGTAGCGCCGCACTTAAACACGTGGATCTTTGTGTGCTCGGGCGGGAAGAAATAGTTGTAACCGGGTTCGCAGCCGACACCGCCGGTGCTGTTCATCATGTTGGCCGCCGGCATGTTAGGGTTGATGACAGGGTAGGGCTGGGGAGTGCGGCCGCTGCCGCCTAAGCCGGAGATGTACTGGTAAGGTTGAGGGAAGAGACTGGGGGTAGCGGCCATGGCGCTGCCCCAGGCGGGAGCAGCAGGAGCAGCTGGCGCCGGGGCCTGGGCGTAGTAGTAAGGGGAAGCCGCAGGTGCGGCGGGCTGTTGAGCGAAGCCATAAGCGGGAGCGGGAGCCGGCATGCCGGGAATGACTCGCGGGACAGCAGCTGGGTTCGGAACAGAACCGGGAGGGAAGGCACCGGGACGAGGAGTGCGGGGAGGGGGAGGGCCGGGATCACGGCCGAAAGCCGGGTTGGAGCCACCGCCGAGAACAAAAGACATCTTGAAGATAGATGCTTAGTAGTTGCCTTGAGGGTAAACGTCGACCCAAGTCTGTCTGATAGGGTCCCAAAGTCTCTGTAAGCCTACGGGAGTAGGGAAGGAAGGGGTGTGAATCAAGGAATCTTGTTGAGCAGCGGTCTCGTTAATTCGGGCTAGAATTCGGGAACGCTGGCGGAAGTATTCGAAGTCAGAGTCTTCACTTCCTGTTTCGCTATGAGCGTAATCGTCCTCGTGTCCGTTATCGTCCGTTTCAAGGATGTAAGAAAGTGCTTGGTCTGAAAGTGGTCAGCGTCTGTTCCCAGATACAGTAGGGTTTCCCGTAATATACCCTCTTCAGCGTCACTGACACTGTACGAATCTTCGTAGGGCTCTTCAGAGTCTTCGGCTTTGTCTCCAAGGAAAACCTCGGTCTGCCAGAGGATACGGTCGTTGGCGTCGTAGAAAGCACCAAGTACCAGGACAGCCCAGCAACCCAGATCAGGGGATGCGTGAGTGACTTGAGTGATAACGCACTTGACTGCCGGGTAGGGCAAGTCTACTGTACCTTCCCACTCTTCGATACGAGGAGAGGCCACGGTTGAGGCTCGTTGTCGGCGGTCTCCCAGGCGAGAGGACTGCCGATGAAGGAGTGTAAGGGCTGAGGGCGGGTACCCTGAAAGCGGTAATGCGGATAGTGACGAGTGGTCAAGAGAATGCTTGCTGAGGTGATCTAGTTCGCGCTGAAGAGAAAGAGGAAAGGAACAGAAGGAGTGTACGACGTGGGCTTAAGTACTCCAGGATACGGCGGTACCTCCACGATAAGTTTGACAGCTTCATGATGCCATGGCTGTAAGAAGACCCCTTGTGATCGAGTTCTGTGACAGGAGAAGACCATATTGCTATCCTCTGGGTAACCACAACAGTGAAGAGACGACTAAGCGGTTGGGTTGTTGGTTGGAAGTCGACTGTCCGGTCTTCTGAAGCTCAGTTTGCCTGACAGACATCTTGGGCAACGCAGGCTTCGTGACAGGGTAGAATTGATAGACCGAATGCTTCTTGGATCACGAAGACATTTGTCCCATTTTGTCGTGTCATGGGAACACCTACCTCGCAAATTGGTGCCTCAGCACACATCGGACTGATGACCGCAATTTTTCTTGACTGATAGCGAGGGGCCAACAACTCGGTGTTTGACATTCTTGACCGACCGAGTCTGACCACGCCATGCTCTGGAACCTCTGGGCAGTTATCCATAGCGTCCAAAAAAAGAACCAACAGCTAGAAGATGACGGCGGATAGACCAGCTGGTGCAGACGGAAAGAGGGGAACCAATGCAGTTTCTCACCCGAAGGTTCGAAGATTGACTCGAGTCACGACAATCAATGCCATCTCTGCATAATGATCGGGGTGCCATGATCAAGATGCGATCGGAGTGTGAATCATTGACTGTTCAATTTCCGACCAAACGAGGAATCGTTGGTGACCATTGGTAAGACTGATGACTTTTCCCCGTTCCACGTATCCCTTCTGTTGTACTTTTGTTAGTCATCACCCGTTGACCGATGGTATGGCGCGGAAAATCGCGACACACATGAAAATTGAGCACCGTGACGTGGAATTCAATATCAAGTCTTGTATTTACTCACATCCTGTAGCCTGTGAGCGGTCTGAAGACGAGGCTCCTCGCTCTTTGATCTAGATGCTTCGAATCGCTAGTTCCCTCCATCAATGTTCGGTGACACACAGATATGCGCTCTCCCTCGGCACGCCCCATGTGGTGACATGCTCCATCTTCTCCCAACTCTCTCGAATCTGGAAAAGCGTGCAGCAGTAGGGGCGACCAAACATTGAAATATGTTGGCGTCAATCACCCACATCCACATCTCTCCCAACCAGTTTCACAAATGCCCCCTTCATCCTATCCTTCTTGGACAGCGGTGGTGGTGCCGACTGGGTTTCCTCCGCCTCCCTTTTTGCAGTCTTCCTCTTTTGCACCTCATTGACCAATCCCTTCAGATAGACCTCTGCCTGAACAGTAGCGCTATACTCGACAGGCGTCCAGCTCCAGACATTCTTTCTGCCCGGATCCGCCCCAGCGGCCAAGAGCGTCCTCAGTACCCAAAGGTTCCCATTGCCGCTGGCGAAGTGCAACGCAGTGTTTCCATCCAGGTCTGCTTGCGCCAGCGCAGTAGGAGCTCCGCCGGGAGCCCAAGTAAGCAGGATCTGCACAACGGTATCGTGACCGTTCAGACTAGCCTCCATGACGGCATCGCGGCCGCGAATATCCTGACGCAAGATGGACTGCGGGTCGTTTTCGCACAGGAAGTGGACGATTTCGGTATGACCGGCCGAGGCTGCCAGCATCAGTGCGGTTTGGTGCTCATCGTTCAGTGCGGGGGTGCCCTCTTCGTGACCGAGTTCGACAAGGATCTTGCAGATGGAGAGATGGCCGAGGGAAGCGGCTAGGTGGAGGTTCGAGTTCGCATTCCCGCAGATGGAATGATCGGGGTTGTGGAGGAGATAAGGGTGGGAGCGGAGGATGCGCTTGACGAGGAGGTGGTCGTTTATGTGGATTGCGCGCCGAAGGCGGATCGAGGGATCAATCCTGGGGAGGGAGACCAGCAAGGAAGGTTAGTAGGTAGTCACAGTCACACTCTCTTTTGGACTCGATTCGTAGCGGGTTTCATTTGGGGCAGTGTTACATGTTTGCGTAGAGAGCGTTTTAGCACGTCCATTCTCTAGAGGACCGAGGTGTTGTCTGAGGAAAACCCCCTCATGGTAGGAGGTCAGGTCTGGTGCGGCGTCAGACGACTTGTGGATGGATGATGGTTTTGTGTTGTTGGCGGACTGCCGATGCATGTTTGGTGGCCGGAGGATGGCGGGGCAATTGCCCAAACAAACAACTACAACTGCAGTGAGTGGAAGCTGCGCCTTGTGATCGCAAGTGGAATCCAGCGCCAATGGATTTGCCAAGCGGGGAACCTAGTCTAGGTCTCAGGCCGTTTTAAGTCCGGCCCGGCTTATCGGCGCTTGTGCTTAGGTCAGACATTACACACCAGCCACCAAAACAACACCCATGGCGGACAGAGAGAGGCATTCAACAAAGGCATTGGAGACGAGATATTGATAGTATGGTAACCTTGAAACCCTCAAATCGCGGATGGATGCAACGGGAGAATGGGAAGGAGTTGTGGGGCCTGTCAATCCCCCAAACCTGAGCGGGTTTAACGCCCATACGACGTTACAATTTTAGTGGGAACATCACGCGGAACAGTTAGCGCTAGACTGCATGTTATGGAATCTTGGCGCCCGGGCGTCGCCTATCCTCTTCCACCTCTGCTGACGACAACGACAACGACAACGACAACTACGTTGACAACAACAAGACTTGGAAATCACAGACATTGACGACTTGGACCAATCAGACACGTATTTTCTATCTCGAACGAGTCTCAGACTAAAACCTTACGCTTCCAATAGTGGCCAAGCAACGGCCATCCTGCTATTCAACAGTGTCCAGACTGTGTTCAAAAATGCACAAAATGCCAAGAACCGTGAATAGCTTCATGCCATGACCTTTGGAAAAGCTGGAAATTGTGCAAGTCCAAAGAATGATCACCATCTTTTGACATGACAGGTTTCGCATCAGAAAGTCTCAGTGAAGTACATGGGAAAGTCGGTATCATACGGTCAAAGGCACATTGCATCACCAATCGCTTCACCCGTTGAGCTCCGTCATGTACTGACTGTGACTGAAGGGATATGTTTGCCCATGACAAGATGATTAAGCTTACTGTGGTTAATATATTAATACTACCTCTCGGACCAACTTAGATCTCCAAACCCTTGTGAATCACACAAGTCCAACTCTCTTCACAATGTTATTCTACTTGGGTATTTTGGTGTGATGGAATACACCGTCTTATGACTACTTCGGTGAATTACCAGCATATATACTCTCTCGTGTATAAAACCACCTTTGTGTGCCGCTCGACTACAACGTAGGATTCGAGTGTAGAACAAATTTACTTGAATCAACCTATCAGGGCCCGAAGGAGCAGCGAATTGAACTTTTAATAAGCACTGCACAACATGGGCTCCATAACATATTTCACGGACTCCCCTCCGAGCCCACCCCCACCCGGACACGTCCTGACCGCCCTCAACAACGTTTCAACTCGCGGCTATCACTGTCGAGCCCTGCTCCTCCCCTGGCCACACTCCCTCTGCGCAGCCATTCTCGAGCCGGCCTTGATCCGCACTCTCCTCCCCGACTTCTCCTTTCTCGCTTCATGTCAACTCGGTCCCGCCTCGGCCGCTTCTTCAACCATTTCTGATCACAATGCCATCGACACTCCTGACCCTGATCCATATACCAATGCTAGTAGACCCCCTCATCACTCCTCCAACCCCAACACCAACCGGAACTTTGCCTTGCAACGTCTCAGCAGCCTTACACAAGGCGACATGGTGTACCTGTACTTTGAAGGCGGGAGAGACCCAAGTCACCTCCTCCGTCCCGGTCCCAATCCGCTCGTGCGTCTTCCAGAGGAGCGATACAATCCTGACGGTGATGACGAGGATGCATACACCGCCGCCGCCGCCGCCGCCCACAGACTCATGCAACTCTACCACCGCTTCCCAATCCAGCAGACCCCAGAAGACGCCGTCCGTCAGTTGATCACCCACCATGAAGAGCACAGGTTGGAAATGTCTTTTGAGGAACTACTAATCCAGGGCCCCTATTATCCGTTCCGCGTTCCTGACATTTGTTTTCGAATTCCTCTCCCTCTCGACGGCCGAATGGATTTTTCTTCCAGACATGGACCACCACCACCACCTCGTCATTCTCGGTTAATACTAGATGCCATGACCGTCCAGCGCAGTAGGCTTCTTGGAGGAGGGGGAGGAGAATTCTCATCATCATCATCATCATCGGACACAACGGGAATGGTCCTGGGGATTGCGATACACCAGGCTGTGGCAGATGCGGCAGACGTTGAAGTCATCATGTCAAGGCTGAGGAGGGAGCTTTTGAGAGAGGTGGTTGTTGGATTTGAACACGAATGAATGGGACATGCTTCGCTGAGCAAGGCCATTTGGTCGAGCGAAATCAGAGAGGCAGGGAATGAAGGAATTGGAAAGGCAGTGCCAGATCATTGAGTGTTCCGCCAACTAGGTAGAAGTTGCAGCCAAATGGCACTCACTGTAAGCTCAAAGCTTCAATACTTGATTGTCCCCTTGGCTCTCTGGCATGAGGTCGTAGTCAATCAATACTTTGGAAAGAACCCCAACCACATCGTGGTCATTGACAACCCATCCTGGAGTCGGCGGTACCGGCAGTCGTACTGGAAGAGGCGTTGTGTAAGTGTTTCCTTCCCTTCGTGCGCCGTTTTGTTCTGGGTTGTCTTGTTTCGTTCGCCTTGTCTTGATTTGTTTTATATATCTCGTTTTGTTTCCGCTGTTGTTCTTCACCGGCACGCTGGTAAACTCTTACGGAGCACACGCACGTGTCATGGAAATGTTTACGGTCAAAAAACTTTGTGGCGACGCACTGGCATAGTTCATCCGATATGATGGATCGGTCGGAAATGTGTTTGCATGAACTCCTGTTCGGTGATACAAGGATCGTCCCTTCCGTTCAGTTCCCCGCATGGTGAGGGCTGGCAGGGGAGAAAAAGGAGAAAGAAACTAAGATCTAGACCTGATAGAAAGGGAAACAAAAAAAAAAAAAAAAAGACGTATATGGTATTCGTTGGTTACCTAACTTACATTTGATAGTCGATATCTGTCGCTTTCGACACGAACAGCTAGCAGGACTAATACATTGATGCTGCTAATCCATCATCAACAACAGCGACAGTGACAACACCTTCACTAGTATCGCTTACTGGGCACGACCTCACCACCTCCACCATGGACTCCAAGAATGACGACTCTACCGACAACAAAAATAACAATGAGGATCACCGCCTCATGAACTACCTCCGCCGTCCATACGACCCGGCATCTACTAACATGCTCACCATTCGCACCAGCTGGGTTCGCACCATGCACCATGCCGCCCAAGCCTATCTCCGTCAAATGACCTCGACGCCGTCGACGACCAGCAACATCACCGAACAAGACATCTTGTACGCCTTTATTTGGCATCTGCTCACTCGAGCGCAAATCCATGGCAGCGGCAGCGGCAGCAGCAGCAACCATGACAGTGTCGTCCCCGGTAACAACCCCGTGGAAGTAGTAAAACTTGTCACCATCGTCGACGTCCGCAGCGCCCCCTCCCCTCCTACTCACACCCAAAGCCAGAACCAACTTCACCCTGACTACCACCTCCCAGCCATCGCCACTGTCCCTCTACAGCAGTTCCTCCGCCCAGTCATCACCGACGAGACAGGCATTCCCCATCTCCGACAATACGCCCTGCTTGCCCTTGCGATCCGCTCGGCCATCGAAGCCGTGCAAGCGCAAGCTGGCCAGGAAGATGCGCGGCGACTTAAGATGGCGGCGAAGAGGGATTCGAGTGAAGGTTGCGGAAGGCTGTTGGGTATCTTTTCTCTTGAGGAAGCGAGAAGAGAGGCTTGGAAGGGGATGGGGTATGGAGAATCGCATGAGAGACGGATGGCGACGGTGGAGATTGGTTCTAGGAGGATGTCGTCGTCATCGAGAGAGGATGAGATGGAGATGGGATTGGGGGTACACACTGTGTATAAACCATCGACGCCGGCCAGCGCCGACTATTATGCGATTGTGTTCCCCATGACTGGGGCGGCTCAAGGAAGAATGGGAGACGGGAAATGGAGGGTGCAGCTACATCTGCATCCGCTGGCTAGGCAGTGGTTGAGGAGGTGGATGAATGAGAAGCCTGAGGAGGCTGAAATTGAGCCGATGATTCGGTGAGTTGGGTGAACGAAGCCGGATTGGGAAGCCGCAAGGAAACAGGGTGTTTGGAGAAACCTGGTACATATGTGACTGCGTGTAGCTTCACTCGCTCGAATAGGACGAATAGATGGTTTTGATCTAGCGGAAGCCAAGGAAGAAATTGGACAGGACTTAAGGCATCGATGACCATCTTGACTTGGTACGTTTATCGTAGCCAATGCCAATATCGGATTGCCAAGATCCGTAACATGCCCTACTGCTCACCCGCAGGAGCTCCGTACCTAAAAGTGAATCTTGCCAGGAAGCGGAGACGGTAGCGGCCGGCACGTCGCAGCAAGGCGGGCAGCCAAGTGGGATCCGGACTTTTGATCATGCCACTCAGCATGAGATCGAAACAGGAACGGTAGCACGAGGCCGGGGATTACGGCGCCAAAAGCATCCTGTCTCCGATATGTCTTCACGTAGCGGAGAGGGGCGGCACGGTCGTTGACTTCCGGAGAGTGTCTTCGCCCCCGATTAAAGGTAGGTGGATGCCCGGAGCAGCCGTACGGATTTGGTGGGTTTATCCCCGCTTGCGCGAAATATTTATGATCTACTTGTGAGATCAGCGCCAGCAGACACGGTAGAGCATGACGGGCGTGTGCCTCATGCCCATTTCGAAGGAGATTTTCCACGTTGCTTCTCCCGTCGGGGGTGGTGGGTAAGGTGTGGAGAGCTTGCGTGGGCAGCCGGACATGATAGTGTACAAATCGGGAAAAGAGCCAACCTTTAGACTAAAGGATCGGGACTCCATGGTTGCAGTTGATGAAGCATGACGGGGCAGCAAGGGGGCCGTCACAGGCATTGTACTCGCACTTCATTGTTTCAAGGCTTGTGAGGTCGGACATGGAAATGACGATCAGTGGTGACTGGTGACGACGATTTCTATGCTGGTCACCGTTGGAGGCGCGGTTGACGACAGCGTTGAAGAGACGCCGAAGCCGATGAATAGGAGCTCTTGAGAGCCTCTGGGCCTTTGTGGCATTGAAGACTTGCTCAGAGGTGAACCTGGTCAATTCCAAGCAGAGATTTCTTTGTTGTCCCTGGTCAGTGACAAGTGTGGTACATTTGCAGTGTTCCTGATCTAGGACCCAGCCGTGTGGTTCAGTGTCACGGTTCCGTCGGTGTTGGTCCCGTTCAGTTGCTTATGTGGCGAGACCGTTCTCGGCGTTGAATCTTGAAGCCAAGTCAAGCGGATGATGAATCGGTACTGTAGGAACTCACGAAATTCAATCTCACACCTGCTGTGAGGTCCCAGCCCTCGAAGAATTCGTCAGACAAGATGGGACCCGTACGGGATGTGGTGTGTTCCTGCCCCTGCGGTACGGTAGCAACGGAAGCGGGTCCGCTAGGGGTAACGGCGTCTTGCCAAAACAGGTAATGATTGTCGCTCTTGGCCCGCACAGATCCATATCCATTCCTTTTCGTCGGCTTTTTATCGTCAGATTTCTCGTGTGCGAAAGCCCTCACTCCCACTCCTCAGGCCATCTCCACTACCATCAGTGACCAACACACATTCCCGTTTCCCACATCGGAGCCGAATGGTTTCCTCCAGCGGAATCCGGCGGTCAAACGGAATCTCTCCAGCCCTTTTCTCTTTCTCCTCTTCCCAATCGTATAAGCCAAGAACTGACCAATTTTTAACTATCACCATCTGGACCCTTCCAATTTCTCGGGTTTGGGGATGTGACGGATGCACCTTGATGGCGCCGGCCCGATGGCTGACTTTGCACAGGGAAGTAGCATGTTGTATGATGCTTTACGAGGGCGGCGAAGGACGAGAGGACTTCAGTTTGACATCATCAACTTTTGACGCTTTGCCCCTGTAATGGTACCTGCGCTAAGGTGTAGAACACTCGCTCGTCGAAGACAGGTTTTCGAACCTATCTACTTTTACTGTCTTCCAAAGGGAGGGCAAGAAGCATGGAGGGATGAGGGAGGGGCCGATATCGCTCTTTCCGTCCTGTCGCCGTTGACGTCGCCGGGTGGTCGCTGCTCGCGTGGAAGCAGCAAATCTGTCATGGAGTTCTGCGGTCGATTGGCGTTCCTGCCGCGCAAAGACGTGGAGAGAAACAACAAGCGCATGCGGCACCCTGTCCGACCGGCCAAGTCATCACACATTGCCGTGGCCCCTTCATGCCTTGGTTGTGATGGTGGGCGAAGGTGGGTGGGCCGTTGGCATCAGTCAGGATTATCGATCAGATAAGATGATCTGATAAAAATTTTTGCAGCTTGGCAAAGTGGAATCTAGGTTAAGGTGCGGGGCCTCTGTGTTACGATTGGCCCTGTGCAACCAGGGGCGTCCTAGATTGGTGGAATCATGGGTGGTGGATCATTCCAATAGTACCGGTCTTCACGTCCCGGTCAAAACTGGTACTGAATGCGATCTGTCTTGATGGACACATGACGGTTTCAAGTGGAAAAATGCCGTATCTGAAAGAGGGATACGTTGTTGCTCTATCAGCTGTAATCACAATCACAGATGGGAAATGTCAAATGTCAAATACTCAATTTAGAGAGCTGAATCGAAAGTCAACTCAAGTGGTAACTGAAAGGCCCTTCACTCTGCGATAGGAACTGGAATAGCTTTCCGGCTTGGAAGACGGATCCCTAAAAATGCAAGACGTAATCGACCCATCGATACCATCGTCGAGAAAACACACCGCTGCTTCACAAAGCTCCAGTGTAAAACCCGCATGTATGAACACTAGAAGTAACGATAGCACAGTGACAATAGGATTTTGGTATAAATTAGTTGAATTTGGGGGCAGAGCGGGAACACAGAACACAGAGCACAAGACGACACAGCACCCCAATTTTGTTCGGATCAGAGTATGGTACTGCAACCGACACTTGTACCATCTGTCAAAGAGCCATCCAAGGTCACAGATAACGTTCGACATTACGAATTACAGTAAGTTGGTGTACGGAACTTACAGTAGGTCAGCCCAGTCTAGTTATAACACCGAGTCCAGACTTTAATCCTAGCCGACAGCCAACAGTGCCCGCACTTCTCCGAGAGGCTTCCGACTGCAGCTGGGGTGACAATGCATCGTTTTTCTTCTATTTTGCCGCGTGGGTTGTGGGATACAGTATATATGTACATATCTACGCAGTAGGTAATGGCATGGCTTGTCCAGTTTGACGGCGCCTCTGGGCTCCATTGCCACGTTGGGCCCCTTAGGTCTTCCTTTTCTGCTCACCCCATCGTTCTCCCCGTCACCGGCGTCAAGATAACTGCCCTGCATATTCATCACGGCCATGTAACTTGAAGATATTCGCTGCCGCGCAACCGCCTCGGGAAGGACCTGAACAAGGGAATCCCCATCCCGCCCTTTCGCAGACCCCTTCTGGCTGTCCCGTCTCGGCCGGATTTTGCAGAGGCTATCGCCATGGCCGGCTCTTGAGGCGTTGGGAGTTGGGAGAGTCTCCAGACCAGAACGGCGCAATGCCCTTTTCGGTCTCTACTGTGTTGGCTGCATGCCTGTGGTCCCCACCGAACTGACAGTCATTTTGCCTCTGCAGTGAGCTCTACCTGGCTCAGTGTAACCTTGGGATGCTGCCCCTGCTACCTCTAGTCCTCCACTTCCGGCCCTCGGCCCAACCACACAGAAACCGCGGACGCCAGAGCACTCCACCCCACTCCACCCCACGGCACAAGCTCCAACCGAGCTCCACCGGCCACGCCGTACTACGTACCGCGTTTTCTCACTTGATTCAGTTTCACCCAAACTCACTCAACTGGGTATAGCGCCGCGTATGTTCGTCCTCACCCAATCGTCCATTCACTTAATACGGGTCAAAAAACTTTCTGGAAACGATGCGGCAATGGGATTGGTTGGAGAGAAACTGTATCGGGCTAGAAGAAACAGTATAGATGGTGTCCATCCGCCTTGCGCAACTTCGATCTGATAAGTAATATAAACTTCGATCCCGCTCCCGACTCTCCCCTCCTCCCGTTCTCCTTTGATCTGATAATCTGCCTTCCACCCCCCAAACCTCCTTCCCTCATCTTCCTATCTTTCCCTCATCTTCCTATCTTTCCATACCTTTTCCTTCCCACCGACTGAAGGCTGGTTCTCAACTGACCCGGATCGTGGTTCAACGGAGGCATTTTCTTAATTTCTCATACTTATCGGCTACTCAGCTCCGTTCTTCCTTCACCATGAGGAGTCTTCTTCATAAGCTGGG
The DNA here is from genome assembly GCF_000182925.2 of Neurospora crassa OR74A. Classification (NCBI taxonomy): domain Eukaryota; kingdom Fungi; phylum Ascomycota; class Sordariomycetes; order Sordariales; family Sordariaceae; genus Neurospora; species Neurospora crassa. The sequence goes on from NC_026507.1 coordinate 1,689,764, forward strand.
CCGCCCTGCGGCTCCGGCCGACATCGTCGAGGAGGTCCAGCATAACCCCAATGACAAGGAGGCCGCTGTCGGTACCACGTCTGCCACCAACGCGTCGGACCCGGGTGCCGAGACCGACTCTAGCCAGGAGATCTCCAAAGAGGCTCAGGCCGGTATTCAGCGTGTCGAGGCCATGACCAAGGTCTGGACCCGGAACGACATGTACATGGCCTACATCACGTATGTTCTGTCCTTCACTTCCTCCACGTACTTACTGTATGTGACTGTTGACTAACCATCGTTCATCCCCAGTATTTGGATCCTCTACTTCGTCGATGCCCTCCAGTCCGGCATGTCCACCAGCTTCTATCCTTACGTTACCAGTTCCTTCGCTCTTCACTCCCTCACGGCTACCACCAGCATCATGTCCAGCTTGATCGGTGGTCTGTTCAAGCTTCCCCTTGCCAAGATCCTTGATATCTGGGGTCGTCCTCAGGGTTTCTGCGCCATGCTTGGCTGCCTGACCATTGGTCTGATCATGATGGCTGGTTGTAACGGCGTCAAGACCTATGCGGCTGCCCAGGTCTTCTACTGGGTTGGATACAACGGCCTCACCTACTCAATCTCCATCTTCCTTGCCGATACTTCGGCCCTCAAGAACCGAGCATTGCTGTTTGCCTTTGTTTCATCCCCCTACATCATCACCTGCTGGATCAGCGGTATCGTTGCCCAACGCTTCCTCGACGGCCCTGGCTGGAGGTGGGGCTATGGCGCCTTTGCCATTATTGTCCCCGCGGTCTGCTCGCCCATCCTCTGGCTCTTTTACAAGAACCACGTCAAGGCCAAGAAGGCCGGTCTTCTCCCCAAGCACGAGAGCAAGGGCAACTTCTGGCAGACGCTCAAGTTCTACGTCATCGAGTTCGACATTCTCGGTCTGCTCCTCATCACTACTGGTCTGGCCTTGTTCCTCCTGTCCTTCAACCTCTACTCGTACCAGAAGGACCAGTGGAAGTCTCCCCTCATCATCTGCTTCCTTATCTTTGGTGGTTTGCTCATGATCGCCTTCGCCTTGTATGAGAAGTTCTTGGCTCCCAAGACTTTCATCCCCTACCAACTCCTCATGGACCGCACCGTCATCAGTGCGTGTATTCTTGCGGGTGCCCTCTTCGTCTCGTTCTACATCTGGGATAGCTACTTCTCCTCCTTCCTTCAGGTCGTCAACAACCTCGACGTCGTCAAGACCAGCTACGTTGTCAACGTTTACAGCGTCGGCTCCTGCTTCTGGTCTCTCCTCGTCGGTTGGGCCGTCCGCAAGACTAACCGCTTCAAGTGGCTCGCCGTGTACTTTGGTGTCCCTGTCACCATTCTCGGTGTCGGTCTCATGATCCACTTCCGCCAGCCCAACGAGAACGTCGGCTACATTGTCATGTGCCAGATCTTCATTGCCACGGCCGGCGGTACCCTCGTCATTTGCGAGCAAATGGCGGTCATGGCGGCTACCTCGCACGAGTTCATTGCGGTCGTCCTTGCCATCGAGGCCATGTTCTCCAACGTTGGTGGTGCCATTGGTTCCACTGTCGCCTCGGCCATCTGGACTGGTGTCTTCCCCAAGCACCTGGCCAAGTACCTTCCCGCCTCGGAGCAGCAGAACTTGACCGCCATCTACGGCTCTATTGTTACGCAGCTGAGCTACCCATATGGTTCTGAGACCAGAAACGCCATTGCTCGGGCCTACGGTGACTCCCAGAAGTACATGCTCATCGCTGCGACGGCCATCCAGGCCATCTCAATGGTGTCGGTCTTGTTCTGGAGGGACATCAAGCTCGACAATGTCAAGCAGAACAAGGGCTTGGTGTTCTAAAGGGAAAGAAAAAGAAGTATTTTTTTTCTTATTGTGCCAGTCAATTGGCGGTTTGGATATCAAAAAAGGCGAATGATTGTAAAAGGGGGAACGGTGCAGGTTCAGGCATTGTGTCATGACTTTGAAGTTATTGTTTGATGACATTATACCCGATGTGTTTGCTTTTTCTATAGTGCTGAGGATAATGTAATACGAGTAATGAATGGATGTTCTTTGCAGTTTGTCCCTCGGTCAGCTCATCATCATGTGGGGAAATATCGCGGGGAAGAGAGATTCGGAGATATCTGATGAGATATACAGGTAATATACCCATCTCCAACAACGTTATCGCCAGCGGGCATAACTACTAACCTAAGCGGGTAACTGGCTTTTTCACCAAGTGGTTTCCTCAAAGTTCTTTGTCTCTCTCTTTTTTTTCTTTTTTTTTAATTTTATTTTTTTTTTTTTTAATTTTTTTTTTTTTTTTTTTTTTTTTTTTGCCCCGCGTATTCCCTTCTCCTCGCGCTACCTATGCTGCCTATGTGTAGGGTAAATTGTAAACTGTCTGTGTAGCGGACCGGGGCTCATGGGACGGGACTTTTCCTTAGCGATAAGGTTTTAGTCAGGGGTAATCACGGACGATAAGCGCTTGTACCCCACTCTGACGTCACAGGCGTTCGTCTGAAGCTCTCGTCCCTTCTGTGCAAGACAACAAACAACAAACAACACCGCTACTTAGTAGAATCATACACAAGCCGATTCCAGGGAAGCACACGAGAAGATAATTTACCGTTCTCTTGACAGTAGCTTCCAGATTACATCTGCTGTTTTTGCTGCACTCTTGCTGAGAATAATCAGAAATCGCGAAGCTCACAAACCATCAACCACCCAGATCCTTAGAAAGAATGGCCGAAGTTGCAGCCGGTGCTCTGGTTGCCGAGCAGATCGTGGCAACAGGCGTCGAAGTCGGAGCCGCAGTCGCCGTCGCCGCTCCAACACAGCCGCTGAAAGTGTCTCTCACACAGCTAGCGAGGGCGACATCAGAACCCACCGAGTATGCGCGCGCTCTCTCTCTCCCTCTCTCAACAAGGAACCACCTGCTAATCGTACTGCATTCCTCCAGGCGAGCCCTTGCCCGCTCCAATCATACCATCACCACCATCGGTAACAAAGCCTACATCTTTGGTGGCGAAGATGTCGATGGCAAGCTTTGCAACAGCGATGTCCAAGCCATTCTTCTCCCGAGCAAAGAAAACACCGGTGCCGAGAAGATCCACGATCACTTTCCAGCGTTCCCCTTGATCGAGGCAAAGACTGGCGAGACATACATACCCGCACCTCGTACCAAACATGCCGCTTGCGCCTGGGGCAACTCGGTTGTCGTCCACGGCGGATGCGACGAGCACGGCAACCCCATCGAGGAAGACAACTGTCTCTGGCTCTGGGACACAGAGCACATGAAGTGGACAAAGCTGCAAGGGGAGACGCAACTAGGGGTGAAGCTGGTGCCGCGCTACGGCCACCACATCTTTGTCGACGACAAGCAGAACTTCCTGATCCTCCACGGAGGTCACACATCAAGTTCCGACGGCAGCGAAACAGAAACATGGCTCTACAGCTTTGACCGCAACGCGTGGACCACCCTCCCCAAGTCCCCCTTCCCACCTCTCGCCGCCGCCTACGCCGACACAACTCTCTACACCATCAGCGCCAGCCCGGACTCGCCCAATCTCAGCGGCACCATCAATCACCTCGATCTCCTCAAGTCCACCACCGAACGCGAGAAGCCCGGCGCACTCACTTGGCAATCCATCACCTACCCCATCAACCCGCTCACGCCCGGCCCGCAACCGCGCGTCGGAGGTGCGTTGGTGCCCATCCACACCGGCTACGGCCGCTCCTATCTGATTTACATGTTTGGCATCTCCTCGGACGCGGTCGGCGAGTCTGACACTTCATCACCTGAAGAAGAGAAATACTACGCCGACATCTGGTCCCTCCAACTGCCCTCGCACGGGTTCACGGGTGCTGCGGCCAAGGATGTGATTCGCGACAAGCTGATGCCAAAGGGGGTTGAGTCGGGTAAGTTCAGCTGGGCGGAAGCGGAGCTGGTGCCGACTCAGCAGAAAATGGAGGCCGCGGCGGAGGGTAAGGTGCATCCCGGTCCGAGAGGGCTATTGGCGGCGTCGGGGTGTTTGGACGGAAAGGGGGTTGTGCTTTGGGGAGGGGTCAATCCGAAGGGAGAAAGGGAGGCGGATGGGTGGTTGTTGGGGTTGGCTTATGGTTATGCCGATGAGGATCGGTTTGAGTAGAGAGCAACTGGAAGGGAATTTGGGTTGCTGATTCGAATCGCTTGGTAGCTGGTCTGCCTTTGCTTTGAGAGTGGTTACGCGCAGAATTTTGCCTAGGATGATGGGCTTTACCAAGATATCTGTATGCGGGAACATACTAGAGGGTTGTTAGCAGGGGATATTCAGAAACTAAGGTTGGTGTTGTGCCTAGTTCAAATCGATGTTAACCTCGGTGGTGACTGTATCCGTTCAGCGTGCGGAACTGGTATATGGCAGTCTCACTCAGTCCCGTCAGCCCTACGATGCGATCTTACCTACCCAAGCAGTAGCCACAACACTCTGTGCCACCGCCGTACTCAACGGAAAGAAAGCCGTTTTGGTAATTAGACCAAGTTACCGCTGCGATGTTTTACGTCACGTAGGGATATCAATTTTTCATCTTTGTTCTTCTTTCCTTGGTATTTTTTTATTTAAATTTATTTTTTTATTTTTTTTTATTTTTTTGCTCTCAGAGATACACAACAGTGTTTGTTCCTCCATGTCAGCACCTCCTTTGCTGGTAGTTGGGCCGTTCGCGTCATAGTGTGAGTTGGAGGTTTGTAGAGGCATCTGAGATAATCAAAAGGGTTTGAATATGATCAACTAACGTTGAGCCCCGATTTAGCCTTCTCTCTGTGCAGTTTCATGTTCGTCTGTACACTATTACATCGTCTAATCTATATGAGTTGGTGAGAATCGTCATGCTATAGGTTGGTTCATACAAGCAGTAGATCACCCAGCTCCTCCCGTGGGGCATAATCCGTCATCCGCAACGGATCGCCATGTTGATCGGGTTGACGTAAGATTTTGTCAAAATCTGCGGTCCCTCACTCACATGGAACAATCACATTGAATTACACTAGACTCGTGGCATCAGCTAAGGTAAAACTCCTTAGGGGCAGAGTGAGATGCCTCGAGATAGGTAGAGTAGTGATGCTATTCGGTCGGTTTGCACACAGCACGACAGTGGACAGCGCAGTCAGACAGATAGGATGGAGCAAAACCTCCATTTTAGGTCCTTTTCTTTAATCGAAGTTGTCGTCTGAGCAGGTATTCTTTTGGTGTTTTGGGGTTAGATTTTCTTCTAGTGCTGCCAAGTTCGTCGTCTCAGCCACTGGGCTGAATGGCGAGTTACATTCCTAGAATGAATGGCAGTGGAGCAACGGTACGACGTACGAGATACATAGCGCTTACGCTACTTAGGTAGTAGCTATGCTGCTGCCTATGTATGTACTATCCTGGTGATGCCAAGGCGTTCACTGCCCTGAGAAAAAACGGTAAATGGTGGAATGCCAAAGGACAGGATGACTGACCTGTGTGATTTGACAAAAACACGAGGGAATGTCAAAAAAAACTCGGATTCCCTCGCTGTGCCGTGTCCCCCTTTTCTCGAGCCACTTTCAAAGGTCACAAACTCGGATCCCCAAGTGCTCGGGTCTGTTGCGTATCGGTTGCTACCCCGGGTGAGGATTTTGACTGGATCCCATCTGTTTGTATCACCTGCATGGCAGGCATGGAGGATTCTATGACACGGATGTCGGATGCTGTAGGCTACTATCTGGCTACCTACAGCTTCCCACCCTCTTCATTTTGATTGGATAATGTATCAAGGAACTGGAGACGGTCTGGTATCCCAGTATAGGAACAGAATTTGACAATCCCTCAGGCACTAAACATCAAGCGATCATCGCCTCCAGCGGCAGCATTGTTGACTTTGTCGCTCTGCCTGCCCCTGTGAGGTCCAAGATGTCCCTGAAGTGACGGAACCCGTGCCGCAATCGCGCTTGTTCCTTTCCCCCTTGGCTGGGCCGTTCCCGTTCCAGGCCCAGGCCGCAAGGACGGGAGAACAAAGAAAGCAAGGGCAAGAACGGGAACAAGAAAGTTGACCAATAGGTACGCCACCAACAGCTATTAGCAGGGGGGCTTAGAGATGCGGCAGGGTAACAGTAATCGGCGGTGGAAGCTCATGATTGGTCTCTCTTTAACTCAAGCGCTGTGTTCGACTGAGAGCTTGACCACTTTGGGATGTCTTTCGTCTCTCTTTTTTTTTTTTTTTTTTTTCATAGATTTTAACGTGAACCTTGCGGGGGATGGCTAGGCTGCTGCAGGGTCCCCTAACCTTGTTTTGGGGCAATTTAGATCACTCAGTCTTATTATACTTCTGTTCCCTTTCTTTTCCTTTATAAGGTCGGAATTTCGTTACGTTTGTGTGGTTGAATTGCGATTGAGTTCATCGTCCTGCCCTCCTCCTTCGTTCCAAGAAACAAAGAAACGACGACGATTAAAAACGACGACGCACAACGCCTATATCCTGAGCCAACGTACAAAGCTACTTGGAAATATCACATCTACGGAAGGAAACACCTGTATTGCGACTGATTGACTCGCTGTCATACACAACTGGTCGAAATATCTACAGACAGACAGCAAACAACACACGAATATCATAGAAGAAGAACGAGACTAGCAGCGGCCATGCCTCCCCCACCCTACGTAGTCGGCGACTCATCGCCCTTCCTCAAGCGCGTCATCATTCCCTTCTGGGTATTCCGAGTTATCATCATGGTTCTCGAGCTGGGCGCGTGCGGTCTTGTGATCGCCGCCATCACCCTTCAACAGGACGACTTAGAAAGCGACTTCGGCGACACCACGGTCAAGACAGCGATTGCCATCGTGGCGGTTTGCATGACGCTCGTCTTTTTGTGTTTGGTGCTGGACATTGTGTGCATCATCAAGCGCGGGCGGCGCACCCTGAGCCCCAAGTTCTTTCTGATCACAAACGTCGTGCAGACGACCATTTGGGTGGTTTTCTTTATTTTGGCTGTCATTGGTGCTAGGACTGCAGGGACCATCATTCTCGCAATCGTGATCCTGTAAGTCCCTTTTGTCTCTTTCTTGCCGTTGCCATGTACTACTATCTGGCTGTCGCTAACTCACGCACCTCCACAAATAGAATCTCCTTCGTCGGCATGCTCATCTACGCTTCCATCATCTACCACCGATTCCGGAAGGGCGACCTCAATCCCGGCGCTGGCGGCAACGGCTACGTCAAGGCAGTCAACCCCGCCATCAATCAAGGCTTTTACGCTGAAGACACGGCCTACGCTTCCCAAGCCTATGCCACTCAGGCTGAGCCTTCTGCTCAGAAGTATCCTGCCAGCCCCTACAGCGTGGGAGTCGCGCCTGTCGAAGCAGCAGCAACGACGCAATATCCTAAGCCAACTTACTACGACGCGCCGGCGCAAGGTGGTCAGCATCACGGATACGAGCTTGAGAGCCGTAATCCTTAGGTTCACTAAACTTGGGGTTATCGTCAAGGATGAATTGGGTTAATGCGTAATGATGATGAAGGATCATTCTTTTTTTCTGGTCGGAGTTGGTGGGTGATGGGGGTGTTTGGGTTGGACAACAGGGGCTATTTGGATGCCGGATGGGATAGATGGCCGGGTTGTCCTGCTATATTGGTGATGCGGATTATACCTAGGCTCTGCAAAACAATCCTCATTAAATATCCTCAACCACAGACCGGGACGGACTCTGGCTTTTTCTTACCAATCAGCTGCGGAAGGTGTTCCATCCCTTTCAGTTTTATGCCGAAGAAGATACCAAAGTTTCATGCCCTGTGTCTGAGCTGGGTATCTCTCTCAAATCATGTCACCATGGGCTGAGTCTTGTCCATCGAATGGAATACGACGAGATATGTGTGGCCACCCTTTTTGACCATCCCCCCCTCCCCCATTTCCCTCAAATAGCCCATGAATAGCCTCCATCTTGGGTGGACTGATGGCAGAAATCTCTACGAGACTCGAGACCCTTCACCCCGACCTCGCAACACCACCCTGATCTCGTGGCGCAGTTTCCTTCTTTGTTCAGCAAACCCTATGAATGGAGCTATAACGGCAGGTATTCTGCGAGTGTCGTCCCTGATGAAGGCCTACTGAGCTAGATCTGGGGCAAGGAGTGGCAGGAGATTCGTCTCCCTGGCAGCTTGGGACATGGCGTCCTTGTCTCAGGCCAAGATCTATCGTCGGCGAAGACCGCTGGAACCGGGTGAAATTTCTCGTAGGTCCGGACAAGAATGATGAAATTCAGCGGATGAATTCAAAGGAGTTGTGTGTCTGTATTCACGATCTTCTTAGAGTGCACGATTTAAACATACATGGAAGTTCAGGGGGTTTTCAGTTCCGTTATAGAACCAACTCGTTGCCCATCACATTGCAACTTGCTTCGTTTGGGTATTCAGCCGAATCCTTGGGGTTTTCTCCTGCTTTCATACGTGAATAAGTCGACCCAACAAACGCAAGTATCGTTGCATCATGTCAACATTCGTAGGTACCTGCTCTAGTCTTGAAAGTGAAAACGATATACACCTTTAGATCCGTTGTGGTAGAAAATGTAAAACCTACGAATCGTATTCCCGTATTCCCATTACCAGAGCGCATCTGAGGTTTATCCTACCCGGCTACTTCAGACTCTGCTAATTGACTTTAGTAAGTAGATAAATGTAAAAGATCTTGCTGAGCGCCAGCACTAATTCTCGAACAGCCTCCCTCGCCAAGGAGAAGATTGAAATTGGACACCGGAAGCTTATTATAATAAGAACTTGCAGGACATGGGCAAAACCCATGAGGCAAATAGTCCCACACCAGAAGAGCCTTGACCTGAATATATCTGCTGATAATATGTGTGACCGACTAAACACAGCCCATTAACAACTTTCAGCCAAGCAACGACAGAGCTTGTCTCTGTAAGGCAACTACCGCCGATGCCCCCAGTTCAGACGGTACCCGTAATATGTACTACAGAGTACCACCCGCTCTCTATCCGAGCGAGCGCCTAGATGGCATCGGTAGGTCAATAGCATTCTCCGGTGACGGGGCTGGGACCAAAGCAACACAACTCGATGTGGAAGCGTTTCAGGCGCAGAGCTGTCACAGACAACATACAGTCAACTCTAAGCTAGTGGTCAACCCTAGACGCAGACACTGACTGCATGGACAGCAGAGCGAATAGTCTTGAGAGTCCCATTCACCGGCTTCACAGATACAGGGTAGTGAAATGCTTGACATCATTGCTCTCAACGTATCTTCATCCTCAGAGAGAGAGAGAGAGAGAGAGAGTGTGTGTGTGTGTGTGGATGTGTGGCAGTCCGGCTCGAAGACTTCAGGGATCACATGCTTGCTCCTCCTTCTCCGCACCAAAACTGTAGATCGAAGCAAAAGGTTTGCGGCTGTGGATGTGGTTGGTGTGCGGATAACACCTGACGTAATGCTAGGTATGCATGTAAAAGCATTGTGCCGCAGTTCAACCTCGGAAGACATTAGCGCGGTGCTGGCTGGGGAAGAGATACAGTCGTAACCCCTATTAGTGCAACACAGTTCCGATAGCAGTTTTTCTTGCAATAAAGTATGGGACTCGCAAAAGAGAGATTCAGTGCACAGACCAAAGGAGAAGCTCAGGCCATTGAAGGACCGTAGACGGAGTGGAAGAGTGGGGTCTTTAAGCCCCGATAAGAGGGTATAAGTGTTAACTCCCACCAAAATTCGACCCCTGTTGTTGCAAATCTTCTAGTAGGGTTTTAGCACGAGGGGGGGTTGCAACTGTAGGGGTAAAGACTGTACAAAACCTCCGGGGTTCAACTGCAGCAGGATCGCCAGAAACCTCCATTATCCACCAAGCAGGTCATCGAATTAGTGTAGTTAGTGTTTGATGCTGGGAAAGGTCAACGGCCTCAATTGGACTGGATCACTGAAAGGGCATGGAGTTCGCTCCGTTGATCGACTCCTAGGAGCATCCTGTGTTGACGAAGCATTCTCTAGGGGAAAAAAAATTGTTTGTTTACTGCATGCAGTAGCGCAAAACCAATCGACCGTCCCTCACGCAGGGGGTTCCGAATGAAACATAGAGATGAATGTTTCGAGCTGAAAAGAAGCCTTTTTCGCAAATCGGATAAAAGCGACTGTGCTCAATTCCCGTCCATATGGCCTGTGTGGGTCCATACGCAAGCTCAGCCAAGACCCAAAGCTTGGCATCAATTCCGCGCAGGTCATCACCAAAATGTTATTGTTTTGACTTGGGCAACAAGAGCTCAAACCCCTTTTTCTTTCAAAGCGTTGAACTTTCATTCACACCCGGGGGCCTCTCGCCGGTCCCCAGCACCCCCGGAACTAACCTTAACCACTAATCTGGGTTGCCGGAGGTGACATGTGCCTTGGCCTACACAAGCTGTTTGGAATCGCGTTATCTGGGTCGCTTCCTCGGCACCACGACGGTTGTTGGCACTCCGTCCTATAGGTCGGTGGAACGGCAAGGATGGGGCAGCTGATCCGCTTGCGTTGGTCAACGTTGAAGCCTAACGGCTAGTGTAGAGGATCTACCGACAATCTTTTCCGTGGAACTTAAGCCTCACAGGAGCAAACAACGAGGTCGTCGTGATCCTTGCAGCCCAACTCTGGGAGACTAGCTTCCCGGATCATCGGATATCTTCCACAGAGGGTTCAAGTTGCTGTACTCCACCCTAGTTTCAGCTGAAGAAGAATCTTGGGAACGTGAAGCAGTTCTCCAGTTTGGACGAGTGACGTGGCCCTGAAGCCGGCACATGCAGAGCATGACATCAGGCAAAGCAAAAACGTTGTTTACACGCATGCAGGCCAAAGGACCACCAAAATTCTTTACACAGCCTGCCGTGCTAGATTCCATCCCATGCATACCGGTGGTAGTGTAGCATGCGGCCTTCACGCCGCGTTTCCCAAATTTTCCTTAGCGGCTTCAGACTTGCTTCTTTTTTCCTCCAGCCGCTGCAGCCAAATTCCTGCTTTCTGCCATGGCCGTATGGATCAGCTCAATCTTTGACCATTCAGCGAGAGTAGACGCGAGAAAGCAGACCAGGGCCTGTTGAGGCTCCGTGTGGACTGAAGTGGGATCCACCACTGATTTGGCTTCCTCTTCTTCTTCTTTGTCTCAGATATTAAGACACCAAGCCCGGTCCTGGGTGCTCCTCCTCGCCAGATGCGTAAAGCGAAGAAGGGGGAAATATTGTGTACATTCAAGTCCTTACCTCACTTCACATCACTGGTTGAGACCAACTTTTCAATCTCCATCATGCTCGTGAACATGGGTAACCTTCACGTTCACATCCACAAAATCCACAAGTCACCCTCATGTCAGAAACTCAAAGACAACAGAAGATTCAGCGTAGCCTCGGGACTCATCCAGCATGTCGTCGACCTTCCCGCCCCCGCCCACGTTGTCATATCACCCGCCAAGTCGACTTTCAGCCGGGGCGGCAACGGCAAATACCCGGCCAGACCGGCTCTCCCAGCGATCGCGACCATGAAATTCTGGGACAAGATATTTGCCCCAGCCATGCGAGTGCTGGCGCGGAAACCGCGTCCGGGGCCTGTGTTGCCGGGGTACGACATCCGATCCAAGAGCAACTGGGCCGAGGTAGAGCAATGCCTGGAGAACGCAAGACGGCGCTATGATGGAGATCTGAGGAGGCGCCGAGGCAGGTTCAAGGAGCGGTGCCGCCGGATTGCGGAGCATGGAGTGGTGGGAGTCCAGGCTATGCGGTTCATCAAGGAGGTGGAATATGTGTCGGTTGTCATGGGGGTTGTGGAGGTGCTTGTTGATGTAAGTGTCCCCAGATCAGATGCGGGCTTCGAGGCTTGTGGAGAGACATACAGGCATGACGAAAGAGCAATCTTCGCCCCCAAGACTCTTCTACGCAACGCTACGTCACAGAGAGAATCTCAGACTGATGCCAATGTTTGGTTGATTTTTAGGCAGCAACAAGGGCGGCATCAGTTCGCGAGCGCGCCAGACTAACCCTCAACCCGCGAGAGCTCGAGCATGAGTTTGCTCAGATTGAGATTCTGCTGTCCGTTCATCCCAATGACAGAAACATCCAGCAGGTCGCTATCGATCTTGTGGTGGCCATTTTCGAAGCCATTGAGGAGGGCATCAATTTCTATATGAAACATAGACGTGAGTGACCACCAGGCCGCCTCATCACAATGCAAACAACACGGGGCCAAATCTAATGGTGGAACCACCCTCTATAGATAGGCGAGCCTTTGAAGCCCTGGCTTTGGGGGATAGATACCAGCAAAGGCTTCTCGACAAACTTGCCAGCATCAAGAAAGCCTGCGATCAGCTCAAGGAGACCGGGCAGCTCTCTCACGTCTTTGTTGCCATCCATTCTTTGAGGAGACTGCTTGATGGTAAGTTCTTCTCCAGGATCCAAGAGCAATGCCTGTTCATTACCTAAACTAATACCACGGATGTGACAGAGCGCGAATCTAGAGAAATGCAACAACAACACCATGTGCAGCGCATGCAAGACCAAGAAGGTACGATCCAATTTTGGGTATTGATCTTGACTCAAGTCCAATAATCTGACCTTCTTCTCAACGACAGCTCGACTCTGTCGTTTAGAGGGCTATGCTCAAAGAGTGGAAGTTGGCGTCGAATCTTTGGGCCACAAGCTTGAGTCTGGAGTCATGCGAGCCATATACAACATCTCATCAAATATCTCTCATATGCATGGCATAGAGGGACAACGTCAGCTCAGCTTGGAGCAAGAGGTGAAAGGACAGGATTACCTCATCCGAGTTCTTTCCAAAATGGAAATGTTGGAGGATGAATCCGACAACGATAGCGAGGAAGTGTTTTCGGACTGAACTGGGGGGCATGATGGTGACTTGGAAAAATGTTGGAATAACGGCATTGGCGTAAGGTGTTTTGCTTCAGGGCTTGGGGCATGGAAAACGGAAAATGGTTGGGCTAACGTGCAAGGGCTGGTTCCTGACGCCTCAGGTGTTTTGCTTCAGGGCTTGGGGCATGGAAAACGGAAAATGGTTGGGCTGAAACATGCGAGGGCTGGTCCCTGACGCCAAGTTTTAAGTTTGATCTGTGATACCTCCAGTTGTATGGGTTTTGGACGGAGTTACGGAATATACCCGGTACTTAAACGAGCTTTATCTCTCTCAACCCCTATCAGGTGGAAATCTCTGGTGTGGACAGGGATCACATGCACAATGTTCTTTCGGTCTGTAGGCCACAGTAACGGCTTGTGGGCTACTTATCTTGACGATGAGTTTTGCGCAACCAACCCTCTTCTTGCATCTCATAATTACGTCTTGTGCCTAACTCTAGCTCGTCCCCAATCCCACCTCAGCTACTGTACCATCTGGTAACGGGTTGAGAAAGTGCCGACAATGGCGCTGTCACTCTGTTCATCGGGCATTGACAAGAGCAGGAGCAGATTGCAAGTGTTTCAACTACCGTCCGCGAGTTGGAAGGTGCGTTCAAGTTTGGCCCTTTCGGGGTCACTGACCTCTGACGACAGAGAAGAGTAAGAAAAAAAGAATCTGGATTGAAGAAGTGAGCACCTACCTCTAGTGAGGATCACGAAGTGCATTCCCGCACTTTTCTGTCAGTCGCAATCCCACGCACAATTTCTTTTCTCTTTCTTAGGGCACGGCCTGAATCCTCCTTCCCCATCCATCACCAAGCGTTTACGACTACCCATCCTGCTTAGTCGAGTAGGATCAACGCTTCTCAACTGCTCATTGGGTCACTATCTGCAAACATAATCTCGCTCAATTTCATCTCCAATGATGTTGGCGGCGTCACCTGGCAAACAAAGCTGAGCTTGACGAGCTGCTTGCTCCCTCTAATGAATCCATGATTGCCAAGGAATATCGCAAATATGTAATTTGAATGAAAGCGCGGCACGCTGACTATCTACTCATTTTCCTTGGATCCCCTCACTCTTGAGGTCTTGTTGCCCAAGCATCGACTTGCACAACAAGTTCCTCATGCGACAAGACGAAAGGCCTACGAAGTACATCTAAGTAGGGAAGCCAACTACAGTCCCATTTACGGTAGCACGGCTGAAGATGTCCTTGCGAACAAGCTACAGTGACCTGTCAAAAGGTGAAAGTGAAAGCAGAGCTGATTATCCGTATTACGCATTAATCTTCAATGTGGTCTATCGAGAAGTGTTTGACTTACAATGTTGTAGTTGCTTTGAGAGATCCAATACCGACGAAAGCTAGGGAGTTTTCACCATCTCAAAGGGTTAGAAAGCATCTTCAAAGACGAGCCAGATACTTCATGAGGACTGCTAGCTTAGGTCTACAGAGTTATGGAAGATGGCGGAAGCAGAGTAAATTGGTATCAACAATCTAAACCGAGAGATCCAAAGTTCTTTAGGCTAAGTCGGTTCACAGTAATTGAAGTTAGGCAGGTAATGCTCCGCGACGATGTCATGTGTCGCTGCGATGGAAAAGCTGGAATGGGAGACTGAAGTAGGTGAACAAATAAAGTGAGACGGACCTAAAGTACCTACACTAAATGAGATGGCGGAACCAATTGCAGACCAACCGACTGCAAGGATGAAGCAGGACGGTACCTAATGAATAAGATGATGGCTGGCCGGTGTTCGAATTGATTGCAACGGCCACATACCTCCTCCGCCTTCACTTTGGCAGATTGGACAAGGCGGGTACAGGTTCAAGGAGAGGCCAGCCTCTCGCTCGTGAAGTTTAAATATTCCCTTCGCCCGCATGAGAAACGTTTGTTTCTTCACCTCCATCTCAGCTTCTCTTTTTGAATTGCTGCTCTCGCAACATCAACGGATATCATCACCATAACCTAGACTTCATGGAATACACTGACCACGTAGTCAAGCAAACACTTTACTTAAACTGCCATTAGAAGGACTCAATCGTGCCTGGACATTCCTGCTATAACCTCAATGTGCACCAATGTCACACAGTCTAATGACTAGGTACATCGATACCATAAGGCAATGAAGGAGGCAGACCTGAAAACATATAACCTGGATTACAGACCTTCGAAGCAGAACAAGCTTGGATACAATGCCCTCGACGGGAGTTTGAAATATCCAACCTTGGTCTGGGTTCGATTTACTACAGTTGACAAGTTGCAGGTTGCAGATGGAGACTGCTAGGTTAGTATTTTCAGAACCTCCATCGATCAAGATGATGTTTCTGATATATCTTATAACCAGACTACTGCAGGTACCCTTGGATTGTTGACACTAGGCGTATTGCTGCAGCGCTTGGCAAAGCCATAACGGAACATGAAGAATCAATACATCCGCGGCGCCAAAGTCAAGCATTGACCGGGCCAGACCAGTATACCCAAAGGCTTCATTCACTATGAGTCGAACCTAGAAGGTAGGCACGGGAGGGCTCCGTCAATCAAATGATGCGCATACCCATAGGGAATTCAAGCTGGAGCCTGACAGGGTCTATGTTGTGATGGTGGACGATATGGCACGCACACACACACACAAAAGGTTCTTTCGACACCAAGTTCAGCGTGACCTATCAAAAGAAAGCAGAGACAACGCTTGTTATTCGAAGAGCCTACGAGTCTTCGCTTCAGCTTAGCGAGCACGTGTCTGTGTTGAAATCTTCAGCGGTGCCCTAGATTGAGGAGGCATGGCGTGAGAGATCATCTGCACGGCAGCTCATTTCTAGGTTCCAAGAAGCCAGATAGGCGGTAGACGACCAATAATGTCCACGAATACGTGCAGTGCACTTGTTTAATGAGATGCGGAGGACGTTCGTTCTGGGCGAGCGTAGAGATGTCACGACCTTCTGGTGGAAATGATGAAGTTCTTCGCCAAGTGCGCCTAACCCTATCCGCGGGTAGGATAGCACCAAGATCGACAGTGGTTGCGCTGGGGAATTAGATGATGGCTGAAGTATTGGACATTACGAACCTTATCAGAGTCAGCAATCAAACATGTGCTGACTTTGAGCTATTCTTTCAAAATTTGGAAGAAAAATAAAATAAAAAATGAAGCGGACCATTCCGCTCCTTGACGACCTCAACGAGCAGGCGCCTTGTTCCGGGCTTCTTGAAACTCTCTGGCGGTCAAAAAGTCTAGACCGTGACCCTGGGGAGCAAGGTCGGCGGTGAGCTCGGAACCTGTGTCTTGCAAGGACTTGGCGATGAGGAAGACTGGTATCTGGCTATCATTCATCTTCAAAAATGCGCTTTGATGAGCATCGATGCCAATCATGGCGGTCCAGATCTTTCAGGTCTTTGAAGTACCGCGTGGTTCTGACAACAACGGGAAGGCTCAGTAGGTAGATACTAAGCAAGGGGAAACAAGGTCTTGGGTATTTCGTCAATCCCGTCCGGCACTCGCCTATCCACAATGGATGGATGGCAAAGAGTCTGAGACAATCGTCGGACAATCTGCGCGAACCTGGGGAATGCCAAGGGGCCCGGGCCAGTAGATGCAACGGCTTGGCGGGTTGTCTGTAATCGAGCTCGGACTACATCGTGAGATGACAGGGCGTGGTGGTGACGGCAGCCAAGTCCATGGCGGACTGGTTGAGCTTGGCGTTCAGTGGCCGGTGTCGTTGCGATCTTGATGCTGCAACTTTAAAGGTGAGGTTTGAAGTAGTAACAACGTTACATACCAACAACATTGGAACGAGAAGAAAGGGAGTAGAGGAAAAAGGGGGTCCGGAATTGAGAGACGTGTGAGGGTTAGGGTCAGTAATGGTTACATATTCTGACGAGGTCAGCCCGGAAGTTGGAGCAGTCCAAAATTTAGTTTGTTGAACCTAACCTTCAGGAGCGCCGGCAGTAAGTCAGCGGCTTCCGTGATAGAGAAGCCCGGGTCCTGTATAGAGAGACCTTGATGGGTAAGGACGGAAGATGTCGGCCGTGATTGACGATGTGATGGCTCGGCACGGATGTTGCGGGCTGTCTGTCAGATTTGCCATTCAGCTGAGGCGTTTCGTCTCCCAGTTCCATCCGATCTTGCTCTAGGGACGGTGGTGCAGCCGTCTGGATGAGGGATTCTCAAATTCGTGCCGTGGTAGTTGAGCAAGTTGCATACTTCTTGGCTTGCCACTTTGTCTCTCGCACTACTATCGCATCGCTGGATCGCTGTGCGACTCCAAGTTTTGCGTCAGTCAGTAATCTTGTTGACGCGCACAGCGTCTCTTGGCAGCGAGGTGTTGCGCGACTCGAAAGCAATAGAGTCGAGGAGAAGGGAGTCAGTGATATTACCTCGAGTCGATGATCGAGCTCTATGCGGCGAAATTGCAAACATCAAAGTCCCTACCCCTTTGAGCATTGTCGATATTGATGCCAAGTCGTGCCAGGCAGACCGATAGTCATTACTCGTGTGCGTAAAAGAAAAGGTTTGGCTGCTAGGTTCTTGGTCGCGCAGATCGCCATGATTGAGTTGTCCGGAGCCGTCGGCGGGTTGAATTGCGCGCGCCCTTGCAGCGTGGGATTGTTACATGGTAGCTGTTGGGGGCCTGTAAAGGCTTGGGACATTGCGTATTTCCAGGCCTCACCTCGCAGGGCGACCTACTACCAGTAGTTCCTTGACAAGCCCGGTCCCCTCGTTGAGCTGCCCTGGGCTGGACGATGCCCTGCAGCGAGCTCGCGATGCCCGGTGGGCAATCTCCTGCTATGGTGGTAAGCCCCCGTCTTGGCGGTTTGATACAAGACTTCCCTTTGGCTCGCTGTTGCCGCCAGTGGGTTGAAGCTGAGCTGTGTGAGACTGTGAGACTGCGTACGTAGAGTATGTAGTATCATAGCCCGCCGACTGGCTGCTGTGTAGGGTAGGTAGTAGGTCGAGGTATTGATCAGGATGACGGGATCTTGCAAGACCAAAGTCGGGTGTCAGGGTTAGAGCTGCCCGTCTCACAGGTCGGGTTCCATTATTGAGGTGTTCAGGTTGTGTTGACGATGGATGACCTGGAGCGAGCCGCTCGATTGCGCCTGGGTGCTGCCAGATTGGGCTACGATGCCAAGCCAGGGATCTGCAGCGAGGATTAACACCGGTGTCGGCTTGGCGACCGCCCAGAGACCGCCAAGCGCGCAGTGATATAGCTCACAATCGAGGTGAACACGTGCGAACCGGTATTGTTGATGTTCGGAGTAGGTAGGTTGCTGGCTTTATCAACAAGTTCCCAAGAGACCAAGACCCCAAGCGACATGGTGGCCCGTGTAGCGATGCTTGGCCCAACTTGTCGCCTCCTTACAACCCCGGATTTACGACAAATTGGAAATGATGACACTATCAAAAATAACTTCATGTGAGCGGGCAGCGGATACCTCTAGACTTAGAGTGTGTTGGCAGTGGATAGTGGTGAACTCGTGAGCAGTGCAAGAGTCGCACTCGGCAGCAACCCCGCAGCAGATGTGTATCCGGGAGGTAGCAGGGTGCTGCGCTAGAAGACAGCAAAGGTGCCGAAGGGTGCCGGAGGAGTGGAACTCGAGCTTGGCTAGCTTGCCCTGTTCGTCAACATGGAGCATGTACAACACGCGCCCGCGACACCACACTACCTACATTGCGCCATTAGGCGTCCAATCTGAGCCAATCTGACCATAGTGCCGGTCCATCGTGTTGCCAAGAAGCAAGCGTCAGGAAGCCGACAAGACACCCACAGTTCGTTGCATCGCCAACTCCATGCCCGTGGTTGTGCGCCGAGCATTGGTGAATCTAGTGGGGGCCCGCATGTCTCCTCCTCCTCCTCCTCCTCCATCTTCTTCGTCAGCCCATACACGAGTGCATTTAAAGATCCCCCTTCCCATGCCTCTCCTCCTTCTCTTCAACTTGATATCCCATCTCACATCAACATCTCAACTCTCTTGACACACCTCGCTACTTCACCACTCAGTCAACTCAACAACAATCAACAAACCTTCAAAATGGGCTCCTCCATGTCGAGACATCACCACAAGCGCGGCGAGTTCCTCTTCACCAGACCCAAGTCGCCCCGCCACCGCTCGCCTACCCCCTACCCCCACGACAGGCGCTCGCTCAACGACGACAACGGTAGCATTCACATCCTGACAAAGGTGTCGTCCATGGCAAAGCCTACCCAGACATCCATCAAGATCGTCGAAAGACCCCAGGCTCGTCAACACATCAGCTTCCAAGACAAACCATCAGCAGTCATCAGCTTCGAGGTTCATAACCCCCGAAGACTGAACCGCTTCGAACGCCTGACTACTTGAACAACGCCCATCAGAAATGGACTAGCAAAACCGGATTCTGTTCAGCAGACACAACAACGCACCAGCCAAGACCGAGCTGCACTTGCTCGGCACTGGAAAACGCATGGAACCTGCTTGATTTTGGGTCTGCATTAGGGCTCGGAAATGGTGTACACACACGACTCTATGGGTTAGGGTTTCGGCTTGCACCTGATTGCGCTCATTGCGTTGGCGTTGCATCGTTTGCCTCTTGTCGGTCTCATCTTCCATTCATTCAGCACATGGTGCCAAGAACTCTGCGCTCGGCAGTCAACAAGACCTCTCGGTCTTGCGCCACCATCACCACAATTCTGCTCGACAACACTCGGACTACCCAGAGTTCACCGACTGCAAAAATGCCCAAAGACAACATCACCATCCGATATTGACCAGTCGGTTCATCAAGCCGCGTGTGATGCCCCTGTCCCCGTGTGGCAGTGGCGTTTGCGGTGATGGGCTTGGCACAGATGTCCCGTCTTCTTGGCTGCATCGCATCTACACTACGGCATTCAGATCACTGGACGATCACTTCTTCCAGAAGGGGGGCTTGGGGCCAAGAGATGTGAAGTGAAGAGAGGACACAACATAGAGGAGAATCACCCGCTGGTTTGCATCGCAGTAAAAGGAGTTCTATCAGGCGATACATGCTTCGTGGCTTTTTTTGCTTTCCATCACATTGGATTCCTTTATCGGCGTCATCTTGCTTTGGTCTGTCATACCTCGGTTGTATATCACAACAGGAGGTTGCCTCTCGTCGGGGATATGATGCGACATTTTAGCGATCACGACATGATTGGGATGTCAGACTGGCATGCAGTCATGGCCAACCCAGCCACGGGCTAGCTCTGGAGGAGGAAGAGAAAGGAGAAGACCGAAAGAACATGACAGTCAGTCATACTGCTGTCGGAGGTTGATGCATATATCGCTCATGTCACTTTTTTTTTCTTCCAGTTGTACGACTGAAGGAGGGATTTGCTTCGGGATTATGTACATGTGGTGTACCCGGTACACAACAGGATTATTATGCAGAGAAGGAGAACAAGTTGGCAGCGTTGTATTGCATGGGGGTTATCTATACCAGTCGGCATACAGACACGGCGTTATTCCGGAGGCCTGGAAACTTGCAAGGGGTAAAATTGATTATAGACCTGCTCAAAAAATATTCTACTATGACATCCTGAACCACATATGATCGATATTGCTGCAAATTTTCCTCTTGATAAATCTCAATCACTTTCAACGGACCGATTTGATCGGTAACTCCGGTTTTTGCGCATGTTGTGTTGGCAACAGTTGTGAGAAACTCGCATAAATGAACGAAGCTGGAATATCTCGAGAGAATCGTTCTGTCACCTTGTCATAGATCATACTTATTCAGGCATGTCCGGTCTTTACCATGTCCCTCTACGTCCCGCCTTTTTGTGTTTTTTTTTTTTTTTTTTTTTTTTTTTGGGGGGGGGGGACTCTGCTGTCAAGTCTCCCAAGTCACATCTCTAGTTGTTGACCTTAAACTCACCTTTAGGTCACAGCCGGATTAGTTATACCTCTACACGTAAGTGAAATGGTGCACTCGTGGTTACTGAGCAGTGGGGTCGTCGTTGAATGTCTCGTCGTCAGTTCTGTCCTTGAAAGATACCTAGCAATCCTTCCCCAGATGACTGCATTCCAGATCCACGAGCATTGTCTGAACTTTTTGGGAGGGGAGAGGTTATGATTCGACGATGCGGATCTCTGGAGAGTGCTTGTCCTTTCATCTTGAATGATCGGTGTAGGAGTTACCATCCATAAGGTACCTTCAATTTGATGGTAACATGGCTGCTGGCTGCGACTTCCATTCCCAGAGTTCTTGGTTTCAATTCTTTTGCTTCCTTGGAAGGAGTAATTCTCTCACGGGTCAAGTAACTTCCATCTTTTGGTTCTCTTGGGTTGTTATCTGTACCTTCTTTATCCCAACTGCCCTTGGATAAGAAAAACAATGCATATAACACGGAATTAAGCAAAATGGGAGGTGAGCGATAGCTTTTTTTTTTCTTTTTTTTTTCTTGTTTTTTTTTTTCTCATCAAAAATTGAATGTCCTGCCAGTTCAAAATACGTAACAGTCGCAATTTGGTTCTCTGAATTTCTGTGGTCATTGGTCCCAATGGACAGTGCTAGGTATACTTCAGACTGAACGCTGCCTAGAAAGAGGGACCGTCTCGTAGGCGGGTATTTCCCTCCGTTTGCTTTCAGAAACAGAACCACCCTTCATCCCAATTACTCGAGGAAAGGACAAGACATCTCGCCAGTCAAGTGAGGTGGTAAGAGCTCTTCACCAGAGACGAGATGACAGTTAAATCAAAATTGCGAGTTTTGGGCGCTCAATATTCTGCTCCGTGTCCCCGCTTCCCAGAGATATAAAGTCCTTCCTATTATTTCACTTTGCGCGATACTCTCGCTCTTCTCTCAACTCGTCAACCAGAGCCACGTTCTTCGAGTGGCAGCAGGCCAGTAAAGTCTCCGCACTGAGATCGCAGTCATTATACATCATCTCAACAAGAAAATGTCATCTAACGAGACCGCGATCGCGAAGTTGCTCGAGCCTATTCCCTCGATCGAGTCACTCATCGTTGAGGGCTTCAATGAAGGCTTGGGAAACGCTAATAACACCACTCTCCTTCCTCTGGACCCAGGCATGCTGGAGGCTATATGCCGGCTGAATCTTCCCGCTGTTCCGCTTGAGCGACTCTACGTCGCCGAAGCGTTTCTCGAGAGGCCTTTTGGCTTCGAGCAGATCGTCACTTTTTCCTGCAGTGCCGATCTCGATCCATATCCGTTTCAGATAAAGATCACCCAGTGCGACAGCCATTTCGATGCTATGAGCAGGATGAAGCAAGCCGTCTTTTCCCTGGATTACGATCATGGTGCATTGGGTTTCGAAGCCGCGAAGGACCTGGGAAATTACGCCGTAAAATCCAAGAACGGGTGTGCTA
Source organism: Neurospora crassa OR74A (assembly GCF_000182925.2). NCBI lineage: Eukaryota > Fungi > Ascomycota > Sordariomycetes > Sordariales > Sordariaceae > Neurospora > Neurospora crassa. Next base: position 1,711,931 of record NC_026507.1, read on the forward strand.
TTGTCTGGACACGTTGGACGACCGTCGTCCAAGTGCATTTCTTTCCTGGTAAGGGGCCCGAATATCTTCGTTCCTGCAGCATGGCCATACTCTAACCGAGCTTTAGATCTTCCTAACGATTTCAGCGGGCTGTCTGTAAACATTCAAGCCCTGGCTATTGCACTTGACCTTGCTATGAAATCCCATCGGGGAACTATTGACGAAGTCCCTCGAGCCGGTCTGGACGAGGACTTTACACTACCGGATACCTTCAGCCTCAAGCTCCACGAAACCGCGACCATCCAAGTCAAATTCAGCAATGGTATTCATCGTGTCAGGGAATATCGAGTCATCCAGGATCGGAAGAATTTCGTGGTTGAGGACGACACTACCACGGAATACGGTTGCAGCGAAATGGCCGGGGGGCGCTTTCACTCTAAGCTGAAGGTAACCTTCTGCAGAAATAACGTCTCCGTGGCAATCCGTTTCCTGACGGCTCACAAGTCCTCCCTGTGGCCACGCGTTAAACTTATGGAGCTGGAACATTGAGTAGATCGAGGTCTTAACGGGAGCATATATGGGTTAGATGAAATAGGGAAGACGCAACGAGCTTAGTCACTTTTTAGACACGATCTGGACGTTCAATGCTCTGCTCGAAGCAGCCCACGAGACCCACAAGTCATCAGCCCCAACCATGTGAGCTTGCTAGTAGGGAATTATTACTTATCAGCACAGGGGGATCGTCTACAGCACTGGAGGCAAGGTTGAACATAACTGGGAGTAGGTCGAGGTTCTCCGCAAGGATGGAAAGGGGATTATTTGGCATATGTCTGTTACATCGAGCGCGTCTCTCAAGACCATGGTAGTCACATTTGGTCAGCACATCCTGATGGAGGAGGCCTAGATCGATAGGCATGAAGAACAAATTCGTGGAGTAGAGAGCGATGGCGGGAACTTGATGGGAACAATTCCAAGGGCATATTGAAGTTTGCTAGTAAACGTCCTTTCTCTAGCTTAAACGGTACTTTCAATAGTTACCTTCAGTTGATCTTTGATCATCACTGCACATGTTGACTGTCTCTGGAGAACTCTCACGTGTGCTAATACAACAATAGACAAAGCATTGCGGAGTACAGCCCTCGCCAGTCATTTTCTGGCCGCTCTCCTAGCACCTCCTCTAGCCTTCCACAACTCTTTGTAGGGGGAAGCTACTTGCAACCGCTCTCCGGCAATGATAGTTTTGACTTCATTGTTCAGAGTCCGGATGTCTCTGCCCGCTGATGTTGTGGGTTTGGAGGGACAGCATCCTACCAGCGACGCAATGGTTGCGTGGGAAGCCACTTCTATCGAATGCGAAATGGTATTTCATGGTTGAGCCTCAAGTGTAGCGTTTTGGGAACGCAATTTTTTTGATTCAAAAGCTACGGGTTTCTTCTCCCCTCCATTTTTCATAAGTAACTATCTCTTTCATACTTCCAAATGTGACTACGGGCACATGTTCGCGGCCACCATATCTCGACTTTCAGGAACATCACGCGAAGGAGCAGTAAAAAAACTCTAACTGGATGTGCTCAGGCTTTTGGGTCTCACATTGCAATGTTATTCATTGTTCAACTAATGTGGGCTGGGGCTAGGGCCGAAAGAGGATATCCAGCTGCCCAAGCTAGTTTCTTCCAAGTGTCTTGCTGAAATTCCATCCTGACTGACGGTCGTCATGATGAGTACAGGTAACTTCTTCCTTCCGTCTAATATCCACAAAGCAAACACTGGCAAAAAACTTAACTAAGACAAAAGAATCCAAAACATCAAACGAAACACAAGCACTCGCGATCTCAGGCAGCAGCAAGACCAGTCACGCGCAGTTTGGGGACAATATCAGGATCTTTCAGCAACATATCAATAATAACAATACCTCATTCTTAGCCGCTTGGTCTTGCATATACCTGTTGTACCTACCTGCCGTTCCACTCTTTCTGCCCTCCGCTCCTTCCTTAACTCAAACTCTTATCGGCAGCACCGATTTAACATCCACTTCTCGCCCAATCTACTTGCAGTCACGTATGACCTACGAGTGCTGTGAAGGAAAGTACTCATCACCTCACTAACCGCTAGCGCCTTCTTCGAGGCGCTTCTCCATCAGCAGCCCAGGACGGGAATCACTCGATAATCAAACGCAACTCTTTCGCCACATCTTCCTCCAGCCCTCAAATACCACCATCGATAACACACCAGCAACGAACAGCAAACGATAATGGGTCGCACGGGCTACGAAACGACCAATTTCCGTAACTCCGGCTCCGATCCCAACAACCCGCCGCTCCGCAAAGCCGGTGTGGGTTTGATCACCCCTCCTCCCTCTTCCTCGTCGCAAGATCCAAAAGGAGGAGGGAAGGAGCGCGCCAATACGCCTTCCGGTTCTGCCGTCGGAGCTCACCAGACTCCTCCAGCGCACCTTCCTTCCGTGAGAAGGTGTGCTGACTTCCGAGAAGCTGTGATTGAGCCTTTCCCAGTTCTGCCTCAGAGCCAGAGGCAGTCTCGTGGGTTTGGTTTTCAAGTCGGACCTCGAGGCTATGGCGTAGGAGGTGGTAATCGCCCTAGAGCATTGAAAATCCAGACAGCAGGTGGCAAGAACAACTCAATCGATGTTGAGATGAGCGGTACTCCATTGTCGGCTGGGCCCTCAAGCACTGGAGCTGTCATCGGCATTGGCGATGACGCGCATCTGATAACACCTCGCGCCTCTCAGTTTGAGCTACCCGGTAACTATTCCAGGGGCGCTTCTCGATTCTCTCAACAGCCCCGGCACTTCGATTCCTCTCCATCTCGTCATCAGGCATACGGCCAGTACCCGGATGGTCTCCCTCCTCCTCCACCACCCAATATCCTCCGTTCACAAGCATCTCAGTTTGGTCTCACAATCAACAAAAGCAGCAGTGGCGGCAACGGCAACTCTCACACCCAGTCCCAAGGCTTACGCTCACAGCCCTTCAACTCCAACACCCCTCCTTCGGACTCGTCCAAGCGCAACGCATTTGCTTCGGATACCGCTGAGCCACCTCGGTTCGCTCGCAGCGGCAACATGACCGCCCGCCAGTATCAAGAGCCTATCGGAAACGCGAAGATCTTTGATACTGTTACCGGTACCTACGACCTTGGAACAAACGACGCAAGGGATTTGTACATGCGAAGGGTAACCCCACACCCTGACCCGTGGCCGTTGGATTTGGATTTTTTTTTGAAAAAACGGAGTTATCCCCAGGAGTTAATGACCGCTGCCGGAAGCACACCTAGAGCCGCCCCTACTCCCGGAACCACCGCAACAACCATCGGGTCTACAGTCAGACCGCCGCCCGAGTTCAACATCGGACCCGGATCTGAATTCGCATCTGGACCCAGACTCGAGGACCGTAGCTTTCCTTTCTTTCCGCAACCAGCGACCCAGGCCGAGAAAGATCGGCGGAGGAAGGCGACGCTGGATGCTGGGTATGCGCAGTTGTTGGCCAAGAGGCAAAAGCGACACCACTAACTAGCAGGGAGGGAGAGTGAGTAGAAAGTCGTAAGTCGTCCTTCAGCTTCTCCAGTTTATCTTGGTGAATGTTGCTATCACTAACTCCTTAGTCTTCTCAGTCATTGTTTCTAACCCGCCAATCATAGTTGATTTGTGGTATACTTGCTTTCAAGTTCGTTCAAGCGATTAGATCAAACATCTAATAGCGTTGCTTAACAGTTTCCCCCCTTTTCCCTTTTTCCTACTCTTATTTCCCCCTCTTTTCTTTCTTACCTGCTAAAGCATGGCATGGCTAGCAAGCTCTAGACATGGCCTTCATACTTTCACAACCCTACGCCAGAAGTTCGCATCAGTCCAAAAATTCATCTTTCTTCCCTTGCAAGGCATCTAATCTTAGAGAAATGCACGTTGTCTGTGCATTAACGCATCATCGACCATCAGATATCTCTTTTTCTTTTCTGTTTTGGCGTTCGTAGTTCTCTATAAAGTCTATGTTGAAGCAGGTGATGCCTCCGTCAGGCCAAGCGAGTGTCTTGGCCGTTTACCAGAAGGCATCTAAGTCATCACCGCTTAACTTGTCAAGGACGAGTGTCTCGACGGCACACTGTAGCGTAGCCTGGAAACGTAGGAGTGACATATCTTCATCTAATACTGTCCAAGTGACGCATTCCCAGCTGTGATTTGTGTGTTTCACTATTACTTACTTTCTTTCCGACCAAATCAATCACAAAACGTTCACGTTACATCTCATGAGATCTCAGGCCAACACAAAACAACCAAAACTCGCATTGAGATACAATATTTGATCGCTTTTGCATAAATTTTGTTGGGTCGTAACATGTAGAATGGCGGTTCGTGTTAATCACCACGTTCACGACACCAGGAGGACGAAACTCGTCAGAAAAATGTGATTTCATTGTTTCCCAGTAGATGGTTTCAAGATGCCGGATCCGACCTCTCATCCGGTCTCCAAACCTACTAAATATTGATCACGCTCTTATATTATTACAAAGCAGTATGTCATCCCATCGTCCCAGTCATAACTCCCTGTTCCCCACTGATGAATGTGATTATCCTTGGCCGTGAAAAACGGTTTCTCTATTCCGTCGCAGATTTTCCTTTACCAGACATAGGTGCATAAAAACACCCACACGACTCCAACACAGAGTAGCGATGTTTGTGCTCTGCTCCGTGACTTTGGCCACGTTACTTATCAATTCTCTGCAATAGCCTCCCCCTCAAAACAGCTCAAAAGACTACTTGACCTTACACGTTGCCACCATTCCAGTCTACAAACGTGTCGTGTTCATTGTTGATCATTGGATCAAGCTCGGCGTCAAGCTCCTTGGTCTTCTCTGCCAGTGTCTGATAGAAAATTGGCGCGTTCTCGTCCTGTTGTGCAAATGATGCATAGAACGAGCGTGACTCGTCAAGATCGAGAGGCGGTTGTGACAGGCTGTCATACATGTCGTCGAAATGCTCAAAAGAACCATCGAAATAGTTGGGATAGAACTGGGGCTCGCTGGCGAGCTGATTCACGCTATCCGACGAGGCTTTAGGGAGAGCGGCTGAATGGCCTGACTGCGTTGTCGACGTTACGGACATGGCTGATGGTGGAGTAAGCGGTGTATCGGATCTGGTTGAGGTAATTGATGACTGCCGGTAGCGAGGCTGTGCTGTCTTTGAATTGTCAAAATTGTCATGGTCGAAGGTCGGGGTGAGAAGTCCCGGTAGGGAAGGTGATCCTTCGCCAACGCTTGGCGTAAGAGCCGGAGGTGTCGAGAACTCGGACGTTGACGAGTTTCTTGTGTGAGTACCGGCAGAACGATGGGAAACGGATAGACTCGGTGAATTGGTTGATATGGGCGGGATAACGGGGAGCGACTGTGTCTTTTGTCCAAAGCCGTGGGGTATGCCAGAACTTGTTGGGTTGGCTGAGTTTGCTGATACCAAGGAGAGATTCGGAGTTGACTGTGTCCTCTCGTGGAACTGTGGCATGCCATGGTTTGGCGGGAGACCGTAAGAGGGAACTGAGTTCACGGACATCATCGACATTGCTCGCTGCTGAGGCATTGGCATGTACTGTGGGGCAAGAGGCATCGCTGGCGGTCGGAGCAGAGCTGGGAAGGCCTCTGCAAACTGGGCGTCGACCCTCTGGTAGTGCTGCTCCAAGGCGAAATTCTGAAAGTTGCCGGTGGTGTACGGTAGCCGGGCTGTCCTGGGTTCTTCTTCCTCTTCGTACATGGCATCGTTCAGGACAGCCTCAGTGGTGATCTTGAAGCCCTTACCGGTACGCTTCTTGTGGATTTCAGATGCCAACCTGGCCGACTGGAGACGGGCCTCGAGACTGCGGTCCGAGCGACGAGATGCCGCTACGTAGGCCCGTTCCTGGTTGGCTTCGTGGGTTCGAGCATCTTGAGGCTTTTGTGGAGTTAGTCTTTCTGGTCTTGTGATCATGTGGACTGATGGGTGGTCGGGGTACCTTTGGCTTTGGCTTCTCTGTTCGGCCTGCCACAACCTTTGATCTGACTTGCTCTGTGATGTTCATCTTGAAGCTGTCCTGTGTCGTCGGGTTTGGTCGGCTGGCTTGGGTCATGCTCGCTCCCCTCTCCTTGACTCTCGGATCTCTTGGTGCCATGGTTTATGCCTGTCAGGGAACCCTCGCTTCTGGCTCCGTTTACACAAATTATACACCGTAGGCCAGTAGGTAATGCGCTGTACAGGCTCGTGATACAGTGTCTGAGAGACAGGATATCTGGGCCTAGACCTCGAAGATAAGGTGGTCGTGCCGTGTGAATGGTGTGGATTGTCGAAGACTGGTTCGGCAAGTGCTGGCTCGAATGTCGAGGAATTCACACACAGCGTATGGAATGATAGTTCACGGGGCGATGGAGCGAGTATGAAAAGTTCGTGCGGGACGCTTGGGCCCGCGGTATTGGTATATTATAAAACAGTAGTAGTATGCTTGATGAATGTCGAAGCTCGTGGGCCGTAGTAGTAGTAGTAGCGGGGACGGGAAGTACGAGAAGGACGAACTGAAGACGAGGTAACCGAAACTGGTGGTTGTTTGTTGTGGACTATGTGTGGAATGTCAACTTGTGTACCGGCAGGAAAAGAGCAGGAACAAGCGGGAGTTTGGCAGGAGAGCAAACGGTGTTATATTTGGACGCTGGGAGCCTGACGTGTTTGCAGGTCTGTCTGTTGTCCAAGATCCCGATCTGGGCGGGTTCGTTAGTTGCGCATCCGCCGTACAGACTGGCAAGTCGGTACCTTCCTTTGACGCAAGCCTGAAGGGCGAGCGGAGACATCCATGGAGGTGGAGAAGGCAGGTATCATCGCCGGCCCTCGCTCTTTACTAGTAGTCACCTACAGTACGCAGTACTGGCAGTCTCTCTCCTGGTCTCATCGCACTTGGCACTGTAAGGTAATGTAATACCTGGTACCGACCTCTTAGACCTAGTAGTATATCAAGTTGGCTTTTCGATCTGAGCCGGGTCCAACATCGTGTTTCTCGTCCCAGACTCTCTGTTCCTGGAAGTGCTCACCAAGCAGAAGCGTAGAGTAACTGTTGCTTCCGGATGAGGGTAAAAAGGATTTGAGGACGCCCCCCTGCCTAGGTACCTAGAGCTACCGCAGCAGTCGTGGAGACGGAAACTAGCCGGCAACAAGGGGGGCGGGATCATTGGCGTCGATTCAAAAGGCGTAGGGTGTGGGCGGCACCGAGTCGGTTCGGAGTGCGGTCGACGGGACTGGCTGTGTCTGGCTGCTTGCTCGATCCAAAAGCGATCCACAGAGCCACTCACAGCCAAGGGCACCCGCGAGTGTTCATCGATCTCGATCCGGTTGTGGTTGCAGACTGACCTTCACAGGGCTTGGCCGTACCTGTTACGTTGCCAGTCAGTTCAAGCACCGTCCACGTTCAGAGAGAGCACTGTAGAACTGTGCTGTACTGTGAACGGGGCTTGGGCCAATCATAATTGTTAGAGAGGACTGCGGCTGCCCATTTAAGGTACGTGGCCCTGGAGGTCCACTTGAGGTAGTACCCACTGCCCCGCTCTGCCTTCGCAAGGTATGGTACCACCTTCCAGGTTGATGGAGAGCTTTGGAGAGCTTCAGAGAAGCTTCAATGTCTCATGCCCTGACATGCTTGCCGAGTTGCAGTGTGCGAGCTTCATTGGTCTTTACTACTTTCGTCTTCCATGTGCTACACTTGTTTTGACTAGACTCCATCCAGACCTGGCGGACCACATTCCCGTCGTTTCTTGAAGGTCGGCTCTTTCGCATGCAAGGACACAGGCCAGGACCAGGTCCGTGTATTCAGCAGTCGCGGCACCGCAGCTTGCGTGCCGAGCTCAAGCTCGAGTTGGAGATTCGATGCACTGCCAGGGGCACTCTCTCATTAACGCTCGCTCTGCACTAAACAGTGGTCTCTTGAGTCTGGGTAGCTAGTAGCTTCCCGAGTCATTAGGTGCAGTGGTGTTGTGACAACTCTGGGGAGGAGGGGAGAACGCTCAGAGGGGTAAGTAAGCTCGTCTGATGTTGTAATCTGTTTTGGTCACCGTTTGGAAAAGGTCTAGAACCTCGAGTCGCTTTAGTATCTTGGTGTCTTGCGCAGATCACAACTCAATTTGTCAAATACGTCTCCCCAATTTCTTGGCGGTCCATGTCGATCAACCTCTTGTAGGCCAGATGAGTTCGATTGCAGTGGCTTGTTATGCATGGCGAGGAACGATTCACACATTGCTCGAAACACCTCAATTCAAAGCCGCTAAGTGAATGCAGCACAAAGCCCCAAGCTTCAATTAGTCAGTAGCATGGCGCGCTTCTTCTCGGACCCCGCGGAGAGTGTGGCTGTGGAGACGGCTAAAGTCGAGGCTTGATACAGGCGGTGTTGTACTATAGGTCCATGGGCAGCAAGGCGGGGAAGCAACCGGGCAGAATCCCAACAAGTTGAAAAATAAAAAGGAAAGAAATGAGCTTATGTGGTGGGGACGCATATTCTAGCTTCACTCAATAGTGTCGATGGTAACAACGGGAAGTTCCGGCGAGACTTGAAATCGAGATGTGAGTCCCAAGTTCGAAGGTTCTTAAATCGAGTGATGCCGAGTTCCCGATTGAGCCGAGCAGTAACGGGCAGCGTGTAAAGAGGAGCACAACACTGTGGCTATTCACCATGCATTCCTTCGTCTTGCAATCGCCGCTTTATTAGTGTCGTGATACCTAGTTGAACAGGGTGTTGGGGCCCTGTTGTGCTGCCGATTATCTCTGGCTGTGATTGTCGTCCTGGTCTGGTTCCCTACCTACCACTCTCAGCTGTTTTTATCTGCGTGCAAAATGCAGGGTCACTTGTGAGATGGTCCGGAGAGTTTGCTCCGACTGTACATTCTAAGCCAAGAAGTGGAAAGGACCGTGCGCCGCGGAAGTGTACGTGCTCGCTCAGAACGCACTAACAATTCTCCTCATATCCACCTAAATCCATCTCTTTAACCGGTTTTCCTGCTACATATGCATTTCTTGACAGTGGTTTATGACCAATGAGATTTCAAACACCAACATGTAACCTTCCAACAACTCCAAGCCAAGTACCTTTTCTGGTATCTTTCAAACACGCTATAAGACCACTAGCTAGGCTGCTGGTTGTTTGGACTTTAGGTTATTGAACGCTCTTATGGGCTAGGAAAAGGTGCAAAAAACCAGGTAAAGAGATACCAGTTGTTCACCGATTAGAAGCTTTCTCTTCTACGTGCATGGGCCCAGAGCCAACCTACCTAATCATTCGGAGACCTCCTCCAGTAGAGATTTGCTGTTTAAGCTGTTATGTTTGCTTCTCCCGACGTCCACTGTTAATATGTCATATCCTATGTGTCGAGAAGAACATGACTTCTTTGGCACCAATGATAAACCAATGACTAGCAAGTGGTAGTAGTCGGATACACTTCAATTGGCGATGAGAAACTCGATTGCAACCTGGAGCGGTTAGGCAGGCTCGGCAGGCTCGGGAAGCACGACCAAAAAGAAGAGCAGGGGGTGGTGGTGGTGGTGGTGAAGAATGCCAGTGGAGGATTGAAAGGTTTCCGGGTTAGGTGCGTGAAAATCCAAATATGGGATTTCAGAATGCCATGCTCCGCTTGCCATGTGATTGACGTTTTTGGTTCCCGTAGCCGTCAGGTTCAATGCTGGTCTGCTTGATAGCGCGGTTCCTATGACAAGGATCAACACAATTACGCATAAAAACAACCAAAAGCTTATATCCAAAGGGGAAAAATCTCAAGTTCTATACATCATTCGGCACGTATCTTCCCAAGATCAGTCTTGTGTATTGACTTTGTTGGAATGGTATTTGGGTTGCGGAGAATGCGTATTCAAGTCCCGTGTTAACGAATAGAGCAGGGATGAGCTGTAGGTACTGCGGTATGTTGTCTCCACCTATGCCGTGCCTGCCTGCCCCGCTCCACCGTTGCGTCATTCTTACTCTGCCTTATCGTAACAACTGATATTCACAAGTGGAAAGTCTCAAATTGCACTCCGGATTCCAAATGATGTCATTCTCTTCAGTTCCCACGACAATTCGAGAACCACAATCTCGGTCGCGTCCACCCCATTCAGTCATGTTCATCCGTATGACTTCAGAAGATCCCTTGATCTTCAAGAGACTGGTGCCCTACGTAGCATCATTCGAGGACCAAATGGTGCGACTCCCTACAATCTTTAAAGTTCTCACCAAGCAATACCTTCGCCTGTGGAGCTGCCAATGGTGAGGATTGCAACACGCAACCAAGTCGCTGAGGCCCCAAGAAGGCACTTTGCATGCCATGCCATTGTACACTACTCAATGGTGGTGGGTTTGCCTCTTGGGCGTACCAAGGTTGCGCTTCCTCGTTCTATCTCACGTGCTCGAATAGCATTCATCCAAAGAGAAGATCTATAGAGCCTCAAACAGACACGCATTCAACGCTTTATTCTATTGCCAACGTGTGTGGTCAGGTTTAGGTATGTAGACATAAGCAATGTAAGCCATGCTAATTGTTTGCCGAAGAGCCTCATTACCCTTATCCCATGTCGAGCTTAGCTCGACCCACTGATGTACTGAGCGCTCCCATCCTTATACACTACGTGCGCCGATTCTTTTTTTCCTTTTTGTCCCAATCCAATCCCGGTCCTTAAAGCTAGTTTGTTTACACTAGCAAAACTCTTGGCAGTGCCGTTCCAGTATCAATAGCAAGCTCAAAGCCAACTTCGGATCCTTAAACTCTTCTTCATGCATGTCTTCACCGGTGCTCAGCTTGATCAAAGTATACTTGGGTATGTCTAGTGACGGAAGGATAGTGCGAATCACCTCGCTGATCTGTCCTCTCACCTCGCATCGGGGAGTTCTCTTCAACTCTTCGTTGTCCCATACTATGTATCATCCTCCCCGTACAGGCTTGTCTGACCGGAGACTTTGCTCCCCTCCCACAACAGCGATCATTCGTCTGCTCGCTCTGACATATTCAGCAGATCTGCGAATCCTCCCCTTGTCAAACCCTGCAGAACTTGGCTGCGTTTTCATACTTTCGTCATCACTACCAATGTACGTACTATGCAGTATGCCTACCTCCAAGCGAACTAATCCATCGATGCCTATCCGCTAGAACACATCTATCATAGTACGATGCACACTTTACTCCAGGCGATCTTATTCCAACGAGACCCAATCAGCAGCGTTGTAGGGGCAGGAATTAGGATGACCATTTACACTACAAAGTCCCTGCATCGTCTAGGTCTTCTGGGGCCGGACCCTATATGCAGTAAACATTATACACAGTTCAACAACGATGTTCTCCTACCTCGTACACAACGACACTGCAGTCGCAAATAGTACAGCGTCGAAAATCTTCCTCCCAGGTGCCAGCCACATCTAAAGATAGTACGAAATGTCTAACAACCTTTCTGGTAACATATACCAGCCTATCGCATTCAAGCCACCGCCGGAAGAAATGGCGAAAGTTTGGGTCGGGTAAACCGCCCGGAAGCCAAGCCTTCGGAAGGGTTCCGCCCCACTGGGTAACGAAACACGGCAGTAAGTGTAAACTTTGACCTTGCATGAACATGAAATTTAGGGATTTTTATATGTGATCTAAAACCATCCCCATCTTTCTTCCCCAAGATCCCTCTTTTTTTTTAGGATCCCCATCTCCCACTCGAGCGGGACGACGGCGGGAAGAAAAAGATGTTTTGCGCACACCCATTTCAGTAGTACACCCAACTCTTCAGCAAAACACCCGTGCCTCGAGCGTGCCTCCGTGCATACTGTGTGGGTACCTACGTGTACTATGTACTGCCTACACGCACGCACACTGAGAATGCCAGCGCAGCGCAATTCATTGCACACATAAACAGGCAGGCAAGGCAGGCTGGCAAGCCCCATGTCTTCTACCATCTACCATACACTTCAGACGAAAGCCCGGGACTAGGAGTTCCCGTGCGCTCGAACCCGTTTTCGTCTGGTATCGCGATGTCACGGGAATTCGCGATGTCATTGGGCGCGGATGCACTACTACTTACTTACATAGCCTCAACTGCCGAGTGGCGGAATTGGTTGTTGTAGTGTAGTCGAGTCGTGCAGCATCGGCCCGTGTCAAGTTCGGTTTTCACTCCCTTTGTGTATCGTATCCATTTGCATCAGATCGCTATCGCTTCCGTCTTGTACCTACTACTGCAACGGAAATAGTGAGTCGTTACGTAGCAAGAAGTGACCCAAAAAAGAAGAAAAAAAAAGAAAGAATGGAGGAACATTCCAGAGAAGAAAAAAAAAAAAAAAAGCAGCTTCGGAAAAGGAAGCAATGAGGAAAGAGGAAGGATACAAGACAACTTAACATAAAATCCCAAAACCCAAAACCCCAAGGAAAAAGAAAACAGGGCGTTGTAAGGGAACGCCGGGAATTGAGCCCGACGTGGGGGTCGAACCCACAACCTTGAGATTAAGAGTCTCACGCTCTACCGATTGAGCTAGCCGGGCAGCTGTTTGGAAAGAGCTGCCATGATTGGTTGCGATACCGAGAAGCAGGTGCCATTATGTAGGCAATGCATATTTTGAACCCTTTGTGTCGCTGCTGACTCTGTGCGACGCTTTTCTGCATCATTGCAGATAATAGATAGAGAGAGTGCTTGTTGGGTGCGGACGACAAGACACTCGCGCTGCGTTTGTTCGGAGCTAATATTCCGAGACGTTCTGGAATGGAAAGCACATTGTAAGAGAAGCTTTGGAAGTTAGTGAGAGTACGATTTGATTGTCAGAACATAGATACCTAGGGAGGGGACCATTCATAGGCAAAAAGAGGTAGGAGAGCCTCATTATCAGATCCTGATCAATCTTGTTGCAATGACAGACTTGAAGTTAAGAAGGTAAGTTGAACTACATTATTGCCGCATTAACATTATCCTGTTCATGACTAGAAATAGGGCAAAAAAGGAACAGAATAGATAGAAGAAAAGAAGATTGGGAAAAGTTGGCACGAAATGGAAGATCTCCAAAGCGCAAAAAAAAGGGTATTGGTCTCTCCCGCCGGGAATTGAACCCGGGTCTCGAGCGAATCGAACTGAGATGTTCAAGCTTGACAAGCTCACATACTGACCACTATACTACGGAAGATTTACAGTTGTGAGGCAACTGTCGTAGTTTGGTTGTTGGAAGATTTCGTTGCGCCGATGTGCTTATATGCAGCTGCTCTGAAAACGGACTTCGCAGTTGCATTCGACGAACTTTGCTGTCCCTAACGTTGACATTGGTATTTGCTTGAAGACATGGCTTGCCTGTGATCTGTCTGTGATGGATTGAAAATTAGTCTCTCACCATACTCCCAGTAAGAGATCATCATGTCACAATAACATCCACCGTTGCCCATGGCCTGCCTCCAAACGCCATTTGATATCGCCTTCCTTCATCTTGTTTGATCACCTTTCGAACCATCCATCTTGTATCAGGACATCCATCGTGATATTCCCTCCCTCTGTCTCTTTCAGTGAAGATGCTGCTCACTGGCCACCCTCGCTTCCCCCTTACTCCACAACCCGGTATGCGGCCATGTCCAATTCTTCAAAAACGGCGGATCCATGCCCACCTCAAATGCCATCGCCTTTGCTTTGAGCTGCTCATTCCTTAGCTGCTCCCTGGCTGCCGCTCCACGATTGCCCAGAATACCCGTCATGTGATCGATAGCCGCCATTGCGAGACTGAATCGATCTGTGCCGTTACGTATGGCCAGCTCCAGGGGAGTATCAATGTTACCCTTCTCGCGGTATCCGCGCACGTGCACGTTGTGCGAACCAGGTCGCTTGTATGTCAGACGGTGGACAAGCCAGGGGTAGGAGTGGAAGTTGAAGATGATGGGCCTGTTGTCGGTGAACAAGGAAATCCACTCGGCGTCCGTCAGGCCATGCGGGTGCTCGTCGTGCGAGATCAGCTTGAAGAGGTCGACGCAGTTGACGCAGCGGATTTTGAGCTCAGGAAAGTGTTGGAGGAGCAGATCAATGGCGGCCAGGGACTCGTGCGTGGAGATGTCGCCGCACGAGGCCATGACCAGATCCGGCTCTTCGCCGCGGTCGCTGCTGAATTGTGGCCAGATGCCGATGCCCTTGGTACAGTGAATGGTAGCGTCGTCCATGGATAGGTACTGCAGGTGTTCTTGCTTGTCGGCCACAATGACGTTGACGTAGTTGGATGAGCGCAGGCAGTGGTCCGTGACAGAGAGGAGGCAGTTACCGTCGGGCGGGAGGTAGATACGGACTATCTCGGGGCTCTTATTGGCCACAACGTCGAGAAAGCCGGGGTCTTGATGGGTAAAGCCGTTGTGATCTTGACGCCAGACGACGGCGGTGAGGAGGATGTTGAGAGAGGCGACCTTGTGGCGCCACTCCACTTCCAAGCATTTTTCGAGCCATTTGCAGTGCTGGAAGCCAATTGTCAGCGATAATCATTTCAAATTTCGAGAAGGAGACCATACCTGATTGACCATAGAGTCAATGACATGGATGAACGGCTCGTAACTGTTCAGGAGACCGTGACGACCGGTGAGGATGTAGCCTTCCAGCCAACCCTCACATGTGTGTTCTGAGAGCATCTCCATCACGCGACCCTCGGGGGCCAGATTACCGCCGTCCTTATCCTCTTCAAAGTACTCGCCCAGCCAGACCTTCTTTCCAGCTTCGTAAACCTTCCCGAGCTTGTTGGATTCAGTCTCGTCGGGACCAAAAAGTCGGAAGGTGGTAGGGTTCCCGGCAATGACATCTCGGAGGAACATGGACATATTGGTCATACTGGCGGCCATAATCGACGCCGGCTTGTCGACCTTGAGGGCATAATTGCGGAAGTCGGGCATCCTCAGGGTCTTCCTAATGATGCCACCGTTCGCGACGGGGTTGGCACTCATCCGGCGTGTTCCAGTCGGGCAGAGATCCTTGAGATCTTCGCTGATCCTTCCATCTCTAAAGATACGATCTGGCTCGTAGCTCTTCATCCACTGCTCAAGGATCTTGAGATGCTCGGGCTTCTCGTGCACATCCGTGATGGGCACCTGATGGGCACGCCAAAACCCTTCGAGAAACTTGTCGTCGATCTTGCGGGGACCGGTCCAGCCCTTGGGACTGCGAAGGATGATGACGGGCCACCTAGGCCTGAAGGCCTTGCCAGACTCCCTTGCTTTTTGCTGGAACTTCCTAATCTCCAGGACACAATGCTCCAGTGTTGCGGCCATAGCCTGGTGCATGGTGTCAACATCGTCGCCCTCAACAAAGTATGGTTCGTAGCCATAGCCGCGAAACAGATTCTCTAGCTCCTTGTGGCTAATACGGGCGAGAATCGTAGGATTGTTGATCTTGTAACCGTTGAGGTGCAAGACGGGGAGGACG
Organism: Neurospora crassa OR74A; assembly: GCF_000182925.2. NCBI lineage: Eukaryota > Fungi > Ascomycota > Sordariomycetes > Sordariales > Sordariaceae > Neurospora > Neurospora crassa. The sequence continues at coordinate 1,727,304 of NC_026507.1, forward strand.
GCACCGTCGGTAATGGGATTGAGGAACTTTGTGCTGTGCCATGAAGTCGCCAAGGGACCGGTCTCGGCCTCGCCATCACCCACCATTGTCAGGGCGATCAGATTGGGGTGGTCGAAGACTGCGCCAAAAGCATGGGAGATGGAGTAACCTAGCTCACCACCCTCGTGGATACTGCCTGGTGTTTCAGGGGTGGCGTGCGAGCCGATTCCGCCGGGGAAGGAGAAGTGCTTGAAAAACTTCTGCATGCCCTCCTCGTCCTCCGATATTTCTGGATATACCTCGGAGTATGTACCTTCCAGGTATGCCTGCGACAGAACGGCGGGGGCACCGTGGCCGGGGCCGGATATGAAGATGGAATCGAGATCATACTTCTTGATCAAACGGTTGAAATGCATCCATGTGAAGATTTGGCCGGGTGCGGAGCCGAAGTGGCCGAGCAGGCGGGCTTTGAGATGCTTTGTGTCGAGAGGCTCCTTGAGAAGCGGGTTGTCGCGAAGATAGATCATGCCCAAGCTGAGGTATAAGCTGGCTTTGAAGAAGTCATTGAACTTGTCAATCTCTTCCTTGGTCAGGGGTTCTCCCTTGATTGTCGAGCGAGCTGGTCCGAAGGGGCTGATGCTCTCGACCTCGAGCTCATTCGAATCACTCATACTGGGCAAGTTCCCGCTGGAGTTCTACGAACGGGAGGATGTGTATTGTGTACCTAGTGTTGTGAGGAAGTACCCAACCAGGTGGCCAGGTGTAGTTCGGTGGTTTCGAAGAAGAAGCCCTCGGTTGGTGTCTGGAGCTTCACGTGGATTTATGTGTGACAGTGATCGAAGGAGAGGCAGAACCATGAATAATGCCATCCGGGAGGGCATTGTCTCTTATAGCAACCACCCTCCTGCTCCCTCCAATATTACACAGCATGAGCCATGAGGTGTGGTGACGAGTGCTGTGCCTATACTTGGTACCTGCCTTGGCTATCTGGTTTTGCTTTTCTCCTCACGAACAGTCCCCGCCAATGCGGGATCCGTAGTGTCGAACCGGCAAAACAACCCCGTCCCTCTCACATCAATAACTGCTGTATCGGCTCTTCACGGGACACCTTGTTAGTCCAACGGTGTGCAGACAGGTTATTAACGGTAGGGGTAGCAATGTACCGCATTGGATCACCGAACCCCATACCCAGCATCCTGGCATTCCGAGTCTGGCCAACGAATGCAACGGAAGAAGCTGAAGGAAGGGAGCATCTAAGGAAACCTGTTGTACCAGTTTTCAAAGCACGAGAAGGGCTTCCAGTCCCGGTGCCGAGGATCAAACAGGCCATTGTCGCAGTGACCGGAAGAGCTGGGAGAGGTGAGCACGGTTTGAATGGCTGAAATGGCTGGGGTCGGTCAAAGGGGAAAAGATGGGCTGATGTTGGACGATGACGGAGGGTGGGTCACCCATGCCATTGTTCGCCTTGTAACTAGTGTACACAGTAGAGGGGGGATGACATGACCTTTTCTGGATTTTGACAAGGCGGCATTCACGGAGGCACGGCATCGTCCAGGCCCTCCATCATCGCATGCATACTACACTGCAAGCAATTCTCCAATGATTGCCAATGGCATCCTTTCAGCCAACCGCGTTGTCGGATTGAGCATGGTGCGGGGATATCCTTTTCTCAGAGGTTCGTCTGCGTGGCCGTCTCCATGGCGGGGAGCTGTCTGCTCACTGCTCTTCTCATCTTGTGTGCCCATGGTACGAAATCGCTTTGGCTGGGAGAGCTGTGTAGAGCTTCCATCATGACTGTGCGTAAATAATGTCTCGTCTCATCTGATGTTTCTTCCAACAAAGCTCCATCCGATCGGATGAACTTGATTGAGAATTTGAGACACGAAGACGGCAGACCAACACAACCACCATCAGTCTTCTTCAGACGCTAGAAACAGCAGGGATGAGCACGTTGATCACTCCCCTATACTCTAATATTGACGTATTCAAGATTTATAGTCGGCACCGCCGCGATCGTCTCGTATCGACAATGTTGGGTATCGGCGCCTTATGCTTGTGCCGTGGGATAAATTGAATGAACTGGACGGGCAACCTTGGAACTTCTCTTGTCTTGTTACTTTATAGCGGGCCACCCGGGCCATTGCGGGGACGTCTGGGGTCCATCCAATCTCATGTTAGGCCTGTTGCGGGCAGCCGAACGCTTTTCAGCGGGCCAGCACGCGCTGCACAGCGGGGGGTGCCTGTTCGACGACAGGGGACGACGGGTAGCCGGGGCTCCCGTCTCAGGGCACCTCCCCCATGCGTTAACAGACCAGGGGCATGGCGTTGACGTCGGCGAGGTGGGATTAAACCTTCCAGCTGGAGGTCAGTGACATATCGGCATTGTGTACATAGTACTAGGTACCTCTTCAATCCCAGCAGCAGAGATAGCGATTGGAAGTAAAAAGCAAGAGCAATGGCGGGCAGCTATCTAGGTTGATTACATCCATTATCACATTATAACCAAAATGGGATAATTTAGGTAGTTTCCTTTGAGACTTGTATTCTCACCCCCCTAATGAGTTTTCTTCTTTCTTCCGACAATTATAGTAATCTGTGTACCTCGTAACGAGATATGGTCGCTAACGATACCACCTCTTTACCGCACGATAACATCACGGAGCGCTCCAAGTGTATGGATGATTTGGGTCGGTAACAATTTACCCCAGACAAGCAACGTCACGCTTCCAGGGTAGGGTGCCCCCCCACACGTCCCCGCCGGTATCAATGATCATCCCAGCCCGATTGAACATGAACAGGTGGTGGTTGTGGGTAGACCACACGATATCATGCATCCATGTCTCTGTCGTAAGACGAGACGTGCGATAAGCTTTATCTGGAGATTTGCTTCTATCCTATTATAGCTATGCATTATCGACTTCCCTCATCGACTTGACTAGAGAGGCGGACAAGAGAGGAGAGGACAACATAAGACCTTGAATCTAGGAAAATAGAAGGAATCGCGGCAGTTACCAAACCATCAGCTGGTATAAGTGTAAAGTACAGCATAAGACCTAGTACATGTCCCTTGTTCTTCCAACCTTTCCTTTCCTGTCTTCGTGATTTCTCCCTACATTTCTCCCAACCTTTCCCCCTTCCCCTACATATTCTGTCGTCTTTTCAACTCATTGTTTTTCCCATTGGGTCTGCCATATCTTCTTGGACTCCCTGCTGCCCGATCCATAACGCCACAGAAGAAAAAAATTTAACTGAGAAAAGAGTTTTAACATGATTCATACAGTGAAAGTATAGAAGATTTAAGGACTAAGACACAATCGAGAAAAGGCGTATTGCAGGCCGACTTGAAAATCGGACAATGTTACTTTTCCCTGGATTAACACACCCGAAACGACCTCTTAGGTTTCCAGATTCGTCCCTCGGTCAGCCAAGTACAAGGACCGGCAGACCCGTCACCTATCCCAGCGCACTTTGCGGTGCGGACCCGCCGAACTTATTAGAACCCTCATCTCTGGTAAAGACGAGGCAGCCAATCGTGCGTGGATGTCATCGCAGCCTCGTCGCCGGCTTTATTGTTTGATAAACAAGGAAACTCATTCGATTTCTTTTCGTTTCTGATCACCGGCCCCGCCAGGATTTCGCATCCTCCGCTTCTTTCTTTGCATTGTGCGGGAGCTTTCTCAACCCTTCAACGCATTGCCTCCTTAATCCCCCTTTCAACACATTTGCCCGATATCATCTGCCATCATACACCAGGTCTCGAAACCAAAGTTGGGCCTGTGTATTGCCCACCGCTTCCTGATCTGTCCTCAACTCTCTCCAGTCCCAGGTTATTAAGTAGTACGTAGTAAGGGGTATGTAGTATGCGTAAAGATGTTGTTCAGTCCATCCCAAGCCAGGCCAGCCGAGCGGGACCAAAAATCACTCTTCGTGGGTGTCATTGTTCGTTCGTCCGTCCGTCCGTCCGCCGAGTCCTCTGCAGTTGCGTGATGAGAGGAAAAGTTCATAACGAGAAAAACCAGGAATAGCAAAAGCCAGACAGACATACGAGAGCTGATTAGGTACGTGGGTGAGACACCCAAGCGGATCCTACATTGAAAGCGAGAACGGCGTGATTAACGGCAAAAATCAGGTAAGGAAACCATTCGTAAAACGACAGGAGGTATAACCAAAACGACAAACACAAAAGGAGATGGCCCAAAAGCTCGCTAACTATGTGCATATATAAACGCAACTAGAAACGACCATGATTCAGAGATGTTAGGATGACCGATAGGATGAAAGCCGGGTGAGGTCAAAGCGTGATTGGCCCGAATAGCGCTCCAACCATGGACGAAGACCAGACTGCTCTCCGACACCCCCTTGCCCCTTTCCATCCGGCATGGTCAGTGTTGTAGGTAGGTGGGTGTTGGGAACACTTGGAGTACTGGGAACCGCAAAACGAAAGTGGTATCAAGAGTCAGATGAAGACCGCCAAGCAAAAACTCCACCAACTCCAGGCGAGGGATATCACATCATGGGGATATCATCCCTCACCTCGCAACGGAAAAAGTAAAGTCAGACTGAGTGATGTGTCTACCACCCCTTCTTCCGGGCGAAGCGCTTATTGAGCAGCGCGAGGACTTTGGGCACGTTGAACTGCACGTACTCGAGGTCCAACTCATCCTGGTTGTCCTTCTGCATTTCAAGGAGATCGTCGAGCTTGAGGTCCAGTTCGAGCAGTCCTCGGTTCCGACCTACAGAACTGTCAGTGTTGCTCATCGTTGATGGCAGCTCAGGAGACTCACCCTTGTAATGCAGCGAGATGACAAACGTTCCCGGAAGTGGACTTGTGAAATTGAAGTAGATATTGGCCCTCCTATTGTCCGGGACATTGCTCTTTTGGATGACGCCCTCCTTTTCGAGCTGTTGATGGGTAAACTTGTACGGGCCTAGCACCTGTTGCTTCTGTTGCTTTCTGGTCTTGCCCTCGCTCTGGCTTCGTACGTTGTGAAGATAGCTCTTGTACGTGTCCAACTGGCTGACCAAGTAGGCGTTGTGGTCACGGATTGTCTTGTAAACCTCCTCAAGTTTGATAGTCTCGGACATGACGACTTCCTTGAGTGAGCCGAGATGTTGGAGTTCCTGCTCAACCTCATCTCGTAGCAATGAGAATTGGTCACTCTTGTCGACAACCTTCAGTTCCTGCAACTGACTCAGCAGCTCCATCGCCCGGATACCTTTACGGACCATCACCGCATCGTTCTTGGACGTGGCAGCCGCGTCGGCGATGCGTTCAAGCCGCAGTGGCCTCCTAGCTACTGACGAGTTTGCCGGGATCGTTCGCAAAATCTGCACAAAAATCGACTTCGCTTCCATAAAGAAGACCTCTTCTTGGGTAATGTCCAGGGCGGCGGTCAGATCGTCAATGGCCGTTTCCCACCTACTGAATAGCGGCAAATTGATGACCCTGTTCTCCTTTCGCGGCACCTGAGGTGGAGCAGTACCCAACTCTGACATGATGATGGCCAGATGGGAGTTCTCGTCCTTGTACAGCTCACCAGCGTGCTTTTCGAGCAATCCGTGCATAGCGTAGATTTCGTTGAGCGTAATGTCCAGCTGCAAATCCTTCTTGGAAAGGGCGACGTAGTTGTCCATCTCAAGTGTCTCGTAGAAATCTTGCACCTCGCACAGTTCGAGCATAAATCGGTTGACCTTGTCCTTGTTGGCATGGATAAAAGGCTGTAGCTTGGCCATGTACGGTTCCTTGGCGTATGAGGGCTTATTGGCCAGGTTCTGGAGCATTTTTGCGACGTAGGTGAGCGTCTTTCTCGGCTTGTCGGCAGGTGTGCCGTCGATGAGCATATACGACTTGGGTGTGACGATTGCTGGGTTGATGAAGCGCAGGAAGAAGAAACTGCCAATGAGCGTGCAAATGATCTGATCATTGGCATCGGGGTATTTCCTCTTTGTCAAGCTCCGAATTTGCTTGCAAATCCACCGGATTCCGTAAGGGGTTTCTTCGAGCCCATCGATGATGGTTTCCAAGAATCCATTGGCAATCTCTGTCAACATGGTCAGCCGCGGATTGATGATCTCCTGAACCTTGGGGTTCTCAGCGGCCTCTTCCTGCGTAATCCCCTTGGGGAGCATCGCCTCGGGACTCTCAGGGTCTTTCGCTTCGGCCTCTTCAATCATGCGCTCATAGACCTTGAGCGGGTTAATTTCGAGGTCCAGATCCTTGAGCTCAATCAGGCTGTTGATCCTATCAGCCAAAACCGATTTCAAAAAGCTCTGGCCTGGACCTCTCCTCGTGTATGTCGTCATCATTCTCGAGACCGGGGTGTTGGCGCGAAGAAGCGAAGAGTATTCAGGCGTATTGTCGAATTGGTAGGTGAGGACAGACTACGGCATGGTTAGCGAATTTCCTAGGTAGCAACACAAAGGAGGATCACAAGCTAACCTGAAACATGGTCAAGAGCAGATGCTCTTCGCGACTCTCGTATTGATTTCCGTAGATGGTGAACATGACCGTCTGAAGCAGTGAATCAATCTCGGCCATGGTGACAAGCCTACACAGATGCGCAATGTGCCTGGGCTCCGATTGTAGCAGGAAGAGCAGGTTTCCGTATTTTTGTGTCTTGTCATCGTTGGGGAAGGCGCCCTCTTGTATATCGGTTGCGTCTTCGAGGTGACTGGCGACTTCGTTTTGCTGTATTGCAGGTCAGTATATCGTTTACAGAAAGAAGTTGCTGAGGTAGGCCTACCTCTTCCAAAGCCATGCGATTTTGGATCAGCAGGGCAATACGCGAGTCCAAGTAGCGGACATCTTTCTCAAGTACGAAATTCTTTTTGGATTGCGAGGAGATCTTGGTCTTGAGATCCCGCAGCACCTTTTGCGCTGTGGCCAGGGAATTAGTATGCGTCTTCGACCGAGTAGGTGCACATGGACTGCTAACCTCTAGCAAGCTCATCTTCGATTATGAGATCGGAGTCATTGGCGGACATGGACATGTACAAGGCCGACATGGAATACCGCTTGGACTGGCGGGTAGACCGCGAGCCCTCGTAGGAAGACATGGTGTTTTGTCGGGAGAGAGGGTGGAAGGAAGTGGTGGATCCGGTAGAAGCTCGAGAAGGTGTCTGCAACATAACAGACATTCTGGCAAATGTGGCGGGTGACGATGAGGTGTCGAGAGGGTCAGACGCGTGGCCCGAATGAAAAGGATTGCAAAGAGTGTTGCTCTATTCTGTACTGAGGATTGATGGGTCGCGCGACTGAGGTCGGCTCGACGTTGAGCGTGGTCCCGCTGGGACACGCTGATGGAGATTAGGGTGCCAAGAGATTGCGAAAGGAGCGACGGTCGACGTCCACAAAGGTCGCACGAAGACGGTTTCGGCAGGGAGCGAAAGCAATGGTCGTCCAGCGAGCGCCACAATATTATCCTTTCGGGAGTAACGTCGATGTAGCCGACGCAGTGGATGGAGGCAAGCGAATGTCGTGACGGATCAAAGTCAACAAAGTTCGAGAGCAATTGGGGCCTCACAGTCGCAGGGTAGCGGGGAAAAGCGAGAGGCGGTCGACTTGTAGCTGGACGCGGTCCGTCCGTCGTAATTGCAAGATGCGTCTCGAGCAGAATGAGGCAACGGAAGCGGGCGTCGAGGTGATTGTTGTTGCTGTAATGTGAACAAAGAAAGAGACTGATCGGACGGTTCGAAACGCTGGGTGTCGTTGGCGTCTATAGGTGCTAGACAGATGTTAGGGGCCTGCGTCGTTTCGTGGTGGTAGGCCGATGGATTTCACTTGGTGCAATGCGAGGAATGGACGGGTTCGGTTGGAGGGACCGTTCGTTGGTCGGGTTCCTTTTTCGAATTGCGGGAGGGCCCCAGCGCAAAACTTCCGGTTGGGCCTCTCTCTCTTTTGGGGGGGGGGGGGGGCGAGACCTGGCTGCCCTGGGCTGCTTTGACGTGCACTGCGCGCTGGGGGATGCAGCACGACGGAATGCACAAGAATGCAGTAGGAAATTTGGCAGATTTGGGGACAAATGTGCAAGGCGACGGATGGTGAGATTGTGGTCAAGCCGCGCTCGACTCGAGTTTGGCTAGAGGTAAAAAGAGAGACCGCCTCGATCGGTCTGAGGAGACCAAGAGAGGTTGAGTTGTGAGTGGAAGGTGAAACTGTGGAGAGGGAAAAGAGGGGGAAGAAACGCGTGGGTGGGAACTTTGCTTGAAGCGAAAAATCGCAGTTGCAGTGGTTGCAGTGTTGCCGTGCCCTGGTGGTGGGTGCAGTGCTCGATACGACAAGATACGGTATAGTCTTGTGGAGTCTAGCCGGCCAGGGACCTGGCGATAGTATTTTGGGTTTGTAGGTAGGGGGCGCCTGCGTCCGTAGAGGTAGTGTACCTAGCTGTGGAGGTAAATTACCGCGTCATTACGCAGTGGAGGCTAAGCCAGAGAGGGATGGATGTAGAGATAAAACCGCAGCTAAATCCGTCAAGATAACCTCAAGTCAGGTACTTCCTTCAGTTTCAAAGGAGCGTGGTTGAGCTGGTACGAAACAAAAGGAGATGATGTCTTGTGTCTCGAGCTGAGTGCCGAACCAAGCACGCTAAAAAGATCCAATACCCAAAGAGAATCGGCGGTCCGTCTCAGAGTCAAAACAGCTCGAATGAACAAGTGCAATTGTCGATAACAAGAGGCATGGATTGTAGTCCATGGTGGAGCAGGGGACCGGAAAAGGAAAGGTTCCAACAGCGAGAAGTGGAAGGGTTCAGACTTCAAAAGGGTTCGGAGGGACAGGGTCGCCGTCTGGGCTAGGTATCGCCCACCACCTCCAGGTCGACATTACACTCCAAGGGGTTCATCCACCATGTATTCCGATATTGCACCTCCATGTCCCTGAAACAATGAGAAGGAGACGGGAAGCAGGGCAGGTGACGGGGATGTCTGTTGCAGATTCGCCTTTACCGGCCTCGAAATCAGGAACCAGAAACACTTGGCTCACAGGCATGGACCCCCGTGCACAGTTCCATCGCCACCTACTGGACGCCGACTCGAAATGTATAAAGGAGCGTGTTAACATGCGCAACGGGGCATTGATGGACGGCGCCGTTGGGTGATTTCACGCGACGAGCGAATTGGCGGCCACCTGCACCCACCACCACCACAGGACCAACAACAAAGATAGGAGGAGGAGGAGGCTGTCGCATTCGACAAAGCAACCTCAAAATCAACATTCTCACAAAAGAAGAAATCGCTTTGGTGCTTCCATGGGGTCCCCCATCCATTGCAGGGAGGGGCAACCTACTTTCAGGCCATGTGAGAAACCGACGTCGCAGCTGGGGGGGTGTGCTGCCCCTGGGGATGGCCTCGAAGGGGGAGACATGCCGTCGATTGGTCAGGTACATCGGATAACGCGAGAGAGTGGGGCCGTTGATTGGGACGGCCGAACACCCACAGACCGGACCTTCACACCAACTTCTCCAATGGACCTGCATCCCGCCAGGGCAATGAAAGTGCCCACTGCCCGCCCACGGCCCTTTTCGCAGCCAGATCCATCCATCCTGTGCAGTGCTGAATTATGCTTCCGAAAGGAGACGGAGACGGTGGACAGACCCAAGCCAGCCAGCTCAGGTAATAAGACCATCACTAGCATTTCCTTGTTTTGATGTCCGCCAGATCGACATCATTCTCCATCACGACCCGAATCTCATTCCGTTTATCCGAAGTACATGTCTAACACATTTTGCACAACACACCTTGCTGTTTCTGATACTCAGATACTCAGCACCTCTCTGTCTGAGGAAAGGAGCCACAATCTGATCCAAATTGGCATACACATCGGTATACGCAGTACACGGGCAGGTCTCCCACGAATGTTGTGCATCTCCGTCGTTGGAGACTCTTTTTCGCCAACCATTCAATATCATCCTTGGCCCAAGATGAACATGGCATCATTTCTGCTCACTATCTGCGGAGAAGTCTCGTCACACGACGATGTTCCTGCAGTGCGTTGCATCGTCCATGCTCGAAACAGGCTAGCTTGAGGGGGCCCCGTTCCTGGCTAAGCCGGCAACACAAACTTTGCAGCTCCAGGTTGCTTTTCCAATTTTCCTTATTTCAGCCGCCCACAATACCTATCTTTTGGGTTGCCTCCTCCCACCTCGTTTCTAGCCCATATCAGCGTTTTCTTTCTTTTTTCTTTTCTTTTCTTTTCTTTTTGTCACGGTTTTACCCTCCTTCGAATCACATCCCCATAATCTCCTCACAACGTGGTGCATCCCACCGTTCAGACCCAGCAGCCTGGAGCACGTATCGGGTAACCTTACCGGGCGCAATATGTATCACACAAGCATGACGTTTGAACTGGGCAACCCCCGTTATGCACAACAGCAAATTGCCCCAGGCGATCACGACAGCATTTGCTGCTTATGGCAGCTGCGGGATCGACAACAAATCTTCCAAGGGCGACACAAAAACGAACATGAAACCCCCTGTTGACAGTTGATATGTGTGTGTGTGTGTGTGTGACACAGCTTCCTTCAATAAGGTTGACTCCTTGGATGCGGTCGGTCACTAACGTTGTAACTTGACCTTATCCTGTCTGTTCTTTGCATGAGTTAAGCAGCCATGAACACGGTTGCTGAAGAAAAAAAAGAAGACAAAAAGACAAGCAGTGTCAAAACGACCAGCGAGACAATCCAGAGCACAGTCAACATATCCATTATTTCAGATCCTCCCAATGGGTTCGTTACCCGAACAGCGTCCAAAATCTGCTCGCCCCCTGCTCCCGCAAACCCACCCAGCCCAGGGTCTACGGTAACAAACATGCAGACAACGATCTCCCCCAGGCCTACAGGCCACGAGCATTCTGACATGATGATGACGATAGGATCAGAAGGTGACCAGAGCTTTCCTTACTTTACATGGGTTGCCCGATTTTCTTCTTCTCCGTTTTCTCTTCACACTTCAATCCTGGTACCTACCCTCGAGCTACTTATGTAACCAGCCCGTTGGCCCAGCCCGTAACAAGCTATTCGTGCCTGATAAGGCGTTAAGCGATTGACGATTGTCCCTGGAAAATCCCAAAGATACCTGACTTCTAGCTACCATCATGAACGTACCTGGCTAGTAGCTAGGTAGCTTGCCCGTTCGGCTTGCAGGGATGTCTACTGCATCGTTTGGCCTGTCATGCGTGCTTCTCTCAGTATCACAAGATTGGCTGCAATCCGCGCTCTTGGTTACACTACTCACTCACACAAAGCATCTGGATAATTTCGCAACGGCATTTGGGATACAATACAATATTTGTAGACTAGATACAGCGCCTATCCCCGCCGTAATGACTGGATTGGCGGAGCTGAGCTCTTGAGACATTGTTGTGCCTTCCGTGCCTGCAACAAATAGGTTTAAGCATTGTGAGATCAATGTATGTCTGTCACCTCCTCCGTCGGTCGAGCGGAGCAACCTGCGAGCCTCACTAGTGGATGAGTGGGCGGGCCGAGTAAGATGAACGGCTCCGTCAACGACAAATAGAATAGTGGGAACGCAGCATGTGAAGGAGGACCCCGAATGCGTGTGCACAAGCACAAACAACGAATGACCATGCTAGATATGCAAAACTATAATCTCAGCACTGTAAAGTCCCTATGAAAAGAAAAGAAGAGGTCTGAGCACTGAGATAACATCCAAACTGTCTGGACGTTGATGTGCGACGAGATTGGAACCGCTCCAAGGCCATTCAAATACAAGGGAAGAACTACCACAGAATTTGAGAGAATGCCAGAAAAGGAGCACTGCATGAAACATGTTGGGATTATCTCGGACCCCCAAAAAGATTGTTTTCGATAAAAAATGGCAAAAAAAAAAAAAAAAAAAAAAAAAAAAGAAAAAAAAAAAAAAAAAAAGAAGAAGAAGAAGAAAAAGTTGGACAAAAAATGCGCCAGCCGCGAATCGAACGCGGGGCCCATCGATGGCAACGATGGATTTTACCACTAAACCACTGGCGCTTGTTCCAAATGATTAGTCACTTTGACTAAACCAAGGACCTATACGTGTGACACGTAAATGTTATGTTAGTTGAGAGTAGTGTCGGTCACTTGATTGAGCTGTTGCATCAATGTCTGATTCCTGAGAAAAATAAAAGAAGCCTTTCTCAACACCTTAGCCTCCAGCCTGAATGCAATTTCTGACAAGTGCTCAAATAAATTCTTCATAGTATTTGGTCAAGGGAATATATCACCGAGTGTCTATCGAGTGTCCTTGGAGGGGAAGTGGAAGTGTAACAACGAAAAGAAATGGAGGAGGAAATGACATGCCTCTTTTTCCCTCCTGGACAAGAGTCGGGGAACAGTTTTCTCGGATGACATTAGACTGCCCGCCAATGGCATTGTTTCCGAAGTAGCAACATCCCAATTGCCAGTTCTACATCCCCGAGTTTTGTCAAGTCTCCCGTCCCAACCAGATGTTCATGAACAGCACAAATCAAACAGCCAGTGTAGTCGAATACGCTTTGGAAAGACCACCACAAATGAACAGCCACGTATTGGAATAAAGAGGCTACAAACCAAAGCGTTACGCAATTCTCTCTTTACCTCCCTTGTTCATGTCCTCGGCAGTTTACCGAGAGAACAAGGGACCTAAGAGCCAGACAAGAAGACATGAACAACGGGATTGTTAACACTTGGTATTTGAAAGTCCAAGAGACAAGATGCATACATATACTCCGGTCCGGAACCCCTGAACCAAACTTCCACTCAGTCAGTAACACATTGTTATATCGAGTAACTCTTTCAAAACTTAATACCGACCCAACCACCGCCCACCATGCCCACCATAAGCACCGAAGCCAACCTCGACCTCCTCCACTCTATCTACAATGTCCCCTCCTTCTCGCTGATCCTCCGCCACTTCCGCGACACCTGTCCCCGCTCCACTTACGTCTGTCATGCTTGTCGAAGTGTCCTCCTCCACAAGATGGTCATCGGCGCCTCCCATCCTTCCCTGTGCAACAAGCTGGGCGTCATGCCCTTATTCAAAATGTTGGAAGACGAAGGACTGACCGTCTCTAGCAATTATGGTCTCGACAAGTCTGATCGCAGGGTACCCAAGCCTGAAGCCATTGATTACATGACAGCACTTGGCTCACCGGAAGTATGGCATAAGGTGTTAACCACTGGATGGGGAGGGTTTTTGGTCAACTATCTTGTCGTCCAAAAAGGTCCGGGATACTCGACTGAAGAGCTGGAGGACATGGGAAGAAAAGAGCTAGGCAGCCTGATGAGCAAGCTCATCTTTCTCTGCAGCGGGACCTACACCGTCCTGGACCTGTTCCACAACCGCAGATTTGACCAGTTTGCCGAGTGGACAGCTGAATTACTGGCAAACCTTGAGTGCCCAACCGGTGCGTGCAAGGCATTGCAGTGGCAGGAGCTGGCGGGTAGGAGGAACCGGCACGGTGTGCCGGGAACCGTCAAGTCGCTGGACGGCGAGGACGCCATTGTTTTTGCGAAAATCGTCTTGTTTTCGGTCAGATCGCTGTTGGACCCGCAAATCCGTAATGTTATCGACAAACACCCCGGTCTGGTACCGCATCTCGAGAAGGACTTTGATCCGAGAGTGGTGATGCCGTCGGCGGCAAGGAGGTACGCATGGAGGCCTCAACGACTCGTGGAGATGGCCGTTAGAGATGCTAGTGGATTGTTCGATGAGGCCAGGGGAAAGGGGTACTTTGATATTTTGATCGAGGAGGGTAGGGAGAGATGGAGAGCGGCGAAGAATTTGGCGAAGAAGGAAGAGGAGGAGGAGGAGGAGGAGGCTTACGAACCCTACTACTAGTAGTAGGTGGATCTCCTCTCTTACACGGCTTTTTCCACAAAGTGTTTCTTCTTGTCATATTTTGGTTTCGGCTTGCAATTCCTGGTTTCTTGATTTTGAGTCCAAGTTTCTTTAATGGTAGAGGTTAGTAAGTGCGAGAAATCACCATTGAAGGGTTCGCTTCCATATCGGGAGTTTTCGATGGGTAGAGGTAGTGATAATACTATAATATTTACCTGGAGAGACTATGATGCATTAGAAGGATTCTTGAGTGCGAACATGTCAAACAATCAACGATCAAGTGTGATGCACTGCAATTGCGGGTAAATGGGTGGTAGGTGCCTACTTATATGATGAGATTATAACCCTGTCGATTCTATTTCACCCGTTCTTGGATATGCTTAAACGCATTGCGAACAATGCGGACATCTTCTGTGGCCCATGTCGAGACGTTGCGGCCGTGGGATGAGAATGAAGACGGAAGACAGGTCAGATGCCTAAAGGAGTGCGCCGCGGCAATGCGATCACCTCGTCTTACCTTCGGCCCACTTAAATCATTCGATATTATCCCGAGAACACGAATGGACTTACACCGTGTTGGTCAGCGTCAGTCATTACCTGGGGTAGGAATATCATCCCTGTTTCCCCCGGCCTAGATGCCTTGATCAATTCTATCTACTTTCTGTCTCCTCAGTTGCTACTCCCTTCCTCCGCAACCCTCAGCTTGCTTTCAGACTTGTTCACAATTTCCCTCTTTTTCTGCACTCAAATCTCGTCAAGAGCGAAGCTCACCACAAGATTTACCCAAACCCACCGCCAACACCCCCCCCATCAACAAATTAACAATGGCGTCCCGCGCTTTCTTCGACCCCCTCACTCTCCTCCGTCTCGCCCCCGCCATCAGCAGCACCGCATCCTTAACTCTAGCCTGGGACCAGCACTGGATGTTGCGCATCTTCACTCTTCCCGAACTCGAGCTCGACAGCAACCTGTATCTGCCCAAATGGTTCCACGCCTTCTTTCGCGCCGGCTTACCGAGCGTCCTGGCTTTTCTCTCGGTAACCATGACGACAGCGACGCTCAATCTCCGTTCAGAGAGTCTCTTGCTCAAGCGAAGGGGTTCGTACTACTGGTACGCGGCCGGGGCAGCGCTTGCGGCGGGACATTTGCTTTTTGTTCCGGCTGTGGCGCCGAGGATTCAGGCCATTGTTGAGGATGAGACCAAGGAGAAATCGGTGGGAGAGTTGAGAAGGTGGTTGAGAGTCAATGGTATCCGTGGGTTGACTACTGATTTGGGGGCTTGGGTGTGCTGTGTTGTTGCTGTGGTGAGGACTTTCAGTGTGTGAAAGAGCGTCCGAAGCACCGCGCAAAGGGGGGGAGGGGCGGTTGCCGTCGGCCGCAAAGGCATTTGTGGTTGATCGTGGTCTTTGTTTGTCGCCGATGGCTCTTGTTCGAGGACCGAAAGTAATCCATTGTCATCGACAATTCCCTTGTCTATGCCATAATTCGGATTTTTGTCGATAAGAGCCCTCCACATTCGGTTTCTGCACAAAGAGAGAAGGCTTGCCTTACCTACCTACTCATTGTTCAAGTATCGAAACGGCTTACACTTCATCACCGGAATTCTTTCATCGAGTCGTAAATTTAGAAGAACAATGAACCGTGATCATGAGGACTCGGACTTCTTTGCTGAACAAAGCCACAGAGCGGAGAAGAACAAGAGTGAGAGAAAAAGTATAAGATCGGGACGGGTTGAGCAGCTGTTCACCGTTCAGTTCAACAACAGCCAAACTTCAACATTCGAGAAGAGAGAAACCAAAAAAAAAAGTAAAGTCACCACCAAGAACGAAGCCAAGATCGCAACCCACCTTCAATAGTTACCTACCCACACTAGAACAAAAAGAGGGACCAATAAAAAGGAAAGAAAAAAAAAAAAAAAGACCAAAATGCCACCAAAGAAGACCAACGCAAGGAACAGGGTCACCAAGGGCGGCCGTCTCGGCCACGGCCCCAAATGGACCCCCTTCAAAGCCTGGAACGCCTCCCGCACCGCCCGCGAGATTATCCCCGGCGCAGTCTGCAAGCAAGTCGACTCTTTCTACGCCGACCCTCGTCGGTGGAACGCCGCCGGCCGTCCGCAGCGCCCGCGCCTCTCCACGCTCCCCAAAACCGAACCCGAGAACGAGTCCGAGTGCATCGCGGACCGCGCGCGCGCGGCGCTTGCCGAGCCCATCGACGCTCCGGAGGTGAAGTACTGCTATACCTGCTTCGAGTGCGGGCGGAACCCGGATGACCCGGAGTGCAGTGTGCAGTGTTATGACGAGCTTCACAGCGGTGGCGGTAGCCAAAACGGCATGAAGACCTTTTTCAAGAAGTGGCTCGAGATCCGACACACGGGCACCGCCGAAAAGGGGTACGGCGTGTTCGTCAAGACGAACGGTCGCTACGAGATCCCCAAGGGGGCGTACTTGGGTCATTACGTCGGCGAGATCATTCCTGGGCCGACGAAGGGGTATAACGCCAACAACAAGTACCTTTATGAGCCGCAGGTTGGGCTGGAGTGGGACACTGACCGGCCCATCATTGATGCGGGCAAGATGGGGAATTGGACAAGGTTCATGAATTCGAGCTGCGATCCCAATGTGAGCGAGTCGATTATGCAGATTGGCAAGGTTAGGGTGATTGCGTTCTTTGCGAACAAGACGTTGAAGTCCGGGGACGAGCTCTGTATTTATTATGGGGATGATTATTTCAGGGGTCATGAGCTGTTGTGTCTTTGTGACAACTTTGAGGGATCGCATGATCCGACGGCCGTTGGAGCGGGACTCCAGGCTAGGGAGCGGCATCAGCAGCAGGCTCTGGCTCTGCAATCTTGATTGATTGAACCCTTGGCTTGGCTTACACCGTAGTAGGTAGTTAGATAGCTATCTTTGGCCTGGCGCTGTAGGATACCCGATGCATATAGACCTGCTTTTGATCTTTGGATATATAGATCTTATCTTAAACCTGATCGCTATCTGACATATGTGAATAAACTCTCGTTAGCCAACGTCGCTCTCCATCTCTGCGAAGAAGGGTATGGGAAAGGCGATGTAGACGAATTTCGTACGACAATCTTTTTCAAACCATTCTCTAATCATCCCATAGGGTATCATATCAATCGACTCTTAGCACCTTCTTTGTCAACAAAACAAGAGTCCTCTTACCAAGCAGCCTCCATTCGTTTACTCCACCTTTATGCCGACACCTCCTTCTTCTCGAACTTCTTATTCCCTGCAAGCCCCTTGGCCTTTTTCGGATCAAAATTCTTTCCCAGATATCCCTTAGGTTTCTTCTCGGCCTCCTCCTTTTCCTTTTCTTCCCTCTTCTTGGGTGCCGCCGCTACTCTCGCCGTCTCGGGGTCCGTCTCCTTCGCCCATCTGACCCAGTCATGGCGTCTGTGGCTCCACAGATCACCCTTCCACGTCCGCCAAACGTTGCGCCCCAGCCACGTCTCCCTGAGATCACGTTCGTATTGTGCGAGTTGCGAAATGATGTTCTCCTTCATGTGGAAGGGGACCGCAGGCGCGTTAGGCTCGGCCGGCTTGGATGGCAGAGTGATGATTGCGTTGAGGATGGCAGAACCGTGCTGCGATGTGGCGAGCTCGTATACGTGCGGAAGAAGGGACGACACGAGGACCTTGTGGAAGGTTGGGGTTATGGCGGGTGTCTGAAGAGCCTTGATAAGGATCGAAGAGGTGTTATGCGAGGTGGTGGCCATCTTCATAACCTGTGCCGGCTTAAGGGCAGCAAGTGACGATTGGATGGCCTTTGAGGGCTGGCCGGGAATGGTTAACAGGGCGGCGACGAGTTGCGAGCCGTGGTTGAGCATAAAAGCCTTGTTCTTGGCTTCTTGGGTTTGGAACTTGGGTTGCTGCTGCTTCTTCTTTTCCTCTGCTTCTTCCTCTCCTACTTCCTCGGTCGACTCTGGCTTTTGCTCCTCCTCGCTGACCTCCTCGTCGAGCATGCAGAGCTTGGGCACGATGTTCTTCCAATCGTTACCGTAAGCAGATGTAAGAGCCTTAAGAAGGGAGTTGATCTCATCAGTGCCGTTACGGACGTTGCAGCGCTCGAAAAGCGTTTTGATAACGTTGAAACGTCCCTTGTCTACGAAGCTCGCCATCTCAGGCAAGGACTTCTCGACGGCGTCGGCGAGATCTTCTCTGCTCAGGCGGTTGAGAACCCTGATGGCGGGATAGCAGGCGATATCGTTGCGAAGCAGACTCTGGATACGAGGGCCAAAGATGTGTTGCTGGAGACCTTTGAAAATCTTACCGGGGCAGTGGGTGATGAGTGTTTCGAGAAGTCGCGAACCAATCGGGTCGTAGATCATAGAGTTGACGAACTCGGCGGCTTGGGTGGTGTTATCGGCAAACGCGGCGGGCGCGTCGGGCACAAGCATGCCCAACAGCGAGATTTCGGACTGTGTCTCCTCCTTCTTTGTCTCCGCCTCGTCATCGTCCTTCTTCTGCTTCTTATCTTTCTTCTCCTTGTTCTTTCCAAACATGGTCAACTCCAGCTCCAATAAGAGCTGCAGTGTCGGGTTACCAGTAGGATGCTTCGCCAGCACCCTCAATGCCGTGGCATCCATTGTCGCTGTGGAATCGTCAATGATCTTCTTGATCGCCATCGTAAAGGACGACGGAACCGCTCTGATCTGGGAGCTCAATTCGCTCGCATTTGCCGCTGCACCCTCCACCGTGATGTACTCCTTCTTCCTGCTCTGCAACAGACTCTTTGTGCCGGCCTGATCCAGTGGCCTTCCGGACAGGATAACCAGCAGCGCGCGCATGGCGTGCGAGCCGTACCTATCGCTGAGCAAAAATCCCAAATGTTCTTCCAACTCGTCCAGCGTCAGCAGGAAGAGATCTTCCATTGACGACTTCATTGCCTCCGTCTCCTCCTCGCCCTCCGGGAGGGGCTCCTGCTCGTACTCGCCGCTCAGCTCCTGGGTAACGACGGGCGCTGACTGCAAAAATAGCTTTTCGCAACAATGACTGGCAAAACGATGGGTGACGAGCGAGATGAAATGGCCACCAAACGCGTCAAACAGGCTCTTCTTTTGGCGGGTGTTGGACAGCAGGATGAGGCGTTCCATAAGCCGCGAGCAAGATTGACTGCTGGCCAGCTTGAGCTCCTTGCCGCGCATCTCCTTGTAAACGTTCTGCAAAAAGATGTCGCGCTCCTCGGCGGAGGGGAAGTCGTTCAGCTCGAGCAATTCGTCGGCGTGGCGGAAGTATTCTTGCTCCTCTTCGGCGAGCATGCCGAAGAACTCGCGCTCGAAGTTGGTGTTGGGGCCGCGACGGCCCTCAGGGGCGCTGGAAAAAGCATTCTCGTCGTAGGTACCGTCCAGAGGAGGGGGAACGTAGTCGGCGGCAGCGGGAGCGAGGGCCTCCTGCTGGGCCTCTTCGCGGCGTTGCTTCTTGATGTCTCTTTCTTCTTCGTGTTCGATTTCTCTTTCTCTCTTCTTGGCGCGCTTCTCGTCACGCACCAATTGGCGTTTTGACTTTCTGTTCTTGCCCATGTTGCCGGTCGCTCGGTCGCTCGGTCTCTCGGTCGATCGGTGGTGTGGACTGGTGTGAAGAGGGTTGAGGTTAAGCGTGGATGGGCGAGGAGAACGATTGTTGCTGGATGAACTTGTTAGAATCCAAATAAAAAGTTTCGTTATCTTATCGCCGACGAGCACCTTGGGAGCTTCCACTGGGCTGTTGCCAAGAGGTATTATTCTCTACTCTGATTGGACCAATAGGCTAGGAACACCAGGCTAAATACCCGAGATAGGATGGCAGCGGTCAGGGGTTATGCTGAACGAGGCCCTAACCCTGGAGTGTAAACCATTACCAGGTCATCAATGGTTCAGAAAAAAGTGATCAATGGCTTGATAACAACAGCAGAAATAGTAGAGGTATATCTATTGAAGGGCAGCTCTACGATCAACTATTCCACGGAATTCTACCAAAATCAGCTCAAAGTCCACCCATGACACCCATCCCACAATGCATATCTTGTCCTCCGGCCAAGTCGCCAACCGTTAACATGTAAAACAAGTCCATCACCTCGAACCATCCAGTGAAGTAGACGCCCAGGGCAACGATTTGAACGCGATCAACGCTGCTCAAAGGAGGAGATCGTGAAGCCGACTTAGATGAAAGGGGGAAAACAAAAAGCTCGACTGGTGTTGAGCTCGGGACCAACTACACGCCCATCTTCTAGCTCCTTGAATACCTATCACGTAGGCCACTGGGATTTGTTGGAGGCTTTGAACTCGGGGTTCATATGGTCTTGGGAAGTGAAGCACCTGCCACCGGAATGACGAGGCCCGGTGTCAATGTGTTCCCTTGAAGCTTGTTCCCACCGCATCTCCACTAGGTCCCCGCTGTCACTCTCACCTCCGCTCTACTGCCGCCCAACATGACCTTCTACAGCCAAGGTAGGTAGGTAGTCACTGCTGCCGTGAGAACGGCCCAAGATAACCTGGACTGCCATCACCGCGCACTAAACCGTCGCAGTCCTCATCGGCGGCGTATCATTCGGGCTCTTCCCGTTCCGGTACTGCCACAACCTACTCAAATCCTTCACCTTCACCTGAGCCGGCTTGCTCTCGCGCCTCCGCACCCGTCTTCGCGGTTCCACCGGACTATGACCACCGTAGACCGCAATCCCTCCTCCCACGGCCTCATCGCCATTCCCTTCACTACCGCCGCCAACGAGGCCGTTCGTAATCCCATTAGCAAGCCAACTAATCTCCATCGCCTCCTTGGCAGCCGTCATCTCACTCCCCGCTTCCCCGACCGTGATCTCGCTCTCCATGAACTCATTCCCCGTTTCCGCGCATCCCAAAAAGGCGCCCGTCTTCGGGTCTTTTTCAAGAGGGAACATGCCGTCCAGGTAATGCTGGCACAGCTGGTGGCCGCCGCGGGTGGTGGTGCGGGCAAAGACGCGGCCGATGAAGCGCGGCATGGTGTGTTGCCCCGGGATGGAGGTGGCGAAGTGCAGGATCCCCCAGAGGGCAACAAAGTCGGTCGTGTGCGCGTAGTGCTCAATGTGGCCGATGGCGCGGCCAGAGACGGCTGAGGGGGTGATGGCGCTGGTTTCGGAGGTTAGGGAAGGGATGCTGGGAGCTACCCAGGAGGAGGAGGAGGAGGAGCAAGACTCCTCGCCCTTGGTGGTGGCGGTGGTGCTGGCGGTGTCGGGTGCGGCCGCGGTTGCGGGAGTGGTACCCGTGGTGGTGGTCCTCTGCTGTGGGGATGGTTCGGTCTGGCATTGGTTGTTGGACAGGGTTGCCTGGGCTTGCTCGGTGTTTCCACTTCCCGCTGCCGTGTTGGTGGAGTCGGTGGATGCCGCCAGAGGGTTGTTGATGGCACTTCGTTGGGACTGAATGTTTCGATGCGGGTTGTTGAAGTGGTTGGCGGCGTTTCCGAACGTGTAGACTTCGAGCTTCGCCAACAGGTTCTGTGGGAGCTCTTGAAGAAGCCAGTCAATGATCATGCTTCCCTCGATGGCGCCCTGGGAATGCAGAATGAAGATGACCTTGGAGTACTGTGGGTTGTAGAGCTTCTCCTTGATGATCCGGTAGCAGATACGCACGTCTGCTGTGGCGTAGCCGAGGTTGCGTTGGACAAGACATTCGATTACATCGAATAGGATACCGGCACTGGATCGGTAAGCTTAGTAGTGTGTCTCAAAGTGTTTCCAAGAGCGTTGGGCTCACGTTTTGTTGTGTATCCCGAGGATGGGGCGCTTGAATGTTAGGGCTAGTCGGTTAAGGTTACTCTGCATCCAATGCTCTCTAAGCCTCTTGTCAGCTCAGCTCGCTCAGGAACCGTGGGGAATCGGGAGACCAGGTCTCAGCCAGTGACTTACCCTACTGCCACACCGTTGATGAAGATCCATTGTTCATGGGCATGCTCAGGAAGAGCTGGTGCGTACTTTGGATCGGAATGGTATTCGACGTCCTTCCCGTTCAGAAAAGTACAAAGCCCATGATTGACGAGCATAAACAGTCCGATTGCCAGAGCAGCGGTCCAGACTGGGAACAGAATTAGTGTTGGAAGCGACACGATGAACCCAAGCTGCAACACAACGAGGATTGCGTGAAGACCAACACAGAGCAGGTTTCCGCGCGTAATAGATAGCTCGTCCAAGTCTCCTGAATCCGAGGGTGATAAGGGGATCAAGACGTAGGGAAGAGCCCAGATGAACTTGAAGAAATAGTAGATATCAAAGGCCATCAACTTCAACGGTCGATCCGTATAGCTGTAGTTGATGACCGACTGCTCCCCGATCTGAGAGCCAAAGAACTTTGTGTTGTTGGGGCTAGGCGTCTCCGCCTTTCGCCATTTGGACGCCATGAATGCGAGCGAGGCAAATATGGCCACGATGGTGAAGCCAGATAAGACGAGAAGAGTTGGCATCGTCAGTGAGGACTAAAGGGGCCATATAAGAAGGGAATTCTGTGAAACTAGCACAGCCTTTTAATGGTTACACCAACTTCGAGTCAACTCCAGTCCGGCGATATCCAGTTCTAGCAAGTCAGGCCGGTGTCGACAGGGTACATAGGTATTTAAGAACCGGGATCTGACCGAGGCCAAGTTGGGCTTGTTTCGGCAACTTGGCGCCCAATTGGTTGCCTTCCGGTTCCCGCCCGTCTTACGGGACCAACAACGGTGATGATTGATGAAAACCAAGCCCCAAGTTGGCTAGAGAGTCAACAGATTATCCCCGTTGGGACGTCAGATGCCCTCCTCTCACTGCCCCGAAGTTTTTTGATGGTTGGTCGGAATTGACGCTGGCCAAGAAAAGACGCATCAGCCGTGCTGTAGGGCTGATCCACCAGAACCCCAAGCCTCCCCACTTGACGTTCTCATGGCGCCATCTGATAGGAAATTCGTCTCGTAAAGGCGTCAAGGTGCGCTGCACAGCTGGCAATGTTTCCAAGGTGTTGTTGTCAGATACTGACCATAACGCCAAACACCCAAAAACCACAGCTCCGCACAGGTGACGGAGTACATAGTGGCACGGTAGCGCCCCCGGTCGCGGATTCCAACCCAGCTCAGCCGTGTCGGCTTATGTGGATTTTGGAGGGAGGAGTTGGGAAGAGCAAGCGTCAGAAGTTGAAAGCAGGTACCCGTAAGCGAAGCTGCTAATCCGTGCCGTGCCGTGCCGTGCCGTGCACTGCCGTCTTGCTTTGCTTTCTTCCCACATCTGCCTGTAGCAGATATATTTTGGTTTTTGCACATGATGAATTCGTTTTGAGTTGGTTGCTGGTTGCTGGTTGGTTAGTTGGTAAGGAAGAGAGCAACGAAGACGGAAAGATGAAGGTAGAAGTAGGTTCATTGGACTTCCCTTTGCAGGCCACACAAGTCGGTAAAACTCTTGTGGTCAGTGCGTTGCGCTGTCAATGCTCTTGTTTGGGTTAGGGTTAGATATGGAGTGATAGAATGAACGAACTATTGCGCCGTCGGACAGAGAATCTTGCTGCTGAGAAACACCAGAAAAAGAAATGTTAGGACAAACGGAATGGCCTTGATAAGTCCTACTCTCGAAAAAGTATTTCGATGGAACATAGGTAGTTAGTATAAGTACACCCAGCGCCACGCCGCACCCTTTTATACCAAGTTACACGAATTACACGAGTCACGAGTACCCGTGCCATCTATCTACTTCCCTCATTGCTGTGCTATTGTCCCGTGAGCCCGTCAACAACCCTTCGCTGTCGCCGTCGTCCCCATGATGAGTTGCTACCAATGTAGGAATGCTAAGACTGCGCGCATGAGCCAGTTCGTAATAATCATGGTAATCATCATCAGTATTCCTCCCGTACGCATCAAGGCGAGTCTCTGAAGTATTTGGGCCAACCACGCCGGTCTCAGTCACCCAGCTCCGAGCCCTGTGTAACTCGGCCGGTCTGGTGGGCACGCCGCTTTGAACCGATCCGGACGCAACAACTATGCCGGAGCGCTCCGTTACGCTTCCGGACGGACGACTCCCCCACCCAAATTCGGCGCCGATTGCCTGGTCTATCCGGGATTTCAACGCCTCGGGTGTTGGCGACGGCTGCTGTCTGGTCTTCTTTCCGCTAAAGATGTTGACAGTGTAGCCTAGATTCTGCTCATTGCCGTGGCTGTAGCCTCCTGATCTGTTATAGGCCAAATCATAGGCTTCGAGCTTGAGGAGGCGACGATACGTGTAGAAAGCGTAGAAGAGCATCACAAGTGTTATGCCACTGCATCAAAGGTTAGCTTGGCAGTCATTATGTTGAAGGTAGTTTGACCTTACAGCAGAATGCAATCCAAAGCCAAGCCCACTGTGGAGTAGTGGTGGTCTGGATATTTGACGTAGACGGTGGCATCTAAGCCTAGCATTCCGCTGGCAAGTGTGTATTTGACAAGATGTGTACACAGCATGAAGAAAGGGGTCAAGGTCTCAGACCTCGCCTTCCACATTTCCGCGACTGTGAGAGCTACGGAAATAATTGAAAACCCAACCTGGGTGGATTCCCAACTAATAGAATGTCTTTGTGTTAGTGCTCCGTTTATTTTGGTGAAGAGAGTTTGGTAGATTGTGACGAACTATCGCGATGACATACACTATTTGAACTATAATTTCCTGGTCATGCGATACCTCGTCGTCAAAGGTGCGAGAGGTCACAGAAAGCCGGTAGGAAAAGAGGCCCACTAGGCTGAGAAGGGCCCCAACCTGTAACATCCAACATGGAGCGAGAAGCCGAATGCGCCATTCGGCGCGTGCGAAGAGCAACTGATCCAGATTGAGAGTCATGCTAGAATCTTGTCGTTTGGTGCAGGTAAGGCGCCGCAAAGGTAAATAGGCGTCGTTGAGTGACAAAGGCGTCTGGCTGGAGTCATCGAGCGTTGTTCCTCCTGAGCATAAGTCGCGTATCCTTTCCCATGGATGCCGGTCACTGTGCTCCAAGATCCCCGGCAACTAATTCCAGTGTGGCGGCGAATATCGGTATGGTAGAACGAGATTGGAGAACCGACGTATGTTGACAGCAAAGGTCTTGCCTTATCGGATCCGCCGGTAGAAGCGGAGGGGAGATATTTATCGGGATTGGGAACGCTTCGGCATTTGATCCGTAGCTTGTTGTAGCTCGGCGCCCGGCAACCCAACGAGAAGAGGCTGAGAAGTGGATTCCTGTAGGATTCAGAAGGAAAGCGCAGAGGTCCACTGGCTCATGGCGACAAGCGCCCGTTTGTCTCTGGTTTCGTTGTCTCAGGAGGCATGGGCTGGGTTGTACTCTAGTGTACCTAACCTCGATTTAGGCGGAGGCTGTTTCGCGGCCGCTCCATGGCAAGAAGCAAGGAACGGGGAGATCGATGGAAGCCACACTTCCTTGATTGGGCTCGTGAAAGTGCATCATGCATGCCCAAGTGGGCTAAACAGCATGAGCTAGTGAATGTTAGGTGCAGGGCTGACGATCTTGCAATTTGGTGGAGGGTGGTGGAAAGACGTTGACGCTGGACAACATGGTCACGATTAAACGGGCACTCTGGAAACCAACAGCGCAGCCTCCAGCGCTTTGTCGCAATCCTTACCCGTCTGGCGGCAAGATAGAACTCATGTCGCTCACCTTTCCAACATCGTGGCATACCTCATTTGAAATTGTGTCAAGCAACTGCGGTGGGTTGTAGGACTTGCGGGATGGGAGGATGAGTGGTGATTACCATACAAGCGCAGAGGAAGCGGAAAAGGAAGGGAGCGAAATCCATAAATAAACCAAGCGCGAGACTTGGCCCCCAGACTGACCAATGATCGGGTCGGAAATGACCGCTGCCTGCCAGCTGCGCCTCAGCGAGGGAAGCTCAAGCTTGCGAACGAATGCCTGAAAAGGCCTGCCAGAGAAAAAGCCTCGTTTCCTTGCTTTTTTTTTTTTTTTTTTTTTTTTTTTGTGAGCACAGAAATTGGTCAATTGTTGGCTTCTCCCTGTACACCGAGTTTTTTTCAACATCGACTATATTAAAGAAACTGTCCGCAGACTAGCACTTCGAACCTCCCAAAACGCGGCAAACGCCTTAATATCCATTGACGAACCATTTCAAAGTCCTGACCGCCCTGCATTGACCGGGACAATGCATCCCTCATCACCGGCGTTCTCAATGATTGCATCGGCCAGCATCTCTCTGATAGGCAGATGATGATGTCTGCCAAATCTCGGAGCCCGCAAGGGCCGCCAGTTCTCACAGCGAAACGCCGAACGAGGGCAATTTCCTAGAACATCCTCTATTCCATCCTGCGGTAGTCGAATATCCTTATTACAGCCTATCTCCTACGATCCTGGGCACGCCATAGCGCTCCTCGACGTTGCCTCCACGCCCAATAGCCTTGCTCCGTGAACACCGGGTTGTGCCCGTTTCGCTCCTGTCTCATTCCTTGGTCTCATTGCCCGTCGGCGGCAGCAGGTTGGAATACCGAAGTGCTGCTGAATGGTACGACGTTGCCGCTCGCATCTGACATGGCAGGTACACTGGCGTCAACGTCATGCTGAAGGTTTTGACGACTCACAACCTGAGCTGCCGCTGATGTTAGTGTCATGAAAAAAAAAAAAAAAAAATGAAAAAAAAAGCAAACATGGACGCCAAAGTTTCAAGAGGTTTGAAGCATCAGCTTGGCTTGCTCACCATTATTGTTCGCGGTTGTGGGATAAGCCATAGCCACATAGACGAGAGCGGCCATAACAGCAGAGATAAGCTTCATTGTGAGAATGGAACTGATGTTGAAGAGCTAGGGCTCAGCGAGTGTTGGGCGAATGAAAAAGAAAAGAGGAGGTGATAATAAAGTCGGCCGGCGACAATGGTAAATCTGGAGCGACTGAATGGAACAACACCAAGAACTCGAAACGAACGGAGCGGATATTAGAACAAGGTCGATGAGCGAGTCAACAGTTTGACTCCATGCCGAATCTATCGACGGATATTGCCAAGTATTTGTACTCTTATGTCCAGGAACATCGTGAAGGTGTGATCAAGATCTGCTTGGTCTGGGGAACGATGTGTGTTTCAGGATACGATTCATGCCCAGCACTGCCTTCGGATCGAGTACAAGGTGAAAGCCGAGTGGTTACCCACTTCCCCAGAGGCTTGTTTAAAACCCGGCAACGGTTTCTATTCACGATAACCGAGGTGTGGAATCTCTCTTGGATGGGGACGATACCAAACGGGGTACCTGGTCCTGGGCCGGCTCCGGGACGTACACGGACCGATGTTTTGCGGAGTGGTACATACTTGGTGAGCGAACAGCCTGGCTATCGCTGCGAAGGGCCTCGAGATTTCGATTCCCTTGGCGATACCATCCAACTTGAATATTCCCGAGGTCATATTGTTGGTTAAGTCGAACCAACGTAGCTGGGCGATCCCAGAGGTGAGTCATGGGTTTCAGTCCGGTTCAGAATCTGCATCTTTCACATCTTTAACACTCGCTTCTGGGGACGTTTATTCGGGGCTCATGCAGCTGTCGCGTATCAAAACTTTAAATGCCCACCGGAATTACCCAAGAATTCAGATCCTGGGGAGAACCCAGCCCCAGTATCAACCCAGCCTTATACCTAGTCCCAGGGAGCTGAAACAGAAGATCTGGAACTCTGGTCGGTTAAAGTGTTGCATTGGCCGATACGAAGCCCCCTGTGGCTCGCACCTCATACCGTAATGGGCCTCTTCCGAGGTTCCGTGTTGCAGCCTGCCCAGGCTTCCCCTGTCAGAGCCTAGAACATCTATCACTACTGAGCTATCAATCTTGTCTGATAGGTAATCACGAACAGATGAACCGGATGGAATGGGAGGCAGATATGATTCAAGAGATTGAAACGAGCTCTCCTTGCTCGAACCGTGGCATTGAGAGGAAAGGGTTCGGTGGTATAAGTGTACGACGAGTGTGCGGGAAAAGGGTATGAATTTTATAATGCAACTGTTTGTCATCTTACCTACGTATCTTCGTATTCCGGCCAGGTGCCACCTCGGTAGATACCGGCATATTGTCAAGGTAGCACAGCAGATGGCGACAATCACCAGTAACATATGATGGCACCGCATCGGCTTCAGGAGACTGTAGACGAAGCTTACAACCACACAATCACCGAATTCGCTGGAGTCATTTAAAGACCCTCCAGGCGCTGTTTACGAAACACTGGCAGCGAATGATCTGCGATACAGTCCGTTGATGCTGACACTTGTACAGCCTCTCTTCGAGGTCCCGTCTGACCGCAAGGTGCAGTGGTATAGTACTTTCCTCACGATGTCCGAGCGGGAGGCCAGAAGCGTCTTTGTACCTCTAGTGTACAGGTAGTGTATCAGCGAGAAAGGATTTATCGATAAGGTCCAGATGCCTCTGGAACCTCGCCTGACGGCGCCACGACGGGGAGAGTCAGGTCCCGTCAAATGGACATCCAAACAGTGGATCTCAGCCCACCGAGATCCACTAGGATCCGTCGGCTCCACGGGTTACTGTCGGGATGACACTGACATGCCTGCTTCTCTTCCTCAACTTGGGTTTAAATAGATGACTTGGACTAACCCTTACTGTCTTAACAGTTGCGTTGCGCCAGCGGTCTCTTATTGTCAACCCTTTCAACATGGACTCAAGATAGTTACAAGGTCCATGATGAGTGTAGTGAGATCCATGAAGACGACAATTTTCAATTCGGGAAGATGGACTGAACAGCAAGTTGGATGTTTATCCATCGTGGTAAGGATGCGGAGTGAAGAGAGAGGGGTTTCTCTGTTAGGAAACCATCTGTAGCGACCACTGCCGCAAATTGATTGGCCACGACCATTGACTGGAGACCCCGGCCGTCGAGTTACCCCTCGCTTTCGACGCCTTTCCTCCATCCAGGCATCCATCTGTTTCTTGTTTGTGCTGCTTTGCTTGTACACATTGAGGGACTCAAGAACGGGAACCACGCCATTTCCCGACTGGCCGTCATCCTTGGCTGGAATCCGGGTCCATGATTCAGCCACGGCTCCATCCGCCTGACTGCCGCTCGTGCTGATGATGACCACGCACAGCACACATTCCACTTGCAGCTTATCATCCCCCACCCCCGCACGTTGCAGTTCGATCTCTTTCCTCTTTTCCTCTGTTGTCGCGCCTTCGTTCGAAGAGCATGACAGGAATCTTTACCCCTCCTTTTAATTGTGACTATCGCCAGTGTTTAGGACCAGGGACGTACAACTAGAGGTAATCAGCAGCCGCTTGCTCAACCGTCATCATTCCTACTTCCCAGAACCATAGCACCTCCGACACCGTCAAGACGCTGTACAACCAAGTTCTCGCCAACAAACGCACCCTTTTCCCAGCTCCAACCATGGCCACCGTCGAGCACTGTCTCTGCTGCTTCGAAGCACTTGTCGCCTATCATGAGCGTCGCAAGCCCATGAGCCTGTCTGAAATCGAAAAGTCATGGGTCGAATACATCAACACCGTTGACGAGAATAACGGCGACAGCGACGATGACGACCAAGAGGCCGATATCTCCAGCAAACCTCCTCAGATCCCCGCGCTCCGTAGACTAGCCGCGGCAACTTTGCCATCGTCGACCACCTCATCATCGACCTCCCTCGCCACAAGCAGCAGCAGCACCAGCGCCAGCACGAGCAGCAGCAACACGACTCTCCAGTCCGGCATCTCCACGCCCGCAACCTCTATCGCCTCCTCCGCCTCTCCGGCCCCGCCTACACCCGTTTACGAATCTCCCCTTTTCGTAACCTGGAATGTCGTCCGAGACTCGGATGATGACGACGTTTCCCTCCGTGGCTGCATCGGCACTTTCGAAGCTCAGCCTCTTTCCTCCGGCTTACCCTCGTATGCCCTGACCTCTGCTCTCCAAGACACGCGCTTTCACCCCATCAGCCGGGCCGAGTTGCCTTCGCTGCAAGTGGCTGTGACGCTGTTGACTGACTTTGAGCCCGCGGCCGACGCCATGGACTGGGAGCTGGGCAAGCACGGGTTGCGCATCAGCTTTGTGTACCGCGGACGCAGGTACGGGGCGACGTACTTGCCGGATGTGGCGCCGGAGCAAGGGTGGACCAAGGAGGAAACGGTGGTGAGCCTGATGCGCAAGGCCGGATGGGAAGGGAGCAAGTCGAGGTGGAGGGAGGTGGAGCTGAGGGTGGTTAGATATCAGGGGAAGAAGGAGAAATTGGGGTATGAGGAGTACAAGGCCTGGAGGGATTGGGTGGATGGAAAGAAGGCGGAGTGAACGTTAAGAGGAAGAGGAGGAGCTGCGTGGATTAATTGGGTTGCATGGGTAAATGAGCTGTTTTGGTCGAGGAGTTACGGTAAGGAATACTGGTAAACCGAGGTGTTTGGCGTAGAGGCATAAACGGATACGATGAAGGGAAGAAAGGCCACGCATGTCACGTTTCTTAAAGAGGAATGCAAGCAGAAGCACAGTACAGAAGGTTTACGGATATAACGAGCGGCGTCTTGGGAGTCTAGGACATACTTGGGAAGAGGTTCATACACCTAGAGATATTACTTTCAACAACCATGCACACAGATGGAAGAAACAGTGGCTGATCGAGACGAAAGACGCAGTTGCAATGACAACGAAGCAAAGCACAGCACAGCAAGAATAGAAGTCGAGACAACAGGATTCCTCTGAAACCCAACTAACTCGAAAAAAATGGTTGAATACATCAGAAAGAGCGATTACCTTTCACATACTTCCCTCATAAAGTTAAAAGAAGCACAAATGATCCTGCCTTACTGCAGTGCTTCGGTAATCAACTTGATAGAAACAGAATTAAGTCAACTATTGAGTATTACAGGTGCGCATTTCCACGAACGATTATCTAATTCTAAGTATTCCGTCACTTTATATACACCCACTTTAGGTATCTCTGTCCATTTATCCAACCATACGCAATTCAACCTGATCGCGGAGGTATCCAGACGAACGCGACCATCCAAACCTCGCCAACATCATTGCGGCACAATCTCCTTTCCAATAGCTTCCAAACCCTTAACGAGCCCCTCCACCGTTCCCCTCAACGTCTGGCAATTGACCACCACCCTAAAGAGGCTTCCCTTATCGCCCGGGGCATAATCCACCATGAACCCTCTCGCAATCAACTTCTCCACCATGATTCTCGTCCTTCTGGTGTTCTCTTGAGGCTCGTCCGCCAACTTGCCGCCGGGGGCATAGTAAAAGCACACCTGCAAACAAGGCGGCGGGTTCGACGACACCAGCACAAAGTCGTTGCGCTCGGCAATCAGATTGGCCAAGTAGGCGGCCATGTCGAAGGCGCCGTCAATCTGGCGCTCGAACCCGGCTGCGCCGTAGTAGATCCACGACAAAGCCAGCTTGAGCGCGTCGCCTCTGCGACCGCACTGGAGCGTCAGGTCGGCTAGATCCCAGACCTCGTCTTGGGTGTTCCCGTTTCCACATCCGTTTGTGGTAGTCACTCCTTCCTCCGAAGGGGTGGTCTGGCTTTGCGGCGCATTCTCTTCCCCGTCGGCATCCTCCTCCTCCTCCGCCGCCGCCGGCCCATGGAACAGATAGCCAGCCGGCAACGTATTCGCCCTATGGAAAACCTTGACATCATTGGTCAAAAGGAACGAACACGTCACGGGGGCATTGAGCATCTTGTGCGGATTCACCGTCAGTGACCTCGCCCTATGCGACCCTTGCATCTTGTGCTTGTGTTTCTTGCTAAAGACGGCTGGGCCACCCCAGCTCCCATCAATGTGCAACCACATGCCAAACTCGTCGCACACGTCCGCGATCTCGTCAAACGGGTCGTACGAGCCCAAGACCGTCGTGCCAGCCGTCGCGTTGACGTAAAAGGGGTGTTTTCCCTCGCTCTTGGCTTTGAGGACCATCTCGCGCAAAGCGGCGGGTTGCATGCGCCCTTGCTCATCGACGGGGACGGTCCAGACCGCCGAGGACCCGAAACCGCACGTCATGGCGGCTTTCTCAATCGAGTAGTGCCCGTGAGCACTGGTGAGAAGAATCAGCGGGCCCGGGGCGCCGCACTGCTCGTGCCCGTTACCGTGGAGCTTGGAGAGTGGGAAAAGCGTGTTGCGGGCAATGACGATGGAGGTCAGATTAGAAGCGCTGCCGCCCTGGCAGGTGACGCCTCCGGCGCGGGGGCCGGTGAAGCCGAACAGCGCGGCGAACTGCTTGGCTGTGTACTTCTCGATCACGCTGAGGGCGGGAGATACCTGGTAGACGTGCAGGTTGGTGTTGAGAACGGAGAGGAGCAGCTCAGTGACGACACCGACGGCGTTGGTGGAGGCGTACAGCTTGTCCATGAAGCCTTGGTCCCACGTGTTGACGGAGTAAGAGAGGATGGACTGGATGGTTTCTAAAAGACCCTGCGAGCCCTGGCCCTCGCCTGAAGGGAGGGAGAGCGCCAGTTCCTTGACGAGTTGGTCCGGTCGGAGGGATTTGACAAGGACATTGCGGTTATCTGGGGGTAGTTGGCCGGTGGCTCGGAAAGAGGCGGCGTTGTCTGCGTCCCGGATGTAGGGGATGATTAGGGACTTGACCGCATCGATGAGCTTTTCATGAAGTCAGTCAGAGTCCGTCCGTTGTGCTTGGTTTCATGATGATATTCGATCTTCTTTTGATTGAGTGTTATGGTGATAGGGAGAGTGTGGTTGGTTGGTTAGGGGGATGCGTTGAAGGAGAGGAGGCGGGTTAGGGTTAACCGTGTCTATGAGCTTGGGACTTACATGATCAACCTCGCTTGCCCTGTTCAGAGGCTTGTCCGTGCTGTGAAACCCGTTCATTGTTCTCGTGTGTTTGCTTCCCTTGTTATTCTTCAAAATAGGACAGAATTACGTTCCCGAGTACAGCGGAAGAGAGAAGAGAGAATCCATGGCAGAGAAACAGAGCAAGACCGAAGAGTCAGAGTTTTTCACGGCCCCCCATGCGTGCCGTCACATACGCCGTAAACAAGGGAACGGTGAACCGAACCGCGGTTTACGCCTGGGCCTCACGTAAGAAGGTCAGTCAAGCCAGCGTCTCACGGTCCACCGGCCAGATCGGCAATCCACTTCTTCTTCCACGCCCCGACAGCCGTTTCTTAGCAGCAGGGCAGCCCGGAAGGCGGGGCCCGTAAATCCCGCGCACATGGCCGCATTGGGGCATTGGACGTCCTCGCCGAGCCGCCGACTCCCCCGCCGGAGCATGTCTTGGTCAAGTGGGGATCCAATCGGCTCTGCACCCGATTGTTTTCGCAATATGACCTCATCGTGGACTAACTGTTTTTTATTTTTGGTGTTTCACGGAAATCTCCTCAGCGAGGCGAGGAATGATGAAACTATTCATCCATATGGTGGTGACCTGAACGCGATGCACCTCTGAAATGTCGTTTGAGCGGGTGTGGCATAGGTAGATGGTTCCGGCGATAGCATAGCGTTGTGAAGAAGAAAAGTTACTGGAGTGGTTCTGCACTTTGTCGTGTTGGCGAACGGAAGGGGGGAAAGACAAATCATTCATTCCTTACC
Organism: Neurospora crassa OR74A; assembly: GCF_000182925.2. Classification (NCBI taxonomy): domain Eukaryota; kingdom Fungi; phylum Ascomycota; class Sordariomycetes; order Sordariales; family Sordariaceae; genus Neurospora; species Neurospora crassa. Next base: position 1,760,580 of record NC_026507.1, read on the forward strand.
TCTTGCGTAGAGGTATGTAGTACTGACTTTGCTTTTCCACAAGGCGGCATGACCTCCGGTTGTTCAGGCGTCCAGTCACGGCGACCGGCATACATAGAGACAACGAAAGGCAACAAATGGCGGAGGGCAATGCGGCCGCCCGGTGACCGCTCGGCGGGGCGGGTGTTGACCCTTTTTTTCGCACGTGGGGACCTTGGTTGAGCTACCTACTGTACCTACTGTAGAGCCCGGTAGCGAGCTGAGGTTTCTCCGAGCGTCGAACAGTGGACCACCGCAACACCTAACGAAGCTGGGGGCAGGCGCGCATTGCCCGATTGGATGTCATTTGAGCCAATCTCCGCTTCTCCTCCCCATTCGGGCTCCGTTCGCCCATCTTTTCCCCAATTCTGACATGTGACTTGTCTCTTTGCAAAATGAAGGCAATCCCAATTTGGTTTTACCTGTGCGGCTACCCTACTAGTAAAGACTCCATGGAGACTGGAAGACGGGGTATTCTTTTAGTTTGTTTCTACAATCAAACGACTTAATCGTCTGTTGACGTGATTAGGTACCTCTAGGTGCCCTGACAGCTTTCCCATTCAGCTGCAGTGGCTCACTGCAAGGCCGGCTCCTGGGCTGGGCACCTACCGCCTGCTGCTGCTTGCTGCATGCAATCGCTGTGCGCCATTAAGGTTCTGCTTGTTTATGTAGGTCATGGTTAGGTTAGTTGCCCTGCCGGAAGCGCAGCCGGTCGTGCATTTGGGGACGTTGGGCCCGTTGCTAACAAACCGCGCCTAGCATCCCAGCCAATCATATGCGCCGATCACATCCTTTCTGATTTCTGGAAAAGCAAAAAGGGGCATTTTTTGCACCCCTGTCGTCCATCTGAACGGAGAACAAGACATTGTCTTTTGTCCCAGCAAGCAACACAAAGACGTTTGCGCATGAGTGCAGTGCTGATATACCACCAGACGGAGTTTTGTTGGGTTCTACACTTGCCATGTGCTCCCGTCCCATCCATGGGCCGCTGTCGATGATCGGGGCGTGTGAAGGTATCCCTCGCGAAATGTCCTTTCTCCCTTGCTACTTTCAACGGCGGAAAGGTCCGGATCCGATGACGAGAAACACGATCGTGCCGATGGAAAATTACATCCATGCCTTCTTGCTGCTGTGCCTGTCTGGGCTCTCTGTTTCCAGTCCGCCGGCTATTACACTACAGCGTAGCAGTGTGCATCATAGCTAGCTTCAGATCAAGCATCATCGTCAGCGCCGTCATCTTTCCGGAGAACGCCGGGGGGGTTGACAAGGTATAGTATGTAACAAAGGTCCCAAACTACTGTATGTAATAAGGTTACAACTTCCCCCTGGTGACCGTCACATTCAACGCACGAGCGCTCTTCCCCGGGAGGCCCCATCGCTTGCCCATGCAGTCCGGTCACCCCCTGTTCAAGATGGGCAGGAACACTACATACAGTGGGCAGCATCCAATTCCTGTGGGCAAGATGAAATGTGGGTATCGGTCCAAATTCAAATTCAGTGAACCCCGGAAGGAAGTACGAATTGGTTGCAGAATACGGCGCATCTGCCCGGACTCTTCCTCTGCCCATTGATAATGATACGAGTCCATTCATCATCTCCCGTCCTGTTTTGCGTCTTGCGAGCTGATCTCTCACTTTTTACCATTTTCAACGCCCCTCTTTTTTTTTTTTGGTTTGGTGTTCTTCTGTGAAGAAAAACAAAGCAGCAAAAACATCATCACAACCCATTTTGGCCAAGCAAACCACTTCTCCCTTGCAACGAAGCCAGCGCACGCATCAACTCGACAAGAAATACTGGACTAAGACGCACGCACGCTCGTTCGTTCGTTCGTTCGTTCGTTCGCTCATTGTTTGCTTCTCGACGGCACCGCACCGCACTGCAGTTGCTACAACCACCATATCGGACTAAAAGCAACCTTCTTTTTTTTTTTTTTTTTTTTTTTTTTTTTTTCTTCACAAGTTCCTTTTGCGGTCTGCTTAGCTCTCGGCCTAACTTCGCCCCACACTCTCTCGCTTCCTGGTTTTCCGTCAAACGTGACGTCGAACCAAACTTTCTTTTGTGACGACGCCGCTCGCCCTAGAGGTCCAAAAGAAAAAAAGAAAGAAGGAAAAGAAAAGGAGGGATCCCACCTTGCTTCACATCACCACCTCTCACCAGGAACAAGGTCCGATCATCGCCTTTGTGCGCCCACCCCTCCTTTTTAGGCTCGACCCAAACTTTGTTCATCTTGCAACCCACCTCGACCCAACCGACCGACCCCTCTCTTATACGAAGCTGTCCTCGTCTGTCATCAAATATCTTTCAAATTGCTCCCCCAAATTCCTTCTATTTCTGACCCTCCTTTCGGAACCTTATCTAAGGACAAGCCAACCTGTCCATTTCCTATCCAATCGCCATAATATCGAAGCCGGCACAGCACCCCCTTTTTTCCAGTTCCGTTGAAATATCACCTAACGGGAAAGGCTTTTCCTCCCCAGCTAGTTACGACAACCAAATATCACCAAAAAAGGGCAATTGCGTTCTCAACCGAAATTCAAACCAAACCACATTCAAGATTCGAGAGGAAGGACAATGCCATCCCAAAATCCCCGTAGTCACGGGCACTCGGCCTCAACCGGCTCCGCCAAAACCGGCGGCGCCTCCATTTCCTCCCCCACACAAGGAGGCACCCGACAATCCCAACAGCCCCCCGTCCCCATCTCCATCACCATCTGCGGCGACGGCGGCTGCGGTAAATCCTCCATCACGCTCCGTCTCGTGCGTTCGCAATGGACAGAAGACTACGACCCAACCATCGAAGACAGCTACAGCATCACGCGCCGCATCGACGGCGTCACCTACCACTTGTCTCTGACCGACACGGCCGGCCAGGAAGAGTACCGCGGCATGTGGGCCTCATCCAACCTGGGAGCCGACGCCTTCTTGATGGTGTACGACATCACGAGCCGCGACAGCCTCGACGCGCTGCAGTATTTCAACGATCTGATCGACATGGAGGCCGAGACGCGGGCGGATAACGCAGCGCGGGCTCGCCGGGCCGGGTTATCGCCGGCGCAGATTTCAGGGAGCATGTCGAATCGGTATGCGACTGGGTCCAACATGGGTGGTGGAGCAGGGTCGGGGGCCAAGGCTGTCCCTCCGGTGAAGATTGTGGCGGGCAATAAGTGCGATTTGTCGGAGAATCGGGTAATCCCCGCGGCTACGGGCTTGGAGTGGGCGAGGGCGAGGGGGTGCGGCTTCATGGAGACGAGCGCAAGGCTGGAGGTCAACATTGAGGAGACGTTTGCGCTGATTGTGAGGAGGGTGGTGGAGCAGAGGAGGTTGGCCGAGTTGGGCATCACGGGCGTGGATCAGGAGGCGGCCGAGGAGTTGTTGGGGAGCAGTCGGGGAAGGACGAAGCCGTTGAGTCCGTTGCCGAGCAAGGATGGGAAGGAGAGGGGTATGGATGAGAAGGATGGGAATGGTGGATGGAGGAGAAAGAGGGGCAGGGCAACCAAGTTGTTGAAGTCGTTGAGGTGCTGGTAAGACCAGAAGGACCGGAAGGAAATGAGTTGTTAGCACGAGTGGGAGGGCTCAGGTTGGCTTGGCTTCGTTCACGCTGTTAATGCTTCTTTTCTTTCTCTGTTGCTGCTGCTGCTGCTGCTAGGCGAAAGTTGATGGATATCGGGTTGTATACCTTGGGGCTGGACCTTGGCTCACCCGCCTTGATTCATGGGAATCGGACTTTTTGCTACTACTGGAAAGGAGGACTGGGATCGGAGTCGTGGAGCAGGAGTTTATTGGTCGGTCGGCAATGTCTTCTTTCTGTTCCTTTCTTTTTTCCGCTGCAGGCGACTCAAAAAGGGAGAGATACCAAACGATGGGACTTACGTACCAGTTTATCAACCTTACTACTACTATGTTATGTCTTCTTGCATTCCCTCGATATCTTGTCGCTTTTCCCAGGCCTGTACTTGTGTTGCTTGACCTTGTCATGCACTGTTGAAGCTCTCTTGTCCACGACGCGACATCGCAGCCGTCAAGCTGAGCAGAAGGATGACCGTTGATGATTTGGGGTCCGGCAGGACATTGTTACATTTTCAATGCCATATCCTCTCCACCGCCCCAGAGGTCACTTCTGCGCGACTTGCAAAAGCAAAGGTTTATTTGTTCCTGCTTCACGGGATTTTCGGACATAAAAGATGACAAGATGACTTAAGAGGTGCGTCAAGACGATTTTGGACTTTAAACGGCTATCTTAAGCATAAAGAGACCAACAGAAGGGACTGTACGTTCAAGAATTCATTGGATCCAAATGGACACGAACAAAGTTTAAACTCAAAAGATTCAACAAATTGCATGCATAAATCCTCCCCCATTTTAGTTACTACTTCCAACGTCTTGAACAGGCTTAGCACTTGTCGTTCTGAGCCTTGCGGAGGTCGAAGACGCGAATGGCCTCGTGGGCAGCCTTGACACCGCTGAGAGCCATGGCTCCGAAGGTAGGTCCTGTGGTTGGCCAGGGTTAGCATATGCAACTCAGATCAACTGAAGTAGGGGATAGTTCAACATACCCATGCGGTTGGCACCGTCAATCTCCGACAACTCCATACCGCCAACGATCAGACCCGGGACGATCTCGCGAGTGTTGTTGACAATAGCATCCTCGGCGGATTGCATATCGAGCCCGCGCATGCCGTTCAGGCGCTCCATCTGCTTCATGCTGACCAAACGCTTGACGGAGAAGGCACCAAAAGGACCATCGTGGCCCGTGGTGCTGATGATAACTGGGGCGTTGATGGTGTTGGGGTCCATGCAGCTCTGATCATCGTGATGCATTGACACGAGGGTCCAGTTGGTCACCACACCGGCAATCCTCACCTTGGCCTCGTCCTCGGCCTCGCCATCATCCGATGACGACGAAGACTCGGCGTGGTGCTTCCTGGTGATCAAGTCCTCGACGGTCGTGGCATTGAACAGCTTGACGTTGGGCCTCTGCAAGACCTTGCTCAGCACAGTCGAAGTGAACAGAGCGGCATGCTTGACCACCACGTAGTCACCCTCATCTTCATACGGCACGCCAACCTCGTCCAGGAAGACGTCGGCAGGCTTGCGCATCACCATGGCACTGAAGAGCTGTCCGCCCAACCAAGCGCCACCTCCCGGGGCGACGCCTGCTTCGACGATAGTGATGCGCAGGTCGGGCCGCAGGGTGGACAAGACGTAGGCGGCCGAGAGACCGCAAGAGCCGGCACCGACAATGACAATGTCGGTCTCGGCGTGGGCGTCCAGGTCAGCGAAGTAGCGGCGGGTCATGGCGCGCGAAACGGTAGATTCGCGAATGGGGGAAAAGGTGAAGGCGTCAGTGCCGAGGGTGGGCATGAGCTCCAGAAGAGGCTTGGACAAGCCCCTGGCATCACGCTCGACGGGAGCATCGTTCCTGCCTACGGCCTTGAGACCGACGTTGACAAGAGTGGGGACGCTCTGCGGCTCGAGAACAGAGGGAGACATGGTGATGATGGATCAGAGTTATCTGGGAATGTTAGAATGACTGTACGGGAGAAGGGGGGAGCGGGGGAGGAAAGTTGAAGCATGATCCTTTCGCTGGTATTATCCAGATCAAGTTCGTCGCCGTATATTCTCAGCCTGTACTTCTCCCCTGGGTACAGGTGCTAGAAGCGACCTAATACCCAGGACAGAAGTTGGCACCGGCTCATGCATTCAGATAGTTACCTCTGAAAGTATGTTTGAACGTGATCGAATCATGGTATAATCAACCAGCCGATGGGGAGTTCATGGCTTCAGCTCCTCCTGGAACGATGGTTTGTGGCCATCTTGGTGGAGGAGGTGGGTGGTCTGTACCCTGGTGTTGAGAGTCTGTCTGCTTGCTTGAGGGTGTTAGTATATCAACACCATGGGGGAGAGGAGACAGATGAAGCCCGAACAAGCTTGGTGATACTTGCGTGTTGGTATTTATTGCTGGTAGTCCTTGGAACGAAGACAGAGGTTGTTCGTTGATTCTGACGATGGGAAGAAGATGGGAAAGAATGGAAGAGAAGAGGCAGACTTTGTGTAGGGGAGCTGTTGCCCTTTTTATCGTTACTTGAGGCAAGTAAGGTAAGCGAGGTGGGTGCACATGTACCTACGCGACTCCCCTCCTACTCCCGGTTCAGTTCGAGCTGCATCCCGTCCCCTCTCCCCCTCGCTTGCATCCTTTTGCCCCTCTTGCCCCTCTTTCTTTTCCAACACTGCATCGTACACACTGACGGGAAGTATGCGGTTATCTGAACATGCCACACCTTCCATCATCCCATGCATCCTCACCACGAATGGTTATTTCGCCTTCCTGTTCCCCTCCTTTGCCCAAGTTTCACGGCATCGGCGATCCTCCGATCATGACCCAATGTCAGCCCGAGACTATCAAATCGTTTTCAGTTGTCGAAGCTATCAATATAGTTACCCCTCTTCATCTTGTCCGTGTCCAACATTAGAGGTTCGCTTGTTATCTCGATCCTCGACAGTGCGCGGCTTACAGACATCAATGCGTGGGCCGAACACCCCACTCTTCGGTGTCGGATGGACTCGCTGATGGCGTGAACATGAGGAAAGCAAAAATGAATGAACCGGCTAACTACGCTCAGCTACGGTACAACAGCAATTGAGGTCGCAATTTCAAGCAAGAGCTGCAGCTCGCTAATGATAGCGTTGGATGGGTGGTAGCACCGTTAACGCGGGACAAAGTCCGACACCTTGCCGACGCCGAGAACATTAACGGCCCGAACGTTCCCTTCCCCTTCTTGGCTACTACCCGTACTACGCCCCCACTTTTTTGGACCTCGTAGAACTCGCACCCCCTAAAGTGGGTGCTCACGGGTAATACGGCCACACCAGTAAAACGGCCACGTACATCTTGAACCTCAATATATTATAACGATTTTGAGTTTCCTATAATCCTCTCTCTTTATACTACCACAACGTCGTATCGCATTAGGGATAATCGCTGTCAATATGGAGGCACGTTTGCAACGAGCGGTCGCTTTTTATTACGATAATCCCGACGTCCCCGTCACCCATTTGTGCAAGACATTTGAAGTCCCCCGCAAGCAACTCTACAATTACATTAAAGGGATCCCAACTAAGAAGGGTACGCCCGTACTATACAAGTAAAAGCTTACTCTAGTTAATAAGAAGGTTCTATATAACTATATCGACCGTTTCGATAGAATTAACCTCGCTGTACGACCGTTGTATATTAAGGATATTGCAGATCTACTACTTCGAAGTAAGGCTCCTAAATCGGCCGACTCTAACAACGAAGAAATACCCCGCATTAGTATTAATTGGGCAATACGGTTTATTAAGCGCTACGAATATTCTAAAGTTAGGCAAAAGAAAATAGATAGTACCCAGAAAGATAATAAGGATATAAATAAGGTAAGTCCGTTATATTAATATTATTTATATAGGTAACGATTAATAAATAGTATAATAAGTAATAGTATACTTCGAGAAGCTCTATTAAATTATTTTATTAGAAGGCTTTATACCGTCGGATATATAGAATATAAATAAGACTAGTTTCTGTATTGGTATAGGTAAAGACTAGCTTGTTATTATAAAGCGGAAGCGAACCTACTACTTTGCTATCCCCGAGAATTGTAAATTAGTAATGTGTATTGAAGCTATTGCTGCTAATAGAGAGTACTGCCTGGGCTTTATTATCCTTACCGGTCAACTTCATATAGCCAATTAGTATCGGGTTAAAGAATTGGACCTACGAATACAGATTGCTACTGTATCTACTAGGTATTTAAATGACTAGCTGTTTTTTGAATAGTTAAAGTATTAGGATGAACATTCAAGAAAGCGCTAAAAGGCAAAGAAGAGGTTATTAATACTTAATAGCTACGGGTTATACTATATTCGGTAAAATAATTTAGTACTTTACTCTCCTGTTTATTATACTAATTTCTAATATTATAATTATAATAGGGAGTTTCTATAGTACTATAACGATAATAATATTGTTATCTTTAGCTTACCTCCCTACCTTACCTATTTATTATAGCTATTCAATATAGTAGTCTTTTAACTATTTAAATACTATTATACCTAAGTATTTGATATACTTGTACGTAATAGTTGTATAGATATTATTAAACTAGAGTTCTTATTTATTATTGAGAGTATAAGAAAGAAGGTATTTAAATTCATAATAATACGGTTAATATTTAAAAAAATTAGTATATAGCTATTTCAACCCCATATAGTACTAGGTCCGTTGCAAGACCGCATTGCCCGCCGTATACTAATCCTACTACCCGAATTAGCTATACCCTCAATACTATTCAAGATGCCTAATAACCTTCGTTAAATAAATAAAGTAGCTACCTAACTATATAATATTATTGAAAATAAGGATAAATTATCCCTATCCTTCAAAAGGATAGTGTTGAGTTTTGTAAAGGGAGGGGAGGTGGCTATAGCTGAATTAGTGTAAGTTAAGTGTGATTTGGGTAAAACCCGGTATATTAAAGTAATATACCAATACCGTAGAGTATATAAAAATCGATCTATATAAGCTGGGGGGATACTGAAAGTATCTGACGGCCGGGCTATAGTACTTAAGCGGGCCGATGATGATATTCGTACTGCCTATAAGAAGGTTAATAAAGCGAACCAATAAGCTTAAAATAAGGCTAAAAAGAACGGTTTTGAAGTAGCAAAGCTAGTTAGAAAGTGGCGCCGTAAGAAGAAGCTTCGGCTATTTAAAGTATTCAAACCTGGGCATAGAACCCATGGGATTCAGCCGTATTAATTTAATATACCCTCGATTTTACACATATGTGGCCGTTTTACTGGTGTGGCCGTATTACCCGTGAGCACCTACTTTAGGGGGTGCGAGTTCTACGAGGTCCAAAAAAGTGGGGGCGTAGTACGGGTAGAACTAGAACTAGTATACACGGAACTACCCGCCGACCACAGGGAGCAAGCAAAAAGACTCACGAAAAGATGGTAGGTAGGCATTACGGTCCTACACTACACTACTAACAAGCAGCATCATTACATGATAACATCACAGCCAGACGTTAACTTTTACCCACATACATTTTTCCTTTCTCGTCATGTTTTCCATACAGCCGTTAATGTATCCCCACAATTCTACTATCCATCCATCCATGACTAACACGCTTGCTGTGTCTGCATGGTCCCTCGCTTCGCCTCACTTCTTAATAACGGAAACAGGAAACTCCCTCATCTCCGGCTCATTACAACATTATTGATATATCCGCGGACCAAATATTGGGAAAACCCTCACATCCATTGAACCGTTGTATTTCGGTGTGGGGGTGAGTGTGCCAGTCGTGACTCAAGCGGGGCAGATCGACCTCAATAGCTCTTCCGCCGGTTTTTGCACAAGTCTCAACTGAGCAGAACCATTACGATGTATCCAAATAATCCAAGGACCACCCCAGCAGTAGCATGCCTGGCCTTCATGATCAAGCCAGGAGCTCCAGCTAAAACAGGACCATAGCCTGCTCCGGCCGCCGTTGTCGGGCGAAACGGGACAGCTGTATTAGTTACTACCACCGGATCGGGCTCCGGTGTCGACGCCGGAGTCATGGCGGGCCTATGTGAGTCACCAGTCAACACTCCTCCCTCTCCTGACCCCGGCGCTCCTGGCACTCCCGGTGGAGAGCCAGAAGGAGTAGGATCGTCAAGAGGAGGGTGAGGACCGTAAGTATATCCTGCTGGGGCATACTCATTACCACCGTTACCGGGTGTGGGAGGATCGGTATGAATCGGGACAATAACCGGTGGTGTTTCCGATACCGATACCGCCGGCCCTGGGTACCCGCCCCCAACTCCAACAAGAGTTGACGTCGTACATTCCGACTCGCTACCAACACTTGCTGCCGGTCCTGTTGGTCGAGTCGCAATGGTGGTTGGGTTCAGCGCCGATAACCAGACCTCGGAAGAAGGACGGCCAACACCCGGGTCCATCACTGTTACCGTTGAGGTGGCGTCTGGTTCGCCGTATGAACTGCATGCATGGCAAGGGCCTCCCGGTGTGTGACCGGGAACTGTTCCAGTGTACATTGATGTCGTACAGGTGCTGCATGGCTGGAACGTGACGGTTACGGTAGGCTCAGTGGCCGTTGTGCACGACGTCTATATGGGACAAGGTCAGTCAGTTTACACTCGCACGTTCTTGTTCTGTATCGGTCGGTGATGCTGCAACTTACCCTAGTGACAGTGAAGGGATCATCAGACGAGGCAGGTGTTCCCATGATGCATGGGTAGCATGGGAAGTTTGTTGCTGAGGTCTTGCAAATGGACCGGGACATGGTGGCAGTTGTTGAAGTGGTTGTTATCGTGACTGATACCACTGGTTGTCAGTATCAATCACTTAGAAAGACCTCTTTGGGATCATGTGAACTTACCCGTTGCCCCCTCAGGACAGACCTCGATCTCCTCAATCATGTATATGATCTCGACACCAATCCACCTATCACAACCTACCGGAGTTGCGGTCGGGAACGGACTAGTAACATCAGATCCTGAGGATATCGGGGAGCCGGTCCCAACACCACCCGATCCAGCACCAGTCGACACGGACGAAGAACTACCTCTTGTGTTCGTCCCGTTCACTGCAGCAGAAGACGGAAAGACTGCTAGTGTTGTCCCGGATACTGAACCACTGCCATTCCCTGTTCCGCCACCGGCTTGCCCTGTGGATACAGCAGAGCCTGGGTGAGTGTTGGCTGGATCTCGTGTCAAAGTCCACCCAGAGGGAAGGCCGGGCAGAGTAGTAGCTGATGCAGAACCAGATACAGATGTAGCTGTCAATGAATCCCCAGAAGATCCTGATCCAGATACGGATGACCCCGAGCTCAACGATGACAGACTCATCGAGGGTGCACTAGACGCAGTATTACTGACAGGCTGTTCACTACTAATGGGCCCTGAGGGACTCAACGTGAGTGAGCCACCCGCTCCTGAACCGCCATTGGAAGGATTGCCCGTGCCTGTCGCCCCGGGAGCTTGTGCAGACCCACTTGCTGAACCAGAATTACCACTTCCGCTACCATTGCCGTTGCTACTCCCACCGCCAGCTGAGATGCTGCTTGCGCCTATAGTCGCAGTACCCGATCCTGAAGCAGGGACCGGCGTAGCAGTGGCAGTGCTCAGTGAACCTGCTCCTGAGGATGAGCCAGGATGCCCTGTTGTCTGACTACCGGGCAAGGATGACACAGTTCTTCCCGAGTAGGTGAAGGTGGCGGTTTGGTTACTGAATGGCGGGCGAGAAGACGAAGGTTGGGATGCTGACCCAGATCCTGCTCCTGCTCCAGCTCCGGCTCCAGCTCCAGATGATGGGCTTGCAGAGAATGGGTCTCCTGAGGCTGTTTGAGTATCCGCGCTGGTGCTGGACAAATATCGTCCAGAGTTTGTCGCAGTCATTTGGCTACTGGACGGCGGCACTGCTCCCGGATTACCACTCGTGTCAGGTCCCTCTGTATCAGGCTCTCCACTGGCGCTGGGAATAACCGTCACTGTCGATTGAGGAGCCGTATTCGAGCCCGAACCTAAACTGGATGGAGATGATCCTTCAGGTTGAGAAGACGATGATCCCGGATTACCGCCACCGTTACCACCACCAGCACCACCACTAACACCGGACGACGGCTGCACACTACTTTGAGCGGATGGTTGAGCTGTCACCGTCACCTGTCCTCGAGAGGCGCTGAGTTGACTACTAGACACGCCAGGCGAATCCGACAACGACCCAGACCCCGAAGAGCCTGGGATGCCCGACAACGAACCTCCTCCTGGTGACTGGGAAGACACAATCGGCTGATCGGTCGGCTGCGCCGTCACCGTGACCGGCGATGCTCCCGACTGTGGACCAGAAGAGGAAGGAGAGCTTGGAGGCCCCCTGGAGGTAGTGCCAGATCCAGATGCTGATCCCACAGGAGAACTGCTCGCGGATCCCGTACCAAGATCAGCCGTAGCTGTCTCCGGTGAGGAGGGCGCATCACTATTATTGGGTCGACCAGAGCCGGAAGCAGTGACGGTGACGGGCCCACTTGATCCGCTGAGCGCCGAATCGCCGCTTGACTGAGCCAATGGGGCCGAAGAAGAATTGCCTGCCTGCGAGGGTATCGAAGACGGAGGGGGAGAGCCGCTGAGAGATGGAGGGAAAGCTGTGACGGTGACGGGTCCTGATACGGGCTGTGATGACGGCGAACCCAAACTCTGTGGTGAAGTCCCGTTAGCGGACTGGGCGGGCGGAAGAACTGTGACGGTGACTGGACCTGAACCGGATGGCGATGGTGATAGTGAACCACCAGAGTTGGACGGAGATGATGGCTCGACGGTGACCGTTCTGGGTGGTGATCCTGATGGATCCTCTGACGGGAATACAGTCACCGTTGGAGGAGGACGGGGAGGTTCAAGCGGCGAGGTACCGTTGCCGTAAGATATACTCGAGCTGCTGCTAGGAGACGTAACTGAGGAGGGCGCAGGCAAAGGAGTAACGGTAACTGTTGGTGGAACACTCGATGGTGAGCTGGGACTGGAGGGAAACACAGTCACGGTGATGGGATCTGTTTCCGGCCCGGTGGAACTAGGAGTGGTCGAGGTATCGATAAAGGTAAGATTTGCCGTCACGCTGCTTGAAGGGAGCGATGCCGTGACTGTGACAACGGGCCTAGAGAAGGTTGAGTTTGCAGGCAGTGAAGTGCTCAGAGCGATTGTACTGCTGACTTGTTAGGATTCTTCCGCTGATTCTTTCGCTGTTCTGACACTACATACCTCGAGTTTGACGAGATTGTCGAACTTGGTGCGTGGCTGGTAGTCGTCGACGCAGTGTTGTTGTCTTTGGGACGACATACTCCGGGGCTGATCATGCCATAGATGCACTTACACGATGCCGAGCAAAGACTCTCGGGAGTGCCATTTGCTTTGCCCTCGTCGCACTGCTCGTGGAACTTGGTGTCCGTGACATTGTTTCCGCACCCAACGGGAGTTGCTCCACGCGCAATTATGTACGGAATGCCCACGGTGCCGTCAGCAAACTCCTGCTGCCCCGGACCGGAAGCGTTCACGGCCACAGCCAGCGCGTTGAAGCCACCGGACCCGTCCCGAGGATAGTCCGAGAACACCTCATGGACACTGCAGTTCCAGTCGCTTGCTATGCCGTCGTTCAGCGAGTTCATGACGTTGGACGTGGCCACAAGATGGGCGTCGTTCAGACACGGGTGACTGAGGTTGCCCCGGACCTGGAAATTTCCAATCTCGGACAGAGACTGGACAGTCATCTGGCTGGAGTTACTCTGATAATAGCACGAGAGCGAGAAGTACATGCCTGTGCCATCCTTGTTGCCGAGGGTGACGTGGCTAATGGCGTCCTTCATCATGGCGTATGCACCGGGAAGTCCGAACCATTTGGCGTGAAAGGAAGGGTCGGTGCCGATAAGGATCATGTTTCCCGTCACGGCCGGAGACCATTCCTTTTTTGTGTCATCTAGGAACTTGATGGTGTTGAGACTGGTGTTGCAGAGGCAGTCGGGGACGATGATGGCTTTGTACTTGGCAAAATCTTCCGTGGTCATGTTGTACCATTCTGCTTCATCTTTGCAGACGTGGGCTATTTTTTTTTTGTCAATGTCTTTTCTTCTGAGTGTTGAAAGGCCCGTCTGATGCTAGCTTGCCTCACTCACCTGATAGTCCCAGTTTGACGGTCTCATTGTACTCCGAGTATTTCAGGCCATGCATATACGGGAACAAGACATCTTGAGCCAATGTAATGCTTGCCAGACTGGCTAGAGCCGGATAAATGATATGGGCGAGCCTCATCGGGATTTATTGGCGAAAGTTTGGTAGTAATTCTGGGGCCTAGGAAAAGGAAGATTGCGTGGGATAGATACGTCTATCAATTTTACTGACAGCACGTCTGAAAACGAGCCAGTGAACTCCCGGAGGAAAGGCCAAAAGAACGAGAGAAGGGCAAGGCCAAATGAAGTTAAGTGCCAAAGAAAAAACACGTTTCTAGCCAAACAGAAGAAGATGATGATAGGGATGAGAGATCTTGCTATTTGAGCAAAAGCAATGCGTCCACTGAAGCATAAGATTAATGAGAGTCAAGGTAACCATGGGGTTCTGGGATCTCCATGAAAGCAGGCCCAGGGGTAGTTGAGGTTTCGACATCTTTTACCTTGCTGACGTTCTCACCATTCCCCGGGATCTGGAGTGAAGCAGTTTATCTCACCCACTGTCGGCGCCGGTGGACTAAACTGCTGCACTGACAACAACACGGTCTGTATCAGGCAATATCGTGTAGCACATTCCGATACATGACAAGGCAAAGTAGGTGTAACTGTGATTGTCGCCGAGGAGAGGCAGAGGCAAATCAGACACACCGAACGAGCTTGTCTGCAACGTTGGCCATGTGACAAAAACCACGAGATATAGTATGAAGAAAACGTTTATGCTTGCTCTATTGTTACCAATACTATGTATTCTGCACAGCTGTCTTGTTGTTTCAACTGTCTGCAGACCTCGGTAGTGCTATGTTTTGGATAAAGTCACCAACTAAGAAAAACCTGAAATGCCTACAGGTAGGTAGAGGTAGGTACCCGACTCTAGCGATCCATCATCATCAGCCGTTCAAGATCTAAAACACAATTGATTATTATGTATGAGATTCTCCGTGGGCTTTGAGGCACTCCCAGATCTCATGTTGTGAAGCGTGGGCGTCAAAACACAAAAAGCGGAAAAATTACGCAAGATCATCAGCCGCAGCAGCGATACTACCGTTTGGCTGACTTCTACGAGCTACATCGATAGGTAGTAGGTGGGCTTTCCCTCCGCATATCAAGTACCTTCGTAGTCAGCCAGTCAGCCCGGTCTGACATGGTCGTCTTCACTTTCCCTGGTTAGCATAGGGGTGACGGACAGCCATCTATCTAGCGTTACACAAATTGGACGTTAGACATACAGATCGATGTCAACCCAGTCAGTCAGTCAGACAGATATATACATACCAGCAACGTGTATCAAGAAGGGGGAAAATAAAAAAAAAGAAAACAGCCAGGATTCAGGAACCAAGTGCGTGCGACACACATTTGTCTTGGAGTGCAATTTTATCTCTGTCCTACCTACCTTAATCTACTTCTCTTTTCACGCTTTTCACCCTCTCGCTGTAAGTCGTATGCTCAACAGGCAATTTTTTTTTTTTTTTTTTTTCAATTTCCCCCTTCCCCCAGGCTGGTACCTACCTACTAGAGCAGAGGCAAGATCTGGAGAAAAAAGAAAAAAAAAAAAAAAAAAAAAAAAAAAACATCAGATCAGTTCAGCGACCGACAAATATGGACGGATGGGCATGTGTGGATAGTGGCGGGGCCAAGAGAAAAGTGTCTTGAACTCTCAAGTGTTTATGAATCTCAGCTGACAAAGTGTTGGAAGCAAGCACCCGTTCAGCGTTCATAGGCAGCGCAGAGAGGAGACAACCCGCGGAGAATGATGCGTCATACTAGTTCCACATCTCTGCATCTTCATTTGAATATCCCGAAGTTGGTAAAGTCAGTGTGATGATCGAGAGTGATATTATTGGCATTGTTCGGCCCGTTGAGAGTTTGGGAGTCTTGACGCCGGCGTGTTTTGGTTTCAGCTCTCTCTCTCTCTCGTGTCCGTGAGTCTGATTGATGACTGAAGAAAGACCTCGGATATCGGCGATAGCGGGATTGGAAGGGAAGAAATTGCAGTACTAGGCTGGAGGAGTAAGTAACCGAACTCTATGATGTCAAGCCCATTTTAGGAAGACACGGTTTCAAAAATTGGGAGAGTGAGGAGAGAGCTAACGGCAAAGCGAAAGGAGTCAGCAGGTTGTTGCCGTGAAAATGGCCGGTGGTTGAGTGGGCAGCCTGTAAGTAGGTACCTACACTGCACCTTACTTGACTCGACGGACCAACAAATTGAAGGAACTCGAAAGAAGCTGGATAGTGCAATAACCGGAAGTACACTTCCCAAAGATTTGTGAAGAGGGCTAGTAGAGCGTTTGATTTTACTTACCGTACTCAAGCACGAGGGTCACTAACAGATGGACTGCTGGATACAACTAACTAGCCTAGCCGGCCCTCGCTCTTTTCTGCCTTTAATATTCGACCGTAGTTCACCGCACTGCAGCGAGAACGGAAAGAAGACCGGAGCCCATGCCCCGGGAGTATCTGCCAAGGTGTCGGGTGCTTGCCCGATCAAGAGATTATGTGGATGAGTACAGTACCACCATCTAGATCATATGTGCAGGAAGGTAGGAACGACGAGATCTGCTTTTGGTCTCCTCCTGTGGGAACCCAAACCCGGCAGCTATGCCAGGGGAAATGAAGTGCTCAACAACGGGAGGTCCAGGTGATACACAGATCCAGCACTCTTCACTTTCGTACAGTGCCTCCCAATCCACAGCTAGACCAGGCGTCATCACTGTACCATATCCCCATTGTCCAGTGACAGTGACCGCAACAGTCAAATTCCGTCGGGCCATTCAATTTTCACCACCTGTTCTAGGTGACGTCTGTCTACTCCGAGTCCTTTCCAAAAGCCCAAGCGGGCATCTTCCTAACATCCCAAATCTCAAACGGATCCGCATCCTCCTCGCTGACCAAGACCTCAGGGTGCTTAACGCCCTCCTTCTCCAACTGAGCCTGCAACTGTGGCTGCAGCCTCTTCTTCAAAAACTTCCTCTCGCTGTTGCTGTGAAACACGGTCATGACCACTTTCCCCTTCATGGTTAGCGCCAACGCATAGTGATGCGTCATCTCGCCGGTAACAATCATATCGGCGTCGCAGTTCTTGAGCACGTCGGCCCCGCTTCCCGCACAGATGCCCACGCTCCTGATGGTTGTGACCTTCTTGTCCTTGGGTGCGGCAATCATGATGTGGTTTAGCCCGCCGAGGCCCTCGGCGTAGGCCTTGATAATGTTGCCGAGGTAGACGGGGTGGCCGAGCTCGACGAGGCGGCCGTAGCCGGAGTTGAAGAAGGCCGGGGGCAAGGAGGCGGTGATGGAGCTCGAGATGGGCTGGCAGATGCTTCGCTTGGTCTCGACGCCGTGGCCGTCGAGCATGTCGGCTAGCCAGTCGTTCATGCCGCCGGGCGCGGCATCGACGGCCGTGTGAGGCGAGTAGACGGCGATGTTGGCCTGAGCGAGCTGCAGGAGGATGCGCTGCTGAGGGTCGGCGAGGGTGACGGACTTGAGGCCGCGGAAGATGAAGGGGTGGTATGAGACGATGACGGAGGCGCGCTTGCGGATGGCTTCCTCGGCGACGGCCACGGTGAGGTCGTTAGTCAAGAGGACGGTTTGCGGGACGTCTTGGCCGGCAACGGCAATGTTCTCTTGGAGGAGGCCAACATTGTCCCAGGCCTTGTCGGCGAGTTGCTCGGGATAGCTGGTTGCGGTCAGTATCAGGCATGAAGATCAGGTAGGTCAATGGAACTTGAAGTCAAAAGCACTTACAGCGCCCGCATGGCGGCAACTACCCGCTTGGTGAACTGGGGGCTTTCGAGGGTTGAGGTCATTGTGATGGTGGGGTTATTGTTTTTGTTTTGACAATAGCTTCTTCTAAAATATCCCGGGAGAAGAATTGATGGTTTGTATGGAAGTGCGAGAGGCTTGGTAGATATTCTGGAAGTGATCCGGATAGGGATCTTGAAGACTGCACTCATGAGTGTGCCCCGGGCAAGTGTTGTTGATGCTCAGGAAATTATCAAGCTGTAGTTTTGTCAGCGGGATTCACTAGAGAATAGAAGAAAATCAGGTATATATCACTTTTCGTGTTCAAATCCAACCAACATGCATCTGATTTTCACTCAAACCTTTTTGTCCTCGTCATTCATCCAAGTGAAGTGTTTGTTTACAACTGAACCCGGAATCGAATGAAGAGCTCCAGGTGGGGGAAGGTGAAGCTCCCTCCCGAGTTCGAACCTTGCAAAGCTCCCCATCTCTCCGCTGTCAACCCTAACCCTTAGTGTACTGCAGTAAAAGCTCCAAACATGCCAAGACCTTCGATTCGCGGGGCATCTTTTTCTCACTCTCACTTCAGGTTGCTGGTCCCTGTCAATTATTCATCGATTTTGTCTTTCTCCCCATCCACTCAATCTTTGGCAACGCCATTCCGAAACAACACGGATCTCCAAATACCACTTCCTCGTACATCAGACATCAGGAATACCACCATACTACAATACACAAAAATGGCCGACAACCAAGAACCAGCAATAACCGAGGACTTCCTCTCCGCCGCCCTCAAGACGCGGCTCAATGCCACTCACGTGGAAGTAACGGACATGTCGGGTACGTACATGCATTTCACGGCATTACATTTTCTGTTTTCTTTCCCAGTCCGTTGTTTAGGTACACTGCATAACCGTTCGTCCGGTTCCCTCCTGTTTCCCGACTTCGATATGCTGCACACAAACACACACATACATATCGAGCACCTACCTACCTACCTCTACTACTTACCTACTTACCTTCCCGCACCCTTGCCCTGACGTCATGTCACGGATGGTGGTCCGGAGTCCGGAAGCTCAATGAACAATCTGATGATCTGATAAGATCTTTGCCATTCCCTCCCTCCCCCAACCACACACACCGTTACCACCCTCCCTCACATTTCTGCTTACTTCCCTCCATCAACCCATACCATCCCTTCGGCCCCCGCCCCCGCCCCCCCAAAGAATCAAGTACATATACTAAATTAAGCCCCCACCTCCCTCTTTTCCAACAAAATAAAGGCGGTTGCGGCGCCTCCTTCACCTCTCTCATCGTCTCTCCGGACTTTGTCGGCAAGAACTCGCTCAAGCGGCACCGGCTCGTCAACGCCGCGCTCAAGGAGGAAATTGCGCGGATTCACGCGTGGAGCGCAAAGTGCCAGACCCCCGACGAGTACGCAAAAGAAAAGGCGGCGACGGGCGGGAACGACGGCCCGCCCATGGACGGGACGAATGCTCAGGGCAAGGTGGAGGGTGTGACCGAGTGATGTGATGTGAAAGGATGGAAAGAAAGGGGAAGGGGAAGGGGAAGGAAAGAGAACGAAGTGAGGTGGCAGTAGTCCAGAAGGAAAATCTTGCTGTAGTGGGTGGTGTACCTGGATGGGCATGAAAACAGCGCGTATTGCTCCAAAAAGGGCGGCGTGTAGTAGTCTCGTGGGAGACTTCTGAATCAAGGGTGGGAGATAGGAAGGAATGACAGCAGGAAACGAACCATGGCGATACAATGCAATGTGCAAATCCTTGCTGGGTGTATTACGTTTCTGCCTGTTATGGGACTTGATCCGCGCTGTACCTAGGACGAGAGAAAGAAAATGGAATCTGATCGGTGTATACCTACTCGACACTCGCCTGCCCTCCATTTCTCTACGAACCATTACATTCCGGCGTGGACAATTACACCTGCTCGATACTTGCTCCCTCACCTGAAGCCGAATCGTCTGTCTTCTCTTTGTTCCTCCGCCACAGAAGCCAACTCCACCGATTTAAGTTTATCATCGAGGCGAAAAGTCCTCCTATCCGTTCCATCATTGTCCATATCCATGAACCGCCTCCACATATCTGATGCTGATGGAAAAGACCATGTCGAAATCCTCCCCTTGTTGCTCCAGACCTGGTAGAGAATCTTGATGGGGAGTCAGACTTTGTTCGTCTGTCTCTGAGCGCAGGCCGTTTCCGACCATCTCTTCCCCCACCCAAAACGTCGTTTCCGTTGGCCGTGGACGAACATTCCCTCATCCTACCATGGTCATCAGTCGTTTGCCATGGGTTCGTTGAGGGCGGCCTATTAAACAATTCACTGGTATATCTATCAATCCGGTTTCCCATATTCTTAGCCATTTTCATGCCCCAGCGGGTCTGGAGGACAAATATGACCATGAAAAAAGGGATGCAAACCGCTATGAGAGTGACAGGAAAGCGCCAGTCATCGACCGATATCTCGAGAGTGGTGATACCAAAAACGGACTGAGATCGAGTTAGTAGCGAACCTTTTTCTTGAAATGCATAGCAACACAAGTCAGGGTGAAAAAACAGGCCTTCTTTTTTTCTGTCAAAGATAGGGTGCAAGGTACAGGTTGGGTAAAGAGAAAAGCGGGCAAGGGGGCGTAGGTATATATATGGTAGTGAATACAACGCAGGCTGGGAATGACGGACACTCGGCACATTGTATGATAAGAGGGGAGAGTGAGGAATCAGAAGAATACGAAAAAATGGAAGCTTACTCACAGTTACAAAAGTTAAAGGCAGAAAGAGCATCGACACCATGGTAAGGATCTTGATGTTGTCTCCCTGCTCAATGGCCCTTCTGGACTCCTTGACGCTGCTCCCGCTAAACAACTGTTCCCTCAGCGACGAAATCTCGTCTCGTGTTTTTTCGTTCCTCTTCCGCACCATCTCCAGGTTTTTCACTTCCCTATCCAACTCCTGTCTAAGAACTCCCATGCATTTAGCATAATCTTGACCATCACTCGTGTTTGGGTATGGGTGCGCCCAAAGCTTCTCATTTTTCCCTTCCCAGAATTCTTGGGTGAACGTCTCTTTGTAGGCTGACACCATCGAGTCGATCCCTACATTGATCACACCGAGAGTGTTGTATGCCCAAAAGTAACGACGGGAATACGAAAAGTTTTCGTCTTCAAACAGAAGGCCGTCCCGAAGTTCAGAGTTGAACATGAATTGGCTCTATGAACAAGTATGTTAGGTTAGTGGTGAGTCTGGTATATTGCTCAAGCGACAGAGTTCTTACTGGCGGTGTGATAAGCTTTGTCACCTCGTCGTTGATCTGGCTGTATCTTGTAACGGCATCATGGTACTCAAGAGCCAAGCTATCCAGAAATGCAAGTGGGCCATTGCATAACGGCCGTTTTGATCCCTCGCTCCTCATCGTGTGCTCGTCATCAGGGAAGCATTGGATACTGAGAAGTTGCCATGGTGCCGATGTGTCAAAAATAACATGGTCCTTGATATCTCTTTTCTTCACCCGTGCCCGGTACTTTTTGATTGGATCACCGCCCAGTGATAATGCCAAGATTGAGCTGCACTCTGCGATGTCGACATGGTCGGGCCATTTTCGGTCGGCTGGACGTCTATCATAACGTTGCCACGGCGCAGGGGTGCACTTGTTCTCATTGACAACAGTATAGTACTTGAAGACGAAGAAGAATGACCTGTGCCTTAGCGGGTTGGATTCGGTAGTTCGATCCATATAAGCCTAGATTGGTATGTTCTGTTAGATCGACGAGTTAATTGAATGATGGTATCACGCACTTTGGTCTTTCCGTTATTTCCTTCACTGGAAATGAGGTGCTGGAATAGCTCGTCCATATCGAAGTGTTTCCGCATGGTCATATGGACTGCTCCGAGCACGAGAGGGGGGACCTCTTGAAGAATACTTGATCCCGTCAACAAGAGTGTTCAAAATTCCGCAATAGCAAATACACACTCACGTTATTCTTCCGACCGCCTTCCCGTTTATGTTCACCTCTTTGAGGGTGTCCCAGACGCTACTGACGCTGAGGACTTGTTGAGGGTCGTCTCCGTTCTTTTTGTGTTTGGGCTCGGGCATGCACTTCTGATCACCACTCCCGGGTATCTCGTATACCTCGTATGTGGCATTCTTGTATGTGCCGTCACGTCTTTCTTCCCATGGTTCCAAAGATTGTTGTGGGGCACTAATATACTCATCCCCACGCCGAACCTGTAGGATTTCTTCCAAAGCCCAGTTGGTACTATTGAGTGATGTCAGATGGGTTCTCAAATCTTGCTCCGTAAAAGACTCTTGCTCGATTGGCTTGGCGGTGCAGAAGGAATGGCTCCGCAGATCATCACCATCGTTGTCGGTCATTGTGGGCGTCTGAGATGCTCTGTCGTTGGAAGGCGCTTGAGTTGAAAAGTTATATGGTCTCGAGCTATGCAGCTCGTTCGTTTGATGTTAATAACGATTGGAACCGAATGTGCACTAAGAAAGATTGTCGTGGGAGAAAGTCGAGCCCCTAGGCGGCGTAGACGGGGTGCTGTCGTGGATACGTGAGCGTTCAATCCCACTGCTACTTGGGAGAACAGTAGGGGAGTTGAGATTGAGTGTCAGTTCATGAAGGAGCCGAAGATTCGCGATATATAGTTCGTGGTGTAGTTTCATGGCTTTGAGCAGTTCATCCGGATTGTTAGAGGGTTTCATAATGAGTGTGCAAATTACAAAGTAATGGATGAGGGGAGTTTCAATCAGAGACAGACCGGGACGAGGATCAGTTGGGGCAACCATGCTTCAAAGCTCGTGCTTTTCGAAAACTGATCGCTCATCGATATCCTACCACTAATGTAAGCTGAATATCGTGGATAAGTGTGTACTCCGTTTGATGGACGACGATAATCTGACAGGGCCTTGCAAATGCCACAAAATAATGAATGAACAAGGGCGAAAAGGTTCGTGATAGCCCGCCGTAGAGACGTCGAGTAAAGAGAAATGTTCAGCCGGATTTCTAGGAGCGGAGAATAAGGTGGCTGGAGGTCGTGCTTCTGGAACACTTGTCAATGAGAGAATGGGGAGTCTTGTTCGTCTCAAAATGAGAAACCCCCAGAAAGATGAGAAGTGAGAAGTGATGGGAAGTGGCAACTACGAACCTTGACCCAGCTGGTAAGTACGACTCCTGTGAGGTGAAGTGACTGAGGTTGCCTGCAATATGTCGGTCGCATATCAGAGGAAAGAGGCATGAAGTATGAGGTAGTAAGTAGGTAGCCATCCACCGAACGAAAGGGACAGACAAGCTACCTGTGGCTAATATGTCCTTCGTCTCCTTTCTTTGATCCAGCCGAACAACTCCCAGTAAACAGAAAAGTCGACCGCAGCGATATTCTTGTTGTTCTTGCCGGTCATCGGATCACTACATATTAATTGGCTCTGTACTACTATGAATGAATTTTGAACGTAAACATGCACGCAACCCTGTTCTCATTCTTGTGGCCCTCGTTCTTACCAAAGTTCCTGCTTATGCCACACTGAACTCGGGAATCTCACCCATCTCGGCCTTTGCTTCCGCTCCAACCTTGTATGATACCCTCCACCTGAGTTTCACGCTCTCTACCTTCCTGGTCTTGTCCGCCGTATACCATACGTTGACTGACTGGGTAATGCCCCGGCTCTGCTTGGGGGTAAGAGTCCGTCCTGTTTGAGGCTGAAGTTGCAATTCGTATCCCTGTTCAAGCATCACAATTAGCATCTCGCTTGAGGGCTTTCTACAACTGACGAAGGCACATAACGTAGCCCAAAACATTTTTGGTCAAAGTGCCAAGGGTCAGATTAGTGAGCTTACCTTGGTGACAGCCAACTGGAAATGCACCTCGGTGATGGGTTGCGCTGTGTTGTTGCTAAAAGCAAATTGCATAGAAATGGCTGGAGATGGGCCATTGGACAGAGATCTGACAGCCACCATGTCGACCTTGAGCGCAGTGTTAGAAACAACGGCTCTGTGCTCCTTAGGCTGGGCGGGTGTCGCCTCAGGAGGCAGTGCCGAGGAGAAAGACCACTCGTCATCGTCATTACCGGTAGCAGCTGGTGCTGGCGCTGGCGCCGGGGTAGATGAAGAGGAGAGAGAGGCTAGAGCAGCAAATGGGTCGTTGGACGCTGTTGACGACGCAGCTGGCGCGGAAAAAGCGGATGCTGTATACGCGGGAGGCTTGGGGGTGCTTGATTGAGAAGCAACTGGTGATGCGAATGAGTTGAAATTGTTGAAAGAGGATGGGCCAGGTTGAGGGGAGGGGCCCCGTGCGGTGCTGTTCTGCGTGGTGGATGAGAGCAGTGCCGGTCCAGGAATGTCTGTGGTGATCTGTTAGCAACATTCTCTTTGACTCTTGCACGGAAAGCAGCGAGTGACATACTCGTATTGGCACCGAACCCGAGGGCAATGCCACCTCCTTGACCATAAGAGCTGGTTTCACCCAGCGACAGGCCAAGCAAGTCGTTGTCGAGGCTGTTTCCTCCCTGGGGTGCGGACTGGCTGGTCGAGTCCCCCCCGCTTGGCTCAGCATCAAAATCAATGAGCGACAGCTCTTGCGCCGCACTCTTGCCAGCACCACTTCCACTGCCGTTGCTTGTGCTTGCAACTGGCGCGCCACTTGCCAATGCCTTGGCACCCTCTATATCGCCCTTCTTCAGCAACCTATATCTCTCCACAGTTCGGTGTATGCTGTCGTTGATTTCGAGAAGTTTTGCGACTGCTTCATGGTCGTCTGATTCTTCCTCGCACATCTTCTGGATCTTTGGTTGGGCGCTAGACAGGGCGGCTGCGAGCTCGGAAAACACATCGCCATCCACGATCTTGTCGCCGGGTTGAAAGGCTTCTAACCGCTCCTCGAGAAGTCTCGCTTTTTGTTGGATTTTGCCCACGTCCTCGGCCGCCTTGGCGCGGTAATCCACCTTGGATCTCGTGTCATAGCCAGCCATGACCTTCATGAGTCGATTAGCCTCCTGGAGGTCCTCGGGAGTACCTCGACGGATAAGCTCCTGCAGCTTGGCGGACTGCGCCTCGCGTTCCTCCTCTTCCATTTCCTCGACAGATTTTAGGTTCTGTGACAGATAGGTTAGACACGCTTCAACAATGACCCATGGAATCGGGACGGAACACTTACATCACTCGGGTTAAGCACAGCAGCATCCTCCCTTCTGACTTCCGGGAAGGTGTACCCCTTGTAGCTCAGCAAGCGGTGCATGTCCCTGATGAAGCCCAAGTCCTCTTTATATCTGCTCGTTTCGCAAATCGTACAGCGCCACTCCTCAATGGCTTCGAGGATCTTGAGCTGGACACGGGTGGGGCGAATCGGGGGCCGCTCGGGAAAGCGGCGTACCAGCTCATTGAGAAACTCCTTTGTGCTGATCTGGAGGTGGAAGGGGTAGCCGCAGTTCTTGACGCAGATGTCGAGCAGGTTGAGGGCCAGCAGCGAAACGTTGGGGTTGCGGTTGTTTATGTAGTTGACGATGGCCACGGCGGCCTCTCGAGGGGCGGAACCCTTCTTGGAGTTGATCAAGTCGGCGATCTCGAGGTTCAGGGCCAAGTTGGGTTCGTAGTTGTCGGGACTGCAGGCGGCCGTGATGAAGCGCTGAAGCTGGGACGGGGCCGGGCGGCCCATCTCGGCCCACCGGTCGCGCGTGGCATAGCGGGCAGACGCCGCCTCCATGTTGCCGGCGTTCTCGGGGAGTCGGGACGTGTTGAGTGGTGGATGAGGAGACTGACGAGACTGAAGAGACCGAGGAGGTATTGGGGCCAGATTGCGCAGCTTGGCGGGAGTCGCCTGGATAGGTAGGTAATGGATGGCGGCAACCAGGACCCAACCAAGCCTTTGGT
The DNA here is from genome assembly GCF_000182925.2 of Neurospora crassa OR74A. Classification (NCBI taxonomy): domain Eukaryota; kingdom Fungi; phylum Ascomycota; class Sordariomycetes; order Sordariales; family Sordariaceae; genus Neurospora; species Neurospora crassa. The sequence continues at coordinate 1,785,963 of NC_026507.1, forward strand.
CGGTCAAGCTCTAGTGTAGTCTAGAGGAGTTGTGTGCTAGAGGTAAGGTAGGTACCTAGTGAAGCTCCCCCTCTTCCCGGTAAGCCGTTGGGATTATTACCAAGTATGGTGAGTAGAGGTATGGTATGGTACTACTACAGTTTGATACTTCGTTATACACCCAGAGACTGGACTATGATTCGATCCGAACTTCTGTACCTAGAGGTAACGGGAATGTGTCCACCTGGATCGCTGGCTGATGGAAGGAGGAGAGGCCTACTGCTGCTAGGGGACGGGAGCTTACACGGCTAGGTCAGGTCGTGGACCCCTCTCAGTGCTCTGGACGGACGGGTTGGGCTTGGGCCTGCGCTGTTGCCTGCCGTTGAGGTTGTTGGGGCGCAAGGAAAAATGGAGCCGCACATCGGTACGTTGCGAGACTGCGTTACAAGAATACTATCTTTGTGGATGAATAATACACTGCAATTTCAATCCACAGCACCTCGACAAGCGCCTCCAGCATGGTGTAAGCGCGGCAGACGCTTGCGAATCGAGCATCTTCCGCAGCAACAATCGGTGAGTTGCATGAATCCGGGGAAGACGTCAATCATGGACATCCTCAGCGGACCCACCTGTCCACCCCACCTGCACCAACTGAACCCCAAATGCGATGTCGTCAAGGTCTTCAAATCGCATCCATAACTTTTTTCGCCATCTGCCACTTCAACCTTGTAGCGCAAGCAGCTCGCATTGTGGTCCAAGACGGCACGCATATTTCCATCCAAGTTCTGCCCTGGTAAAGCAAGGCAGTGCTAGGTCGTGCCAAAATCATCCATCCATTGCGACATAAAAAAAAGTCCGTCAATTACAAGCTTCAACCCCAGAGCCAAAACCATCGGCACTCCATCTCGACAACATCCATCCTCCCGACGAAATTCAAACCATCACCACTATGGTCCGCCACAAAAAGGACGGCTTCTCCTCGCGCGGCGGCAAAGGCGGCCATGGTCGGAACGCGCCCCGCAACAACCCCCGCAGCAGCAAAGGCCCCCGAGACAATGCCGGCAGCGGCGGCGAAGACACCACAGCCAACCCTCACGACCCGTCCACGTCCTCACGCCCCTACCGCCCTCCCTTCAAGGCCGCCTGCTGGGACCTAGGCCACTGCGACCCGAAGCGGTGCTCAGGCAAGAAGCTGATGAAACTCGGTCTCATGCGCGAGCTGCACCTGGGCCAGCGACACTCGGGCGTCATCATCACGCCCAACGGCAAGCGGGTCGTGTCGCCCGCCGACAAGGAGCTGATGGAGCAGTATGGCGCGGCGGTGGTGGAGTGCTCGTGGGCCCGCACCAAGGAGGTGGAGTGGAAAAAGGTGGGCGGCAAGTGCGAGCGCTTGTTGCCGTACCTCGTGGCGGCCAACACGGTCAACTATGGTAAGCCGTTTCGGCTGAACTGCGTGGAGGCGCTGGCGGCGGCCTTTGCCATCTGTGGTCATTTGGAGTGGGCGGAAGAGATTTTGGCTCCGTTTTCTTACGGCAGGGCATTCCTGGATATCAACTCGAAGCTGTTCAAGATCTACTCGGCGTGCAAGGATGAGGAGGAGATCAAGAAGGCGGAGGAGGCGTGGAGGGAGAGGCTAGAAAAAGAGTATACTGAGAGCAGAGAGGGAGAGTCGGATGACATTTGGACGACCGGAAACACAAATCGGAGGCCAGCTATGGATGACTCAGATGAGGAGGACGACGACGAAGACGACGAGGAAGATAGCGATGAGGAGGCAGACAGTAACGACGAAGACGGCAGCGTAGACGGTATCTACCTTGGCACCAAACCACCGCCCAAACAGAAACAACCAGCCGAAGAGGAGTCAGAGGAAGAAGACAAGGACCCTTTCGCCATATCCGACGATAGCGATGATGAAGCCGAGATGGAGGCCATTCGGCGCAAAATCCTCGCCTCCAAATCGTTTGCCAACCCCGAACCGCCCAAGAAGACGGTCGAGACCATTGCCCGACCGCAAGGGCAGTACAAACCAGATTCCGATGCCGAGCCGGATTCCGACAATGGGGAGGAGGATGACGAGTTTGACAATATCATTGCTGCTACGCCCATTACCGATAGGATAGGACTGCAGAAGCTGGAGAAGGAGCGGGCGCGGGCTACGTTGACAGGCACCTTCTCGTCTGCTTCCATATCTGCACCCAGAGGAGGAAGATAAAGGAGATTGGATGATGATGATGATGATGATGGGGGCACTTGATGAAATCAGGAGAATTATACAACGAGACAAGGAGTATATATATATGCATTACTGTTTACCCCATGAAGTCATGAAGCTGACCATGCTCATTTCCCATCAAACCCTCGATCAATTCTTACATGCACCATTGTTGACGTGGTGCCATCATGTCTATACATTGGCAGCTGCTGGTATATGCAACACTATCTATATCCACCACCATCCATCTTTTTCCCACAGATACAACCCATCTTCTCATAACTCCAGGATTTGCACAATCGTACATGTATAATAATTGTACAACAGGATAACAATCCTTTACAGATACCTCCTCTCTCTAATCTCCTCCACAACCTGGATGAGATCTCCTTCCTTGATGTCGTCAAACTCGCCAAACTCGAGACCGCACTCGGTGCCCTTGCGCATCTCCGTAACCTCCTTCTTGCCGTGCTTGACTGAACTGATGGTACCTGTGTTTTGTTGTTGATTAGCAAGATTGGTAACAAGATAAGACCACAAAAGAAAAAGAAAATGATCGACTCACCATCAAAAACAACCTCTCCCTTCCTCTGCAACCTCACCCGCCCATTCCTCATCACCATCCCGTTCCTGACCTTGACGCCCGCAATGTTCTTGTACTTCCGTCCCTTGATATTAATAGCAAACACCTGCGCCACCTCGGCCTCGCCGAGTACTTTGAACGAGATTGTGGGGGCCAAGCTCTCGCTCAGCACCTGGCGCACCTCTTCGGTCAGGTTGTAGATGATGTTGTGGTCCATAATCCTAACCTTATTTTCGACCGCCATGCGCTTGATGTGGCCAGGAATCGGGTTGTTGAAGTTGATGATGGTGCTGCCCGAAACCGCGGCATGCTCGACATCCGATTCGGTGATCTGGCCCGGGCTCGACAGTAGCACGCGAGGGCGCACCTCGTTGCTTCCGATCTCCAGGATCGACGCGCATACGGCCTCGACCGAACCGTGTACGTCGCCCTTGACGGTGAAGTTGATCATCTTGGGCCCATCTGGCTTCTCCTCTGCCGCCTCGGCTCCATCCTCACCCTTCTCAGCCTCCTCGGCCGCGATTCGTTCGGCCTCACGCTCGCGCTTGAGCCGCTCCATCTCCGTAATCTGCTCCATGGCCTCCTCGCGCTCCTTCTGCTCGATGCGATAGTGCACCGCGCTCTTGGCTTTGTCTTCGTTAGGGGCCTGGAGAACCATGTCACCCGCCTCGGGTGGTTCCTTCCAGCCGAGAATCTCAACGGCTGTTCCGGGGGGAGCCTCTTCGACCTCAATGCCCGCTTCGTTGCGCAGGCTGCGCACCTTGGCGAAGACACGGCCGGCAACGATAAAATCGCCGGGGCGCAGAGTGCCGCGCTTGACGAGCACGGTGGCCACGCGGCCAATCGGCTTGATACTGGACTCAAGGACCCATCCCTCAGCCATGCCGTCGGGCTCGGCGCGGATGTCGAGCATCTCGGACAGAAGAAGGATGTTGTCCTCGAGATCGTCCATACCTTGACCGGTCTTGCCGCTGACGCAGACAACCTGGACATCGCCGCCATAGTCCTCAATTTCGACGCCGTTGGCGGCCAAGTCAGACTTGACGCGCTCGACGTTGGCTTGGTCCTTGTCGATCTTGTTGATGGCCACGATCATGGGTACCTTGGCGGATCGAGCATGCTTGATGGCCTCGATGGTCTGCGGCTTGACACTGTCGTCGGCGGCGACAACCAAAATCACAATGTCGGTGACGTTGGCGCCGCGCTGTCTCATGGATAGGAAGGCAGCGTGGCCGGGGGTATCCAGGAAGGTGATTTGCTTACCCGAGGACATCTGCACAGAAAAGGCACCAATGTGCTGGGTAATTCCACCGTGCTCACCGGCTGCGATCGAAGACTTCCGCAGGAAATCGAGCAGAGTAGTCTTGCCGTGATCGACGTGTCCCATGATAGTGACAACTGGTGGCCGTAGGGGTACGCTAGAGGGGTCTTCAGAAGGAGGGCGTGGCCTCAAGTCCTCATCCTCACCAGCGTCGACTGTTGGCTCAAAGCCGTACTCTTGGGCAACCAACGCGGCCGTCTCGCCGGTCATGATGCTATCCTTGGCGATGTCTTCAAATCCGAGTTCTCCCAGTTGGGAGATGAACAGGTCGGTCTTCACGCCAAGGGCCATGCCGAGGTTGGCAACGCTGATAAACTCGGGAAGGAGAATAGGAATGGGGCCAGTCTCCTCAAACTGGAGCCGCTCCTTCTCAGCCTTCTTGGCCAACCTTTCACGACGCTTGTACTCATACGCCATATCATCGAAATCATCGTCTTCGTTGTAGTCGCGCCGCCTACCCCCTTTCTTTTTGGGCTTCTTTTCCTCCTTGATATACCGCGAGGGAATCGGTATCTCTTCCAATGCAACCCTATCGCCTCTGGTCTGTCTTGCATTATCCCTGCCCCTGGGCTTTTCAAAGTCTTGCTGCTCCAGCTTTTGTCCTTCCTTCTCCTTAGGCTTCCCTCCGTAGTCGTCAGCCCAATCCCAGCCATCCGACATCTGCTTCTTGAACGCTTCGGTGGCCTCCCGAGTGCTCTCGGAAGCCGTCTCAGGCTGCGCGTGAGGTGCTGGACTGGTTGCATATCGATCTTCAGCTTGCTTCCAAAAGTTGCGACTATCTCTGGGCTCCGAACGTTTTTCAGTTTCAGAAGGGGGAGCGGTCTTGACAAAATCGTTATTACCAGTCAATCGGCCGTTCCCAACGTTTGCCCCGGCTGTACGGCGGATGAGCCCTGCCCATTGCCCCTCGGTTTCACGCGAAGATTTGGAATCCGATGGAGGTGCAGGTGGAGGTGCAAACTTTGATGAAATCGACTGGTAAACCTCACGAGCTGAAGTTCTGCGTGTAGAAGGAGGAGGCGGGGGAGGCGGAGGCTGAGTGGAAAATATGTCATCCCATGCATCTGTATTGTCCGCACGACGCTCCTCTTCCTCGGCGTTCAGCAAGTCGTTCTTGAGAGAACCTGTCTCCTGGCGTTTCCTTAGATCCTTGGCCGAAAGTTGACCTGTCTGTCTATCATGGGCAAAAAGACCATCAGCAAGGCTCTTCAGATTTCTTGCTGGGGCCTGAGGGTGGCTCTGAGCATGTCTTTGCTGTAACCGATCCCTGGCTACTTTTTCGTGGGGGAGGAGTCGTTCTGTCTGAGATTGGCTGGCTGGCTGACTGGAGGCTGAAGAGGCGCCCCAGCTGCTTGCTCCCCAGCTGCTTGTTCCCCATTCTCCACTGGCGGGCTTAGGAGGCTGGCTGGACGCCGAACTGGCGGCTTCCAAAGCATCCCAGCTGCTTTCCCCCGAGGCCCCATCAGTTTGTTCACTGAGTTGGCTGGCTGGGCCCGGCTTTAATGATGCCCCGCTGGAAAGGCTGGATAGACTGCTGACAGTTGGTTGACTTGTACTTGCTAGGGACTGTGTCGGTCGGCTGGGGGTCGGTTCCCTAGGAGCCGTTTGACTGGAAGGTGATTCCTTAGGAGCTGGCTGTTGAGTCTGAGGCGCCCGTGCTGGAAAACGTCTTATACCAAAAGGCTCTAAAACTTTGCGGACAGGAGCCTGGCTTCTTTGGGCTTCACGCTCAGTTTTGGGTCCTGGTGTTTCTGTTGTAGGGTCTTGACCTGGTTGTTTCGGGTGCAGAAGCATCCTACGCACCACAGGTCCCTGCTGTTCCTTGCGAGGCGGGGCCCTATTGAACTCGTTCTGTTGACCTTCAGGTAGCCGGCGCACCGGACGGTCACTCGAGGCGCGTTTGGGAGGTTCTGGTGCCGGGTTTCGAGCGGGACGTGGAGCGGGCTGAGCAGCCACAGCGGCCTCGGCCATGCGCAACAAGCGCTGTCTAGCGGCGACTTCGTGAGGAAGCAAACCAGCGTTGGCGGACTTGGGTTGACTTTGCGCCGTTCCTGGTTCGGGTGTCGTTTGAGTGGCTGGGGTCGCAGGGGCGGCCGGTTTCCAGGAACCACCCCATCCTCCTCCTCCTCCTCCTCCTCCGGCGCTCGGTGTCGCAGGCTGTTGTTGGGTACCCCAGCTAGGTTTGTCGTCCCACGAAGAGTATATGCGGCGGGTATTCGGATAGATACGTTGCTGCTGTTGCTGGCGAAGTTGCCATCTGTGGCGGCAGAGCAAACACACAGAGGAAGTGCTCTGCTTCTGTTTCCAGTGGTTGTTTCCATGTCAGCCATCTATTTGACTTCTACTGACTTCAAGTTCCTGCTTGACGTCGTCGTCATTGAGCAATGCGCGCATCGGGAACCGCACTTACCTGCAACAGTCCGCCCCTCATCATCTTGTTCTATCACAGGGCATAGTTTGCCCAGCAGGACCAGACCAGAGAGGAGATAGAACAAGAGCCTGGCGCGACAGCCAAGGTGGAATTTTGTAACTTACACGGGCGATCCGTTCCGTCCCGCAGTTCACCAGAGCTTCCCGGTCGTTACTGGTGCTGCAGCGCGCAGCGCTTCAATATTAAAGTGGGCACCCAGTGACTGATAAGATAAAACAGCATTACAGTAGAGGTACTTCCTGTACGTGCTGGGTTGTAGGAATAGGTAGTGAGGGGCAGCTGTCCAGCGAGCAGTTTAGGAGCCGGGTTAGGGTCAAGGCAGGTGCTTTTGAGCAGAGGTCAGCTTCAGGGGCTTACAAACAATACAAGGCACGTACCCCGACGTGGACCCTTTTGGCCTCCGGAAATCTGGCCCCAAACCCCAAAGCTTCTTTCAACGAAGCCGCCTACTTCCACTTCCCTCCATTCCTTCACCGTCTTTTTTTTTATACTGTCTTCTTTCATTTGCTCGCCAAATTCCCTCATCATACACCCACATAGGTCGCCAAACATGGCGCCAAAGAAAACGAGCAAAGGAGCACGCGGCGGCGGTAGCAGCAGCTCCGGCGGTGCTCTCGAGCCGCCCAAACCCTTCCGCATCGCCCCGGATTCACTCAAGCCCTTCACCTCTTCTCTCTCCAAGAAGCATGTCTACATCGCGCATGTCGACCAGAAGCCGGCCTCCTTCAAGCGCAAGATTTTTTCTGTGCCGATTATGCTCAACGCCGTCGTCTTCGCCCTCTTCCTGTGGCGCATGTGGTACATCATTCCTTACTACGTGGCGCTTTTGTCTTCCTCGTTCCTGGGGTACGAAAACTCGACAACGATTCGCATGGCCGACCTGACCTATCGGCAATTTTTTGCGGTGGCCGGCCGGCGTACGCTTACGTTTCTGTTCGATTTTGTCCTCGCCGTGTTCGTCTGGCCGTGGCCCATCGAGTTCGTGTTCGGGCGCAAGCACGGCAGTCCCGTGTTGTGGCGGACGGCCATTGGGTTCCGCGACAAGGAGATCTATGTGCGCCGGTCGCGGTCGTGGGACACGCAGGTTTATGGTGTGGATATCTTTTCGGAGAAGCCGCAGGGCAACGAGGCGCGCACGATTCTGTGGGACATGGTTCGCAATGCAACTTCCCCGATGCTGCTGCAGGAGAAGACGGGATACTTGACCATGAACGGGGACTGGGACTTGGATTGGAAGGCTATGGTTAAGGCGACTACCTTGGTGGATAAGAAAGAGATTCCCCTGGACGCGTTCAGGACGCTCGTGCTTTGCCACCATGACAAATTCGGGTGGATTGCGATTGATATGAATGAGTCTGGGGAGAATGCGCAGGAGGCTGAACGCAGGAGGCAGGTTTTTGCGTTCCGTGATGCGCTGACGGCCATCGGAAAGGAGAACCTTTTCTATCGCTGGATCGAGGTCATTCAATTTGAGACCCAGCAGGGCGGCTTTACGCAGGAGCGCCAAATCGAGGTGGCGCAGAAAATTCGGGATCTGTTCAAAGAGAATGGTGTGGACTTTGACGCGTTTTGGAAGGAGGCTGTTGGGTCGGATCCCTCAGTTGGGCTATAATGACCTACCTTGAAAGAGGGAAGAGAGGGGTGGAAAAGGCAACGACATATACATAGCATACCGGCGGAGTAGACGGGAACAAGGACAAAGTCCACGAGCAACATATAGACCATAATTGCATATACAGGTATACAGGGCTGGACGAATGAAAGGCACCGGAAGAAATTCGAATAAATGACACTGCATGTTCGCAGCGGTACACGGGGAATAGACGAAGAGATCGAGAAAGAAAACACCATCCTCACTGCCTTCATTTCTTGCTGCTCTTGGCCTTCTTTTGAGGACCAAGGGCTGCCTCACGCCTCTTGGCCTCCTTGGCTTCAAACTGTTCCCTCTTGAGCTTCTCCTGGGCTTCGCGTTCTTCCTTCTCGGCCTATCAAAATTGGAGACTGTTAGCAGCAAGCCCCGTATGATGTACGATGGCGGAGCAACAAATATGTCACATACCTGTTTCCTAGCAGCCTCCTGCTCTCTCTTCTCACGAATGAGCTTCAACCTCGCGAGATCGGCCTTGGCCTGATCCGTCTTGCCAGCCTCATGAAGCTTCTGATACCTCTCCTTCGCCGCAGCCGCCGCAGCCGCCTCACGCTCCTTCCTGTTGCCGGGTGCCGAGTCCGCTATGCTAAGCTTCTTGGCGCGGCTAGCGACAGCCTCATCATCCGATTCCTCCTTGGCGACGGGCTTCTTGGTCTGGTTGCGCGCAGCCTTGGAGTGGTTGGGGTTGGCGGGCATGGGCGCGTCATTGGCGTCATCCTCGCTCTCCTCCGAGTCGCTAGGGGGCAAGTCGCCAACCTGCACCGCGGCGGCCTTGGCGCGCGCGATGGCTGCCTCCTTCTTCGCCTTCTTTTGTGCTTTGAGTTCCTCGCGGGTCAGCTCAGCCTTGGGGGCCTTGCTAGAGGGGCCGGCAGCCTCGTCCTCGGAAGACTCCTCCTCGGAGGATTCCTCCTCGGATTCGGACTCCCTGTTCTTGCCGCCGCCGGCGCCCCACATGCCGACTTCGTTGCCATCGGCGTCGAGGGGGCGAAGGTCGCGAGAGAAATGGTGGCCACCTGGAAGGAAGGTTGGTGGTTAACAGACAGGATTGTAGCAGGTAGGGAGAGTACTGCTCCGGCAGCATCTGTGTTATTAACATACCTCCACGAGTGTACTTCTTGAACTTGCCGCCACGTCCACGACCAGCCGGGCCACTACCGCCTGCCATTTTGTCTTTGATCTTTGGCGGTATAGGATGGTTTTGGTTGAAAAGTTGGTTATCGACGGATTTCCGGTCGAGTGTCGTGGGTATTCAAGAAATTTGTTCGAATCGCGCGACGAATCGTAGAAATGGGTGTAACTACCAAAAAGGAAGTCGAGCTCGATGAGTCTTACAACAATGCGACAGAACGGCACAGCCTTTTTTACTCGAGTTTGTCGCAGAAAGTTAATGGGGCTTTCTGGGTGGGAAGACATCCACCTCCGACTTGAGAATCAATGCCCCGCAACACATCCCTCTACAGTATAAGGCAGGTACCCGACGTACAGTATGTACACCCTGAACGTTAGAGGTCTCGGTAAACTGTTCACTTGCTCACTGCAACACTGGCTGCAACGCAGGCTTACCCAACCGCCTATCTACAAGCCATGATTGGTCAGATCTCTTATCGCACCATAACTCCACTGCAAGCTACGAGGTCAGTGGCTAAGTTCCACCAATTCTTGCGTTTCGTAGCCTGTGAGGCGGTGCAGCCCGGCAGCTACTGGAGTGGCTTGCGTTTGCTTTAAAAGTCTGTCTCGGGCCGCCCAATTTTGGGATTCCTCTTTTTCTTTCTTTTTTTCTCTTCACAACACATAAAACATATGTTCCTTCATATTCACTCCGGTTTCCGTCTACTGCAATGACATTCTGGAGGGGAAAGTGGAGGATAGAAGAGAATTTTTCAAGCTCTTACCCTCTACCTTTGTTCTTCTCTGTCGAGGAGTAGAGAAATATTTTGCCTGGGACATTTCCACCCACTTCGCAAAACTCTTTTGTTATCTGAGAGTATCTGCCATCGATTTACCTGCGCACCTTGATCTGTCGCGCTCTTTTTGTCGCTGACGCGCCCATGTTGAAAACTCAATGAGCTGATGTTCTCATGAATGTACTTGTCTTGATCACTTACTCGTACTGTGGTGTCGAGGTCCGAACATCCATACCCGTTGCGCTCGTGCACATGGCATCGCGAGATGCAACCGGCGGACTGTCGGATTTGGGTGCCCTTTGACTCGTATGACCACTTCGACGGGCGACCATGTCGAGCCTTCAAATGGAATGTCCATGGCACATGTGTCACAAGCTGTTCCACGACGCTTTGGGGTTGTTAGAGACTGACGAAGGCTTCGGTTCATTACTTATCACCGCTTATCACGGACACAACGTAACTGAAGGCTGCCATAACTTCATTTTGCCGATATATACTTTTTTTTTCTAACCACTCCTTCAACGCCTTCCCTTTGGTGAAAGTGAAACATGTTCAAGGTGAATTCCTGCTGCGTCGGACTTTCTCCCTCTCATCGCATGCCCAAAAAAAAACATGATGCACCACACCGACATAAGTTCGACTGCCAGCGTAGCTTAACTCGGAACAGAGAGACCCCAGCGATACGTTCTTAGCAACATCATCGTCATAACCGCCGCATACTACTTACAAAGAAGCTCACATATGCCGGACAACTGGCTGGGGAAACGTAGCAAAACAAGAATTTTCGAGTCCCACAAGTCAACTCTCAACTACCCAACTTGATAACCACTACTCTACTTCCATCCGTCTCACAAGCTTCTCAACCCCCGACGCATGACCTTTTTGATTTAATGACCCTCCTTTTCCAGGGCCTCCAGCTCCTTAATCACAGAGCCCTTGGTGGCGATCTTCTTCAACTGGGTATCCTCCAACTTCTCACCACCAGCATGTCTCATCTCGAGATCCTCAATAGCGCGGATCTTCTTCTGAAGAGACCTGATCTTCTTCGCATTGGCGCTCTGGGCAGCCGCTGCGGCGGCGTCAACGACTGGGGCAGCCTGTTGAGCAGGGGCATTGGCCTGGCGCACGTTCGAGCGGCTGCGGTGGTTGTTCTGAGTACGGACAGCCAGGTTGTTGCTGCGCGACTGGCTGCGCGAGTGGTGACGCTGGTGGTTGCGATCGGGGCTGCGGCCGTCGACAGACTCGCGGGGAGGGGCAAGACCACCCTCGTTAGGAGTAGTCGCGCCCTCGCCCTGTGCCTGGCCCTCCTTGGCCTTCTTGTTGCGCTTCTTCTTGTTCTTCAAGGCAGTCTTGGACAAGTTCTCATCGTCCACAGCGGCGCCGGGAACAGAAGGTCTCGCTGGCTCGGCAAACTCGGCGCCAGGAATCTGGCGGCGCGGGCGGCCGAACCCATTAGGACCGACCTGAGGCACGCCATTGCTAACCGAGTGGGCGGCACCTCCCTCGTCCTCACGCTTGAAGTGAAGAGGAGTGGAAGAGCCACGGGCGCCGGGCGGGCGGTAGGCACCGACGGGCTTGGAAGGCGTCTTGACAGTGCCAAGGTATGCCAAAGCCGAAGGGTGAGGAGTGGGCACGGGGTGCAGCGGGTCAACGTTGGGAAGGTTGTTAGCAGGAACAGGGCGCCAGATAACGTTGTACAACTCAACCATGTCCTCGTTGTACATGATACCGCCACCAACGTGCCAGAGCTTGATGCCGTTGTCAACACGAAGACGGGGAGAAGTAGTGGCCGTCAAGATGTAACGGCTGTCGGGAGACCAGGTGCAGACACTGGGGTTACCGCTTTCGATGGTGGTGATCTTGCGATAATCCTTCTCAAGGTCGTAAACATCGATCTGACCAGCCAAGTTACCGAAACCGGCAACCAAGGCAAACCGGCCAGTAGGCGAGAAGATGATGGTGTTACGGGGGCCAAGAGGGAAGGAGTGGGTGGCGACGGCACGGTGGTTGAAGATGGTGGTTTTCGCGGGCATGTAGCCGTATACGACACCGAACTCCTTGGAGTTGGGGGACCACGACACATCGTGGATAGGGCCCTCCTTGTCAAGAGTGACGCGAGCGTCGAACGAGCCGTTGGCGCTCAGGAGGTACATGTTGGTCTCGCCGTAGTAGCTTTTGTTGGACTTGTCAACCTCTGTTTGCGCCAGCACAATCAGAGCAGTTCCGAGCTGGTTCCACTTGAGCTGGACTTTGTCGGCCTTGAAAAAGGTCTTTTGCGAAATCGGGCTGGTGAACTGGGGAACGTTGAAGACCTTGACGGAGGCGGGATGTCCCTGTAACCAACAGTTAGACGTTGATATAGAAAAGTGCGATGCATACGGGAGATCAGGTAACGTACCTTGCGCTCTGGGACGAAAACAGCAACGTTCTGGTTCTTACCGGGCGCGAGGGCAAAGTCGGAGACGCCCTCAACGCGCAGCTTGTTCCACACGGTGCCGAGATCGTTGCTGTTGTAGAACTGGACCTCGTTGGTGACGATGCGCGCGCAGAAGCGCTCATCCTCCGTGTACTGCAGGTTCCAGCCATTAGCAGACTTTTGGACGAACTTGCCAATGGGCTGCTTCTCAGCACCATCAGCGAGCTCCTCAATGGTGCGCCAGATCTTGAGATTCTTGGTAGCATCGCCATTCTCATCCTTGGCGGGGCGCTCCCAGGTGCTCAAGTAGGTACCGTGGGGGGAGAAGCTGAGTTCGTAGACGGCAGGGATGGGCAGCGAAGTCAAGACGTGGCCGACGGACGCGTCGACGATGACGACGCCCTCGTTAGTGGCGTAGGCAAAGTAGCGGCCGCATCCCGAGTAGACACAGCACCGGAGATTCCCTTCGGGCTTGGTGAATCCAGGAAGGGCTTCGTAGACAGGGTCGGCATCAAAGACGCCGATGGCCTTCTGGGTTCGGTAGGCGAGCTGCAACGGATTGGCCATGACTAGCGAAAGTCACAGGTGATCGCGGTTTGCAGAAAGCGGTGTGGGATTCGTTTCGTTACCTGGCTCCTTTTCCCGGGGGACTGGAGTCGTCGCTGCGAGCAAGAGGCGGACCTTTTTTTTTCGGTGTTCGAAACGGGTCACGCTTGGTGTCGAAGCTGCGAGAGGCGGAGCTCGTAAGCTTTGGTTGTGTGTTGGCGAAGGCGGAGTTGGGGGAGTATCGATCTGGCGCAACACAACAATGGTGATTGCGCAAAGGTAGAAACTCGACTGGCAGAAGCAGAGCAGAATTCGACAGTGCAACACAAAGCGACGCTTTTTCTTGCTGAGTCCTAGGTGGTGGTGGAAAGCGACTCAGGGACGGGGGGGCGGGAGGCGGAAGATATCAGATCTTGAATCGCAGGTTGCCAACGAAGGGAGACCGTGACGATGGGACAACAATGCGATGTTGCTTTGGACGGCGGCGAGGAACAAAGGGCACACGCCGTGGTGGAGATCCAAGAAGAATAAAAATCGACCGAATTCAGGAACGTGAACGATGAAGAGAAGCACCCTCAGGGAAGGAATTGGCAAAGGCGGTGCGAGTGTGGTTGACGGGGGGGAGAGGAAAAAAGAGGGGAGAGGTGGGTTAGGAGAAAGGGAGGAAAAGTAGGACAATGGAGAATGGCAGAGAAGGTGGACGCGAAGAAAGTTACGATACGGACGCGGTTCCACAGGTATCGTGGTTTCGGTTTTTTTGGTTTTTTTTCCATATCTCTTACCTACACTTTTTTTTTTCTTTTTTTTTTTCTTCCTTTTCTTTCGACATGTCACTGCAGCATCGATATTCAATTGGGCATTGGCACGGGCACTGGCCACCCGACCAAACAGCAGACGGGAGCTAAACAATGTGACGAGGACTGCACTAATGGGCAATATGACCGTAGAATATACACTTAAAAAAACACCTAGAGATAGTCCAGCAAGACGGCGCGGACGAGTTGTTCGCCTTCCGTTTGGGCGATCTCTAACTTTTTTGGAGGCTTTATGCATTTCGAGGTCGCGGCGGTTGTCCGTTCGCTGATTCAGACCTCTGCCACACGGACCTCTATTCTAGATTGGCAGCGGAGGACCTCGAGGGGACCGAACATTGAACAGCGGAGCCCCGCCGTGGGGCCGTGTTCCCTTCAGAGTCTCGGTGACATTCGGTGACAGACGTTAGTGACCGTACCCGTAAGCCCCGTAGGGACCAGGGCGAGCCTATCAGATGTTAACGGGCCCTATCACGGCGGCCAGCCGATCTCCAACACCCCCAACAGGTTGCGGCCCCCGGTGTTCTAGGCTTTGTTGTCCCTTGTTCGAGCCGCGGCAAGGGCCAGTCAGCGGCGCGCCAAGTTACGGCCAAGGCCCCTGCCCGATTTGCCTTTTCGTCAACGTCAACGTCAACGACATAGGACCCCGACGACGCTCAGGACAAGAGACATCGGACCGGGGGCGACGTCCACCACTGCGTTCTCTGCTCAACTTGCCATCCTAACAGACCTGAGGTTATCCATTTTTATGACCTGTTCCATTCAGGTGAGGTTTCGGCACCACTTTACTCGATGCTCTATGGCACGAAAGTTACACCCAAGTGAAACTACCGAACTCCAGCTTGGTCGTTCCTGGAGAACATTTTCAGAATACACGCGCCATCACTTCCGCATGCCCTGCCAAATGGAGGATCTGTGGGTAAAGGTAGTGATACCCTTCTTGATGGCTGGTGCTGTCCTTCATGTTAGGTACCTAGGTCTATTCTACTACCTCTAGGTTCAGACGTCCAAGCAATTGTGATACACATCCTATGATACCAGGAGAGCCACAGTACGGTCCTTTTCGTCTCTTCGCGAGGTACTATACACTCACTACAAACGATCCTACCACGCGGTCCATGTTGTTTGCTTTCCATGTTTTCCGCTTGCCCCCCGTAAACAACGGGCCCTTTTTTTTTTTTTTTTTTTTTTTTTTTTTTTTTTTTTTTTTTTTTTTTTTTTTTTTTTTTTTTTCCTTTCATGTTTCTATCCCTCTATAATGCTGTTTCCCCATATAACACACGGCAGTTGTTTCCAGCTTCAGTCAAAGCACACCAACACACTCTCGCTGAAGCAATCCGGGCATGAGCAATTGCTGGGTAAAATAGTCCAGGTGTTTTATGCACGCCATAACTTCAATGTTGATGGATACATGACAAAACGGACAGTTTCCGGTTTCCTCTATCAAGTGAAAGTTGCGGCTGCCTGTATGGTGACCGTCGATGGAGTCCGGATGAGGACTGACTGAACGGCATGAACACTGCATCCCTAACACGGAGGATTGATGCCAAGCATGGGAAGAACGGGAAGAGCTGTCGATTTGCTGCAGGCAAGTGCAGATTGCTGTACTTCGATGTAAGTAGAGGTAGGTAGGCAGGGATAGAGGTAGAGGTACCAAGGTATGGAGGGCTAAACTGTCTCGGTGCCGATGTCCCAACCGCACCTTCCTCGTTGCATGGAGAGCCGCATTTGGGTTTGGGATACCTCTAGGTCATGAGGTGCAACTTCCATTTGCGGTTCTTCCATCAAGTAAGTAAGAAGCCTTCGCTGCTGGGGCTATGACGAATACTGTACGCAGCTCGTCTCAGCAACATCATTCTCCATTTTCTTCCAGAAAACATCACTTAGACGTACTCCATTGGCCCAGGTATGTCCGGGCCTCCTTCGTCGCCATGTTAGAGTTTCAATGGACAAATTATTGACTTGGCCGGCCACAGGTTATCTGTTCTCGGTATTCCTTATAGCTACCATTGGACTTTCGTTCAGTGCGAACTTGGGACTGCGCATTCGAGGAGTGAATATCGAGCATCTTGATGCCCCATCTTCACTTTGGAGGGTTGTCAGCAGACAGCACGGTTTCATAAACATCTCCGCCTGGATATCGTTGTTCTTGGTAGGTTTACGTCCGAGCCGAGGACGGGTTCAAATCATGCAAAAGGTCGAACAGGCCGAAAATCGAAACAAGGCAATACGTTGTCAAAATTTCCGGTCAGGTAACTTCGACTTACAGCTTACGGCCCGCAGCGGAGGTCCAGCGGTGACAGCCAGACACGGTATCTGAGGCGGGAGGAAACAAATATACAAGCAGTTGTGTCACCCGCGTCCTCTGTCAGCGCGCCGGCGGTTCGGCACGGGGTTTTTGACGGACCTTGCAAAGTCGCCCGGAACCGATCCCTAGGTGACTGCAGCTTGAGGGAAACCATCCCTTCACCTCCAGGCATCCGCCTTTGCCACGTTTGCGCCAGCTTTCCATCGACCGCCTTTGCTTGCATCTTCCTCCTCGTCACCCCGCCACAATTCCAAACCTTCACTTGAAACTTGTTCAGCTGATACCGACCTGCAGCATTGCAACTTAACTACACTCTACTGAAGCCGTCAAGCAGTTGACGTATTCACATCCCACGCTCCCCAGACACACCAAAGTCGTAATGGAGTCCTCTCGTGCATCGGGGAGAAGGCGCTGCTGTGCAATGACGCCTCTTGGCCTCCTGCGGTCCCCCGGCAGCTCTCCTCCCAATGATTCTGACCTCGAAGACGAAAATAACGACACTTCCGGTACAGATAATGTGTGGGTCGATGCTGACGTGGTTTTCCCCCCGGCGCCGGCCACTTCACCGACGCGAGGCGATGATGAGCTTGCCGACGTTGGCATGGCCCGCCTTCCGGCTCCCCGCCCCTCTGTCGAACATGACGAGAACAGTTTAAAAACTGTCGACAGCGCGGATGCTACCCCGATTCCAACCAGCGTACGATCGAAAAGTTCCAAGAGTAATGCCGATCTGGGCGGCTATTATTTCAGACAGGTTATGCACCTCCTTGAGAGGAAGCACCAGGACATCATGTTCTATGAAGACGCCGAGAACCACAGCATTATGCATCTGGATTGGGCAAGCGAAGTTGGAGACATCCAAGAGACTCAAGGTTCCCGCAACCACACATCTGAGGAGGGCACTGGTCTTGCTTCTAAGCTGGAGGTAAGTGTCACAAGTAAACTAACGAGACTCGTCTTCCATGCAGCCTTGGCCCATATGGAGTCACTTGCTAACGTGTTTTCCTTGACAGTGGGGCAAAACCCTGTTCTACGGTGACTGGTTATATGCCGACAACGGCCAGCGAGAGTATTACATGGAGATCCAGATCAAGCACGTCTCTGGTGATGATGACCAGGTCATTCGAAAATTGGGAATGAACCCCAACGAAGTTTGGATTGGTATGGGAAGCGCGAATGACACTCCGGCCCCGGGTGGTGATAAGCGCTCGCTTTCTTCGGACATCAGCAAAATGTCTGCTGTGCAGCCTAAGAAGCTTCTTCTCTCGTCACTTGCCGGCACCCATTCTGGGTTTCCTTCAAGTCCCTCAGAAGAGCGTGGCAGCGAGGAGCTTGAAGACATTGCGACACTGGCCTTGACTAAGATGAGCGGGCACAGGCCGTTGCCGACTACTCCGACCAACACCTCGTCGTCTGCACACAACAATCATGGAGATGCTATCCCCAAAACTGTTCATGTCGGATCCGAAGATATCGACCTTTGCAGCCCTACTGCCACTGTCAACTCTCCCTCTGATTCTCGTTGGACTCCACTCAACTTGTCTAGTAGAATCGCAGCCACCTCCAAGTCTGAACAAGACGTTGCGGCCGGCCCGTCGACAGATCAAGCTCCGCCATCACCGCGTCCAGCTTTTGCGCAACTCTTAGGTTCAAGATCGCCCCAGCTCGACTCTGATCGCCCCATCGGCACAGGTATTCCCCGCAGCAAGCCCCTTGTTCCTCATAGCACCAGCTTTGACAGCATCGATGATGAGGGCGACATCACCATGAGCGATGACATTGTGGGTGAAACCGGAGATAATGGCGGAGGCGAAACCTATGAAGGTGACACTACCCAAAGCGAGATCGTCATTCCCGGGACTCCCTCGCGTTCACCCTCCCCTCCGTCTTCTCCCATTAAATATTCGCCCGACAGCGATCAACATCAGATCGCCGAATCCTCAACTTCCAAGGAGAACCAGAACTCTCGGGACGCTCATCAGTCACTTAGGGATTTTCTTACTCCCGGCCACAACACCCTCAACCGCCTCTGCACTCCTGAGCTGAACGGTTCTTTTGCCGCTCGCAAGAAGCGCTCCTCTATCTACACAGTCCGCGTGGTAGCCTTCTCCACGGAGAAATCTCAAAACGAGAACGGCTTTAGCGGACCACCTTCTTCGCAACGACACGCCACTCTGCTCGGTCACGGTGGATGGGTTTGCCCACCCTTCGAGGAGCGCGTGGCCAAATGGATGGCTGACTACGGCCATTTGCCCCTTAGCTGCTCCGCCATTCCGGAGCACGAGAAGAAGCAGTACAACAACCCGCCGCAGACACGCTGCCGTGCGCTGCCGGTCATGTTTGACGGGTCCGTCGACGACCCGCCGAGGTACTACGGCGAGCCGGCGCCCGTGTGGTGGGAGCTTGGCGATCCGTGCCTTGAAGACGTGTATTGGATGGTCTGGCAGCTGTTGAGCGGCAAGCAGTTCATTGGTTTCAAACGAGGTACCGGATTCGGTTTCCCTAGAACTCATACCAGCGGCGATGATGCACTCTTGGAGAGATGCCCGTTCAAGAGTCCAAGCGGAGAGGCTGAAGTTGGAAGTCTGGTCAAGGGGGAGGAGATCAGGCTGACAGATGCGTGCGGATAAGGAGAAGAAAGAATGGGAGGGCATGGTGAACCTTAAGGGGGGCGAGGAGTAGATGATGAGAGCTGGGAAGGTAAGAAAGGGGGAGTGAGGCTTTTGTTTGGAGAACAAAGGAAGTTGTAACCCGTTTCTTTTCGGTCCATGCCTTACGAGTCTCGTTCAAAACTACCTAGGGTTCTTTACTGGCTCTGTTATGCATAAGTGCACGCAGAGCATTGGGGTCTGGTTTGGAGGGGGTTCTTCTTACCCGTTTTCATTTTTGCTCATTACAGCGGCTCTTTCATGTTCCCTCCTTTTCTTTATGAGCGAAGGCCAGGCGTTACGGACACTCAGTCTGGGCAGGTCAGATGGATACTCACTTGGCGTACAAGGCGCGGATTTGGACTGGATTCTTCTCGAAGGCTTTGGCATTATAAAGCTGAAAACTACGAAGCTATCAAGGAGCGGGCTTCGGTGATTAGATGCTAGTACTTTGTATCTGCATCTGGAGTTTCCAGAAGGGAAGGATAACATCGGTCAAGCGTCAGGCTAGAAGGTAGAATCTGTAGTAATAATGTGTTATTATCGTCTAAAGAGTCTCAAACGAGATGGGGAAAAGTCACTTTGCGCTATGACATATGTTTCCATTGAAAATAGGGACTGTACCCTACACCAAACAAATTATCAACTGCATACAATGAATAAGCCTTCACTGATTGACGGTTCTGTGTAGATGCACTCTTGTGATTGAGGTAAACGCATCGCTTCCAACTAGAAGAAACGCTGTATTAACACTTAGAAAAGAAGTCCTGCCTCAACATGGCAACTTTAAGTCATTCCTCAATCCTCACAGGCTTACTGCCCATTGGACTCTTTGATAAAACTGTTGAGCAGGGTTCTTTGTCCATTCACATACTGCAGGTTCGTCCCGTATAACCCGCGTTTCGTCTCTGTGATCCCCTCAACCCCTGTACCCTGCGAACTATTACTACAGTTTACCCCTGAGCGCAACACCCATGCTTTGTTTACCTCTTTGGTCTGGGATCCCTGCTTGCTTTTTTTGTGCAACAACAAAATGATGATAACAGCTTGTCGACGAGTACGTAGAATCAGACAGAACATATTCCAAGG
This sequence comes from Neurospora crassa OR74A, assembly GCF_000182925.2. NCBI lineage: Eukaryota > Fungi > Ascomycota > Sordariomycetes > Sordariales > Sordariaceae > Neurospora > Neurospora crassa. The sequence continues at coordinate 1,805,863 of NC_026507.1, forward strand.
ATACTACTTATGTAGTCCCATTGAGATAAGTATCGTTGAATTTACGGTTTGTGCATTCAAGTTGTGTTGCGTTTTACCTACCTACCTGCCTACAGTACAAAGTAGAAGAAGAAGTGCGTGCCCACACCTCTTTTCCTATGCACTCTGTCTGTATCCTTTGAGATCCCCAAGTCGTCTAAGAGATATAAGAGGACAGCCCCATATACAGGATCGAATGCTTTTTCACTCTCAGTGGCTTTGAAAGTGGAAATGGGCCGTGTTTATAAGGGGGTACCAAATTAACAAACAAATCAGGGCTGGATGGTGGTTTTAAAGTTCATACAACATGCTTTGGCATCGCATGGGGTTCTTGCTGACGGCAGGCGGGTACCTACTTTGGCGTAAAACAGTCATGACGTCAACTCGTCCATGTGACTACAAGTATGTAAACTCCAAAATAAAAAACACCATGGTCGGTCGAGAGGAGAGGTACATGATGGCAGATAGGTAGGTAGGTACGATCACGAGCTGGGATCCATAGTGTATCGCGCTTCGAGATTCCTGCCCCTTCCAAGCCTTTTGCCACGAGCCGCCTGCTAGTGCTAGTGTTATTATCTCTATAAAGACTTGGAGCTGTAGACATAGGCATCAGTCACGAACCCGCTCGTCTCGGAAAATAAAGTTCCTCGCTCTGCCCGTCTCTCTCTCTCTCTCTCTCTCTCTCTCTCTCTCTCTCTCTCTCCCTTTCCTCTTGTGAACCATCACGATTCAACGAAGAGTCAATATCTCCACTTACAGATCACTGTATCTGAGACAAAAGAACCGCGATATCCCTGAGATGTCATGGGGCTGGGCTAAAAGAGGGCACTAAGAAGTTGTAGAAAAATTTACTTTTTTTCACGACTCCTGGTAGCGTAGGTAGGTACCCGTTGTAGTCCAGACCTAGTCGAACATTTCAAAGTAGCTAGTTCTTCTTCTTGTTTTTTTTTTCTTTCCCGGCAGCCGGCAGTGCTGGCTAATTGGGAAAGCATCAACGGCGGCAATGAGCGACGATTGGCGCGTGTACGCGGTTTTGGACTTGGGGAATAACCACATTGCAGGGCCTGCTGATGCAGGTATCCATCTGTGAGTCGTCTGCAACGGCATTGTGTTGCGTTGTCTGAAGCGTAGAAAAGCTATCAAGGTCAATGATGATGCGTTTCGCAATCGCGTTCTTCGCCCTATCAACATAGAGTTGATATACTGGGTTATTGTTGAAAGCTGGGGGTGCTAGAGATTGATCAAGGAAGGAACCTTTCGATTTTTTTTCGGTAAAATATTTGTTCCATCTTTTCCCCTCCCCTTCGTCCTGGCGTGATATCAAAGAGAAGGTCGGGTTGAATGCTTAGACCACAACCACAACCACCGACCAGTTTATAGAAAGGGCCACCTTGTTTTGTTTTGGCTATGAGCCTAGTTCTAATCTGATGCTCCGACACAGTATACACTACAACTGCAGCCTTGCAACTCGCCCGCGGGGTCGAACTGACTTGTCAGAGTATCTATAGCACATAATACGATAGCTCTGAAACCACCTAGGCGTCGTGTGATCGTCGACTCACCATCCATATGTCCCATGTGCCAGAGCGGATGAGCAAGAGAACAAACTGAAACTTTTGGAAAATCTGCACGGAAGCAGCGGTTATTTACTTTGCCTCGTGGACAGAATAAGGTTTCATATGGTCAGGAGGAAATAGTGTATACTACATGTGTGCATGCGTGCGTGCGTACGTGTAGATCCGTACCTTTTAGGGCCAGTGCGATAGATGTACATGCATTCCAGCCCTGTCTCTTTTTTTTTTTGTTGGTTTAGCACAAATAAAGCCAGAGCTTAACAAATCTATGAAAGCGGCCGAAATTCTCGCGGATAGCTGCTCTAATCGGGTATGTTAACAGTCTAAAAAGGACGGAGAGATGCTTCTGTAGCCTTGACGGCGCTGGTCATTTCCGAGATACTACAAACGTGGATGATCATTTCTTCTTAATTAAGGTTGGAAAGGTCTTTAGAATAGCCTTACTCTACCCTAATTTCGCTCCATTAGAAGAACCCAAGTAATGAACAAACCAATCCTCTATTATAATGTGCGTGGACCGGGTTGGGATAGTTCCTACAACTCGCTGTGACCGTACTCGCACCCGTGACTGTACCCGTAACTACATGGTATAAGTATGGAATGTATGTGTATGTACACTAATGGCATCGGCAGGACATGCTCATACGGCACACTACTGGACAACCCCAACGGTCGGGCTCACCTGTTCAACCCGCCCGCACTCGATCGGGCCATGATCGTTGTTGGAAAGTGTGGCGAGTGAGATGGAGCAAAAAAGCCAAGAGGGCAAAGGGGCAAGGGAATGTACTGGTACATCAAACCCTCTTCAAGCCCTCTTATAACCTCTCGTTGTCAATGGAGGGTTGCGAGAGAGCTTTGTACGAGTCTGTCGATGCAACACTTCCACTTGGAGAACAACCTCCCCGTGCCCTACCTACCTCCCCTTCTCTACACTACAGCACTGCAGTACCTACACTAGTAGTGTAAACCAGCCATGCCCACTTCCCTGCTTTTTACCTGCACTGTACCGCTCTGCAGACGCTTCTTCCCGTATCACACATTACCCCGGCCCGGGAAACTGACAGAAATCGGCATCTTCAGGGTCCATTGTGCGTGTGGAATGAGATTCGCATTTGGTTCTGCCGGCAAAAGTGCAGACGGTACCTAGAATCACACGGGGACGGACCTTGTGTTGATGTCAGCTCAGACGGCCAAGTTGGTATCCGTCCTTCCGCGTCTTTGAAACCTTAAATTTCCGTAGTCCCGTTTAAGGGGGGGGGGGGGGGACTATCAGACACAATGGTGGCCTATGCAATCCCCCGTGGTCGAACAACGTACACGTGGTATGTATCATGCGATGTCTTATCCGTGGCGTGCTTCCGTTTTGCATTGCCGTTACATGTGGTCCGGTGAGTACTATCTCGCATCTGATATGGGATGAGGAACGAGACATGTCATGGGAGTCCAACGTATCGAGGCTTTAGATCAGTCAGTGACTTGTGTGTGTAGCTCGAGGGTAGGTAGGTAGGAGTGGGGAATTGGATTGTCTACCCACATACTTCAGTACTCATAGTACTCCAGATGGAAGAGGCGAGAAAAGTAAGAACACAGCCACAAGCCACAACAGGGCGCATGCTCCTACTGCATCTCGTCCAGAAGTCCCCACGCGGACATAACTTTTGTACGACCACAGATATTAGGACAGTCTGGAACCAGATGGGCTTTGGAGTAGGACAGCAGGCGCCTCCCTTCCCTCCACTGTCCCATTGCAGATCCAGAGGCCTCCCATTTTGGTGTGATCAATTCAAAGCGATCTTCTTGAGTACTGTGGGATGTTCATTTCGGTTATAGTTGCCGTCTGGGATAATGGGGGGGAAGGCGACTGGGCGAAGTTGAAGGTCGCAAGTGGCTGGTGACGGGGTTTCGCTACTATCGACCTGCTGACGACGACTCTTTCTTTCGAGGCTCGGGTGCCGGTTCCGGAACGGCGTGTGAGTGGCTGACCCAGCCACATCTCAACATCATATCATCGATCATTTCCGAGAAGATGTGTTGTATCCGTGTTGCCGTCAAGAGACGTATGTACGTCTCACTGCAACCTCCGTCTAGCATCCTGGATCGACATAGTGCTACCGTAGAGGTAGTATACAGTAGTCAGCAACTGAGGGAAATGGACGATTGCGAGATTTGGCTCGTCCCGCACACCGTGGAAGAGGCGACAAAGTCACAAGGGTTACATGACCGCGCCACAATCCCCCATTATTACACTACGACGTATATGTCCCTGGCCGTCACTGTCACGCTCTGGCAAGGCACGCCAGCAACAGTAGTGTACTATGTATCAGTGCAAGGTGTCGGAGGATTGTCAAACTGAGACGCGTATGGGATCGACAGTTATGAACGATTGTCTTGACCGACGGACTATCTTCTATCTATTTTTTTTTTCATTTTGAGAATTTGGGCTGGAAAGGTAAAAGATAAACAGTAAGAACAAAAGGAAAAGCAAGCGCCGGAACGGTGCCGATGGCTTCACTCTTCACCACCGTGGTAGGTATGCTCATAGGTTTTTTTACCAAGGATGGTACTTGTACATAGAATCAGTGATGCCAATAGTGTGAGGTTTCATCCTTCTTGGGGCAAGAAATCTTTGCTGGTCGAGAAGAAAAGGTCAAAAGTGCGATGCGTCAATGCCAATGAAAGGAAAGTGCGTGTAAGCCCAGAATTGTCCAATCGCATCTCTCAAATGCTGAATCGCCACAGCTCTTGCCATTTGCGAGCGCCTCATTTTGCATGCGCCTCAGTTCGTCCTCACGACGGAAAGAAGGACCGTTATCATTTACCGGCCACTCCATTGGTAGGTAGATACCTAGGTAGTTACCGCACCGAGGCTCGGCTCATCCCATTTTGCAAGTTCAATCTCCGAATCGAACCCGGGGCAGGGCCGAATCTGGGAAAGTGTCTCCTCGTGCAGGCTCCTCTCCCTCCCTTGTGGCACACATCCTCGCGGCATGAACCCAGGAATACCGGGGCATTAGGAAGAACGGTAGATACCTAGTATACAAGATACGTTTCGTCGTGGGCTGACGAGCAACTAGCACTTCAAGGATGGTGATCGAAATCAAAGATTTCCCTCGTCATCACTCCGGTGGGGATAGGGCTCGATGGCTCGGTGTCCTGACTCGGTGTAGGTACACAAGCGTGAACACAAGGGGGCAGAAGTGTAAATTGACACTTACCGAACCAAGCCGGACAAAAGGCTCAGGGAAGATCAAGGTACCAATAAGAATCCTTCTTTCCATTCTCGTAATGTAACCATGGCTTTCTGTGAACTTGTCTCCTTCAATTGCACCTCACAGTGTCCGGGTACATTGACTGTCAGCAGTATCCACGGAGAGAGAGAGAGAGAGAGATTCGACTACCTCCACTCACAAGCATACATGTCGTTACATACTGAAATGTTATGGCCCGGTGTAGACGGGGAACCGATGGTTTTGGTCTCTTGGAGTGTCTGGAAGTCACCAGCTATTGGAAACGTAGGTACAATCAACGCTCGTACCTGCCTGCTTATCAACCATATAGATAGATACCTAGGAAGAAGAGAAAATTTGGTGCTTGATTCGCGTAAGATTACAGGAGCAAACCCCTGGGGCTCTGGTGACAACGACATGAGCCAACGCTCTCAAGCCACGACATCCGTTGGCTGTTGGCTCAAGTCAGCAGCAGCCATACCTCGGGCCGGTTATGGTCTTACAGACCACGGAACTTCCTCATGAGAAAAAAGTTGCCAAGAAGTGTTTGTGGCCCTAGACTAGGCCCCGTAGGTAGGCCTTTTCGTTTCATCTTTGGGCTGTTTGGACTCTTTCGGCTGGCGCCAGCGCCATCATCACTTGTCTGGACTGTTTCAGCATCTGTTTTTCAGTCCATATATGGATCTGAGGCACAAGTGTCGAGGGGACCTGACCCTGTAGGTATACTGCGTATATGTGGGTTGGAAATAGGGGGGCACGCCCGTGACAAAAGAGCTGGCACCTTTGGTTCTTCTCACGAAGTGATCTTGATAAAACTGAACTGAATGTGGACCGTCCACTAATGCTTTCTTCGAAAACGCTGTTATGAAAGTGTGATGGAGGGACCTGCAATAATTCGAAAGCACATCGGTCAGAGTCACCTGGGGGGTTCCTCTATTCAAGATTGCCTGGAAGTTGCTTCCCACAAGTACATCAAAAGAATACTTGGGTGCGTAATAGGAGTATATAGGTACCTCGTGTGGGGTGCAACAACAATTATGTATTCAGATTAATCTTACGACCATTTGGTTGATCGATCGCCCATGTAGAATGCTTTAAATAGGTGCCAGCTTTTCTGTCACGAGCGTGGGGGGATCCGACGACGTGGCCGTTAGCTTTTACGGCTATCACGGCTGGCGGTACGGCGCGGATAGCTCCCTACCGGTTTAGAGGACAGCATGTACCATAGTGTATGATTTCTGGCTTGGCCTTCATCCCGGATGTTAATACCCCCGAATGAGCCGCATGAGCCTTTTGTCCAATGGGTTTGCAGGAAGGTTACTTTGTGAAGAAGCGGTTGTTCGCCACTTGAAACCCTGGACCGTCTTTCTCGCTCCCCGGAGGCACTTGCGGCTGTATAGAGAAAAGATAAAATTGGCCTATTGGACGGTAGATGTTGCTGTTCTCAAACCGTCGAGGCCCGCGCTACAATAGCATCGCGACGGGTTCACAAGATGTTTGCAATAGTAGGAGGGACACAGGGGAAACATGTTCACGTTAAGTTATAGGGGACGTGCATCATCATAATACGAGATATTCAGGAAGTGTGTATTTCGCCGTTCAATGGTGGAAGAAGGGTAATGGTTTAGAAATACCCAAAGAAATGAAAAACACAAGTACTAAGGGTGTTGAACTGCTCCCCAGGCCGCTCTATCAATTCGCCCTGTAAGCCCCGTCAGTCTGTCACCCCTGGCTCTGTTTGCTTGCCAGGCTAGTTATACAGAAAAGAAGAAGCGAACATGGAAGCGAAAGAGGAACTGTGCCCGTAGGTATAATGGTATCTCGAACAGGAAGGAAAGAGGAGAATAGGGAAAAGAATAAAAAAACCATCACGTATCAACGCCAAATAGCAGCAACGTAGCAAGATACCCTTCCCACCGACATGGTGTCTACGCATGTGCCCATGCCGCTTTCCTTTGTCGTTGGCGCCCCAAAACCCCACCCAGACAAGACAAACAGACAGACAAAACCCGACCCCAGCCTTGCATAGACCTGTCATTCCCGAACCCATAGAAGTCAATCCCATGTTTGTTTGCCTTGTTTCCCATAACGTCATTTGTATCCTATGTGATAGTCGTATACCATATGTAATGGTTGTTATTGGTCGTCCAGTGACAAGCAAGACCCCCAGTGGAACAGACAAACCCTGGAAGATGTTTGACGCTTCCTTCCAAGGGCTTATAATCCATATCTTAGTAGAGCAGTCGCAGTTCATATGCTGTCTGCGAGCTGTTGTTGGTCGTTGCTGGAGATGCTAGCTCAGCCTCAGGGCCATCGACAGCCATCTCCCATTCTCGCTTAACGCCAGAGTTGTTGTTGCCATTGACTTCGCGGATCTCGAGCTTCATGTCCTGGCCTTCCTGAAGCTCCTGGATAACGTCATCGTCCATTGCTACCTCGAGTCCGCGGTGGAGATAGTGAGTGACACGGACGATGCTGCTCGGGTCCAGGTTCCATTTCTGCGCAATACGCGTAACGAACTCGTGCAGGCTTCGTTGCATCAGGTAGATCGCACGATAGATTTCCGGGCCATGTGAGTTTTCGGGATCTGCACGGGCCACATAAAAACAAGCAACGGGCTTGATTGCCCTTTCTGGGGGAGGGCGATAAGACGCGTCGACATCCAAGGACTCAATCCAGCCCGTCAAATTTCCATTATCACCCGTGATCCTCTTAACTCTACTTGGCGGGCCGGACAGTCCCTTGGAAGCATCGCTCGAGTTGAACCTGGAAAGCTCTGGCCAGTTTGGTTTCGATCCGCTGACGGACATCTGGGAAGCAAGCGAAAGCGAGCTTGGAGATGGCGAAACAAGAGAGGATCCGGCAACAGAGCCTCGCTCGCTAGGCCAAGCGTTACTTTCCTGGGACTCCAGCTTGGTAGGGTCAAGGGACTCTTTAGGAAGAGCAACAGGATGCAGGTCGGGGTCGTCCAGTTCGTCACCACGGAGGTATAGGACGCTTACCGGACGAGTGCTGGTAAACATGTCCTGCGCATTTTGTAGCTTCATGGTGAGGTCCTCTTCGAGTTGCACACGAGGGTTTCCTCCAGCGGAACTAGCGGATGACATGGACCACGTCCGCTTGTGTTTTTGAATCTTTCCAGCGCGTTGGCTGCTTTGAGTCTTCATCTGCGCTACCCCTGATCTCTTCCTCTTGCCAAAATCCTTGATCCCACTCTCGGCTTGCTGCATCAGCTGTTTTATTTTCTCAATATTTTTTCGCACGTGGGCAACGTCATTGGACAGCTTGCGCTCAGCGCCGTGATCGCGGAACAACTTGACCATGCAATAGCAAATCTCGGCTCCGTCGCTGGTGTTTGGTGACTGAGGGGAATTCGGGAGATAGGGTTGAGTCTTGGCGCAGAGCCTCACAGGAATACCCTTGACACCCTTGGAATGGCTGAAGTCAGTGGAGAGGAAGTTGAAGCGGACGGCGATATTGCATTCGACCGAACCGTTGATACCGGGGGTCCAGATGACTGAGAAACCGTCAAACGAAGCGCTCTCCAGCTCGATGCGCGTCCTCTTGTCGTCACCCTCTGCTGGCTGGGTAGCCTCGACAAATTCAACGGCTTGCAGTTTTCCTCCTCTCTGGTGTGCTTCATTGGTGCCGCGGCCTTCTTTCCACAAACTCCAGCACATGCCGGGCTTATGTCGCTGCTTTTCTTCCTCAAACGATATCCTGACAAACGTACGAAACCGAGTCCCCGGAACAATGGGTAGCGTGGGCGCGGTATCGACTACGGACAGAGAGTAGGCCTGACCCTTGTTGAGGTAGGTGACAGGGATTTCGTCCGTGTTCTTAATCATGGCAGTGGGTGCGTTGAGCGTTGTGTGAAAGCGGAACCTTTCGGCTGACGGCGGTAGCTGCATGTGGAGGGGCAAGCCGAATTGCCTAGCTTGGAAGCCCATCATGGGAGACTGTTGGAAGCTGCCGTCGATGTTGCCCATCCTTTCATCAGCCGGATCCGAATCTATGGGGGAGCCGTCCTGGTCCATTGTTTCAAAGCCCGAGTCTTGGTGAAGAAAAGTCGAAGGCGCAAAGGACGGCTGGTTTGGCGTAGCTTGGATAAAAGCGTTGAAGTGTGCGAACGGGGGGAAATTATGGTGGAATCCACCCAATTCCATATGCGCTGGCCCCGGGTGCAGAGATCCGTCAGCGGTAGGCATCGACAGCGGCGTGCCCAAGCCCATTCCGAGGCCGAGCGTCGGGGTATGGAGATCTCCAGCCGTGGGATGGTAGATGGTGTTCGTGCCACCCGGAGTAGGAGTATAATAGCCATGGCCGCCGGCGAATTGCGAGAAGGTGAACTGGTTCGCGTCTAGCACAGACGGGGTGAATCTCCACTGCTCGTTTGTGGCTCGGGGAGTCGGGTCCTGGTCACGAAAAGCGTCATGGCCAAGGCTTTGGGCCCTAAAGTATCTTACTAGTTAGCCAAACCCAGCCCAGGGAATCCGGATGATGAGAGATGGGATCGCATGGCATGACTGGCATAACCAGCCGGCCCGCCCGTCCGACCGCGCTGCCGTCGCTCAAGGTCATGACACATGCGAGCTTCCGCAATGACCGGGAGGTGCTTATTTTAAGCTTATTTCATCCGAGTCAAGGATGAAACACGCGGGCCAGCGGCTGCGACGCAATGGAGCGAATATGTCCGGGGAAAAAGAGTTACCCACTTTTCTGCGGCTGTGACAGCGATGCCAGCTTGACTGGTGGTTGCGGTTCGGGCAGGTGCTGCGGCCCCGGATGAAGTGGCGGCGGCTACTTCAGGGAACTGTTGCCTGAAGTGCGCCAGCAGATCATCTGCGGGCTTTTGCGAACTTGTTCTGTGAAAAGCAAAAGTGGTCAGCAAAACGGCCAAGGTTAGGATAGTGGACAGGCAGGCAGTGGAGTGGGAAGCGCGGGTGCCAGTCCCGTAGTCTGGCGCTTATATTGGGGCCGGTTGGCAGCGGGCAGACAGAGCCAGTGCTTGCAAGGTGTAATACAAAAGGGAAAAAAAAAAAAAAAAAAAAAAAAGAAAGAAAAAGAAAAAAAAATGTGAAAACGCAAGCTACTGACCGTTGACTGAACATGGTTTCTGAACGGGTCGACTGATCGTATCGAGTAGACTCGTTGCCCCCTCTTTCTTCAGAACACCGGAATGCTGGCTGTGGGCAGATATTTGTAAGTCCGGACACGAACAGTGACTGCACCTGAGTCGAATCGGATCCGGTATAAAAGCTCCGCTATGCCGATCGTCGTCGTCAACTCGCGTGGATTGATCGTACTGATACGAATCTGCCGGACGATGAATCGATGTCAAGTAAAGTAACCAAGCTGATAGTGTAGACACGCAGTGCACGGCAGGCTGCGCGGGTTTCCAGTACCAACTGCCAGTGAGCCAAATTCGTACTTTGACTCAAAGGGCGTGCCGCGAGCAAGTATCGATGCTGGAAAGATGCGATGCTGCCGCAAGATGCTGGTGTCGGTCAGGCAGGTCGCAGATGCTGTAACTGAAGTCCAACTTTTCTGTTGCGAGAACGAGAGGCAGTGCAAACAGATTGCGTGGAAAGAGTCAAAAGAGAGAAACGGCACTGCAGATGCGCCAGAGAAATGGAAGGGAGAAGGAAGTGATGCCTTTGGGAAATTTTTCGGTTCCTTCGAGGTAGTTTATTGCGACTTGTTTCTTCTCCGCCTCATGGCTGGCGCGCGAGCGGGTGTGTGGCCGGCCGAGCGTGCCCTGTATATACCTCTCTGCAGTCTCTACCGCTGAGACGGGACGGGAACTTCTCCCATGTACCCTCGGGGAGTTCGTCGTCCATGGTAGGTAGGTAGTGTAGGTACACTGTACGGTGCCCCAACACGCAGCACCTCAACCGCTAGTGCATTCCCAATCAAAGGCCCAAGGATTGTGTGTGGGTACCTAGGCTGGTAGGTACCGATACCTAATACCGTACGTTTCTGCGGAGTCAGTAGAGGTACTTTAGGTACCGGGCTGCCAGGATGGAGACGCTACCATATCAGGCCAGGGGGCACTAGCGTACTGGGGTTGATTACGGTACCGGTACAGTGCATACTTTACACAACGCTTGGTAAATGATATTCGCTCTACACTAGTGGTCAGCGGACCGAGACTTGACAGGAAACAGTGTTCACCCCTCCGTTCTTGCTAAGAAGAAAGAGACCTAGGTACATAGTAGGTGTGGTCATGGACACGGCTGACGACGAAGTTCGCCTGCAGGTCGTAGTAAACTTTGAGAGGCCGCCTACCGATAGAAGGCCAGATACAGTGTTTTACAAGCCAACAAGTGAGAGTGCAGTCCACCAGAACGATTCGACTCGGAAGGACTTTCTGGTAGGAGCCATTAGAATGGACCGAGTTGGGTGAGGAGAAACGGACAGAACGGAGGAGTCAGGCTCTCTCTCAGACCGGTCCCATTGTCATCAGTTTCATCGGTCGCTTTCTCACTTCACTCACACCTCGCTAAGCCTAAAGAAGAAGTAATGCGATGGTGTGAAGGGAGCTGTGGGAGCCAACCGCCGGGAGGGGGACTGATGGTTGACTCGGCGGACAATGACCCGTCTGGCTGATGGCCGCTTATGGCTGACCTCGCGGAGGACAGAAAGAGGGGTGGATGGGTTTAGTGTAGGGGGCCAAGCAATCCCCCCCGGCCACAGGATACCGATGCATAAGTCCAATGAATGCGGCCATGGTAAAGTGTAAAATTGGATGGTCGATTTGGGTCGACATCTTCAGGTGAGGCCTATTTTCTTCTTTTCTGGGTGACGACAGCTGGTTCGCGCTCCGAATCAGATGGATGCAAAAGGCCAGGTATGGGGTCCAGTCCGGCATGTTCGTTGCATACACGTGTTGCCTACGAGCTGTGTGCTGTGATGCGGCGACACATTGCGCCATGCTTCAGACGTCTTTGCAGCAATTACCAATCTACTGGTGTCGCCTGGAATGTTGGGAGTGGACATGGGGACGAGGCGAAGACCAGTGATATGTCTGTAGGGTCATAAGCGTTTGGTGGTGAGGATGGATTAACCTTTCTGCCCGAGCACATAAGCGGGAATACTGCATTCAGATCCCGATGGTTTTTTCGCATGGATGTTCTGTGGATTATATAGCCGGGGGCCGAAGACATCCGTACATACCTATGCAGTACCTCCAGCTTGTAAGCCATCTACCCTGTACCTACTACCTCTACTGTGGTGTCGAGCTGGCCACCTATGTACAAAGCTATAGTTTGGTTAGTTTGGTAAGTTTGGCTTGCGACACCGGTGTGAACAGTAGGTAGGCGGTCCCCCGCGTCCACTCACAATCATGAGACGGAGAAGAAAAAAGAAAAAGAAAAAAAGCAAATTAGCTTTGGACTATTGGGCAGTGTTATTGATCATGCACGTGCATAATCGACCCGCATCCTCGTCTTTGTGATATGAGTCGGTCGTTAGCTGATGTCCCGATGGTCGTTAACGAATCCCGATGGTCACTGAGCGCCGAAACGCTACCGGCACAGGCCGAAATTGCTAAGGAGGGGTTACCTGCTACCACTTACTAGAACTTATCCACTCTCCAATCCCCACGCTGGGCCGTTCATGGATGCTCCAGTGGAGTCCAGGCGCCTTCAACCGTCTGCCTGTTACGGCATATGCCAAATTACTGCAGTGACAAAGGCTTCACCATCCATACATCAACGACGGAGCGCATTTTGGCGGTGAGAAAGATCCTAGGAGCATGCCTGATGAGGTACAAGTCGGGGAACCGTAAAATGCCCAAGAGGACACTTTTGTCCGGCATCAAACAGCTGCCCGAACCTAGACTGAAGACCTTGACGTATGAGCGGACTCACTACTAGTGTGTATAGGTAGGTGCACTGAGCCGCCGTCTGATATCCGGACCTTTTCCGGAACGCAGGTATCGATACTTCTCCAGTGAGCCAAAATTTTTAATCCCGTGGCTGTGCTGGACTGTCTGGGTTCCAGTCGTGCAATCTGGTCAACTGTCAATCTCGATCGAATGCAGGCACGCAAGCATTGGTCCAGCGAGGTCCCTTGATGTGTCCTTGAAGTGTTCTCGAGATCAGCCCGGACTCTGTGGCTTGAAAGCTGTCGCCACAGGTGTTGTCGGATTTGCGACCTGTCTCGGCTGCACCAAATCGCGACGACTGGATAGCCGTTCTCCGATCTTCAAGATCCCATATCATCTCGGCGGCTCGACCTAACCGCGATGTCTGGATCCCGGATCTAGACCCCGCGATGCTCTCAAGAGGTAAGTAAGCCTGCCTGCCCGCCCAACCAACAACACACACTCACAACAGCCACTACAATATAAACAGCAACAACAACAATAATGATAACAATGATAATTACAACAGCAATAACACCTGCTCCTATGGCGGCACGGCAGCCCAATTTTGGACAGCACTTCCTCCCTAAGTCGGGATTTGCTTGCGGTCAGAAGAAAAAAAAAACTCTAGCGAGATTTCCCCGAAATTCCCCTCTGTCATCGTCGATGCACCGTTGGAACCGTAGAGCACGCACACTGTGAGTTTACAAAGCGAGTCCCGAGGACAGCGAGGAGTCAACAACAAGCCCTGGTCCGAGTCCACTTTTCCCAGCGCCGGCCGGGGGTGGATTGTGTGTGTGTGTGTCCGATCCCAGGGGTTGGCTGGACGGTTGGATGCCCAAAACAGACGAGACCAGCGGAGATGGGAATCCACAACGGACACCACGACAAAATTGACACAAGCTCAATGACGTCACAGGCGTTATTTTTTTTTTCTCCCTTCCACTCCCATGAGGAACATGCTGGGGTCCTGGACTTTACCGAAATCGCACTACAATTGCGAAGGTCAATAGTTTGAGAGCCAAATGGCCTCATTGAGAGAGTAGTATCGATAACACTTTTTCTCTTTTCTTAGCACCAAGGGAGGGGAGGACCATTTGCATGTGCGGGGGGGGGAGGAGAAAGAAGAGGGGGGGGGGAGACCTTTCATCCTCTCGTCGCACATGTGCCCTTTCAAGCCACGTTATGGTTTTCTTCGACATTGGGCCGCCAGAAGCAACGAAAAGATAACCAGGGGCTGTAGTGTATTAGGGGAAGCATTGACAATCGTCTTGGCAAGACCCGTGTTCGGGACGAGCGTCGATCTTGGCCTGTCTAAGGCGCAGGTGGTTCTGGAAGTTCTGCCACCGATTTCTTCACTGCACTGGGAAATTCCGTCGAAATGGGAGCGACCCCCTCGGCCGGAGCCAAAAGCAACGTGCCTAGGTACGTATGAAAGCTGTGACAGAAAGGGGAGAGATCAATGACCGTGCACAAACCGTTATGAAATCTACGATCAGTGTCTCGCTTCCAGAACGTTTTGTGCTCTGGTCAGCTATTGGATATTGTCCGAATAGACAATCTCGAATCCATTGCAAAATCTAGCTCCCCCGTGTAGCATACATGCATCTCGATATATCTACCGATCCCCCCACGCTGTTCGGGCGACTGAATCAAAGTCTCACAGCTTCTTCGGAGTCGCTCACTTTCAACTTTGTTGTTTGTTGTGAGAACGCTGCACAGCTGGTGGATGGCTGGCACCACGATAGTACCGAGACGTGGGTAAACTTGCAAAAGATTTCGTAGGAAAAGGCAAATCAACAGCAACAGAGAAAAACCGCATTCGCACGGCACAATGCTTGAAGGGTCAAGAGGGTTCACGCAGGTGAGCGGCGGCAGCAGGGCTCGTGCAAGATTACTGCAGGTAGGGTCCAATAAGATAAACCTCCAGTCGGGCACGCCCAGCGATTTCCGCGATTTCGGTTGAGATTTTCCTGCTCAGCCCTCCCGTTTCTACGCAACACTACACGGACAAGCCAGCCCCGTCTGGACTCAAGCCCCACACAGCGCCCGACCTCGATAGACCGGCTGACGCGTCCGGGAGGAGTCCATTTCCTCAAAGGTGTCGGCCGGCCGGCCGGCGCGCAACAATGCCAGTTCGGCTACAAAGAACGTTTGAAAATGCTGTCCATCCCTCCGGCTTCGCGATCCCAAAACACCGGATTCACAATTGTGGTCGGTCAGCCTCGCACTAAAGCATGACGTCATGGTTACTCCAATTCTCCAGAACAAATTCGTTCGTCTCCGCTGCATGAAAACGCCAAGTGGTGGGCTCCAGGTAGGATGCGTTAAGGGGCCCAGGCAATTGGGGCAGGCCCGCTTTGGGGAGAAAGGCTCCGGCCCGGCGTGCCCACTGCGTGTGAAAGCAAAAGGGCCCGCTGAACCTTGTTAAACATCGATCGCGAAGAAATCACGACATTGCAATGGAGTGGTGGGCCGGAAAAAAAATTGAACAGAAAGCCGAGGCATATGGGAAAACAAAACAAAAAGGCCAAAAACGGGGTGCGCTGTCCCCGAAAATCTTCCCTTTGACGCCATCACTTGGCGCATAACCGAAGAGTAGCCCGTTTGCCGTGCCCGGGCGACTCCGATCCCCCGCGGGACCGGTCAACGGTTACTACCGCAATAATCAATCGTTGCAGTGTCGCGATTTTCCCCCGCATCGCGCTGAGATGAGGTTGGGCGTGAGACTGAGATTGAACCCGAAACAGGGGGAACACACTTGAGGAGGCAGTAGCATCGCCTGATACATAGCCGTAGCCGCGGCTCAAGATGCGACCTTCTCAAGCGCTCTGAAGCCGTGGCTGAGGAAATGACGTCATACTCGACTGACGCGCAGCCATGTCTTTTTTCGTTGTCTTTTTTTTTTTTTCGTTCTTTTTTTTTTCTCCGGGTTAGGGGCACACATTAGTCCTGAAGAGATCGTTAGCCTAGCACTTAACAGGGGCTCTAAGCAGGGGGGACAAACTGCCCTGCAAATGCCTTGTAACTTTACCAATTATAGAAGGTAGGGAGGAGAGGTTTTAGGTGATTCTAGCAGTCCTGAGCTAGGTAGGATAAGAGGTTTCAGCTGTGTGCGGCTGTTGGTACCTAATGGATCCCATCTTGTGATAAGATGTGGAACACGTAGGCATGTAACAGACTAACAACTTTACAAGGACTGATGTACACTGTACTGCGGGTAGACCATTGTCCAGCCCCCCAGGGCAGTTTCCGCTGCTCTGGGTCCAGCTGCAACTGAACTGAGTGTTTCGAATGCGAGAGTCGCGAGAACTTCAGTCCGATTCCCATTTCCATCCCATCGTTCAGTTCGGGTACAGTGCTCGCACGCCACCTCCGGCTGTTGTCTGACGGTGATACATCCCGTGATTAGTAGTGTTCAGCGTTGCCATTTCCAAGGTCAGTCTTCAGTCTGGGCCAGAAAGATAGGTACTTTCTCTTTCCACTCATCTTGACCTTCCCTTTGGGCATCCACCCCAAAAATGGCTTTTTATTGAGAATGGAACACCTTTTGTCAGGTGAAGTTTACCGCCTTTTCCGAAGGATTCATTCGGAGCCCTGTGGGGTTGAGCCTATGACGTCACCGTGGGGAGGTTCCTCGCACTTGCACTAGGCTCGCTCGGCTCAACTGGGGTTGGGCGAATTGGGAATGGCATCCAAGCATCCCGTCTTACAAGGGCAGCTCCTACACTACACTGTACCTACCTACACTAGAAACTGGCGTACCGCAAGGAACCACGGCACAAAATGGCGGGAACTGTGTCCCACTTGGATGGCCCGCAAAGTCGAACGCTCCGACTCGCACACTGAATTCGACCTGACAACGAACTTCACACAACGGAACTGAAACGCGCTGTGCACTTGACAATTGCCCCGGCGTGATTGTCTCTCTGAGCTTTCTCCTTGCCGATCAGGGTACCCGTACCTACGCTACAGCCTTTTACACTAGTGTACACTACAACCCGCGCGCGGTCTTAGTGCGACGTTACACGACTGCCTGAGAATGGGGCGGGGCACGCGAGCGACAGACGCACATCTTCACCACCATTTGTTCAATTTGCGAATCAGCTCTTATCAACCACCCACGTCCATCCGAGAAGCTACCTATGTATCGTCCATTACAGGAAGACATGATCAAGTGGCCCACAGCTTCAACGCGCACGCGGTTCTCTTCAAGTCTTTGCGAAAGACGGATTACCTCATGTTCTTGTTCGGAACAATACTCCCATAGGCTTGCTTGCGATTAGACAATTTTGATTCACAATGCTCTTCCTCTATGTAACAATGTTCGATCGGCATTCATGTCTCCGGCATCCACATATCCATGTCTTTTTCGATCGGGCTATAATCCCTATATCCCGGTCCACGGCTTTAAAGGAAAGAGGTACGTACATAACATAGAAGTAGTGTATTTAAAACCTGCAGAAGCAAAGTTGGGCCAGGCCCATCTGGTCAGCCTTACCATGATCT
Organism: Neurospora crassa OR74A; assembly: GCF_000182925.2. Classification (NCBI taxonomy): domain Eukaryota; kingdom Fungi; phylum Ascomycota; class Sordariomycetes; order Sordariales; family Sordariaceae; genus Neurospora; species Neurospora crassa. The sequence goes on from NC_026507.1 coordinate 1,823,058, forward strand.
CTTTCCCCTTTCAGTCACTCAGCTAGTCAATGTGTAAAAGAGACGGGAAAACAAACTCACCAGTCGGGTCTTCGCATGCTTGGAGATTCACATATTGCACTATGAGGCTTTGACATGGTCCGTTGTCCTCTGATCGTGGGGGTTAGGTAGAACGGGTATTATTATAAAGGGCTACGTTATCGGTAACGGACATTGGAGTCAAGCCCCTCACGCGCGCAACCCTAGATACTACTTACTCAGCGCTACAGTTCCTATGTATGAATTACCCACAAAGAAGGGGCGGAAATTGCCCTCGCATGGACTGTCGCGTCTTGCAATTTACAGGTCCATCGCGAATCCCTTCTTATCTCTTTTCTTACCAACCAAACAGCCCGACTAGTGCAAGTCTTTGTTGTATAGGGATTCCACCAGTTGCCCGTTATCAGTTCACAGGCTCGGAAAGCCCAGTACACAGTGGCAGTAACCTACCGGCCCGGAATTATCATTTTTCGAAATCGAGATCGGACGGATTCTGCTGATGTGTGTCAACACATGGGATGACAGGCCCCTTACCGAATAGGGAAATAGTTTCTTGAATAATTCGAGTGAAAATTCGGATAGCCCAATAAATCGAATATCGATGTTAAGCTATGAGTGAACAAGACATTGTTGAAACGCCCATTCCTTTACAAAGATTCGTCGTCGGGCCCAAACGTATTATGGATCATCCACACCAGAGGTCGTAGTGCTATGGGCCCACATCGAAGCGAGGAAGGAGCGGCGGTTCTATCTATAGTAGTCCAAATACTATTAATTGCGGAGCCCGATGTCCCAAAAAGGAAATTCTGTCATCGAGCTGAATTCGAGGCCCGTGCGCGCAACTAAATTCGCATTTAATATCGCATTTAATCGGTTATAGCTCATCAACATCAATCTGTATCGATATGCAAATGGAGTATGTTGTGCAGAGTATTTATCTCAACATATCTCCCGTTTTTCGCAAAAATACAGTTTGAATTGCGGTATTACAAATGAAATTTCATTAAGTGGCTGCGCAACCGTTTTGCAGCTTTATATACAATTATAGTTCACGTACTAGGCTAGTATATCTTTTAGCAAGTTTGGTATTCCGGTAATTCAATATACCGGCTATACTACTATTTACGTTATTACCCAATCTATTACTTTTAATTATTAATATTAATAACCTTTTATTACTGTATCTATTGCGTAATATTAGGAATCATCTAGAATTGTTAATATCTATTAATTTGAAGTCTTCAAACGATTGTGTACCTATTTATACGACTTTCGGTAAAGTATATTCAATTGCGTATTACTACTTCCTTATTTGTAGGGTCTACTATAGAAGGTATAATACTACTACTAACGACTATTACTTTAAATTATCCTACTACTTTCTATCTCTCAATACTAATAAAGTAATTGCAATACTATTCACCTATTAACCCTACTACAAACCCGACTATTAACTAGACCGGCTGAAATTTCTGGTACCTATTAACTCCTTCCTAAAAGGGTATAAGAAGCTAGTTCCCCCCGCCTTTCGATTCTCAAACTCTCTCCTCTTTATTATATTTAATATTTTATATTTAAGATTAACCTTACTATTTAATATTAAATATCTTTTAACTCTAATACTATCCTATAATAGTTTGGGCTTAACTATTCGCCTATTAAAAACCGGCCGCTCTTCTAAATTGGCAGTTTAGGTTTAACTATTTACCTATTAACAATATCGCTTCTTCTTAAAGTAGCTATTCGCTACTAAAATTAAACGCCGTACGAGTGGTTTGGAACCGGGTTAGTCCCTTCCTCCTATTTCCCCTCCTATTTACTATTAATATTACTATTATAAATAAGCGTGTCGGTATCTTTTATTGCCCGGTAAAATATATCGGTTATTAAGTAGAGTTAAAGAGGTGTATAAATACTTATTAGTAAGTCCCCCCCCTAAATAATACCTATTTGATTATTTACTAATCCTTAGCTTATATAAATTTACTTACCTTCTTTATCTCTTATATTATTACTACCTAATATTAATATTTAATATCGCTACTATCCTATATTACCCTACGGGGCATTTAATTAATAATACGTAGGCTATTGGGGCGAAGTTGGAAGAGTAAAGTGATTAACCTTATTTACCTACCCTATCGGCTCGGATAATATTATTTTAGATCCTTAAAAATAAATTATTAATATAGATTAGGATAGTGAATACGAGAGTAATTTAGCTAGTATAATAAGACTAATAACTCCTATTAGAGTTACGATTTGTATTTAGAGTTAGATATTTAGTTATTTAGTTTTTTAGTTATTTAGTGTTTCTTCTAGTTATTTAGTCTTTTAGTTATTTAGTCTTTTAGTTATTTAGTTATATAAGATGGAGGTAATTCGGAAGTGTAGGATATATAAAAAAGTTAAGCTAATATAAGTATTTATTAGTAAAAGAGATTCTAGTAGTTATATTGTAATATGTAATATTTATTGCGATAAGGCGGTAAATTAATATTTAATTTATTTCTAGCCTATTGTTCCCTTTTTATTAGTTAGTTAATTAACCGGTGTTGTTTATTTAACGGTAAATCCTTTAAAATACGTAAATCCTACTATGAACCTAGTATACCGTATTGATTTACTACCTGCGGGTGAATAGTACCCCCGAGGGTTAAGATCTAAGCTATAGGGGGTTGCGGGTGTAATTCAAATTATATTAATTAGTTGTATAGCTAGTATTTGAATAACTAATATTTCCTTTATTTAGAATTAGAATTTTAAGTAAAAGTGTTAATCCTCGATTCGAATATTAGTTTCTAATGCGCTATCTACTTTTATTAGTAGTAAAAGATTTCTTAATAATACTTTATTGTTTTCTCTAGACGAAGCCCGTATACGATGTACTTAATATCCTCCAATTCTATAAACGTTCTTCGATACTGCCTATAAATTACTTTAAGCTCCGGTATTTTAATTTTAAATCCCGGTATTCTAACATCTGCCTTCTTAAGTACTGCTATTTTAAGGTCCGGTATTTCAACGCCTAAATCCCTATTAACGTTTTGATAACGAAAATATTAATATTTTTACTTAAGAATTATTAGAAGTTTAATAAGGTTAGTAATAATAGGAAGTTGGAATGTTTGGCCCTTATACGGTTATAAGATAAGAGTTTGAAGTAAGAGGACGATAGTGGTAATAAGTTATCCTTTTATAGCCTATATAATAACCGCTAAGGTAATAATTGCTAGGGTAACGACCGCCGGGGTAATAACTGTTAGGGTAATACTGGCGACTATAATTTTTTAAATAATAATAATAGTAATAAGTAGGATATTAATAATACTAACTTCTTAAATAGCGGGCTGAAGAATCTCTTTGAAGATAAGGCTTAATAGAAACCGAATCTTAAAATAACCGGATTATTATTATAAACGTTCAAAGGTAAGTAAGATAACGTATTGATAGATAGCCTCCCCGATTGTTAATTATACGCCCTATTTAAGAAATTTAATAACCCCCCTAGTAACCCCCTTAATAATAGAAGTCTTACCGATTTAAAATATATGAGCCTAAGTTTTAGTAAATTAAGGACAAAGTTATATAGTTATTATTAAAAGCTCCCAAAATTTTGAGACGAGGCAAATATTTATAAGTATGGCTAAGTATTTGTAATCTCCCTACTTAATTATTAATAACTAACTTTAGTATTTATAGGACGACGAGGAAATTGTTCGAGTACGTGCCGAATTGAAAGATATTTAACGTAATTACCGCTAACGAAAATATAGATAAGAAGAGGTTTTACCCATACCTTCTTTAGCTACCCTTATTATACGATAATACTTAAGTCTTTAAGAGATAGACCTATCGTAGTTTTAATTCGTATGTTGGGTATATAATTTACCCCGCTATATTCGCAATTACTATCTAGATAGTATATTTTATTATATTATTTATATTCTTCTCTCTAACGCTAATATTTAGTTTTAGATAAAGATCTGTGTTCGTTACTATTAAGAATGGCCTTATTAAAAATATATTAATCTAGTATATAGGGAGTTAAATAAATACCTTAATTATAAGTAAACTTCCCCTACCCTGGAGCAATCCGGTAATATTGTTTAAAATATCCCTAAAGACGACGATGTACTATATTTTATCTACCCAATATATTATTAACTATATTACCCCGTTAACCGCGACCCCGTTATTAACTTCTACATTATATATATATACGATAATCCTAATTATAATATCCGTAATAAAGCTAAAGTTTATATTTATTATAAATATAAATACCCCCGGCGCAATTTCTTTAATAGGTATAATATTGAATATAATTATTACTAGTTATACTAGGACTAAATTAATAAAGATAATTTTAATTAGGATAACGATAAGTAATATACTTATAATTTTACAAATAATAATGATAATTTCTTTAAGGAATTTGGTGTTAGAGATTTTGCCCACTTTCTTAGAATAAGGAATCCTCTTAATACCCTAAATACTATATTTAATATTAATAACTATATTATTAATTATAGTATTATTGAGACACTCGAACCATAGTTATAACTACTCTAATTACTAAGAAGAGGCCGGCTACCGGGTATAAGAAGACCTTTATATAAATGTACTCTTAGTATTCGGTTCCTTAGTATAGGTAATATTAAGTACGAACCCAACCCGGCATTTAATAGTGATATGACTGCCCGGGCTATTCCTAAAGCCGATTATTAAATGAATTTGACTTTTTACGAAAAGTTCGATATAGTAGTTTAATAATACTATTAATATTGTAAAAAAAAGTGGTTCGATATAACGATTAACGGGGAAGGTATATATAATTAGTATTATTATATTAATTCCGAATTACAATCCAACAACCCCTTTCTTTATAGTACCGAGAATTAAATAGATTTTAGTATTTATAATAAGAATAATCTAGTATTTTAATTATTATAGTTTAACCCTATTAAAGAAATGTTTATTTTAAGGGTCTATATCTTTATAGATATTTATACCTTTAGTAGTATATAGTATAAATATTGAGGCTATTGTATTAATTTTCTTCGAAATATTTTATATATTTGTCGTTAATTCCCTAAATTACTATAAGAAATCGATATTATTTTAATTAAAGTACGAAACGTTTATAATCAATACTATATTATTAATTGAGTTCGAAGGGATTTTAAAGTTAATTACTATAAAATTAAATAATAGCTTCGCTTCTTAAAAGAATATTACCCTAATTATACTGATATTAATATTATTTAAGACTATTTCGATTAGCTATTGGAGGATAGAAATATATTTAATAACGTCGCTATTATACCGGCTAATAATATTAATATTAAGGATTTTAATAAAGAAGATTAAGTATAATTGTAAGAGATTCTTAATAAAGCTAAAGAGTTTAAAGTCGCTATTGCACTAGATTTTATAGGGGGGTTGATAAATAATATTAATTAATTAAGAGCCCAACTTTGTAGAGATATAATGCCCAATCCTAACTTTACTTTAGTACAGGTTATTAATATACTGGATAATTAGCTGCTTGGAGGTTAATAACCCGGTAATTAACTACCTAGTAATTAACTATTAATTATTAGCCCCGTTCTAGCTCCGAATTTTTTAGTAGTATAAATTCTAATACTTAAATTTCTATTTCCTAGATAGCCTCTAATACCCCTACTATTAGTATAACCCTATATTTATATTTAATAAGGACCCCTTTAAAGTTAACCTATTAATAAATTTCGCTATAACTAACCTATTATATCTTAGGCATTTCCTACCCTCTTCCTATATAGTATAATTGAATATCTTACCCCTCGGCTAAGAATAGTAAAGTTTAATAATTGGGTTCGCTATGTAATGAGGTAGTACGATAGCCGCTTTACTTAATATGAACGGTTCTAATATATTGTATTTAATTCTATAATATATAATTAAATTAATAGTAAGAGTATATATTATATAGATTACCCTAGGTTCAATCCCGAAACCTTCGTAAATTTATAGCGTTTTAAGGATTATTTCGAGGCTTACAATAAAGAAGCTATTACTCTTACCAATTCTATTATCCAATTTACCAATATACTTCGAGGTATTCGGTTATATTAAATCTAGAAATTTTATAAGCTCGCTTTATATATCAATTTCTTGGGTATACCGGCTATATTTATAATATTTAGTACCGCTGATCTTTATTAGGATAGTTTAGTAAAGTATATGCCCGACTATAAATTATGGTTGTAGTTTAATAATAATGAGCGCCGGGCAATTTCTCGAAGGAATATTCTTATTAACCCTTATATTACTACCTACTACTTCTATAAGCGGTTTGAGCTTTTTAAAGAATATGTCCTTATCCCTAAGTTTAAATTTAACGATTATTAGTAGAGGTTAGAATTTTAAGTTCGAAGGACTAGCTATACCTATAGGGTTTATTAAGTTAATAATATTAATTCCCTTAATTTTACTAATTTAGTAGTACAATAGGAATTTATTAAATTATAAGGTTATTATATTACTATATATAACCTAGCGCTTTATTATATTAAATAGTTAGAAGAAGTATACTTTAGCCTAAATAAAGATTTAGAAGGCGCTCTTCGTACCCAACGTATAGAAGTTCTAGTTGTAATTTAGGATGCCGATATTCCGGAACCCGATAATCTTTAGGCCGATAATTCCTAAGCTTAGGCTCAAAATTTATAGGCTTAGGTTGATAATTTATAGGCTTAGGTTGATAATTTATAGGCCCGAATTTAGAATCTTTAGGGTTAGGGCGATAATCTAGATGTTGATGTTCAAGATGTTTAAGATGTTCAACCTGACGATACTCCGCCCGGAAATTAAGAAGTTCAAGATCCCGTTCCGGTTTATAGTCCGGCCCCCCCTCCGGTCCCTACTCCGGCTATACTAGTTTTTGTACTACGAGATTATATTGATTGGGCCGATGTATTGAATCGACCTTATAATTAGATTGAGCCTACATTTAGGGAGCTTATAGATATAATTAACCGATTTTAACAATATACTTATAGTAATGCCTATTGTTTTCGAGTTCGTCGGTAAGTTCGTGCCCTCCCCGGCGACCGCTAAATTCTAAACCTCGAGCTTCCTATCCTTAAATAGAAAGTCTATCGTTTTTATTTCCCCTATAAACTATACGATAATCCTCTTTTTACAATATATATCAACCTTAAGTTTTAGCTTTTCGATAGTAAGCGGAATAATACTATCCTTAATTAGTATAATTTAGGTATTATACTAGGCTGGATAGCTAATACCGATATTCAACTATATATAAGTATAAATATTATATTTAACTACATTACTAAATATATTTCTAAAGCCGAAAACCGAATAAAGAGCTATATAGAAATTGCTACCGAAGTAATTCCTAATATTATAGTAAAGTAACTAGTTAAATAATTCGTAGTAAAGTTTATAAATAAATTTATTATTAAGCGTAACTAATCTATTTAAGAAGTCTATTATATTCTTATAAACCTTCCTTTATAAGAGAATATTAGAAAAGTTATTACAATTAACTATCGTTATTATAATTATCGAGGTATTATTATCGCTAATTCCGATGTAGATCTCTTTGTTGATAAACGGAGAAAATAGAATGCCGCTATTGAAACCGCCGATACCGCTGCTATTGCTAGTCAAATTAATAATAATGAAGGAGGAAGTATTTATATTAATACTGCTGGCCGTATTCGGCAAACCCGATCCCCCTACTAAAAGTATATGAATCGAGAAGAGAGGTTTGCTAATATATCCTATTTCGAATTTCTTACTACCTTCGACCTTAGACTACAGACTAGACTTCTTATAGACCGTACTAAATTGAGGGTTCTTAATTACTTTCCTATATATAAAGTAGAAGAAAACCGGGCTAATTACGCTCGGGTTAAGCTTATACTTTACTACCCTTACCGCTAGTTGGATAACTTTTATACTATTAATAGTATATAATATAAAACCCTTAAGGAAGTATTTGATATGTATTAATAAGAATACAAATATTTAAATAATTATTACGGTAGGCTTCCTACTTTAAAACCTAAGGATGATTTTGAGCCTCCTAGTTAGGAAGAGGAAGCTAATGAGTTGGGTTAGGAGGATATTGTAAGAGATATGCCTAATTATATTATTAAAGAGGATCTTAGTAATGTTTTGGGATACCGGCCCATCGATCTTGCCTATAATTAGTACGATAATTATATAGTTAGATATTAAGAGTTTCTTAGTTAAGCCGGTGATTATTAGAAAGTATAGAAAACTAGCTTTAACCTTCTAAATCCTAAACCTATTACGCAATATATATATAATACCCTTAATCCCGAGTAACGTATGGTATTTGATTTATTCACCGATTATTACCGTACTATTTTTAATAATGAAGCTCCCTAATAGCTACTTCTTTAAATTGATAATAAAGGCGGTACTAGTAAATTCTATTTTATTCGATTATTTTCTTATAAGTTTATTAATATAGTTAGTGACCTTCCTAAACCCGTTATTATTGCTACTCCTATTAGTATAGCTGTTAATAATATTAACGGCTATATAATCTATTCCCTTTTTAAACTCCTATTTGGCGTTAGTACTTTGAATAGTCTTAATAGTATTAAACTTTCTAATATTCAAAGAGAGCTTAGAAAGTACAAGTATTTCATTATTAATAAGAAATCCATATTGGGTATAAGAAATATATACTTTATTGATAAAAGGCTGCGGTAAGTATTCCTAGAAAACTAATACTGTCTTTTTAGTAGTATCAATATTCTTCTACTTAGCGATTTCTTCTAATTGCCTCCTATTAGCTAAAAAACGCTATATTACTAGGAACCTCTTCGATTTGCTAATAATTCCAATACTTAGTTTAAAGCAGCCGGAGACGACGATGCTAATAGACTTCCTAACGAAATTGAAGAGTAAAGGCGTAAAAGAAAGGAAGGAAAGTTGGATTATATTTAATGTATTGGCTGTATTTGTTATTTTGCTTTCGATTGGAGTATTGAGTTTAAGTAAATTGTTCGTTAATAGGGTAATGATTAGGTTGGATTTTATAAAGTACTTAAAGGTTTAAAAATTAATACCCCTATTGTTCGTTATTGGGAGTTATTATTAATTCGTTATAGATAGGTACTGTTTATTAATGAATAATTGGATTTTGCTAGTATATTATGTATTTATCTAATTAATATTATAATTAATAAATATAATTTTATTTATTTAGAAGTATTGAACTGCTTAGTATTTGTAATTAAGGCCGCTAATAATTTATAGAGTATTAAAGCTAGTAACTATGCCGAAGCTGGCAATTTGTATAATAAATTGATTTTAGTAATTGGCAATAAGGTTATACTTATAGAGAATCTCTAGATTGAAGGAGGGTTAGTTAATAGCTTGATTAGTACGATTATTAATATTGCATAGGATACTAATTAATATTATAATATTTAGTAAATTGTATCTACTATATTAATATCTTCTACTATATTAATATCTTTTACTATATTAATAATCATTTACTAATTATATTTTTTTATAGCTTTAAAGCCGGCAACCCCCCTTTTATTATTCTAGTATACTTTCCTAATTATTGCGGCCCTCCCTACTTCGAAGACTACTTAAATATTGATATCTACGTTATTCCCGTCTTCCGAGTGATTTATAAATTTTAATGAGGCGCTATTTACTATACTAGAATCTAGTTCCTATTGATTATTGTATATGCTATTATAATATATAAATTATAAGGACAAATTCTGGACTAAGTTATATACGATATATTTAAGAAAGACTTTGCAGTTGGTTTATTTTATATAACTGTATCTCGTATTCGTACTTTGTAGGGTCTTATATTCGATAAGACTTTTTCTATTAATATATTATATATTAAAGTAGATAGAATATATTACTACTAAGCCTTCGATATTATTAGACGATGTGATTAGTAGTTAGTTCCTAGCTAGTTATTGCTACTACGAGGTTCCGAACGGACTCCTCTAATAATTAACTAGGTTCGTTGAATAGGTCTCGAACTAGGTAATGTTAGTGAGGATTTTAATAATAATGCTAATAACGGCCGGCCGCCCCGGGGTAGAGGCTACAGTAGACTTCGTAATATATTTCGTAGTAGATTGTTATTACGAGTTCGCGGAGCTAATATCCTTTCATTTGCACTTATTTCTAGTGGAAGATATTGTAGTAAACTACCGGGTAGTAGAGTTAGTAGTATAGTTCTTTCTAGAAGAGTTAGATTAACGGTTAGATTAAGAGTTAGTTTAGTAAAGCCTCGTAGTAGACCTTATAAATTTAATAGATTACTATAATTAAAAGGAGGATAGATTGGTAAGAGTAGGGTGGATTGGTAAAAGTAGTTATTATTATAATAGATAAATATAATAATAAATACCTTCAAGTACACTTTCTATATTAATAGCCGTTATATATTATTAAAGTCTTTATAATTTTCAATCTCCCTCTCTTTCTTTTTTATTATTTTTATTAATTATTATTTATTAATTATATTAATTATCTTCGAAGACAATAATTTTAAATTCGAGTAGCGCTTTAATAATATATTGAAAGAAGAAGAGGAGCGTTGTAATTTACTTATTTTTAAATGCTAATGTACTACTACTAGAGGTTGGGTTAATATTAAAATAGTATTGCTAAGTAAAGATAAACTTCTTTATAAGAAGAAAATTACTACTATTAAACTTTATCTCCCTATCTAACTAAAATAGTATATTACTTTTATTATTAGCTGTAACTTATATTATTTTAATTCGGGGTTTAGGTAATTGAATTTTACTACCGGTTTAGATATATATTAAAAAAAAAAGAAAAAAAAATAAAAAAAAGAAAGGAGTTCAACTCGATTTATTCCGCGTACCCTAATTAAATGCCTTATAGTTACTCTTTTTAGAGTAACTATTAATAATATTAAGAAATAGTACGTTTTACGGCGGTCTTATATTTCCTATTCCCTAGAATAGCCCTACATAGTAATATTAGAAATTTATAATAAATAAGATTGGAAGATGAGGAGGATTTGAGAGAGGTTAGTAATATAATAATTGAGTGTTTAAAGAAGAAATAAAATATAAATAGGGAGTTGAACGTATAAGTTCTCTAAATTTATATTAATAGTAATTGCGGGCGTCCCCTTAACTACTATACTACGGGTATCCCTATAGTACCCCCAATAGGGCTAGTAATAGTAAAGTAGTTGGAAGTAGACTATATTGTTTGATTGGAGCGTTCTAGAGATTGTTTATTAATTTATAAGTAAAATAATAGAAAGATTTGTGGAAGGGGTTAGATTTGGTGATGTTTTGGTTGGTGTTGTGCCCCTGAGTGCGAATTCGAGTTGTTAAGAGCCTTCCCGTGCTTCCCGTTTTGGCGTTGGCGCTAAAAAAAATTGGCGGCGATTAATTGGGTGTATCCAATTTCTCTTCTTTTTTTTATTCTAATTCAACTTTCAACTTCTATTCTTTTCTGTATTCTAATCTAGCTTTTTACGTACTAGGGACATTAGGGTTAGGGTTAGCTAGGGTTAAGGTTAGTAGTTAGGATTAAGGTTAGCAGTTAGGGTTAAGGTTAGCTTTAGGGGTTAAGGGGCCGGTAAGAAGCCTCCGCTTGTAAATAGTTCTCTTGCTTTACTAGGAGGTTAGGGTTAGGGTTAGTAGCCGGGGGTGCAGGGGGCCGGCGAGGTCCCTGCAAAAAAAAATATTATTTGATATTAAAAAGAATAAAATATTAAAAGTATTATTTAATACTTTAAATTAGTAAGAAAATATTATTTAATTTAAATATTTAAAATCTTTTATTACTTTAAAGTAGGGTATATCTATGGGCGTTTCACTGTCTTCGTTGGCCACATCAGGCTCCGGCCAAGGAACGACTATTTTAAACTCGGGACTCACGTCCGAGGCAGAAAAATAGAATATCTCGCGACACTGAGGGCGTTGGCAGATGCTTCGTTGCAGCCGGACTTGGTCGGCTAATTCTCCCATTCGTCTTCTGCGGAAGGCGTCATGGTGTCTTACGAGCATCTCCTTACTTTCCGTTGCCTTCGATTCCTACTGCTGTTCTTCGCCGCCCCATGGTGCCCTCCAATATGTGTTCAACGGTTACCGATTTTACCTCTTTAATCTCAAGGCTGAAACTGTGGTTTTGTACCTACGTCAAGGTCTTTCAATGTTTGGAGAATGATCAACACGCGCATCACATCATATAATTCCCCTGGTGTAGTTGACAACTAGGTAAATATTTATCTTCGCTGCCGATAACACATCCGTCCCAATAATCACGTGTCACGATGCGTACTGACTTGCAGAAGCTATTATACATTACACACGTGCATGAAGCTGCGTATGTACATATACACTATACCTGCACGCTACATAGTGTAATTATCCACTCCATTGTGACTTTACTCGGCTCGTTCGTCCTTCGAGCAAAAAGCCAAGGAGCCGGGTCCTCTCTATTTTTAGTGCCAAGCAGGAAGGGCGGTGGTGATCGGCAAACGGAATACTATGGTAGAGGACGGAGCAGATCTGATTTTTTTTTCTTTCCCTCGTTGCTTGTGATGTCTCTCTATCGCTGAGTGGTTGGTCGGCTCGGCAACATCCTCCTATCACAAGTAAAACAAAAGAAAGAAAAAAAGAGAAAAAAGCTTTCCCATCTTGAGACTGCAAACTTTCCCATTCGATCTTTCCCCGATATGGAACTTTCTCCACTTTGCCATTGCTGTTCTTAGTGATACATATGTACCTAGGTATCTGTGTGTAAGAATTACAGTACATGTTCGCAGCACGGCAACATGGAATTGAATATACCTACAACGAACTTCCGGTTGACAGTTCCTTCGTTAACGGACATGGACATATACCGTATTACTCGATATCGGGCTTCAGGAAGGCGCTTTGTACGCAGGCATAAGGAGGGTTAAAGGTGTAAAGAAGCAGCAAGAAGCATGTACATAGTTGACTGACACATTTAACCCTGCTTATACCTGCGCAAACTGTGCCTTCCCGAACCTCAGTTTCGAAACTATACGGTAGTAGGTATATAATAAACGCAGAACTAGAGGTAGTTCTACTACGCAGTAGACGGGGCATGCGTCTAGCCACGCCTTCTCATTCTCCCCCCGCGAGAAGATCAACTGTAATGAGCCTTGATGATCACAAGCTCATCACTTCTCTTTGACCGAACTCCGATAAGCTCAGATACTCTTTCCACATCGTCCACATAACAGGCAACATAGTACCTATACTGCAGGAAGTCGAGAACATCACAAATAGGTAAGGTACTCAGTGGCAAGTCAAACACCGGCCAGTACCTAGGTATCACAGTCACTTTGCAGGTGTCAGAAGGCAAATGTGTTTCAACTGGACCCTTTAAGCCTGACAGGATCATCTTGGATTTCAGGGCATTTCTAGGTACGGTAGCTGTCTAATTTGTCCGATGTCGAGTGACTATTCCGTCAAACGAGCCGCTTTCACCAAAAGGACTTCTTCTCGTAGACATGATGGGGGCTATGTTGCTGCTTGAAGGATAGGTATCACAAGGTCTGCAATGTGTCTGTCCATGCACCTTATGCTATTGCTGGAGTCTTCGCTTTCATTCCTCTTCCGACTATTTACCGCGCCGCGTGGACGACGTCGTACAAGTTCGTCGCATGGACTCTTCACGAGTGGCGAGTTTGTCGTTGCAGAGGGATACATTGAGAACAGATCGGGGGTGACTTGAGAAATCTGAAAGGGAGTGTGGGTTAAGAAGTAAGATGCGCTGGGTCATGCCGTTGGGAATCTTCATAAACTCCCTCTGGCGATGATGGTTTGTCATCTCTCGATCAACGTCTACCTGCTGCTTTTGCAGGATCATCGCCATAAGATTTTGCCTGTTGACGCCGTCATTCTGTGTGCCTGTTTGCCGCCTGCTCACTCTACCTTCTGACTCTACCTTCTTGTCACATGTCCTTGGGTAGGTAGCTTCGGATGCCGGACAATGGGAATTGTTACAGCCCGTCAGAGATCTCGTGGACGCTTGAAGGACGCGAATCTAGAGCGGTTGAGATGCTGCTCTCATAAACGTCAAGTCCAGACCAAAATGTCTACCGTGTACCTAAACTCGTATATGCCAGGCGGTGGGTAAAGGCCATTGACTTGCACATAATGCACCCAAGAGAATAGACCAACATAACATATGAGTTATTCAACCACGCAGCTCTTGATGTATGAGTTTGACAGTCATGACAATCCGCTGTGGGTATAGGCGCTCCTAAATGTGAAGGCTCAACACCATACGACGTTCGAGTACGCGAGGTCCTGCGCTTGAGATCACATTGAATGCAATATGCTCTTTGCTGCTTTCTCTCCCTTTGTCTGCCTGGATTTTACAACTCGGAAAAGGGTTCGAAAACAATTATGAATGCAAAATCATTGCGATTGCATGCGTATAACAGATCTATGTTCATACCTCTACATATGTAGAGGTAGGAATAGACTCCGCTTTGTTCAGCGTTCCTATGAAATTTCGGAGTCCTGTAACTCATCAACTCTACCTAGTCTAGGTAGGTAACGCCCTTTGCAACATTAACTATATTCCATGTGATCCTACCTCTGCGAATGTTTCTCGTAAAATCATCATCCAAAGTTGGTCATGGAAGTTCACCTTCTCAGTTCCGTACATAGTAGGTACAGCACCCATGCATGTGCCTTGCAGTTGAGTGTGGAAAAGTCGTAGGTACCACTACCGTAGAAACTCGAGAAATTGGCAATAGCCAATCTCCTCTTTCAGCGCCGGGCAGGGCATAACGCGGCGCTCTCTAAGCCAGCATATGTAAGTATATGTATCTGTCCAGTTAGTAAAATCTCGAGGACGTTACCTACCACCATAACTTACATGCGTTACAAGACACAATATCGGACTTGCCCTGTACAGATACGCCTCCTGCTCGGCGCTGAAAGAGGAGATTAGCTTTTGCCAATTTCTCGAGTTTCTACGGTATGCTCTTGATGCCCCATCAAACGCATGCAAAGACACTATGACTAACAAGATGGGCCTCGCGAGCCCACATTGCTTTCACTTTCAGTACATAAGGTAACTATGCAGCTGCGAGTTTGACAAGAGGCGTGGGGATATAATATATGCCGGCCATGTAGACGGGCATGTATCTATCAAGGTGTCTGTCTTCATTCTGCCTGCACCCGCCACTGCTGGACTGGGCTTCCCCATTAATGGTAGAAGGTCTTCCCTGATATTGACCGCAACCGTATCCCTATCAACACTTAACCGCGCGTCTTCCAGAGCCAACAGACGGGAACATGTAGGCAAGCTGTAGAGTACCTCTGTGTTCCAATCAACAGTGCTTGATACGTTAGGAACCTGAGGGATTTTGAAGAGACTCGAGCAGTCTGCAAGATTGGATCTGCCTTACATCTGCGTAGGAAAGGAAGGTGTCTAATTCCGCACACTTGTACCAAAGAGACTCTCGGATTTTGCCACAATCGTCGTATTGAGCGCCGGGCAGGGCGTGTACGAGCGCTCTATCAGCCAGCATATGCCAGCAGATGTGTCTAACCAGTTAGTGAAAACTTGAGAACGTTGCCCTCCACTCTAACTTGGTGCCCTTTCACGTACAGACACGGGTTTGTCCTGTACAAATCTGCCCCTCCACCCGGCGCTCGTAGAGGGAGGAGATTCGGGGGCAAGTTTCACGAGTCTCCACGATACGCCCGAGTTTGCATAGTCGTCTAGCCCAGAAAACCGATATGGAGCTATTGACGTTGACTGCGACTCAACACTCCCCTGGCAGTCGGCAGATTACCTACTTCTAGGCTGCTACGTCATGTATAAATGTTGAGCAAGCGTCAGACTTGGGATGGATCAGCTATCACATGTCAGAAATCTGATTTTAAAGAACATCAGATAAGCTAGGTATCAAATGTCGCGGGACGCTGTTACAGGCGCAGCGCTTAAGCTCGATGATCGAGAATCCTTTTTTAGCGACATCACATCCCGCAATGACTCCGAGAGGTCGGAACTCGGGGTCAGGCAGAGCTTGGCAGGCAAACTGTACCTAGGCTCAACGAATGGAAAGGGCCAGAACGCCGATGAGGTGTTTTGCGGTTGATTGCGTATCGGGAGAGGTTCGTGCAGTCTGCAATGCTTCAATATGTTTGCTCGAACACGGCAGAAGAATCAGCTAGATCCCGAGTCCCAGGTTTTCCCCGAGACATGGCCGTAGTGTAGTTTGGCGGAAGGGGGCTATTTCCGATACATTGGTACCTTTTGTCACATGCTGGCAGGGTCGGCGTTGTTTCTCGTGACTTTCCTGAACGTCCTGGGTGACGGGGACGCTGAGGGCAGCGGTCTTTCCCAACTTCTCCCAAACATCAGCCACCAGGGAAGGGAGAGTCCACACCCAGAATCCAACCTTGTGTACTTGACTCCCAAACCATATCCTCGTAGGGCGCACAGACCAGCCTTGGGCTGTGTGTTTTCAGCGTGGTAAGGAAAAGGGCAGACCTTACTCGACTTCGTAAAGCGGTCGAGACTTTCGGTGATCGGAGCTGTGAACTGATATCTTGACGTGGTGAAAAGGGAGGATAGGTTTGAAAGCCATGGCTGTTGTCGAAGCTCTGCAAGCGAAGAACAATTTCTCTTCCCGGTGCCAATAGACCTTTAGAGTGCCCTTGTTTTGCCCTTGTTCTCCTCCAACAAAGGCCCCTCGTTAACAAACTGTATAGCAAGTCGCCAAACCAACTTCAACTTCCAATGTCGCATATTGATGTTGACACAACTCGGCGTCGAAGGCTGTACGGTGCCCTCATTTCCGCGAAGCGACGGAAGGCCCGGCTTCATCTCGGGCTCCGGCGTGCCGAACCGAAACATCAGGTCGGATATTATATCCTCTGCGTCCTTTCACCGCGAGTACTCGGCTGGCAGACAGTTATGTTCAGTAACAGGCCTTACCGGGCTGAGTGTCCAGCCCAACGTTCAAAGGTTTGTCTGCGGGATGGGATGTTCAAACTATGCCTGTTGTACTCTTTGGGTACTTTGTCGTTGTCCCCTTTACTTTCCTTTTGTGAACGGTAACATGAGCGGGAGCGTCTTGTCCGTTGTTTTGTCTCTTTCTGGATTCACCGTCGACGAGACTGAAACCGCATGTGGTGCAGGCCGCCTGGGTATCTAGGTACCTTCAGGTAGTTATCTCCATCCTTGACCGTAGCTTCCCGTACCTACCTGTTCCAAGTTAAGTTGTTCTTGGAGACTTTCCAGCGTGGTTGCTCCTTCCGTATTCTCTACTCCTTCTGTCTGCCCCGTGCTTTTTGCTCCTCTTTCGTTCCTTCCATTCCATCACCTCTTGTCATTTTGTGGGTTTCTCCCCCTTCTGGCCCTGCTCTGCTTTTTCTCTTCGCTGTGCTGCTTTTGTGCTGCTTTCTTCCATGTTAACAGTCTTAGTACACCCTTAGACGATTTCCCCCTCATTGCTTTGGGCCTCCTTTGCCTGGTCTGGCATGGCCTTGCTTGCCTGTAAGGAAAAACATCAGCCTTTTCGTTTGTGACGCTTTTACCAAGGCAATTGCTGACAAGGATCATTTGCGAGACGAGCTCCGAGCCGAAAGCGAATGGTAAGATGGCGACGGTTGTTTTTGCGTGTTTGAGGATGGAGTGATTGGTAATCTTGATGAGGTCATGGAGAGCTTATGGTGAATTGGTGGTCTAAGCCAATGACCAGAAGGCTAGATGTGAAACGGGAGGATATATTTGTAGGAGAGTGGGAGTGAGAGACAAGTTGTTACGACACTCATGGAGCATCACCAGAGAAAGTACTCGGACTGTCTCATTGTGAGCATGTGAGTGGACACTTGCTCTCATTGTAAGTTCTGGAGTTCAGAGCAAGCTGTTTGCTGTTGGGTTCCTTCGTGAGACCTGTGAGATCATGGATGCCAAATGGGACGAAGAGGCTAGGTATGTGTGAAGGTAAGGTTGTTCGCTGACACTCATAGTTGCCAGAGGACGTTTGCGAATACTCTTTTCGTGATGGCACGTAAGAGTCGAGTTCAACCCGGAACGAACATATATACGTTCGACACCCTCAGATCACTAACAAACCAACTTTGTTCTTCTTGAGTTTCCGCAATCAATCATCAAGAATATGTAGACAAGGTTGGCTAACCAGTATCAATACAGAAAGCAAGTGCTGTTCCAACACAGTAGCACTACGAGATACCTCACGGATGATCCGCGTATGCACGTGCTCAATACCAGCAGTTTCAATGAGGAAGAAGTTCAGTTCGGATGTAATTGACCTTGTGACGAACATGGCCACCCAACAAATGGACATCTGCCACTAATCAGCCTCGAGTCTAACTCGTGACAAATTGATTGGCCGGTCAAGGATTGATGCAAACTGGAATTGGCAAGTGTGGTCCAGCGTAACAAGAGTGCTGAGTTTGGACGCTTTCATATGAAGGACGTCGTCACTATATACCTACCACCTCCTTTTCGCTGCCTCACCGTCCGCGAAGATAGATAGGGGTACAGAAAGGCGATAATAGACGGTGAAGAGAAGCAGTAAAGATATTCCACAAACCCAACAAAAATCATTGGACGGGTATAAGTGCTTGTTGACCGCTCCACGCTTATCCCATTGAAGCCGAGCGTCTTTCTCTGGCATCGGTGCTTGACCCCTGCGAGACGAGACCAGGAGAGACAAAGTGCCGTCGAGGCTCTGGAAAAGCAGCGGGTCCACACCCCTGTCTTATCGCTTATCAGTGACAGCGCAGGACGTCAGCGCATTGGCCGACGTGCTGTCCGCCCCCATCGCCGCCCGCCCCTAAAGTCAGTCAGGCCAACCGAAGACCATTGGATCCCATCCAGCCAGACAGTGAATCACCAAGGCGCCGCGGTCGAGGTGCTCGTATTGGATCTTTTTTTTGTCATGATTCTGTTGTTGCTGCACCGCTAAAACTCCCAAGCACGCCGGTGGCGGAACCTGAGGCGACTCCTGAATCCCAACAACTTCAGTTATCATATACGGCCGACAGCAGAGAGGTAGGTGCGTGTCTCTCCTGTGTCTTCGAGCGCATCTGGGTCTATTACCGGTAGCTGACCTCCCGCCTCTTGTTTCCATCAAAAGCACCAGCGACTTTCTCATCGATTGCCAATCACCTCTTCCAAACCTCTTCGCGACGACACAAGAGACTCAAACCGAAGGCTCCTTGTTGCCCATTCTTCCCACCCGCTCCATCGAACGAGACTAGTCCGGTGGCGGACCTCAAGACGAAGCCCGATTTGCTTGTCACCAATCATCGACCAGCGGAGGAAGACTTTGATTGGGAAAGACTTCGAGATGTTTTCCGCATTCACGGGCAGGTCGCCAGCTCCCGCTGCCGTACCCGCAGATGGTAGTGCTCCTGCGGCCGAGGAGCATCCGAGCGATGGAAACAAGTTGTCGACCTTTCTCTCCATTCTAAGGAAGTGAGTAGCCATCAGACGCGCGCATGGGGAAAGCAAGCTTCGCGCCCAAAGGTTGAAGAGCGCCTGCTCGCCATCATGTGAAAGACTTGCGCATGCGCAAGCCCAACACCGGCGATGCTGGTGTTATTGCCCAAAGCGGTGTCTTGGCGTCTTTCGGTACGACGATACAGTTGCTAACCCCATATGTCCCCATCACCTAGATTCATTGGTGTCGCCGATCTCGCCTCTGTACGCTTCTCTCTCCCTTCGCAGCTTCTCGAGCCAACACCCAACCTCGAATACTGGAACTATCTCGATGCGCCGAACGCCTTTGTTGCGATTGGCACCGCAGACGAACCGGTCGATCGTATGCTGGAGGTGCTGCGGTTCTGGTTCACCAAGGATCTGAAATATGCAAAGGGGAAGCCTTGCAAGCCATATAACTCTTGCTTGGGGGAGTTCTTCAGGGTAAGTTTTCAACCATGGATCAGAGGGCGGCAAAAAGCTGACTGATTGGCCTAGTGTAACTGGGAAACAGATGATGATGCCCCAAGGATCAACACCAAGGCTGCAGAGGACACCATCAGCCGGCCCTCGAGCGTCAAATCCGGCAGCTCCCGCGCCGCATCTACAGTATCCGTGCCCGCCACGAACCCGAAGCCGTCGAAACCCGTCAGGATCTCCTACCTGACCGAGCAAACGTCTCACCACCCTCCTGTCAGCGCGTTCTATATCGACTGCCCAGAGAAGGGCCTGCACGCCAAGGGTTTCGACCAGATCACAGCCAAGTTCACCGGCACCTCGATCAAGGTGATGCCCGGCGAGCACAATCTTGGCATTTTCATCACGCTGGAGAAGAGGAACCACGAGACATACCAGTTGACACATCCTCCTGCCCACCTTGGAGGTATCCTCCGTGGTGCGCTAAGCGTCACGGTCGGCGATATGGCCTATATTACCTGCCCGGAAACGAAGCTCAAGGCGATTCTCCGCTACTACGACGACGGTTGGCTGGGCCGGACCACGAACAAGGTTGAGGGCATCATCTTCAAGTACGACCCTGAAAACGACGACAAAATGCAGATCAAGGATGTACCGCAGGAGGACATTCTGGTGCGTCTCGGTGGTCCTTGGAAGGAGAAGGTGGTCTTTACTGTTGGTCCCAAGCCTTTGGTAAGTTTCGTCATGATGTTCACCTCCCCCAATCCCATCCCACCCGTACTAATACCACCTTTTCCCCTCTTCCATAGGAATCCCACCCTCCTGATCAACAAACAACCATAATCGATATCGCCCCCCTTTCCGTGGCCCCCAAGGTCCTCCCGCCCACCGAGCAGCAACTTCCCAACGAGTCCCTCACCTTGTGGGGTAAAGTGACAGAGGCGATTCTTGCCAAGCAATTTTCTCGCGCCACGACGCTGAAGCAGGAGCTCGAGGAGGCCCAAAGAGAAAAGGCTCGCGAGCGCGAACAGAAGGGAGAAAGCTGGCAGCCCGTCTTTTTCGTGACGGCGACCGATAAGGCCGGTAAACCGGCGCTGACGGAGAAGGGACGGGAGGTGCTCAAGAGGGCGCAGGCGGGGGATTGGAGTTTGGATGGGATTTTTGAGAAGGATGCAAAGGCTGCGGACGCTGCCAAGTAAGTGTAAAGCGATAGTAGATGTTCGCACTTGGCGCGGCTTAGAGAGGAAGAGAGACTTGGTCTCTCTAGGATGCATGGTCCAGAATGGGATGTGTGTGTGTGTGTGTGTGTGTATGCTAGGAAAGAGGGAGTGAGGGGGCTGTATGATTGGCTATGTGGAGTTGTTCTTATAGCAAGAGGGCAGGATATACTTGTATAGAAGGGGACGACGGCGTCGATGCATAGGAAGCAGCTGTTGCTGGGATTCTCATTTTTTTTTTCATCAGTCTCGCTTTGCTTTTCGGTTTTCCTTTTCTTGGTACAGGGGATGGATGGATGGAACGGGTTTTGGGAGTTCGCACTATAATTTACTTTTAAACAGGAACAACAGGATCGGTCTCGGTTGAGCTGGAAATGCCTCAAAGAGGAGGCTCGTAAATCACCCACCCTACGGCCTAGACGAGATCTACAGGTCGTCATGACATTATAAATATATATATATGTGTGTGTGTACGTGTGTATGGAGTGGGTTGTCGCTGTTTTCGATATGTGAGGTGATGAGCTTAATCGTGGAGTGAAACTGTATTATAGCTAGATGACAGCATGGATTTAAAGTCAGGGTACACATGTGGCTAAACGACTGAACAAAGCATATGCCTTTTTTTTCGTACCCATCACTGAAAATTTAGCTATTTTGGTTGCCATGGGGTTACCGCCACCGTCTTTCTCTAACCTAATCCTGTTCATATTCCATTACTTCCATGATAAAGTAAGAGGTGTAGTAGACGTACAGAAAACGTGCAGCATCAATCAATGTGTGAGACCACTACACTACGCTTTCGCCCCGGTCGACGCACTCATCCCTTCATTGTCATATTTTTCTTTTTTCCGTTCTTTTTTGATTTTCGCATCTTCGCTTCGCCTCATTGTCCATCGGTATCTGCCCACCTATCCACACCAATCCTCTCATATCCTCCAAGTAAAACCCAAGCCTCTTACCATCTCCAACCCGTCCTCCTCCTATTCGACCTCGAAGAGAGTAGTAAGTGGGAGACCAAAAGAGGGAAATTAAAAAAAATGTTCATCATCATACCTACCCTACCATACAAGGAGACGAGGTGAAGATATTAAGTAAAATAGTAGGCCCTTCTGCGCGGTTGCTTCGCTGGTGTGATAGAGTGAATCAGGTAAAATGCGCTGCGTCCTCCGTGTTGTTGGATCAGGAAGGCCGGCCTTGACTGACCCCTTGCCCGCTCGCTCGCTCGAAGACCCAGCGCCCACCCACCACCCCTTGTTCGTAGTGTAATCGTGAAAAGGCTTCCTTCCCCCGACTTTCACTCACTCAGCACAACACATCATCATCATTCTCGCTTTTCGGGGTGTCTCCCACGCTTGTCCTCAATGGCTGGGCTGTTTGCTTTCTCACAATTCCCGCCGTGCGCCATTTAGAGCAGGGAGTCAAGGCGAGTGAATACGCTCAAGCAAGCCGCCACGACTTCGAGCTGGAGTTCCTTGTCCTTTGCTTTGTTGACCTCCTGTTTGTTTGGTGAGCATATGTTAACTAAAATTCTCGCTTGAACAGTCCGCTCGGTTTTTTTTTTTGGAGGGGTTCTTTTTTCTCCCTCTTCCAACAGAACCTCTTGGATAAGAAATCATACAAACGTACCTCATTAATAACTTGCGGCAAGTTCGCCCCCACACCACCATTCCCACCAGGCAACGGCCTCGCCGCAAACGGCCACTGGCTGTACTGCAGCAACAGCTCGTCCGCCATGGAAAAGGCGTTTTC
This sequence comes from Neurospora crassa OR74A, assembly GCF_000182925.2. Lineage (NCBI taxonomy): Eukaryota > Fungi > Ascomycota > Sordariomycetes > Sordariales > Sordariaceae > Neurospora > Neurospora crassa. The sequence goes on from NC_026507.1 coordinate 1,845,983, forward strand.
CCTCGCCTCGTGGCCGAGGGTACTCAGCGCGTTCTCGAGCACGTTGGCTGCGTGCGCCGCGCACACCATGGCGATTGTCCGCACGTACCGGAACTCGAGGTCCTCGGGCAGGTACTGGGTCGGGGTGAGCACGACGGTGCGCTGCGTCAGCACGTTGCGCACACGCCGTCGGATGTCCTCCTTGGCGGCGCCCTCGACGACGGGGTGTGTGGCCATGTCGAACAGTAGGAAATTGCGCTTTTCCGTGCGCAGGATGCCCTTGTCGACCAGACCCTTTGCGAGCCGCTCGCGGACTTGTTTCAGTTGGTAGCCGATTTTCATGAGGTTCCAGGTTTCGCCTGTGGTATTAACAGGTCATGTCAGCACGTTTGCTTCCGCTTGGGTGTGCACGATAGACATGGGGGGAATGGAGATGGGGCAGTGACGCAAACACGTACCGCTCATCAAGTCAATCCAGGAGCTGACGCTCATCTTCTCGCTCGTCTTCATCATCTTCAGGGCCTCGTCCAGCAACACCTCGCCCGTTAGAGTGTCGTCAATGACTTCGATGATTCGGTCCGCCAGGGGGAAGCGCCGCCGGGAAGAGTCTTTTTGCATACTGATGCGGCCGCGGAAGGCCAGCTCGAGAACAATGCATCCACGAAGAGCATAGGAGATGTTGTCGTTCCAGAACGAAAGGTAGCCCTGATGGGGGTTGTCTTGTTAGCCATGTCGTCTCTCGTCGTGCCCAGGTTCCGAATTCCGAATCATGAAAACAGTCCAAGGAGCAGCACGTGGCGAACGTCAATATCGAGTCCAGCCATAGTCAGAAGATAGCCCTTTGGTAGGCCCCTACAACATACAAAGGGATAGTGTAGCGAGCGAGACTGAGAGAAAGAGAGACGTGGAGACAAACCTCGCGATCCTTGATGCCAAGCAATAAGACCTCCTCCATCAGCGTTAGCTTGGGTTGCTTGCTCCTCTCTGCGCTCTCGCTCAGGTCGCGGGGATCGAAGGCAATCCTGTGTCCGTTCTCGCCCGTCTCGTAGCTCGTGTCGGGCCCAACGTCCCTCGTGTCGGAAGCGCCGCCGCCGCCGCCGCCGCCGCCGACGTCGCTGCTGCCTCCTCCCGCGCCCCTGCGCCGGGTCAAGCCTGATGTTGATGCCATCTTCTTCTTCTTCTTCGTTTTTTTTTTCTTTATCGGGGACTGTTTCTGATGTGATGATTGGGCGGCACGAAGCGAATGTGGTCGGCCGAGTTTGGGCGTATGTGCACTGGTATTATTTCCCCGTGTTTTCGCGGACAGGGGGAATTGAAATAATTTCGGTTTCGCGGTAACACGTGGGGATTAGGATTGCGGATTGGGGATTCGGTAGGCCTGGGTGTAGCCTGTGTTTCAGAGGAAAGGGTAAGGCCGACTAGTAGAGGTAGTAGCCTGGTCGATCAATTGTCCCGAACGTGGAGGTCCGTCCTTCGTTGTCGTCGTCGTCTGGGGGGTGGTGGGAAGCCGCTCTTCGGCGCGGCTCTTGATGATGCGAGTGTTTGTCGTTTCGCTAGTCTGTTGGTGTTCTCTTGGCTACCTCTAGCAGGACCGACGGGGGGGGGGATGGTTAGGTTTGGTTGAGGCTGAGTGGTGGACTCGGGTATGTAGAGGTACGTAGGTAACGGGTCGGTGCTCGACGGGTCCCTCTTTTGGTTGGCACAGGCAGCGCGCAGCAGTGCCGGACGCTGTTTTGTGCAGCGGTCAAAGAAAGAGAAAGTCCAGAGGTGGGATCCCGTCCTGGTCCGCGCGGCGGATGGAGTCTAATCGGGTCAAGAGCCAATCTCAGGGTCCAGTTCACCTGCGGCGCAAAGGGGTTCTAAGTATCAAACCTTAAACTTGGGTGCAGTTGGAGATGGCTAGGTTATGTGTTTCCTGTATATTCTGAATGGCCACGTTTTGAAACGGCTGTTTCTTTGTTCAATGCTACCGAGGGATGAAGTCATTAACCCCTTCCAAGCTTCCCTTGTGGAACGGAACACGGGTTGCTCCGATCATGATAAAATCGTGTAGCATCACCTAGAATTATGTCGGCTTCCAGGCGCCGTGTTAGTGCTTTGATTGCGAATAAAGTAGAGTCCGACCACCCAGCACTAACAGCACCTCATTTCACAGCTGGAATTTAACGCCTACACCGGAGAGCGCCTCGGTATCAGACAAGCAAGAAAGGGAAGCTATGCGTCTCACATCACCAATTCAAGTCACCGGACAAAAAAAGAGAAAAGACTCGGTGAGCTGATAATCACTTTTTAACTCCCTGAAGATGCTGCCTCGCTGAAGAAGAAGGGGGACCTCCAGCCCCTACCTCCTCCCTTCGCCACCACTACTAAAAGCTAGCTAAGTATAAAAGAACAAAAGACAAGGCTTGCCCAGCCTCGTACCATGTTAACCGCTTGTCGTGATCTGGTCCAGTTGTGATATGTACGTGTGATATAATCTCTTTTTCCATTCCGACCGTGCAAAGAAAAAAGAAACGAAAAACCATGAGGAAAAAAAACAAACGCCAAAAACACCACCTGTTACCCCCTTCCAGCAAGAAATATGTACGTAGCGACAAGGCAGAAGAATGGGAAAAGGATATGCCAGCCTCCCGAGCATCTGCCGCTATGCAGCAGCAGTGGTATCAACATCTCTCTCCAAAAAGACAAAACACCCCTTGCTGAACACCTTATCCGACGCTTATTTCTTCTTACCACCGAATCCGCCCTCGAATCCAGGCCTGCTCTTACCCTTGGAAGCACCTTTTCCTCCACCCTTACCGCCCTTGCCGCTCTTGACCTTGATGCCCATCTTGCGGGCCTTCTTCTCGTCCTGCTTCTTCTTGATGTTCTCCTCGCGCTTCTTTGACCTATCGTACTGGGCCTTGGCGACGCCCTCCTTGCGCTCTCTCCACTCATTGGCGCTCTTGCTCTTTGCCTTCTCCTTGCGCTTGACAGCCTTCTTGAGCAGGTGCTCGTCGTCGTGAACCTTCTCGCCCTCGGCACGCTTGCGAGCAGCGAGCCACGTCTCCTTCTCAAGGACTTCCTTGCGCTTATCTTCAGGCAAGGCCTCGAGGCGCTTCTTCTGCGCCTCAAGCTTGGCAAGCTTGGACTTGGCGTCCGTGGGGCCCTTCTTCTTGGTTCCGTCGGACTTGACAAAGGCGGCGTCACGAGAAAGCTGAACACCATCAGAGAAGGCGAGACGTCCGAAAGCAAAGTTGGTTTCAACATCGTCCTTGGGGCTGAGCATGCTTAGGGGAGAGTTGCGCGAGCTGGCAATAGCCTCTGACCGCTTCCGATCCTCCTCCTCCTTCTGCTTCTGTCTCTGCTCGCGCTTGTGGGCCTTGCGCTTGGCCTCCTTCTCGCGGCGCATCTCGATGAGTTCCTGCCTAGTGCGAATGGGCTTACCCTCGTCGTCCTTCTCAACCTTGCGAGCGGCACGGAGTTGCTCAATCTTGGCGGCGAGACGCTCGCGGAGAACCGTGGTATCGGCGGGAAGCTTGAACTTGGGCTTATCCGATGGGGGAACGGCGGAAGAGATCGAGGTGTTGGCGCTGGCAGGCTCGGCGGAACCGGCCTTGTCGCGACTGTCGAAAACAGAAGATTGAGCGGATTCCTGGGACTCGCCCTCATCCTCCTTTGTTACGAGACCAGACACATCAATGGGAGCCATATCGTCGTTCTCGTCGTCCTCGTTAGCTTCGGTAGAAGGCTTGGCTTCTTCGGCGGTGTCGTCCTTCTTTTCCGTCTTTCCACCCTTGCCTAGTTTCGCCTCGAGCTTGGCCTTCTTCTTCTCCTGCTTGGCCAGCTTTGCGAGACGCTTGGCCTCCTTTTCTTGCTCCTTCTTGCTCAAGGGCTTCTCAGCGGGGACGGCCTCCTCCTCCACCACCTCCTCCTCCTCCTCGGAAAGCTTCTGCTTTTTAGGCGCAGACTCTTCTGTCTCGGCGTCGTCTTTGACGACCCTCTTCTTCAGTCCTTCAAGAGGCTTCTCCTTCTCAACACCAGGGATTTCGACGTCGATGTCGCTGTCTTCAGTGCTGCTCTCCTCCATTTCCTGGAGCTTGCGCTTGTTGCGGGCGCGCTCCTCCATGACCTCCTTGGCGTTGCGGTTGAGTTCACTGTCGGGATCGAGCTTCCCCCGCTTAGCAGCTTTTGCCTGCTCCTTGGTTTGCTTCTTCTTCTTCCACTGATCCTGTTGGCGGGGTTACTTGGGATCAGCGACGCGATCGAAGGCATTTTGACACCAACATCAATGGTTGAGTTTATGATGAAGAGCTAAGTCAACGGGTGGGGGTAACGTACACTATTGTCCTCGCCGTAGTACATCTTGGCTGGGATCAGCGACAGTAGACCGTCAAAGGCCTGAGCGTGAGAACGCAGGCGCTCCTGTTCGCAATCGCAAGACGGCATGGTCAGCGTCGAACTCTAGCCATCCCAGTTTGGCCACAACTACCAGCCCATGGGTATCACCGTATCGGTGGTGTGCATTCCAGCGCCGGTCTGCTTACCTGCAAATCGGTATCCGCCATCTTTGCACACGCTGGTTTTCGCTTGTACGAGTCGACCTGGTTGATTGCCAGTCGCTAAAATAGAGAGACCTAGGTGATTGAGGCGACAAAGAAAGTCGAATCCGGGATTTCGCTGTGATGGGGTTGTGAGTGATGTCGAGCGGGCGGAATAATGGTCGAGGTAGTATGTCGAGGTATCGAAACGAAACCCAGATGGAAAAATTGAGACAGTGGAGGGCGGGTCGGCTGTGGTCGAGCGACTGTTTCCCGTCTCGATGAATTTTTGTTCGCCAGTGGATTACAGTGAAATTTTAGTGGATTGTTCCCAGCAGTGTGGAGCCCCCCAGCACCTTGCCCCACACTTTCACGCTTGGGGTTCTGGCATTCTGCCAAAGGCGGTGAACTGCCCTGGCACCTACTCATCGATCTTATCGCGGTTAGAGGGATACTTGCCTATTCTAGCACGCTCCCGTCTACCTCGTGTATAGTATACCTATAGGATTTATGTTTGGATCTGATGGTGACATGTCTCCTGACAGTGTCTTGACAGGTGCAACAGTGTTCCTTCATCATGGTTACCATTGTTTGTTTATTTCCTACTAAAGTGATATAGCTACCTTCTGGACAAAGGCCATCAATGAATGGCCCATCAGGGCAATGTTATCGCATAACAGGCAATAGAAGTTCTCCTCATTTACTTCAGCCTGCTCTTTCCATGATTGCCTTCTTTGCCTGATAATACTCCTGACCCATGATCTTTCCTCGTTTCCTTACAACAGACCATAGTACAATTCAAGCCCACCCATTTTCCAGGCGGGGTTTCTTCCTTACCGATACGCCGAGAGCTATGCACACCACATATCTGGCTTCTCCTAATACACTCCAGAGAGCACGAGTTGGGGGCTCACGAATACAGGTACTGCGCCAAGTTAAGTCGCGGACGAGTGGCTGCCGTGCCCAATTCGGTTTCTCCATCACTCTCAGGAATAATCTGATCCTCGCTCCCCTGAAGCGACATGTTCAGGGCTCTAACTTCAGCAAAGTCGGCCAACGGCAACGGAATGGCGGCGGGATCCACCTGGACGGAGCCGAGAGCCTCGCTCGGCTTGCTTGATTTACGTGCGCGGAGGCTGCTAGGAGGCGTGGCGCGGGGTGTAACTTGCTTCAATGCCCGGGCTCCCATGCGTTGCAACGGAGTCAACATGGGCGAGCTTGGATTCAACGATGATCTACGCACCGCAGCAGATCTCTCTTGGGTTGAGGAAGGTGTAGGCAGACCATTGACAAGGCGAGCACCGGGTTTACCTGGTTGATACGAGAATTGCCGGAGCCGAGGGCCCAGCGGCGTCTGGGATTTCACACTTTTCTTGGTGATGGCCTCTTGCGATGATGAGCCAGGAACTTCCACTTCGTCCTCGGCATCGCTGCTGGCATCAATGGTGGTACTCCTTGGCATCGCAGGAAGAGATGGCTCTTCCAAATCTTCCTGTTCCTTCTCCTGAGACACTGGTTCAGAGGACGGTGACTCCTCGACAAACTGAACCTTTCCGCTCCGACGACGAGCCTTTGACGAACTCCATACAGCATCCGGAACGCTCCGAAAAGCTTCCTCGATAGAGTCATCCGACATGATGAAAGACTCCGACTTCCTGGCTGCCGCCTTCTTCGCCTTGGTCTGAGGGAAGAACTTACTTTTTTCGGGGTTAGCAGTGACGGCATCTTCCGACACTGCGTCTTCACACAGTCGCGCTTTCTTTGGCGGTCTTGTGGAGATCGCAGGGTCGGTGTCCGTGAATACCTCGAATGCTGCTCCTGTTGTCTGTCGTCGCGATGTGAGGCTCGATGTGTCGTCAAATGAAGCCAGAAGCTTCGAAATGGGCTCACTCTTGCGCCGGCTGTTTTGAGCCGTGTAGCGCCGAGCAGGGGCTGCCGATGTTCCCACATCCTCCACATAAGGCCTCGGCAATGGAAACACGATAGGGCGAGGTTCAGCGGTTGCCTCCTGTTCACCATTATCAGGCTCAACGTTAAAACAATTGGGGTCCATCTCTCCGAGAGGAATCCGGCGGTCCTTGAAATATTGGTCGATAGGCTTCCCCATTTTCTTGCCTTCGCCGAAAGCGGAAGTGAAGACCTGGCTGATCCTTCTCTTGCTGGGAGAGGTTGCTGTGACAATGATTGGCTCCTTGGTGATCGGGTTGACATCGCCAACAGCGATGGCGCGAGCCAGCTTGGCATCTATGGGTGCGCCAATGTACGGCATATCGTCAACGTTAATCGACTTGTCGGGTTCTGTCAAGCACACCACCGCTTGCTTCTCTGGGCAAAACACGCGTTGGTAGATGAAAGTCAGTTCAGCCTGCTTGAACCGTGCCAGATAGTCGGCGGGGACTCGGATTTTGCCGTCGAACTGAAGCTTCTTGACAATGCGCTCAGGCGTCTTGAGCTTTCGAATCATGCGGTATGCTGTCCTGAGACCCATGCTGGGAAGGCTGTCGAGGTAGTCACAGCCGCTGAAGATGGCCATCTGGCGGAACTCGGCATCCGACCATCCCGTCAAGGAGATCTCACGGACGGCACAAAACTGGCTGCGGTTGATTTCGATACATTGTCCGTACTGATCCATCTTGGTCAATAGGCGCTTGGCTCCAAAAACCAGCAAATCAGAATCCTCCGAGACAATGCCGCTGATGATGCCCCGACGCTCGAGGTAGATCAACTGTGCATCTGCTTCGTACGGCGCGACGACATATGGAACATTGGCCTTTTTCAGCTCGTCGATCAGATGGCGGGCCATTTCTGGTGTGATGTCGATGGCCTTTTGGAGTTCGATGTGGGCTTGTGATGGTTTGCCAGCCTTGAGGAGTTCTAGGCCCGTCTTCCGGCTCGCCTCTCGTCTGCTCTCGCGATCCAGTTCCGTCTTGGCCTTGCTTGGAAGGTAGTCGCCGTCGAAGACAACATAGGGCGTCACCCCAAAATGCTTGAACATTTTGACGCGGTGCATCGCATAGTCAACATATCTTTTTTTTTTTACGGTGTTACAATTAGCCTTGGGGTCAGACAGTCCATGGTAGCCTCGGTTGGAACCTACTTGCGGGTTGGCTTGCCTTGAGCCAAGTCAATGGCGCAAGCGATAGCACCTCGATGAAGCCATCCATAGCCATCGATGCCCAGAGTTTCGCCCGCGTACTTCCTGAGTTCGGCAGGGCGGTGAATGGATTTTAGCAGGGGGAGAAGACCGTTGATGCCCATCTTTGCTCCAGTGACGGAAAACGCGCCACAGGCGCCTGACAAGCGCGGTAGGTTGCAGCAACCGACAAGTTGAACAAAGGCTCACACGACTGACGAGGCCATGGAACTTGTGTTCCCTGTCGAGTGGTGGCAACTGCGGTGAGATATCGGGGGCCGAATAAGATAGGTGATGATGCGGAGGCTACGTATGTAAGAATTGGCGTGGTTCCTGCAGTCGAGGATGCGTGTATACTGTTTCCGTACTGTAGTAGTATGCTGTGCGTTGATGCGGGTGGTTGCAAACGATGTGCCAACCCACTGTTTTGTCGATGTTTTTGTCTTGTTTTGTTTTGGTTTGTTGTGGAGTGAGAGTAATGGACAGCCCAAGCGAGCGATGCCCTGGCGTCGTCCCGATACCACCTCTATGATTGAATGGTTGAAAGGCGTGCAGTTCTCACCAAGCCACTGGAGGATTGGCGAGTTTGGAGGCCGGAAATGCAACGACCTCGTTTCCTAGGTAGAGGTAGGTATGAGGCGAGGGAGGAAGGTGAGCTCGAGGGGGTTGCTGCACACCACGGAAGAGGAAAGGTGAAGTTGCCCTCAAGGGAAGTGTGAACTCAAGCCACTGGAAATCTCGGGCGGGGGACGACCTGCCTGCCTGACAACTGACAAGGGCTGCTGCGGTCCCGTCTCGATAGGTAGGCGATACCCGACCTCTACCTCTAGTCTAGGGCCGGTGAAGGGCAGGCAGGCACTGCAAAAATTGGTGGTGAAATGGCCGGGCAGGCACTTTTGCCGCAGTCCACCAGACCCCCAAAAACCAAAGGTTCCAGTTGCCAGTGCAAAGAATGGGAGAATGGAGCCGATCCACGCCTTCCCGCCCCCGTAAAACGACCCAAAATCGCCTGGGGTGGCAGGTTTCCAGAAAATGGAAGGGAAGCGCGTACCGCGTCGTTGCCCCCGCGACCAGACTGTGCCAGGCGACATGCCTGTCAATCGCTGATCCATCCGATCCATGCGGGGCATTCAGGGGCATCCAAGCAATGCCGGCTTTGTTTGTGCACAAAACAATGAGGTGGGGAGGCGTCGTCCACCTAGGGATTTACCCTCACTCTACAGTAGGTAATGTCTTGATGGTATGTATCCCATGTGCTTCTGATCACTCAAAAATCTGGAATTGGACTGTGTGAATGGCAACAATTCTACACACCATTTGATGAGACTTCAATGCAAGTCAATGGGGGTATTTCACCGTGTAAACATGTCACTTTCCAGATCAGAGAGACGGTTCCTACTGCGCGAGTATGTAGAGGTACCTCCGAGTAGGCTCGTTACACTATAATGGTAGCTCCTTACCTACTGGAGGTCCTAGTTGAACTAACAGCTCGACCACAGAGCTCGTCGCCAAGACATGGAACGCAGTGCTATTCTCCAATCAAACCCCATCCAAGCTGCAACCACTTAAACAGTTACCAGCCCTGACAGCGTCTAACGTTAGGTACCTGTACAAGTAAACCTTATCGGTAGGCTAAGTCTTGATACCCCACTGTCCCCAGTTCGCTGGCCGCTTATCGAAAAATTCCATCCCAACCGCCAAAGGGCAAGTCCCGTACGTGCAATTCACCTGTTGAAATACGTACCTTGGTCTTCACCAACCAACACAACAAGTACAACCATCTCATTCATCTCCCAAAATTACTGATCTACACCTACTCTTCATCATGCCCAAGACTCTCGAAAAAGCACGCAAGGCCATTGCGAAGAAGAGGGGCGGTGCCATTGAAGCCCTCCACGCCAAGAGTCGTGATTCCCGCCGTCTTCACAAGGCCCAGGTTCGCGATGATCGTCTCGAGAAGATGTCCGAGGCCAGGCGCAAGAGGGACCAGCCTTTGATCACCCGTATCGCCTTCTTCCAAGAGGCTACTCGTGAAAATGAGAACAAGCCGCTCGAGCTCTCCGCCATCCAAAAGAAAATTGCCGAGTGAGTGTGAACTGCGACTGTGCCAATATTGGTGGGACCATCTCTAACCATCCACCCAGATTCTGCCATCAACATGATGAGGAATATCACGAAATGAAAAGGGCTCGCCGTCAGGGCAGGCCGCCCAGCGCCAGGGAGGATCTTTTGAGGATGAAGATGGAGGCGCTTCACAAGGAAGAGCGTGATGGTTTCTGTAAGTCCTTTTCCCATTGTTTCTCTTCGTGGGACAGCTTGTCGCTGACCAATTTACAGACCTTCCCGACCTTACCAATGAAAAGACCACCGAGATGTTGGATCGGTGGGATGGCAACTGGGCCTTTCTCACCAACCTCACATGGGTCAAAATCCAGTCCTCAGGAAGATCCGCGCCTGCCAGCTTCCCTCCACAGACCAACTGAGAGCACATCGCCCCTTCTTTGTTTCTGACCTAAACACGGAGATATCCAGGATCAGCGAGGCAGCTGGGCCTCAACAAACATTAATGATACCCCTTTCCAGCCCTTCAGTTCCAGTCCCAGTTCCCCTTGAACGACAGCCGGCTACTCCACCCGTTTCCTCCGTTGCTTGTCACCCTGGTTAGATGCCATGCATCGTGCTGCAAAATAAGACAGCGTTTCACCTTTGCCAAACCGCCAACCTGCAGCCTTAAGTTTTGGCCGTGTCCACTAATGATACTGAAAGGCGGGCAAGACAGACATTTATTCATCCCTCACGAGCCTCATAAAATCAATCTGTCACAAGCCACTTTATCCTTCCTACCTGACCCTGGTCCCGCAACCCGTACCTTGCTTGCTTACTACACCTCAACAAAAGCGGCTGCTGCCGTGACCCCCGGGTTCGATTATCGCTGTGCATACAAATTGCAGTTCCACCTCGTCCAAGCACCAGGCACCAGGCACCAAACCGCTCTCGGGCCCGAACCGAATGAAAGAGGGCTGAAGGGAGAAGATTCGAGAAGGAGGTGGGTGGAGTGAGGGCAACGTGTTAAGGACGCCATTTCATGGCTGGGTCCAGTTACCGACAGCCTGTCCCAGCCGGCCAGTTCAAACTCCCCGTCAGCTCGGACAGTTCACCAGTTAAGGATAGAGAAGAGGGTTCATGGGAACCGGGAAAGAGAAAAGAAAACATGTTTCAGAGCAGCCGACGGCTGTGCCCTGGAAAGGCTTGCTTACAGGGCTGCAGGTCTCCTACCATAAGACCACGTGTGAGAGACATACCGGTAACAAAAAGAGAGAAGAGGTAGAAGTGTGGAAATTGAAGAGATGCATTGCTTCTGGAACCCGTCATGAGTCCTGCATATAGAAAGAAGGACAAAAAAAGCCCACTTTACACAAAATGTTTTACTACTCCCACAACGGCAACGCCCGATTCGACGATTACTTGCCTCCTTATCCCGGATCTTATTTTTAATCGTTTTCAAGGTGATCGACAGCAACCCGAGTCGTTCAAATGCTTCTTGATTCAACACCTTCGCTCGGGAGAAGCTGCCAGTTGATGTTGTACAACTTACGTGCTCCTCGTGGGCATAACGCAGCCGACAACGCCAAGGTAGACCCTATTTTCCCCTGATTCCTCAACTCCCCCCCTCCACACCCAAGTTGTTGCGGGCGGAAACAGTCAGACTCACCGATATGTACCTGAAAAGCAGGTAGCCGTGGGCGGTTTGGCCTTTTCCCCCCTCCTTGACTGTCCTTTGGCTGTCCTTCGCTGCCCCCTGGCTTTACCGGTATTCCATATGTCCTGCAAGTTGCCATGGACCGGGTTCGGGGCCGGTCTCTCCGGAGTTCGGAGAGTTCTGCCTAGGGTGCTCCTGGGAAATTTGCTGGACTCGGAGCGGCTTTGGTGTTCTGCTTCCCTATAGGGTGGGATATGATGGCAATGAGGGTCGAAATTTGATACTTGGCTGTGGTTTCAAGTTTACTTCCAAGATCAAAAACATTTGGGCATCTTCTTTGTTTTTTTTTTCTGGTCAATCTACCTGTCAACGTACTATTCTAGAGAACCCGCCTCATGTGTGCGTGTTGTTCCCCTTTGCCGACCAGTTAGTCGCCTCTCCATCTATCCGTCCATCTTTTGTCACCACTACTCGAATCTGTCGTTGACATTTCCCCTCATCTTGTCCCCCTTCTCTTTCTATCTATAGGGAGACATACAACCTAACACAACTTCTGTCCATTCATCTTCCCATGAACTTGATTCACCTAGCTAGCTATTGGTGTACCTTGGCGGTTCGGGCTGCCTGCGCGCTTGGGGTTCGTGCTTCCCCTCCTTTTCCTCGCCCCATCCTTCAGTCTTCTTTCTTCCATTCTCCGGCTAGCTACCTGCACATGTAGTAATCCACAAGGAGCGGGAAGATCGAGCCAGTCGATGGAAATACCGCGTAGATAAATTAGGTGAGGGGGGGATGATAGGTAGCAGAGCTCTAATGAAAGTACCAGGCCTACACTTCTGCAACCCGCTCTCAAAACAGATGGCGGTTTTGTATAAGTTGAGATATTTGAAACTTTGCTCGAACGAACGAACGACGAGTACATGTACCCTGCCCTACCCTACCCTACCCTACCCTACTCTGCCATGCTATGGTCATGCCGTACCATGTCAATGTTTTTCACAGCTGTCTTGCCCTGCCGAGGAAACGGCAGGTAGGCAGCAGGGATTTCTTCCTTATGAGGTCTCTTTCCCCCGGCCCGATCCTCCTGTGTGTAACCTGAACCCTTTTTGTAAGCGCGACTGAGTGAAGAATGTCAGGCAACGAACGTAACGAAGGATTTACACGCTGAAATCTGGAGACCAGTTAGTTTTGCTCGGGGCAGCTCGAGGCTTGCTGCATGAGACAGACATGTGCAGTGGACACTGGTACAAAATAGTCGGGGACGCATACTTGATTGTGTGACGAGCGTTTGTTTTGGTTTCTTGGTGTTTTTTTCCTTTGGTTATTTATTTTTTTTTTCTTGGGGGGGGGGGGAGGCCGGTAAATAGACAAGACTTTTTCTTTTTCTTGGCAAGGGAAGATTAGGTTGATGTTTTCGAGTCTTTGTGTACCAGCAAACATCCGTGGCCTTGGAAGCTGTGGGATTCATTGAAGCTGAGGGTTACACAAGACCCAAAAGGGTCTGCGGTTCTATCCAATGTTAGACGCTCACGACTGATGTTCAGGCCAGACCCTATAGACCCTTTCCCGTCTGCGCCATACAGCCATTTTGACACGATGCCACATGCTGATATCCATTCCCCCTTCCCAAAACCTTTCGCTCCTCTAATGATGAAGGAACTGTCATGCGATTGGAGAACCATTTAACTTGCTTGCCAAACGTGAAACTCAGGATATACGGCTTGCCGGAGCTGCACTGCATAGCTACCTACCAACCCAAAGGCCATGCACAAGTCACAATGGGCACGACAGGACGGATGGACGGACGAACGACACGCGCGAGACACACACACACACACACACGGGAAACAAACCCTGGACTGGACTGACGTCGAGTTTATCCATTGCATCCATCTATCCATCCATGCCATGTGAGTCGAGTCCAGTGCAGTGCAGTTCTCCTCCGAGTTCGTTGAAAGTAACTGACAAGCCACAACCGACGCAGGCAAACTCCAGGCAGTTCCCCCAAAATGATAAGTAGTACGTCAGCCCCCTATTTCTCTGGCAAGCCTTTATGGGTGAGCGTTGGAGTCTGAAACAGACTAAATCATTCTTTATTATATTCCCTTTCCATCTTCCATGCTTTCATGCACTTCGATTGGTGTTGTCTATGACCTATATCACCTATCAGCGAGGCAGTCGCATTAAACATATCTGTTGCACTGGAGAGAATTAGACGCTGGCTTTGTCTCAGCCAACTGTGCTTTCGAGTGTTAGTTGTACCAAGGACGGGTTTCGGACCGGATTATGTGTGTAGGTGGGTTCGAAAAAAAGAACGAGAATCATTCCACTTGGGCTTCCAAGCTGGACTCACTACTTACAAGCTTGTTAACAATCTCAACGTGAGTACCGGCTCTTCCCCAGTCATACCTATCTCCCATCATCCATCTCACCGTTGATTAGCATTCGCAATCTCACACATCTTCTCGACCATCATCATCTTGGTTGACTTGACCGGGCACACACTACGGCACCCAAGACCAGAGACGAAGCAAATGTGCACCTACAAGACCCACATCCGCGTGTGCCGCCGGTGCAGCAGCGAGGACACAGTCCTCATTTCAGAACAACTCTGTTCCGTAGCCAGGAACAGCGGCAGCGGCATCTTTGGCTCCTGCCTATCCGGGGTTTCCGGCCAACGAGATCAGACGGGGTACAAGTGCTGGCAATGCCAGGACGAAGCAACCCTCCCGGCATCCCGGTCTCGAAGCAGTAGTGGCAGTGGGAGTAGCACCTCGAGTGGCAGCACAGGCGGAGGACCAAGGAGGAGGGGGAGCAGTGTTAGTGTTAGTGTACCCATTGGAGCGCAAGGTGTGAACTCCATGTATGGATACAACAACAATAACAACTATCACCATGGAGTTGGAGGGGGTGGTGGCAGTGGTGGTGTTTATGACAGGGGGCAGCAGCAGAGACGGATCTCGGTATCAGGACAGACGACGACGACGACGACGACATTGATGATGTTGCAAGGACAAGGGAGGGAGTACGTGCCTGGACCGGCAGCATTACCGGTATCAGAGCAACAGCAACAGGGACAACAACAGGATCTCGAAAGGAGGTTGAGGAGGATGGGGAAGATGAGGGCAGACTTGGGGAGATATGATGGGCGGTTCATATAGATCAGATTGTTCGCGTGGGTATTGCTGGCATTGGTCATGTCATTTGTCGTATCGATCCGAGGCATCCAAGGCACTCGGTTCCTGGCAGCCATGTTTGTTAAGTGTGGATCCAGTCGAGCCGATCTGGACCCTGGAACAGAAGAATGCTGGACCCTTTACTTGTTGGTAGAATAGCTAGAACTTATAAAGGTGTTAAGTGGTATGGCGTTGAGGAAACAAATCGTAAAAGCAGACCATCAGTTCCGTATATAGTCGACTAAAATAAGCTATTGATGAACAATTATCCTCTGGGCGCGATGTGAGTAGTCGAAGATGGAGCTGGAGGTAGGCCGCCCGTTGTTACGCGCACCTGAACCTCAACTGAAGACTGACAAAATTTTAGTGGGTCCAAAGCGTCATTGTGGGGGAACTTCCGCTAGGTGGGAGCTTATCGGCTGGCGCTACGCTTTATCGATGGGGTTCTTGCCTCTTGTCCCCGCAGCCGGGGCCTCATTGGATGGTCTGTGCTCGGCATTTTTTTGCGCTAGCTACTGCAGAGCTTTTGAAGATTTCTGGAGACGGGACCACTCAGCTGCTCTCGGCACAGGTTCGTGGAGCTTTCAGCGAGCGGATCCAATGATCAAAACCATCCATCGTGGATTGTCATCGAATTTCTCCATCACTCACGTTACCCATCTTTTCGTCTCGCTCCAGTCTTCGTCCACTCACTTACCCCAGCTTCCGTCCTCGACAACACTCCTCTGTCCCAACGCGCAACAACACGATCGGACCCGAATTTCCAATCTACAGTCAACAAACTACCCCCCACCAAATCCGTCAAGATGATGTCTCTTCGTGCTGTCGCGCGCACCACTGCGCCCCGTGCTCTCCGTGCCGTCTCTGCTTCTCCCATCACCCTCGGCCGCGCCACCGTCCGCGCTACCAGCAACGTTCTCAGGACCCAGCTCCCCCAGAAGGCTTTCTCGACCACCGTCTTCCGCGCTGCCGCCACCGAGATCGACTCTGAGCTCTCCGAGAAGCTCTCCACCGAGATTGGCTATGAGCAGGACATTGCCTCCAACGAGCCCGTTCCCGCCACCGTCAAGGATTTCCTTGAGAACGGCCCCTTTGAGCTTGTCGATACCCCCGGCAAGGAGGACGTTGTCCTGAAGCGCACCTTTGGCAACGAGCAGTAAGTTGAACCCCCAACATGACTTCGATCAAGAACCATGCGCTGACCAAGGTACGCCAGGATCACCATCTCCTTTTCCATCGCCGACCTCCAGAACTACGAGCCTGGCATGTTCGACGAGGACACGGCTCTCGGTGACGAGGAGGGTGCCCAGAACGAGGAGGACATGGGTGAGGACGGCGGCGCTCCCGTCCGTCTCAACATCGTCATTGAGAAGCCCAGCAAGGGTGCCCTCAACATCGACGCCGTTGCCCAGGACGGCTCCATTGTTGTCGACAACATGTTCTACTACCACGACGCCAAGCTCGCTCACGGTGAGAGCGCCGAGACCCAGCACGCTGCCCAGGCTGTCTACCCTGGCCCTCCCTTCGGTACCCTCGACGAGGATCTCCAGGTCCTCATGGAGCGCTACCTCGAGGACCGTGGCATCAACCAGGCCCTTGCCCTCTTCGTTCCCGACTACCTTGACATGAAGGAGCAGAAGGAGTACCTCAGGTGGCTCAACAACCTCAAGGGCTTCGTCGATGCCCAATAAATGGGGAGAGATGAGATACTGTCACGAGGAATGGAAAATCCAACAAGGAAAAGGCGAGAGGATTCGAGGCTGCGGGACGGCTTTTTGATTCCGCAGCTGATGTATGACATGTACCTGTAATTATATCCCACGTTTGATATCACGACTCCATACCAAAATTTGTATAATGCAACAGAAGCCGATGGGAACGGGTTGTGTAAGGATGAAGATGCTGTAATAGGACCAACGTCCAAGTGGACAAGACAGTTTTTAAGTTGATACAGCACCAGAGATATGACCGCAAAGGGTCCAAGTCATGAGGTGGTATGGCAAATCTTGCCCATTCTCGTTCTATGCCATGCTACCCTTGCTCGCCTTGGAAGCCAGCGGTCATGCCATTGGTTGAACTGGGGTCACTGATCTTTTAGCCCAGCTGAATCGAACTTCAACTTTGTCCATCTCCTTTCTCCGTCTTACCTTTTTTCCGTTGCAGAAACATTATACTTTGTCAGAATGTGCTTGTGATATGACATCTTTCTAATCAATTTTTGCGTTCGTTTCCGAGGATTCCGGTTACATTCATTTCATTCGTACATTTTGTCCTTAATTCACGCAGTCACTGCAACTCAATATTCGCATTGTGGTGAACATCTTGCCTCAGAACACCATCAAACTGCAGACACGCAGTCAGAACCCGCTACTCAATACCTAACCTTTACAAACGCCTCTAAATAGCACCGTTGATATGACTACAACATGGATCTGAAACACGCACACCAGGCCCAGTACAGCGGCGTACACCAAACAGACGACGATGACGACTATCATCCCCCCCTACCTGTCTCGAGTTCCTCCCGGACCCAAGCCAACGACGACCACCAACCATCAGAAGACGAAGAAGCCCAACTGCTATCGACAGAAGACTACATTGAGCAATTCGAATTCGACGACAACACCGACACATCATCGCCACCTTTCTTGACGACCAAACACTCGAGATCTAATGCCAAATCCCGACTTTCCCCAATCTACCGCCTCTTCACCTTCCTCTCTGGCTCCTCCCACCCCCACCGGCAAACCCTCACCCCTTTCCTGCTTCCGTCAATCCAATCGCTTCCCCGCCTTACACTAGAACGCCTCCTTTCCCATCCATGGCAGCGCGCCGCTCTGTTATCTACCGGTCTACTCCTTTGGCTCACCATTCTTTCTGTTTCCCTGGTTCAGTCCAAGGGTACTCTCCTCTACGCGGATGGAGAGGAGGGAGGAGAGGTAGTCAGACACCTAGACTGCGTCTCAACCTTTTGGGGACCAGGCAACGAGTGCGGCGTCGACGGCGAGCGGTGCAAGCCCTTTGGGAACGTCAGCTTTGCATTTCGTTGCCCGGCGGATTGCAGACAGGTTCAGGTGCTGAATCCGAGGTGGGTTGGGGGGCAGGAGGTGGTTTATAAGCCTTGGGTAATCGGTGGCGGGGATTATGGAGATGGTTCTGCTGCTGGTGGTCTAACTGCTGCCAGCACGGAGACGGAGACGGAGACGGGGACGGGGACGGGGATGGGGACGGAGACGAGGGTATACAGAGGTGACTCCTTCATTTGCCAAGCAGCGATGCATGCCGGTGTCATCTCCGATTCGAAAGGCGGGTGCGGTATGGTCAAGCTAGTAGGAGAATACTACTCCTTCTTCGGCGGAGAAGGAGGCGAAGGCATCTCGAGTCTAGGATTCGACTCGTATTTTCCCATGGGCTTCACCATCCATCCGGCCTTAACTGGCCCGGGAAAATGTCCCCAAATGGAAATGAAAACAGCCCGCTCCCTAGCCCCAACCATCCTCCTCACCTCCCTGGTATCCGTCCTAACCACGTCCGCCACAACCCTCTGGTTCACCAGCTTCATCGCCGTCTTCGTCCACGTCGGCCTCATCTCCGACCCGCCCAATGTCTCCGGCCCCTCCGACACCATCCTCCCCCAACTAATCTCAATCTTATTCGAGCGCTTGCTTCCTGCAACTTTCACCTCGGCCGTTTTGTTTTGGACCTGTTCGCGCTCCACAACCCTCGGCGCTATTCCCCCTTCAGCAAACTTTGAAAAAACATTCCTCTGGCTCGGCAGCCTATGGATAGGCGCCCTCTCCAACTTCACCCTCGAGTCCTGGATTCCCCTCTCCCGTCTGAGCGCGCACGACCTTTCCCACCAACCGGGCGCGGTGGCAGCTCTCGTCGCGATCGTGGCCGTTTTGTGCCTGACTATCGCCTACCAGGCCTACTCTTTTTGGCTTGAGGGCAGGGTTCTTCCCTACCTCGCCCTCTACGGCGTGTTGCTGGCCGGCATCGCTGTCGGCGCGGTAATTTCCGTGACGGGGTTAGGAACGCTGGAGCTGCGAATCCATCACTACGTCCTTGCCCTCCTACTACTACCGCTGACGAGTATCCAGACGCGTCCGGCGCTGGCGTATCAGGGGTTACTTTTGGGGTTGTTCATCAATGGGATTGCGCGGTGGGGGTTTGACTCGGTGATGCAGACGGCGGAGGCGTTGAGGGGGGATGATGGATTGTTGGGGTCAAGCTTGGTGCCCTTGGTGGATGGGCAGCCGTTGGTTTATCTTAGTGAAGCTCTGGTTGAAACGCCGGAGCTCTGGAGTATCGCTGTTAAGTGGAAGGGGATTAATGAGACGATAGAGGCGTTGGTGCCCCAGATACACGGAAGGGGAAGGGAAGAGGCGGAGAGATTGTGGGGGTTGAGTGTTATGGTTAATGATGTGGAGAGGCATAGAAGGTTTTTTGCGGAGGAAGCGCTGGAGGATCAGGTGTTTAGGTGGGAGAGAGATCCAAGAGTGGTGATGACGCCGGAGTATTTCCGGTTTGCTTTCTTGGGCGAGGATGGTAGGAGTCTGGATTACTCGGGGGCTGGGACATGGTTTGGAAATGGGACCTGGAGCTCTGGCCCTGAGTATTATTGAGGCATGCCGATATTCGAATGATCGGCACAGTAATGGTATAATTTTCTCGAGTCAAGCATATGATGTTTCGTTTCTTGATACATCTTTGCCGTTTTCCGAGAGCCCAAAACTCTCTACACTTGGTGTTCTGATATGCAAGGACCCGTATTAATGTAAGCCTCGCCGGATCGACCCAAGCTTCGAAAAGAAGGTGAAGAGCACAACATCAACCCGCCCTTTTTTACACGTCAACCCCCTATGTTGACGTACCAGGGATACTCCCCTTCTCCCCTTTGACTATCGTATCGCCCTCCTCCAACAGCCTCCCCACATCCTCTCCTCCTACCCCCTTCTCTTTCCACCGCTCCAACAACCGCCTCGGCATCTCCCATTCCCTCACCGCCGCCTCCTTCTTTCCTTCCTTCATCAACGCCCTTAACCGTTCAGGAACCTTGACTACTTCCCTCGCCAACTCTCTCGTCCTATCCCTCCTCTCTTTCCTTTTCCTTCGCTCCTCCTCGTCCTCAATGCCATCCAGATCCCTATCCTGCTCTTGCTCCGTTTCTCTGCGTCTCACGGCAGCATCTTCATCCCCACCACGACTCTCCGACAACCGCTGCCTAAGCTCCCCTCTGATTCCACTCGCAAGCTCATACACCTTTCCCAACACAGCATCCAGGGTGCTGGCCATGGGGTCCAGCTTATCCCCCGTCAGCGCGTTCGGATCAAACATGCTGGTGCGCATCTTGCGTATGGTTTCGGTCGCGCTGATCAGCTTTGAGTAGTTATCGTACACGAGCGCCTTCTTCTCGGCATCTAAAGCGCGGATCTCGGATAGGATGCGGGCGTACGTCTTGAGGAGTTCGGCTAGCGTCGACGACTGCAGGAGCTCTGCGAGGTACGGTTGCGCCGAAAAGTCGGGGGAGTCAAGAAGGGGCGAGGCGGGGATGGAGTCGAATGAGGAGAGGGATTGCTGAAAGCCATTGTTGGACGGGTCGGGCGATGGTGGAGTGGAGGTTACTTCGAGGATCGGGGTCGAGGTCCCCGTGCCAGAGGCCGCTTGGGATTTTTTGAGGTTGTAGTACTCGCGAAGGGCGGCGCGGTTGGCGCGTTTGCCGGCGGCGGCGGCGGCGGCAGGGGCGGCGGAGGGGTTGGGCGAGCTCGAGGCGGATCGAGGCACGTCAAGGCTTGGGCGCGTGGAGGAGGTGGGTGTTGTATTGGAATTGCTAAAGGCTTGAGAGGAGTTGACGCGCCGCGCGAGGGGCGTCCCTGTATCGCGCGGGGTGGCTATTGTTGACATGTTGGAGTTGTTCTGGCTGGCACTGGTCCAAAGTTCGAAAGGGTGCTGCGAGTGGCGGGGTGGTGTAGACGTGCGTATATAGCCGGTTGGGGGTCGATGATGGATCGATATCTCTCGCAGTGCGTGGAAGCTTGAGGTTGCAATGACAAGTGATTGATGAATCTGTAATGGCTGCGCCGGTCTGGTCAGGCCCGAGTATTGTGTGTATCGCGATGCTGGAGGTGGAAGTTTGGCGATGCCGGATTTGGGACTGGAGAGCGGGCGGGAATGAGATGACGTGGAGCTCTGACCAACCTTCTTAGGTGCTAACTGTCCCCTGACAGACATAGCGGCACTCAATCGGTTGCGGCTGAAAAGGTTAGCGTTCATGCTGCAGTGGAACCGCACTAGAACTCAGGGCAATTCAGGGCTGCGTTAGCGCGGTAGGCGCGTCACAGCGGCATGTGTCTCGGACCCGCCCATTCCCCAGGGCCCTTCCCCGCACCGCCCGCAGCCATAAAGGTTCTCAAAAAGATCCCAGGGGCAGGCAGGAATCAACACCCGGACGAGTCGACAACGTTGGGAACTGAACCTTTCCCCAATTTTTTTATCTTTGAATCACATTTCATCCCTGTGAACATCTCGCTCAGCCTAATAACACATTCGGATCCCCAATCGATGAGCACAACATCGGAAAATGATGCTGACCTCTTCCAGTCTAAATAAGCTACATCGAACTGAGTATGGTACCTACCGCAGATCACTGTGAGATATTCAAATCCATCCCATCAACACCTATCAACGGCTTCAACGGCGCCCAGCTGTTGATCGACATGATCGGCCATGGACAGGCCAGCAACGACTTGGCAACGTCCACGGTGGATCTCGTACACTACATCCAGACCTGATACACTGCGACGAACTGAAAACAAAATCACACTACCTATGCAGTACTTTCCTTACTTGTACCGTACCTACTCTTTTCCATACACCAAAGACGTAAAACTTTAACCAACTACCTCTATCACCACTCCACACTTTTCCACGCTTTCGTACGCATCCGGTCCAAGCACCTGGCAGCACACTGGCCACTCACTTCTTATCACCCACTACTTTCTCTGTCTTTGCAATACCGGCAGTCGCAATTCCAACCCTGTTCATATTTCCCGGTATTGATTTTATGGAATCGTTCATAACCACACATACCCCATCTCTCATCAACAGCCGGCCATGCGCATTTGGCAGACTGGTCCCGGCGGCTGCTGATGAGGTGTATGCGATTGTGGCGGGGTGGCTGTTCGTGTTGCTCGCAAGGGTGGTTGCACGAGAACAAAGTCAATGTGAGAGGGGCGAAGAGGTCCGTTTGGAGATAGGGGCTGTGAAAGACTCGCTGTTTTCGAGTCAAAGGTCCAAATCAACCGGCTTACAGGGCGCTCAGAATGTAAGCGGAGTGATTATTGGGACGGGTGATGTAGGTACTCGGCTTCTGTCACACTTTTCATGGTTGACAATCCAACTTCGTTGACAAGGACGTTAATGAGGTCAAAGGCGCCCCAGGCTTCTTAAACTTGGCACTTCAGGAACTCAGCGCTGGAGTAAATATCTCGTTTAGGCAGGGCGACGGTGCCAGACTTGAGTTCGCCAAGGTGCTGCTCCATATTGCAACCGGAGGCGGTGGCACCTTGTCTTGTCACCGCAGAAGATGATCTCTGGGATGGGGGTACGACCAAAGTACGGATGTTACGCCCATGGCGAGCTAAACGAAAGGGGCCATTTGGAATTTCGGGCGGCGGTGGGATAGGCTAAATGGAAATTGGTTTGGTGTTTTCTTGAGAATTGCTGTTGATGCTGATAGCGGGCTTGTGAGTGGAAAGGGTGAAGATCAGCCGATTTCATAGACCTCAACTCAATTGTTTGGCAACTTGTTACTGACATTCATCATTACGGCATGTTGTATGTGTTCCTGAGCACATGCGAAACGTCGTCTTCAAGAATCACGGTGTTCCTAGCCAGAATATGCGATGCGGCCCATGGTACAGGTTTGGTCTTTAGTCTTCATCCCAAAATGAAGTTGAAGCTGGCGATTACTCAGGGCACAAACAATAATTTATAAGCCCTCCAAAAGGACGTACTGACTCAGCGATGTGGAAGTTATCGGCGGGCGGGCGGAGGGCCGGGCAGCACCGTTCCGTTACTTCTTTTGGTGATCACTTGCGGAAGATGCGGACCCGGCCGCGCCAAGATCTGCAAGGTATCCATTTCGGGGCGCAATGGGAGGTGGATGGTGAGATGGATCTCTGGGCATGGGTAGGAGGATACAACGCTCGCTGATTGATCCGACTTCTTTCTAGTTTCATCAGACCTTAGGAGGGGGCTTCTCCTGAAGCTGAGGCAGAAGCAGTGCAGTCCATCTCCTCTCCTTGCAACCTCAGTTTCGCACTTGCGGTCTCAAACTTGCAACACCCTCCCGCCATCGAGGATTGAGTTCCCGTCCTGATGCCCAAATCAGTAGCCAGCGATACGGATGGAAGGGCGAGATGGATACAGCACCCATTCCTCGATCATCTCGTCGGCATCATTTCCTTCCAATGTGTCCTGAGAAAAGGATATATTCGAAGCTCAATGACGCTGTCTTCAAGCGCCATCTTCTGCAGCGCCCTCACCGTTAGCTTCTCTCCTTACGGAACACGCTAACTTGGGTGAAGGCTGTTCTGTATGCTGTTCTGCTGTTTGTTTTCTTACCCATCTCTTTCTGATCCATTGTTTGGTTTCACCAGAGGTTTCTTCAAACGTTTCAAGGACTTTCGAGGGGAATTGACAGTTTGAATGCATGTGCAGGTTTTCCCCCACCCATTGGCCGCTCATTCTCAAACGGGATGTCCCCCCCTTTTTTTTAAGTGGTCCCCGAACAAGCATATGCCAAGACTTGAGACATGTCAACAAAAGACCCCAACACCACCCATCTTGTATGCATCAGAATAGCCTCCTTGATGCAGCTCAAGTCTTATTCTCCGCCTCAGCGATTACCCATGTTTTGCCTGTCGACAGAGATATGGATTCGGGCATCGCCTCACGGAGTGCCGGAGTTGAGGAAACCCCCTTTCCCAGGAAAGCGAGATAACTAGACCAGCCAGGGCCCAGTTGTGGAAATTGCACGATCCCGTACCTGCGTTTTGGCGAACAACCCAAAAAGCGATGCATACGAGGGTCGAAGATGGCTACCTACCGAGCTAGTAGGGTTGTACACTATTGACCACCACTTCGCCACCGGTGCTCCACGAGTCAGTTCAATTGGTAACCTTTTTGGGTGGATAGGTGAGGACGGGGGGAGGTGAAGATCAAAAGAACCAGAACCTGCTCATGTGGTCCAACTCTTCAACCCAAGTGCACATCATCTCATATGGGAAAATACAGCCAAATATAAACCAGATGAGATCTTGAGGAAATCATCGGTGGAATGGGTTACGCACGCACCCCCAGCTACGCCCAAGTTACCATTGGATAGAAGCACACTATGGCGGTGTGCGGGCAGGGGCGTGTGTTAGTTTTTTAGCGGAAGAAGCTTTCGGCTGGACGACCAAAGTGCTTCGAATTCCGAACGAGACCCTGTGCTGGTCACTAGCCAACACCCCCTGATAATGAGCAAGGCCTGGAATAGCATATGAGGGAAGAAAAAAAAATTGACGATATTCTAGACCCCGATAATTACCGGTATATCCCGGATCGACTACGTGTATAAGAACCGTTGGGTCTGGACAGCAAATCCATAAACAACAGGGAACTTCTCAACAGACTTTGACTTCAAGCCCCAAGCTTCTAGTCTCTCAAGCCATCATCACTTATCAATCATCTACTCTCTCAATATTATAAGACTTTCAAGTCGAAAAAGAAAGAAACAAAAAAATGGCCCTCTCAACCGAAGTTAACATCACCGTCAACCCCCCCTACCACCTTCGCGACGGCGCCACACCTTCCCACTTCACCTCCTCCAACCTGCCCTGGATCACCGGCACATGGCACACCACGCACTCGACCAACTCCGAAGAGCAATCAGGCAAGCGCAATGCGCGCATCTGCCTCAGCCTGATCCGGGGCACCAACTCCGTCTCTTCGGATTCTGAGGGTTCCGACTCGGATATGGAGCCCGACAAGGACCGGATCCTCGCCGTCCGCTCGTACCAGAACCTGCACTCGTCGGCGATCCAAGACGTCGGGCAAACCGATCTCTTCCTCGACGAGCTGGACCAGGGGTTCACGCAGGTGAACGGGCCCATTATGCGCCAGCGGTGGGAGATCATTGCGTGGGGAAAGGAGGGACAGCTGGAGGAGTGGATGAATGATGACGGCTCGGGCTGGATCGTGGACAACTCGGGGGAGGCCAGGCCGGATTGGAGGAATAGCTATGTGGTGGTGTACATCGGAAATGACCTTGGCAAGTTGAGGAATGTGGGCGAGGGCACGATTGAGATTTGGGATCGGTTTGGGCCGAGTGGACCCCTCAGGGAGGAGACGGTGGAGAAGATTAGGGAGGCTTTGCAAGCGTTGGGAGGGAAGGATGAGCGATTCGCAAAGTTGGCATCAAGGTTGCAGAGGATGAGGATGGATGAGGGGAGGAAGAGTGAGGATGATGCGAGGATAAGGGCGTATTAAGCAGGTGGTATGACTTGGGTATAGGCTCTAGTTTGGGTTGAGACTTGAGGGACCAAGCGAGGTGGATTGACAAAGACAAAATGCGCGCTGTAGCCGCTGTTCGAGTTGATCATGAAAGGATTTTGAAAAAAAAAAAAAGGATTCTTGACTTGTAAGTTTGGACGATGCTTTTAGTTACCTACCTACTAGAGGTGATAATGTGTAATAGTAATGCATTGGTTCGAACATCCTGAATGACATATCGAGTTTTGTCCTTTCTTTTGTTTCGAAATATCTCATGTGTTTCCTTTGCAGTGTGGGTAATACAGTACCTACAAACGAGATCTTAAAGTGTAGGAATAGCCGTCCTTGCCCTTAGTAACTGCTCAACTTGGCATCGTAAATGTCAGTGTCATGACGGGGCAGGCTCCAGAATCTGGACAGACACTTGGTCACTGCCGTCATGGAATTGTTAATAGTTGGCCGCACTTGTGGACAAAGAACGTGGTACGTGAAGTCAACTACCTAGGTAGCATTAAATGTATCGAAAAAGAATGCCAGAGCAATACCTATCCTGAAAAAGAAAGAAAAGAGAAAAAAAAACGAGACACAACCACCGTTCGAACCAGTCACCTCCTTTAACCCTACCCATAATCCCATTTTACCTCCGGAGATGGCACAAAAAAGATACAAAAAATAACCAACAACCGCTCAATCGATCACCGCAGTCGACCATCTAAACACCTCAACCTTTTTTTTTATTGATTTGTTATCTTACCTTCTTCTGTCGCTGCAGATACTAACAGATCCCACTTGCAAGCAAGTGGTCGCGGTCTACGATGTGGAACGCTCTTTGGGTTACTTGAATGTACATCATCGTTCCCGAACCGACAGGTAACTTTTTCGAAGGTTTGAGGTGTTGGGACGGTTGACCACTACGCCATCGGCCAAGCGGTTGTTGGTGAAAGAGCTACCGACCAGGTGGACTAAAAACCCCCGTCGGGCGCCGAGTCTGGTCTGGTCTGGAAAGGTGTGGCGGCAGGCGCGGGTACCTGGTGGACAAGTAAAGGTAGTCACGGTGTAAGACATGGGATAAAAGAGGTAAGCTCGAACAACATCAGACAGCAGCCTGGAAGTGGAAGTGAAGGACCAGAACTCCCGCCGGAAGGAGTGATGAAAGACAGATGACATGTAGCAGGTCACACTTCAACCAAGGAAGTTTGCAACTACTGTCTGTATGGCCTGTATTTCCTTCCATGTCTTGATCGTGCTTGACTTCCACTTGCCTTTTTGATCCATGAAAAACCTAGGGAGTTTGCAGATTTTTCTTGTGTGTCCGAGTCCATCTCATCTGATCACATCCCATCCCATCCTATCCTTCGGACACTCGCACCAGAAAGATCAAAAACACTCCCCCAAGTCCACCGATATACACATCATCATGCTGCTTTACATTGGCGCAGTGTTCTGCGTGGTCACTATCGCCCATGTCGTCCCACCTCATCACGTGGACTTCCCCCCCACCGCCAATTTTGCGCATTTGTTCAACCCCCGGAGCGCCGACTTTCAGCGGAACGTTAGTATTGTCGGACTGTCTGCCTCTACTTCCGCGAACCGACCTTTCATCGAGTAAGCGTTGTCTTTCCCAATTCTGTGAAGCTACCTTTGGCTGATCTAGTTCCAACTCCAGTTACAACTTCAATCTGACCGCAGGTCCCTTTGCCCCCGCCGCCTATTGTCACGCCTCCATCTCTACACCTGAAGCCAACAACCTTCTTACCACAGACTGGATTCAGTGTGATCTGCCGCCGTTGGACTCAACCGACACCAAGTGGAAAGATAAGGCCACTCGGACTTCCTACAGTCAACATCAAGGGGCAAGCAAAGTCGGCAAAGCAGATGCTGCAAGCAGAAGCGAAGTTACCCGAGCCTCAACAGCCTTCCGATGGACCCAGAACCCTGAAGGAAGCGCCACTCTCGATATTGACTCAAACGTCACGGTTGCCAGGGACGGCGACGGCAACAGCAGAGGCGTCATCATCCGGCAGCAGGCTGCCTACGACATCCCGGCCGAGGATATTGTTGGCCACGCTGAGTATCGGGGACCACAGGAGGTGAGTGCTCGGGTACAGAAGATGGAAATCTGTGACGATGTCGATGGAATCAAGACTTGCAACGAGATTGGCAATGCTGCATAGTGTGCCACAGCAAAAACGCAGTGAAGAGACTCAAAAGAGTGCCCGAAAGGCAAGGACATCCCCAAAGAAGGTTCTTGATGATATTGATTTCATCAATCCTGTACTCCGCGGCGCTTTGTTGACTATATGGACGATATCCGCTAAGTCTACACCATGAAATTCGATGTTCATAGCACTTGTGCTTTTTCACAGCCACCAGGTCAAATTACCCATCGGAGGTTAGCCGAAGGATATGATCCAAAAAGAAATTGGGTTATTCAGCCTTCTTTTGTCGAAAATGGGCTGGAAGGATCTGCAACTTATATTTGCAAAATGGTTGGGGGTGGCACGATGTTGAGATCCAGCTAGTCTTGGAGTGGATGAGGGCGGCTATCAAGAACCCAAAGTTGCAAACTTATTTTCCTCTGTAAGTACGGAGGGAATGAACTTGAACAACGTCGATAAGCTAACCATATCCTGAACAGGAAGTCACTCCGAACTCAGAGGCCTTTCACTCACGTAGAGAAGTCGCTGTTGAACACATACTTCCAAAGACACTTTCCACCGCTCGCCGCTCATACATCCCTCTGTACCAGCCATGAGAGTAATCTTGCCTTACCCTTAAGAAATCTCCAAGACTACAGGCGCAAGTGATCCGAATCCCACGTAAATCAAACCCTAACAAATTCCCAAACCGTTCCCTCCTCTGGATTCGTTGCCACAAACGCCCTTCGTTCCTCCAAAAAGTTGATCTTGTGCAACTTCTCCCAATGCGTTACCATCAAATACCATCCTTTTCTTTCCAGCGCCGGCCTCACAGTCATGAACTCCCAACCCTGATGCCTGTACACCCGCGCAATGATATTCTGCCACATGTCGTGTCCCAAAAAGGTTCCCGATGCCGCGTTGCGGAAGCCGAGCCACCCCGCATTTTCGACGCAGTGCCAGTGCCAATTACATTGGCCCTTGACGATGCAAGGCTGCTCGGCCCCGCTGTTGGGGAAGAGATAGGGGTCAGAACCTTTTTGATCAGTGAGGCTGATCAGATCTGGGTCAGGGACGTGAACTAAAGTCAAGTTCCCGTCTATCAGAGTCAGCGCTCGGCCGGTCGAGGCTTCGAGGAGGATAAAACTTTGGTTGGGTTGGGGGTCGGCGTGGCGGGTGTAACGGGAGGAGGAGGGCGGTGGCCCGGGTTTTGATTCTTGAGCCGCGGCGTAAGAAGGAGAGGTGGGAGCACTTTCGTATGCTGGCGCACTGAGAGATTGGAAAAAGAAGACGTAAGTAAGCGACTAAGAAAGCAAGAAGGAGGACGACGACGAATAAGAAATGGCGGATGGTGAAATTGTTGAAGACGAACTTCATATACGACGATGAGCCAGAGGAGGTAGATGAGGAGTCGCTTGGGCTCGACTCTGATCTCTCTCCTTTTTCTCTTCTTCTCGTCTGTGCATTTTCATGAAGCCTAGCTCCTCCTTCTCCTCCTCCTGAGCCAGCCAATGTCTCACTCGTCTGGCTGGTGTGCAACTGTAGGTTTCTCGCGCTCAAAGTGTTGGTAATCGTGTTCCTTCTCTCCCGGTCTCGATTCCGGTTTTCGATAATTTGCCGTTCAATTTCATCGTGGTACAAAGATCTCCATTGGGCCAGAGAATCATCAATACGCCCGTCATGATGATCAGAAGAGTCCATTTCATGTAGGACCGAGCTGATGGTCTGTAGGTTTACCCCTTCAGCGGCAACGGTATGGGCATCTGAGGAAGTGGGGGTGAGAAAGCCGTTGCCGCTAGTGGTGGTGGTACTTTCGGTGAGGGAGGAGTAGGGGACGCTGATGTCTGATTGGGCATCGTCGTCATTGTCGTCGTGGGAATTGGGGTTGGCATTTCCATCGATGCTCCCATCGGGTGTGCAAGGGAGTATTGGTCGGCTTGAAGTCATGTTGGACTATTTTCTGGGGTGGTTATGCTAAGTGAAGGTTGTTGTCCGAGGTCACCCACTTGATCAGATCGAGCTGGTCTCTAATTTCCATGTATAAGGATTGAGTAAGTGAAGATAAAAAGGCACAGATCAAAACCTCCGAGGACGAGCAAGATAAGTAGGACAATATATACGCAATAGGTATACAGGTAGCATCCACCACCACCACATGGACCGATGTCAATCCTTGTCCAAGGCGGGGTTGGACTTTGGGCGGCCAAACAAACAGCGTTCTCGGGGGGCGGCTGCTGCATACCTTTCTGCATATAAGCGACCGCGGGAAATACGGGATTGGCCGCAGATTATGTAGGTGTGGTGTTGCTTCATCGGGGCCTCTCGCTTCGTTTGTTGGTTTTATCTTTCTGGGATTCTGGACGTTGAAGACCAAC
The DNA here is from genome assembly GCF_000182925.2 of Neurospora crassa OR74A. NCBI lineage: Eukaryota > Fungi > Ascomycota > Sordariomycetes > Sordariales > Sordariaceae > Neurospora > Neurospora crassa. The sequence goes on from NC_026507.1 coordinate 1,875,537, forward strand.
AAATGAAGGCCGATCAGATTGGCCGCCCTGGATTTTGGGTTGACGTGTGGGCCGCCTGGCGGTTATAGACTTAGGTGCGAAGTAAAGAATATCACTCAAAAGAGTGGGAGATATCTTATCTACGTAATAAGAGAAGAGGCCATGCTTGAAAAGGGACGTGGGGAAGCTGGGTTTGTTTTGGAGATGATCATGAAATTCTCTCTTGTCGAAGAGCTTCTTGGCATCAGTCAAGGCTGCAGAAGTGGCTTGTACAGGCATTGCTTTCGCACCACTCGCCTTCATTGTCCATGGACCATCTATGCAACTCTCTTTATCGGTCGTGATAGGCGCAAGTATTCTCACAAACTGTCGGTTCTTTTTTATCATGTACTCGCTGTATTGAAACGTCGGATAAGACGTCATACACATATTGCAGGAAACTGGCCATTCAATACATTAACATCCACAACTGACTTGACACAGAACTCTATAGCTTCTGCTTTGTCACTCCTCGCTCCTCTCAACCCCTTCCGTCTCCTGAATCCGATAAACATACTTCACTGCACTCGCCTTTCCATCCTTCAACCTCTCCAATCCCTCTTGCACGCCCGCCAATCCTCCCGGGAGCACCTCCGTCCTCTGTGCCTTAAACCAGCCCTCCTGCAATCCCCTCGCCATATAGCGATACCAAACATAGCCAAAGTCCTTCTCATCCTGGTGCACGCTACCAACCAGAGTAGTACTCTGCTCCACAAAATCAGGCACACCCATCTTACCAAACAAGACAAAAGTTGCCTTGGCCCTCACCTCTTTATCCCCCTTCTTCACCGGCTGCGAAAGCACCTGCGCCAGGTGCTCCGGCGTTCCCTTCTCTGACACCGCGTCCAGAGCGTGCAGCAACGGCCTGCCGTTCAAAGCCTTCTTGATGCCCTCAACAACCGCCTGCTCGCCCTCGCGGTAATCAATCAGCACATCGCCCTTGTCCTGGTCCAAAAGCGGCGCAATGCGCTCGCCACCTGCGCGCCCGGCGATGCAGATCAAAGGGTGGATGTTACTCCGCTTGGCCAACTGCAAGGCATAGTACCCGACAGCCGACGAAGCGCCGTAGATGACCAGCGGGGTGTTTTGGCGCTCCTCATCCGAAACGGCCTTGACCCACGGCTCCGGCAAGCCCAAGCGGGAGAAGAGACCGACGGCGGCGGTCATGGCTGCAAGCGGCAGAGCGGCGGCCTCCTCAAAGCTGGTTTCCTTGGGGATGTGGAAGGTGGTGTGTTGCCATGCCACGGCGTACTCGGCCCAGCTGCCGTGGGGGGTCAACATCTCGTGGAATGCGGCGACACGGTCACCGGGTTTGAACTCCCATACGCGCGAGCCGACTTTTTCGACGATGCCGGCAATGTCGTCGCCTTGGTTGAGGGGGGGCTTGTCAGGCATCATGCCTGGAAGCTTCCAATCTTTGGGGTTGCAGCCGCTGACAATGACGCGGATGAGGACTTGGTCGTCGTTGGGTGAGGGGATGGGGGAGTCGATGATCTGGACTTTGGGTCCTGAGGATGAGTGAATGTTAGTTTGTTGGTGCTTTTTGCGGTCTTCTTGGGTCAAACTTGCCGTCGGCTACGATAGCTTCCTTCATCTTGGCTGATGTATATTCAGATGGATTGGTTGTGAGTTGTTATGTTCAAGCTTGGTCCGGTAAGTATTGGTCATGGAAAGAGCTTCGTAAGAGTTGGTGTATAGAATATGGGAGTTGGAATTATATTTATATACCATGAAGCACCACGCATGCGCGAGGTAAGGGCCGAGGGGGAGGGAGGATGTCCAGCATTCACACCGAGGCACCGTGGAGACTGGGAGTCGTCGATTACCAATTCATCACGCGTAGTGTGGACTCCGAATCCCCGATCTTGTTCGATCGAACCGGGGATTCCATTTGTGCATGTGTAGAAGCACAATAAGTCTCCGAATAGCACGTAATCCACACACGGGATGACATAACCTCCATTACCAAGCTCCAGAACTATTCTCCGGGGGGGTTGCCGACCCCGACTTACCGTTCGGAATTTGCTTGGCATCATTACCATTCCCACACTCAATCGCCTGTGCAGTCTTGGCAAGAGGTGTGTGTGCGTGCACACACACACACACACACCGTACTTCTGTATTGCACAACTTCGTTAAAATTCATTATTTTACAATAATTTCTATATTAATTTGAAGCTATTTCAATGTGCAAAGTAATTACAATACTAGTAATTAATTAAATTTATTACGATAATACCTCCTAAGATAATCCTTAATTTAAAACCCGCCGGTATAAAGCAATCCCGTACTCGAAGCGGTATATTAATAATCTACTTCGACGAAGATTAAGATTAAGAAGATCCTAACCTAATAATTCTATAACGCGCCTTATCCCGCCCTAAAAAGAAGAGTTATAAAACCGAGTAATTTATTAAAATTATTCCTAAAATTATTCTACCTAAGAAGAAGGTTACTTCTATTAAGATTATTGTTAAGAAGATTATTATTAAAAAGATTACTATTAAAAAAGGGAAGGCTATTGCGCTAGAGTTAGAATTAATCCTAGTCCTAGTCTTAGAACTATTATCGTCCCTCTTTAAGCTTGTACTACCCGTTGAGATTTTTAGTAATAAAGAGGATTTTATTAATAATAATAAGGTTGAGTAATAGTTCCCTATCCGTTTTATTCCTAAGAAGTAGGCTTTTAATATTTTATTTTATTTATTGGGCGATAATAATAGCGAAGTAGCCTCCCTAACTAAATTAATTACTTTAGTATTATTGGCCTAACCCTATACTACCTATAAACCGGTTACTATAGTACCGCTACCGCTACGTCCTAAATATTCTAATTCGATACGGGTTTAATTTAATATAGTTGGTTTATATATTATTATTAATTATATTAAATTACCCACTATCGAAGAACGTAATTTATTTAGAGAGGTTGAAGTTAAATAAAATAATAATAAATTTTATAAATAGCGGTTTAGAATAATATTATTTAGTAAGATCCTATATATATAGTAAAGTTATATAGAAGATATTATTAGCGATAATATAGCCGTAGGGATAAAGTAGTTAGTCTCTTTGTATGATGTTATATATACTACTACTACCTATAATAATTGCTGCGCCCGGGTTATTATATATAATAAGATTATTCTTAGGAAGGATTTTTATAACAAGTATAATAATATTGAGTATGAGATTGTTATAAAGTTGTATTTCTATTATATTAGTTAGTACTACTATTTTATTATATTATTTAAATTTCGGTTAACCGATCTGCTTACTAATAAAATCCCTATTACCCTATCCTCCTATAGTAGTATACCTTCTACTCCTACCCCCTCTCGTAATTTAATTAATCCTTTTATTACCCTAATCCTACAAGCGGTCGATACACTATTATTACGAGGGTTACGGACTTTAACTAGTACCAAAAAATTTAAATACGTTATAATAAATATTATATTAGTAGAAGTTAAAAAGAATTTAAAGGAGGATTAGTAGTAAGAGGAGCGTATAGGGGTAAAATTATATAGTATTGTATATTAGGAGTTGGTATAGGTATAGGTATATAGTTTTAGTTATAAGTATAAGAATTATAATAAGGCTATTGAATATTAGATATGCTATATTATAGATAGGAGTATAACCTATTATAGTTTTAATATTAAAAATATAAATAAGTAAATACGTACTATATTACTAAGGAAGGCTATAGTAATTAACCCACTATTTAAATTAGTATAAAATATATTAGGCAATAAGATAGTAGCCGCCTCTAGTACTAGCGATGGTAGTAGTAAATGTAGGGGAGGAGGTAATAAATTATTGGTTAATATTAATATTATTAATAATATTAATAGTAATAATAGTAGTACTAATATAGAGACTATAAATAGTTTATTATAAACTATATTAAGGAAGAACGATTTTAGAAGTTTATATTAATTATACCCTCCTCCCCTATATTTATTATACCCGCTACTATACTAATACTTCCCTTCCTATTTTTAATATCCCTAAATCTAATTACCTTATACTACTAGTAGCTCCATTACTAATTTAGTAATTGCTAGTAATTATAATTATAATATAGCGGGCATTCTCCCCCTACCGGGTAAAGTAGTAACTATTAATTTATATATACTGTTAAAGTATTTTACTACTACGTTCTATAAACATCCGACCGATTATAAGATTTTCGCTATTAGGCGTACTAATACTAACCCTCCTTCTATTTCTATAGTAATTATAGTATTTATTTAACTACTAGTACTATTATTAATTATACTGCTATTGGTAGTAAGTAAGGAGGATAAGGGTAAAGAAATTAGAAATTCCCTAATAGAGGCCGGAGAATTATTTATACTACATCTGTCTATACCTTCGACTCTTAATCTTCGTTCATTATTATTACCCTCTACCCTACTTAATTAGCCGGTTAAAAAAATTATTACTAAATTCTTTAAAGCGTTTTATAAATATTATTGTATTAGATTATTAATTAAAATAGTATTAATATATAGAGCTTTAATTGTTTTAAAGAATAAGTTCTAGAATAAGGAGGCGCCGTCCGATATATTTGTACTTAGAGAGTAGCTAGTAGAATAATTTATAAAGCTAAGGTTTAATTACGACTTCTATATAGTATTTAGGGATAGTATTAAAAATTTCCTTAAAACTAAGTACGTAGTACTAGTAATATAGTTAAATTATAGTAAATATACCTTCTAACCCCTATTGCTATAATTTAATTAATTAGTATATACTTTAAACTTACGATTTAATACTATATTCGAATATAGCGTTACTAGAATTATCGCTTCTATAGTGGGTAATACTACTATTAATAGTCCTAATAAGTAATAATAATATTACGAATCGATTTATAGTGAAAGAGGGGGGTTTTTAGTATTTTAGTATTATTATATAAATAAATACAATTTCTAATACTTCTAATACTTCTAGCATTTTTAGTATTTCTAGTATTTTTAGTATATAATTCAATTTAATATATATAAATCCATCTCTCCCTTTTATACTCTCTACCGCCGCTTAAATACAATACCCGTCTCTCTATATTTAATTAATTCGTTAGTATATAATTCGTTATACTTTTTATTAATATTATTAAATCGATCTATTATTAATTTTACGTTCTTAAAATAGCTATGGATCTATTGTACTTTATACCCTACATCCTATATTAATTATTTAAAAAACGTAGTAAAATTATTATTTAATATCTTATTATTACCTTCGTTATAATATACCCTTTTAAATTAGCGTTTAAAGTCGCTAAAATATACCTCGATAGGGTTAAATTCAGGAGAGTACAGCGGCAAATACTATAATAAAACCCCCTTTTAATTATATATGTATTAGAATTTGGTATAGGGGTGCTAATTAGTATTATTTATTATTAAAATACTATTACAACCGGGAAATAGATTTATTTTAGGGAGTAAGTATTTTACTATCTAATTCTAGACCCCGGCTAAATCCGTTATACTTCTAAATACTAGTATATTAAATAGCCTATTTATTATAATAGTTAGGAAGAAATAATACTACGTATTGCGTACGAACTTATTTAATACTATTGTAATAGCGCCGCGGGGTACCCAACTAATATAACGAGTACTATCCTTTTAATTTATACTAGACTTATCACAAAATATAAATATTTCTATAGTAAATAAAGAGATTTTTAATATCTATTCGGCTACCAATATAGGGGATTATTATAATACCTTTATATAAAATCGCTTCTTCTTCTACTTCTCCTATCGAAAGTACTACCGTACAATTTTAATCGAAATATATACGTTATATTCGTTAATTAGAAAGGTATAAATTTCGTTGAAGTATAAATTAGGTTTTAATATAAGGAGGTTTATAACTTCCTTTATAATATTAATTATAGTTAATAAAGTATAAGGTGTGATATAGTATATACTATACCTCAAGCGCCTATATAGGAAGCTTTCTAGTATTTTAGGAAACTTACGATAGTAAAAATGCCTTACTAATATCCGATAGAATATACTTATATTTCTATGCACTCCTTACACTTATACTAATAGTCTCAATAATATTATTAGAATATTTATTATTTATTAATATTATCGTTATTAATACCTTTTAGCGGGTATTAGGGTAGTGTACTATATCGATAACGGTTTAAAAGACAATGTAAATATTAAAATAGATAACTATACAATGTAGAGTATTAAAATATCGACTTTTTGTACCAGTTTTGGCTAGATTTCGATATTAAATAATTGAGTTGAGTCGTGTAAAGCGATGTCAAATGGCCAGATTTGTCAAATGCGGTGTGTGGTGGTGTGGGCACGCACACACACCTCTTGCCAAGACTGCACAGGCGATTGAGTGTGGGAATAGTAAAGGACCGACCTCATTCCATTTAGTCCCCTTGAAGGTGCCCCACCCAGATTTAGAAGTTCATCCCAATACAAACAGGCACTGACGAAGGACATGAAGCTCATGCGCTCTGTCATAAATTTGAGACAGGTAGCTTTCTCTCCCCTTCCGTAGATGGGTACCCAGAATATGGTGCTTACATCATATGAAAACTCCCATATGTATACGACCCGACGGTGCACCGCCGAGGTTGGATCAGACACTGCTGCCGGCATATGCTTCCGTCTCATACAGACATTGATATGCTACAAGTGCATGCGCAGTCGCGACACCATCAAGGCGTCATAAATTTGGTAGTGTACTATTCTGTTGGTCTACATACCTCTGTCACTGTGGCCGTCATACCTACCTGAAGGATGAAACCGCTCGGTAGCATTCCGATAGGTGGACGAGCAGACTAGTTCCAAGTTCTAGCCTAGAATCGTAGTCCCACTGAGCGGCTACTCTAGTGTACAGGGCTGGACGAAGATCACAAGTGTACGACGGAAAAGTAAACAACATCCAAATGTCAGCTCCAAAATATTTACATGCATTTAGGTGGATCCATATACATATACTACCAATGTTGTCACGAAACCATCCCATCATCTTCGCAATCCCTACATGATATCATCTCCAAACCCCCCTATGGCTATATACACTATCCCACTTGCTTACTGAGAGATATCAGTGCCAGCAAAACCCAAAAGCTCGTTCCACTTCTGCGCAGTAGACGCGTCCTTTGTTCCAAGAGCCTTGATCTGGGCCTTGGCATCCAAGCACGCCGTCTTGGCCGCCTGGTTGGCCTGGCAGACGTTGGTCAGCTGGTCACAGATGCGGTTGGTGATGATGTTGGGGTTGAGCGCCTCCTGCTGGCCCTTGGCGACGAGCGGGTCCTTAGGCAGGAAGGTGAACTCGGTGGCCTTCCGGTTGCCGCGGCCGCCGACGAAACTCATGGTGGGCACGCAAAGACCAAAGTCGGCGCCGGCGAGGGTGGACTTTTGAACACCGTTGCTGCTGTTGTTGTTGCCGGTGTTGGCGTTGTCATTGCCGTTGTTGCTGTTGTCATCGTTATTGTTGCCGTTGTTGTCATTGCCGTTGTTGTCATTGCCGTTGTTATTGTTGTCATCGTTATTATTGCCGTTGTTATCGTTATTGTTGCCATTGTTGTCGTTACCGTTACCGGCATCGGCAGCTTCGGAGGTGGCGGCAGGAGCAGCAGAAGTGACCGCGGAGGTAACAGCACCAGTATTGCCGTTGTTGCTGTTGTTGCCGTTGTTGTTGTTGTTATTGTTGTTATTGTTGTTATTGTTACCAGCAGCAGGCGCGGTGGTAGATCCGCTGGAGCTTTGGGCAGTGAAGTTGGTGAAGCCATTGGCTTTCACGATATCCGCAACACTCAATCCATCGTTGGCGAACGGAGAGGTGAGAGACTTGGCCGAGTTGGCATTCTCAACATCAGCGCCGGTCACAGCCGGGTCAACAAGGGGAACGATGCCTCTCAGCTCTTGGGTGGCCGGCAGAGCTGGATCGGAGCAGATGGAAGGAATGGAGACAGCAAAGGGGTTAAAGTTCTTTTCAGCGGCGACAAGCTTCTTGGCTGCGTCAATGACGGCCTTGTCATTGCCGAGTTCCGAAACAATCCGGTCGGCAAGGGTAAGCTACAAATATCTGTCAGTAAGGAAGAGTATCGTTAAGCTTGTAGATGTACTAACCTTGTCACAGGCGTTGGCACCGGCGAGCAGGACACCGGGAGTGGAGCCTGCGAGGGTGGGAGCAACACCAGGGTTGCCAAAATTGCTCAGAGAGGAGATGATGTTGGCAACAGACTGCTCCTGACCAAAGCGAGCTTCGGCCGTGGCCAAAAGAAGGGCGGCAAGGGCAAGTTTGGAGTACATGATGATCAAGCTTTTTTTGACCTGATGGGTGATAACGCTGGTAGTTTGTTGGATGCAAGAATGCTGAAATATGGAAGAAACGAAGACCGGCCGAGCGGTTTGGAAAGAAGTCAAGTAATTGAGTAGTAGTAGTAAGGTTGAAAGAGTGAGAAGAAACGAAATAGTTGCCAGAACTGTAGACACCGGAGACCCGAAAAAAGAGAATGAAGCTGATGATGAGAAGGGAAGAGAAAGCGGTGATGTTCACGGGAGGACAGTCAAGTTATATAGAAACGATGACGGCAACCGAGCGATCTGGACCCCGTATCAAAGTCCATCTAATGGGTTGCCCCTGATGGATAGCATGCCTCTACACTATAGGACGACAATAGACCAGGTACTGAGGAAAAGAGGTGTTGTTGAGATCGTCTCATCTCTGACGAGGCATTGCTGTCCCTGTGTCAATCGTTTGTGGTTAGGCTAGGGGAATCCCCTGCCCACATATACCATGGGCGGTAAACAAGACCACCATCTCATCAGCCTGGTGAACTCTGGGCCCGTATTGAGATTCACCTGAACCCTGGCAGATCTTGCCGGCAGTCTGGGCTAGAAGCTGGATGGATCTTGTGGGGGATCTTGGGACGCAAGCCATGACGCTCCCATGCTCATGGCAAGGAGGAACACGAGAACCGCAGACGGTTGGGAACATTGCTCACTGCTCACTATAGTACTCACTTCCTTAGCATGTTGAAAGGTAGCATTCAGAGAGTTTCAAGGAGAGGTCTTTCTGGGGAAAACCAGCCTTGAACTTTACCGAGGCTTGATAGTGAGCGGTTGTAAGAGCTGCCGCCCGGGGATAAGTGTAAAGTCGGGCATCCAATGTTCCCGATGATGGGAGTGAGGTTCAGCAGAGCAACCTTCGGCGGCGGTGGTGGTCGATGAAGGTCTGGAGCCTGATCCTGGTGTTTCGTTCTCTTGGCGCACGGACAGAGATGGTCTCAGTCTGTCAACGTGCAGGCATTGAGAATAAGCTTAAACGTTGGCGATCGTCTTGGAAGCCATGAGGCCGCAGGGATGGCGACCGTTGATGGATGTGAGGATGGAGGAGGAGGAGGGGAGTGATGACCCAAGGTTGGATTTTGGTTCGGATGTTTCTCGCTTCGGCGTCAGGGCATGTCCGTCAGGGATCGAGCGGCGCTGTGATAGGTCTACAGACCCCTGAAAGCCCTGTAGGTCACGGTTAGCGCCTCACTAGTGATGACATCAAACCAGGGCACCTCACCATCTGCAGGAGGGGACTGGGGTTGTGAGACGCTCCCGAGACGTCGGCACTGTTTTCTCCCGGACTCCTCCACTCCCCGGGCAACTCTCGCTTGGACTCTTCCTTCTCCCCAGGCAGCCTCCCCGATTTCAGTCTAACCGACAGTCACGACACATGTCACGATACGCTTTGCAAATCTGATTCTCCAATCTGGTCGTGAATCATCGACTGACCCAAGTCGATTGGGGGCATACGGCCCCGGGGAACGGATTCGACGGCGATGAGGACGAGGACGTGGACGTGGACGACGGGATTATGGTATCGTCGGGATACATCAGCATAATGCCACGACCGGCACTATGAAAATGATCCTCATCACTTGGTCTGCCGGTCATCTCGCCACGACAACAGTCCATATCGAACATGATTCATCCACTCCGGCCTTGAACCGGACAGCATCGATGCTACTTCCTTGGAGAGTGTCAGCTGCTTGTTCCTCACATCATCTTAGGAGAGGAGATAGGAGACGAACCAAGTTGTCTCTGATAGCCTGTAAAGCCCTCATAGGGCCTCTCGGCTCACTTCGCACATCATGGTCATCCAGGCTGAAATACGTCCGGCTGTATGAGTGGAAAGTCCGTTTCTTTCTTGGCCCAGTGGCCGACATCTCTGTTTTATCCATCGTCTCTGTCCCTTTCCCCTCCTCAGCCATCGCTTCTTTATTCTTGTCCTCTTTACCACCGTTCCTACCCATCGCCACATCCAACATGTCCAAGCAGTCCGGGTCAACAATAAGCCAAAACTCGTCCAACCTCTCAAACCTTCTCACCACATTAGCCACACACCGCGCACAAAAGGGCGGGTCGGCTTCGGAATAGTGAATCTCAAGATCCCTCCTCCCTTCCCCGTCGCCGTCAGGTCCGTCGGGCCCCGGGCCCCCCGCGACCCCGACATGTGTCCAGTGCACACACTCATGCCTCCACATGGCCTGCAGCTCCTCTGGGCTCAACCCCACTCCTTCGTCGCCGCTGGGGTCGTCGTCCGTCGAAATTCCCCACACGTTCCATCCAGGGCGAAAGTATCTTACCGCGAACCGGCGGGCGCCCGTAAACACAATGTGTTCGAAATCGGCCCACTCCACCGCCGCCATGGTTTCTTTTGGTCCGGTGTCCGCTCCTCCGACGCAGACGAGATCGTCGGTTAGGTCGAGGGTTAAGGGGGTCGTCGACACAGGCGGGCTACCGTGTTTGGGCATGGGCACAAGTGTCTTATGTTCAATCGCCCGGGTGTGTCGGATCACGGCCGAACGGGCGTCATGGCAGGCGAGTGAGAGATTTCGCAAGTTGAGGTCTGCGGATTGGTGTCGGTCCGGAACGAGGTGCATGTCCCAATCTACCCAGCTGGTGTCCGGGAGCTTCTGGAAAAAGTGAAGGCATGGGGAGAGGGCTGCTGCGTGGTCCCAGACTAGGTCTTGGAGTTCTGGAGGGAGACGGACGAACTGAGTGAACGACATTATATTCAGTGGCTGAGTGATCTAGATCCCAAAGAACAAGGAAAGATAAGCTGACCGATCTGCTCGGTTAGTAAATGGCCGAATAAGTACCTCTATGAGTTTGTCCGAATCTTTGACGGCGTTGTTTTCCAAAGGCCATATCCGCTCACCACGTACATGGCCATCCTTTCAAACCGTCGCATCGTACATTACCACGGAGCTTACTGGGATTGCCCAATCATCTTGTGAACGCCACTTGTCCCAAGATAAAGACCCTTTGACGGTCGGACATGATCATCATGATGCAATAAGCTCTCCCTCAGGGTTAGGGTTCATGGGGTTCCTGGAGTCGAAGATGGAAAAGCGCCGTCTCGTCTGCACATCAAACAGAGGTTACTCGGAGTAACTTCGTCTCGACGTTATCAAGCGTTGGAAAGGAGATCCCATGAGGAGCTGATGGCTGTCGCTAAATCGGTGACTTTTACAGCCAAACAAACTCATGTGGTTGCAGTGTTCGCTGCCGTTCTGCGACACCGTGTCGTTGACTGGCTTTGTTGCACTTTCTTCAAGCTCCCAAGCTAACACACACAAGGTACTTACTCTCTATCAACCTCATACATCGATCGAAAGGTTTCTCGAGGTAGGTAGCTCCATCATGTACCACTCGATCTGTATACACACCATGAACCTCTCAAACTGGGATACTTTACTTCCAAATAAACAAACATCGTTTCAAGCATAGAAGCAACAGTCCCATGCTGCACCACCCCGGCATTTCCTTTTGGGAAACACCCTGTCAATAAATCTCAAGTGCCTGTAACACAGTCAGCTGTATCCGGAAGGCATTGGCAAGGCTGGCAAGCCAACGAAGTACTACGGAGTACGGCGTTTTGTCGTTGACGTCTGGTAATTGAGGGGTGCATACACACCAACCGCTTCCCGGGACTGGGAGCCCTTGACTGTATTTCCGTGCACTTCATCAAGACGAAAGAAATACCAAGGGGACCGAGATGACCAGATTTGCTACTCCTAGGTAAGTGAGCATCGCAAATTCTCATCGATATGAGTACGGCGATACCACCCTTCAACATTTATGATTAGTATGCTTTAGCTGTACGCCAAGTTTGGACCAGAATGCTTTTTCCTCTTATCCGGAGATAAGAAGTTACCTCCATCCACAAACTGTGTGAACTGTGAATGTGGGTGTGTGGGACACGTCTCCCTTTCTCATGGTCACTGTGTTCACTGTAAGCTTCCCGTCACATTCATACCACCCTTCGAGCCTCTCGTCTCTCTTCCCGCTCCCGCCAAAGGCGGAAGGTGATAGGATACCGGTAAAGCACATCTTGGCAACGGTCCAATCAGCAACATGGATCAATGTTTACGGGGAGAAAAGGAGGAGCGAAGAAAGCTTGTGTTGTTGGGTCGACGGGTGGCCGGCCTCGTGCATCCGACTAAGGTTGTCAACGCCATCCAACCCTGCCCGTCAGCCACTCAGTCGGTTACTATAGGCTGACAATTTCTAGCCTGCTGACCACTGCTTCCTGCTTCATCATGACATCGACCGACAACGGCTGTCGTGTTGGGGTTTGGTCTCGGGGTCGGCATCATCCCGAAGGGTCGGGTGGGATTGGTTGGATCATTAGAGATGATATTCCCGGATCGACGTCTTGCCGATGCGCTTCCGGGACAGTCATAGAAAAGCGGCTTTGTGCACGCTTTTATGCACGCCATGAGCACAACTACCATCCAGCCTCACAACGCCCGATCTATTTCCCTGCCGCTCTCTTTTGACGCGTCTCCTTTCCGGAAATGCAACCTGAGCGACCTCGCGCTAGGGGAAAAGAGTGACGCTATGGAGGTCTGGACTGCTCACTCTTACCCGCGTGCTACCCCAGAGACCGAGAGCAAGCGTTGCTTTCGTGCTATGCGACCGAGTGACGGACGGAATGGACTCTTTCGGCCCCAAAGAATCACAGTTCCTACAGGGTTCCATTATACTCCTCACGTAGGTACCTTACGAGTTAGCGGCAGATATGGATATGTTTACCCATACATACCTACCTTACCTAGGTACATATGCATCTAGCTTCCTTCTCTCTCCTCAAATTAGCTTCTTATTCTCCTTGCCGAGTTGCCGACTGTGTGTTCCCTTTGCTCTTTGCTTGTTGTGCCTGGCCATTTTTCGTTCTTGCTGTATCTTCCCTCTTTTTCTTCATTGCTCTACACTTTACGAGTGTAGGGCAACACTGCCATCACTGGCAACCTTTACGGTATCTTACAACAAGTAGTGTGGTATCCGACGTCAGGTTATCAATCTTAACCATCAAGGTACGTATGTGTGGAGTTGTTTTATATCCAGTCCAAGTCCCCTGAAAGATCATGGCATGACAGGATCCACTGATTTTCGTGGACAAAACGTGGGGAGAGCCCCGCGGGAAATAAGGTTTGGCCTCCACCCACGATCTACAGATCCTTCCCTGACTGGCATGATCATAACCATGGTTCAAGTCAACGGGGATATCTAAGCATTCAAGAACCATGATCTTACTTCCTTTCCCCAGGAGAAAGACAGAGCACATATCATCTCTCCCATCTTCGGCAGTGACAATGGCTGATAACCGTCTCAAGAAACGGCCCGCACGGCGCTTACTGAGCACCAAAGATGACAAGATCTCAACCACCAGGGCAGGCGGCCCCAATCACCAATGAGCAGGAGCACAATATCAACCGTTCCTCTACATCAGGAGAAGCAGAACGGCTTTCTCTACAAAGACAGAAATCGATAGAACAAGCCATCGACGAGGGTCACGACGCCGACATCCCATCCGACATCGGTTACGTACTTGACGAGCAAGGCGAGAAGCGGCGCAAAGAGGCCATACGCCGCAACTCTCTCGCCCGGGCACGAAGTCATGCCAGCCATACCAGCCATCATCATCACCATGATGATCACGACATAGAAAAGGAGGCGGCAGCCGGCAAAGAAGCTTCCTCCTCCCACGATGATCCGCAGGAAGACTCATCGGGCGCCGTTACTTCCTCCTCGTCGGAAGAGGACGAAGCCAACATCATCTGGTGGTCCGAAAACGACCCCGAAAACCCCTACAACTGGCCCCGCTGGCAAAAAATCCTCAACGTCGGGCTCATCAGCGCGCAAACCTTTATCGCGCCCTTGGCCTCCTCCATCTTTGCCCCCGGTGTCCCCTCGGTGATGAAGGAGTTTCACAACTCCTCTCCGGAACTGGCCTCGTTCGTGGTATCGGTGTACATCCTGGGCTTCGCGGCTGGGCCCTTGGTGATTGCCCCGTTGAGCGAGATCTATGGAAGGCTGGTTGTTTATCATGGCTGCAACGTGTGTTTTATTGCTATGTTGATCGCGTGCGCTGAGGTGCCGAGTCTCAATGCGCTCATCGCGTTCCGGTTTTTGTCGGGCATCTTCGGTAGTTGCCCGGTGACTAATGGCGGGGGCACCATCTCGGACATGATCACGCAGGAGAAGCGGGCGACAGCGATGGCGCTGATGACCATGGGGGTGTTGCTGGGGCCCATCATCGCGCCGATTATTGGGGGCGTCATCAGCGACTCGGACCTAGGCTGGCGCTGGGTGTTTTGGATCCTGACGATCGTGGCGGGCGTGGTGGCGCTGTGCATGGTCGTTTTTGGCAAGGAGTCGTACGCGCCGGTGCTGCTGCAAAGGAGGGTCGACAGGCTGCGCAAGGAGACGGGTAATGACATGTTGAGGAGTAAGCTGGATATCGGATTGAGCCCGAAGGATTACTTCAAGCGCAGCATTGTGAGGCCGCTGAAGATGCTGGTGTTTAGCCCGATCTGCATCATCTTTGCCATCTATATCGCCATCGTCTATGGGTACATGTACCTCATGTTTACCACGATTTCGAGGGTGTTTACCAACCCGGAGACTTATAATTTCGGTATGTAACAGGCAGGCAGGCATGCCTCCCGCGTCATTTGTCGCGATTGCTAATAACGCGTGAACAAAACAGGCACCAGGATCGTCGGCCTGGTCTTCCTTGGCATGGGCGTTGGCTCACTCCTTGGCCTCGTTTTCTTTAGTGTCGCCAGCAACCGCATCATGAAGGCCAAAGCCGGCCCCGACGGCAACGGAACATGCACCCCCGAGGATCGGCTCACGGTGCTCCCCATCGGTGCCATACTCCTACCCGCTGGCTTCTTCATCTATGGCTGGACGGCCCAGTACCATGTCCACTGGATCGTACCGATTTTGAGCCACGTTCTGATCGGGTTCGGCAATATCGTGATATTCATGGCCATCAGCATGGTGAGCTTCTTGCCTGTTTTGGTCGAGGAAAACCCAAGGACGGGACTGATTGATATCTTGATAGGCCTTGATTGATACGTTCACCATCTACGCTGCGTCTGCTCTGGCTGCTAACACAGTAGCGAGAAGTGTCTTTGGAGCTGTCCTCCCCATCTTCGGCTTGCGAATGTACGACACGCTTGGGCTAGGATGGGGAAACAGTCTGCTGGCGTTCATCGCCGTGGCATTGATCCCGGTGCCGTTTTTGCTGATCCGATATGGTGAGTTGCTGCGAACGAGATATGAGATTAAGAACCTCTAGGCGGAGTAGGTAGTTGAGCATAGGGTTGATGGCGACTCGTCGTGATCGTAAACGTGTGTCTTTGGACTACATGTTCAGACGACTGTTTCAGTGTTGATGTTTATATCACAGATATATATGTGCATGATGAAAAAACCTTCAACAATGAAATGGATCTCTCAGTTCCATGTGATTCACCAACAAGGGAAATGACTCGTGGTGCAGATGCCTTGAACCCGGAATCGTTGGAGAGCTCCATTCGCACGGACGTGACTGGCTGGCTGGCTTGGCCAACAGCCCTCGGCTATGATTCCGGAACAAGGGTCGGGAAACCACGGGATCACGAACCGAACTTTGAGCCCTACAGCCAAACAACTTGCGGAGACAACGGACATGCGCAACTTTGGGCCACGAAAACTGCTGCGAGAACCCTTGGAAAGTCCCAGGGCATCAAAGTGCAGTTATTCCTGATTCAAAACCCTATCGAAAAGCACAAAAATGCAAAAGAAACAGGTGTGTATCCCGCGGTCATCAGAACCGCTCCTGAACGCCCAGTCCTCTAAAGATCCATCCCCCTCCCGACCCAGCCCGCCTGGCTACTGGCATCCACTGCCGGATATGAGGAGGCCGATCAGCACTTGAGCCGGCCAAAACTAGCCAAACTCAGAAACACCTTCTCTGCTTCCTCTCTTCGACAAACATAACGACTGGCCATTCTGTCCAAGAGATATATATACGTGGGGTAGAAACCGCCAATGCTCGTGTCATGGCGCCACGATCCCCTCCTCCAGCCGGGAAATAACCGATTCCCAATCAGCACGCCTCCTTGGACAAGAACAATGATTTCGATCCTCACTCTTCAGCTGTGAAGGATGGTATCGCCTTCGATGTACCAAGGCTCGCGACGTTCTCTGCCATCCGCCATTTATCGGGTCCTGTCGAACCAGCCGCTCGAACCAGCAATGGCGACAGACTGGTCCATCACCCATTCGCCGACGCCGAGATACTTGTCAACCCATTTTCCAACCTCCTTGTTTTCGCCAGCGACCTTGTCAGTTTTGAAACTATGATCACCAAGTGTCAGTCTTTTGCTCGAGAATGTCACCCGGAGGTATGGACGGATCGGCGGGTTCGGGTTCGAAACAGGGGGCGAGGCCTCGCAAGGGCGGTGTCCGCAGGGCAGGGAGCGCATCGGAAGCAACTCACGTCAGACCGGTCGATCGCTTCATTCCAGCGAGGAATGCCGAAACTGTCAAACGCAGCGCACATCGAGTCAGTGGGCATCGAAAACAGGCCAAGAATAGGAATGACCATCGATCAATCATCCTTCTGGAAATGGAACTTACGCAGGACAGCGTCAAAGGCATAGTGGCTCAAACGTCCGAGCTTCGACCATAAGCCTAGTGTCAGCAAATCGAGGAGCTGGGAGAAGAGATTCTTAGAACTCCGTTGAACAGCAAGCGACGACGCAGCAGCAGCGGGCGAGTGCGAAGGCAAGACAATGGAGAACAATGACAAGATCGGAAAATCCGGAGAAGGGGCCGGGGTTCTCTGTACATTCGGACGCAGAATGAAGAACAGCAACGCTAACGACGCAAGAAACTTCGGGGTACCCACCACCATCTTGAGGAGTGGCTTTGTTGGATGCGACAGGAAAAAAAGAGGATCGAGAAGGGAGGAGACGGGATGCGATGCGATGCGATGCGATGCGATGCGATGCGATATGCGATATGCGATGCGACGATCGGTTCGGAATTCGGCGCCGTCGGGTTAGGGGGTCGATGTCGATGGTGGTGGTGGTGGTGATGGTGATGATGATGATATTCCCGGGGCGGGAGCGGTGTTGCAGGTCAGGAAGGTGTTTCGGGAGGTGCTGTGGGGAGTGAACTTGAGTGCCTGCAGCAAGGCGTCGGGCGATGCGGTGGGCAACGTAACGGCGCGATCACAGGGAGGCGGGAAAGCGGCCTTTGAGGTACCTCTAGTGTCGCGGGTAGGAGCCGGGGCACTGCGGTCAAGGATTGTGAGTGTGGAGCGGAACTGGAAGGCTGGAAGGAGAAGAAGGGATTGTCAGGAGACAGGGTCCAGGGAGTTGGGTTCTCGAGGGATCATCTTGGCACGATCACGTGTTGACTAACGTGACTTCTCTTGGCTGTCTGCAAGATGGCCCCACGGCAGTGGAGCCCAATGGAGCGATGATCGGGCAATGGCCGGTGCCCCCTGCCAGTCCGGCCGAATTTAGGGTTGGCTTGACCATTCCCTTTTGGGGGAAAGCGGGGCTTGGTCAGCGACCTCAGGTGGGGGGTGAGGGGCAGGGGCAGGCATAAGCTACGCGGCACCGGGCGGCCAGTGGCGGCTTGGAGAGTGTTTTCGGTGGGCTCTGGTGGGATGTCCTCCACTGCGGCGGCGGAACTATGGCGGGATGACAAGGTTGCAGCTCCCAGAGCAATGCTGCCTCCGCGAAGACGCCGACACGGGGGCGTCAAGAGCGGATGCGAAGAGGGGATCCCCAACCTTCTGTCGATGGACGTTTCGAGGGCCGCACTGCCGCTTCTGCCTTGAGGTTGAGTGGGAAGGACAGGAGTCGCCGAGAGCCAGACGGATACCAAAGTGACCAAACGAGGGGAAGGAAGGAGACCAGTGGTGCAGGCGTGGTGTGCTAGTGGTGCGACTGGTGCCAGGCGTTTCTCTTATCAGTTTTTATCGCGCAATAGCCCGTCAAAGATTGGTTCGAGCCTGGGCGAAACGACAAAGCAGAAAAAAAAAGATCCAGGTCCATTTCCCCTCCGCGGTCTCGGTGTTGATTTTCTGATTTCTATCCTCTCTCTTCCTCTCCCTCTCCCCAAACTTTTCCCTCAACAATTCCCCCCCTCCTTCGTTCACCCCAAGCTACAGCTTCAGATTTCGTCTTGAGATCTGAACAACCGAATCATCAGCTTCGGTTCCATTTTCAGGTACGTTTGACAGAAATGACAGCGATCCCCCAATCGCCTCCATTCATTCCAATTGAATTGAAAAAGTGGAAGTGCCACAAAAGCCCATGGGGAGGCGGGTCACTCTGATTCGCATCTCCTTGCTTCGTACGGGGTTCCATGTTGTGTCATCATCATTTGTCTCCCCGTCTCAGAGGAGTTTGGACTTCCAGCATGCGAGAGGCGCGGGGTAATTTGAGCTGGGACGGAAGCCTCCCCCCCCCCCCCCCCATCTCCCCCCTCTCCCTAACTTGGAATCAAATCATAAAAAGATTCAGAAAATTCCTTTCCTCCAGGAACATCTTTACCAGCCACCCTCGCATCTGTACCAGCACTGCGCTCTGTGTCTTGCAATTGTCATTCCTGCGCATTGCGCTTGCCCAGGTTGAAACTTTATTTACTGACGCTGAAGCTGTCGATCTTGCAGATTTCCCCATACCTCAAAGATTCGCGTCAACCCCGCGCGCTTCAATCTACACCTCGATAACACCTCCCATTCCCCTCCAACACCACACATAAACCTTCACAATGGCCGCTACTGCGCTTGACCATCTCAGCCTCGGCGGCAAGATTCAGTGGCTCGCTCAGCTTAACACTGAGTTCCAGCCCGCTCGCGAGTTCCGTCGCACTTCCATCATCTGCACCATTGGTCCCAAGACCAACTCGGTCGAGGCCATCAACAAGCTCCGCGATGCTGGTCTCAACGTCGTTCGCATGAACTTCTCCCACGGAAGCTACGAGTATCACCGTACGTATTCTCCCCTCTGACATTTGGTGGTGCCTTTGAAAACCCACCGATGGTGCAAGGTCCGCCAAGCTGCTGCGCGCTTAGCTTTCCAGGACCATTAGCGCCTCGCTTTGCCAAAATCCTCCTGCACAGCTTACCCGCTAACACTGAGCCACCTGCAGAGTCCGTCATTGACAATGCTCGCCAGGCTGAGAAGGTTCATCCCGGCCGCCCTATTGCCATTGCCCTTGACACCAAGGGCCCTGAGATCCGTACCGGCAACACCAAGAACGATGAGGATATTCCCATCTCCGCCGGTACCATCCTTAACATCACCACTGATGAAAAGTACAAGGATGAGTGCACTATCGAGCACATGTAAGTTTGAATCGATCTGCTTCTGGGTATGCGCCAGTGGGGCCGATCATTGCTGACATCGTTGCAGGTACGTCGACTATGTCAACATCACCAAGGTCATTGCTCCTGGCCGTATCATCTACGTCGACGATGGTGTCCTCGCTTTCGAGGTCCTCGAGATTGTCGATGACAAGACCATCAAGGTTAAGGCCCGCAACAACGGCTACATCTCCTCCCGCAAGGGTGTCAACCTTCCCAACACCGATGTCGATCTCCCTGCTCTTTCCGAGAAGGATAAGGCCGATCTCAGGTTCGGTGTCAAGAACAAGGTCGACATGGTCTTTGCTTGTGAGTTCACCCTAGGAAGACCTTGGATACGTGGAACAAGTTGCTGACAGATGATAATAGCTTTTATCCGTCGCGGCCAGGACATCAAGGACATTCGTGAGGTCCTTGGCGAGGATGGCAAGCAGATCCAGATCATTGCCAAGATCGAGAACAGGCAGGGTCTCAACAACTTTGCTGAGATTCTCGCCGAGACCGATGGTGTCATGGTTGCCCGTGGTGACTTGGGTATTGAGATCCCCGCCGCCGAGGTGTTCGCTGCCCAGAAGAAGATCATCGCCATGTGCAACATTGCCGGCAAGCCCGTCATCTGCGCTACCCAGATGCTCGAGTCCATGATCAAGAACCCCAGACCCACCAGAGCCGAGATCAGCGATGTCGGTAACGCTGTTACCGATGGTGCTGACTGCGTCATGCTTTCTGGTGAGACCGCCAAGGGTGCTTACCCCACCGAGGCCGTCCGTGAGATGAGCGAGGCCGTTCTTAAGGCCGAGAACACCATCCCCTACGTCAGCCACTTCGAGGAGCTTTGCAGCTTGGCCAAGCGCCCCGTCTCCATTGTCGAGTCCTGCGCCATGGCCTCTGTCCGCGCCTCCCTTGACCTTAACGCCGCTGCCATTCTTGTTCTCTCCACCTCCGGCGAGTCCGCTCGTCTCATCTCCAAGTACCGCCCTGTGTGCCCCATCATCATGATCACCAGGAACGACTCTGCTTCGAGGTACGCCCACCTTTACCGTGGCGTCTACCCCTTCCTTTTCCCCGAGTCCAAGCCCGACTTTAGCAAGGTCAACTGGCAGGAGGATGTTGATCGTCGCATCAAGTGGGGTCTCAGCCACGGTATTGGCCTCAAGGTCCTCAACGAGGGCGAAACCGTTGTCGTTGTTCAGGGCTGGAAGGGTGGTATGGGTAACACCAACACCTTCCGTATCGTTAAGGCCGATGTCAACCACCTCGGTCTTGGCCAGCCTTAAATGGCACAGGAAAAGGGGCAAGAGTCTGAAAATTAGATGAGTTGGCTTAATCACTGGTTATTTTCGTGTCATGATTATGATGGTTACAAGGCCTCGGTAAAGGCTATTGGTGTTAGGTTTTGCGGAGAAATTGCTTTTCAGGTGGACACATTCTTAGGTCCATTCAATAGACTTCCTATGCACGATCAGTTTCGTGTCCTCATCCCTTGTCTCAGTCTTGCGTTTGTGGTTGTGTGCGTTGACGTATCACAGGATCACAGGGGTTGTTACCCAAACCATTCAAATTATCATACTCTAACTTAAATTAACATGAACGACACCTGTCGGTCAGCACAAAAGATGGACGGATGCCCCGTCACCACTGCTCCCACTTACACACGGCGCCTTCATAGTCATCTCCTAAACTTCTTGGCCGAACCAAACCTAGCATAACTACTACAAGCGTAATCGGATTCCGTATCCGATGACAAGTCTCTATCCTCCTCGTCCTCGTCCCCGTCCACATCCGACGATCCTGCCGAGCTCACACTGGCCACCATGACCGATTCATCCACGACCTTCCCCGTGTCCCTCGACACATGGGCCGGCTTAAACTGGAACATGGTAGTCCCATTACCGCCAAATAACCCGGCCGCAACGGGAAGCTCCAAGCGGAAGACGGTGGCGTGGTAGGAATAGAAGGCCTGCTGGATGGACTCCTCGAATTGTAGACCGGGGACAGATTCAAGGTAGTTCCGGAACTGGTCAATAGCCAGGACGAGTGGATCACTGGAAGGAAGGTTACGAGACGGGAAGCGTCCGGGACGCTCGATGACGTATTCCCGCGCGTCGAGTATGAGGGCCGTGAGAGAGTGCAGGGCTAAGCAAGCTTTATGGAGAGCTTCACTGGTGGATGAGGATGAGAGGCCGGGACTGGTGTTTAAGGTCGTGAGGGGCTTGTATCCGGGACCCGGGGAAGTCCCGGAGGGGAAGAAATGCACTTCTTCGGGATTGGGACGAGACATGGAGCAGAGATACGGGACCGTGGCTTCACGGCCTCGAGCTCGGGTCATGGGAGGGTTGGTACGAAGATAGCCGGTCCAACTCTTGGGTACCTTCCATTTGGTAGTACCGACGTTGTTAGGCTTGCCCTGTCCATGTCCATGCCCCTGAGGGACGTCGACATGGAACCAGGCCCCTGAGTACTTGGGGTTGGTGACTACCTTCTCCCAAAAGGGGGAAAGGTATCCGGCACCCGCCTTGTCAGTGTCGTTCCCGATGAGCTGCATCTCGGCGAGGTCCAGCTCACTGGCAACATCGTGGAGCGCGTTGAAGAGGGTCGTTAGACCGCTTTCGACGACGAGGTTCAGGTGGCTACTTGGAGGAGGCTCGGCACGGTTACCAACATGTTGGTTGTAGCCGTAGCCGTAGGGTTCCATGCCGCCGCTGCTTTTGAACAGAGCGTTGATGATGCAGTCGGCGTGCTCAGGCTCAATGGCGAGGTAGTTCTCGTGGTTGATGCCATCTGGGTGGACGAGGTGGAACATGGAGTAGTCGTAACCGTGGTGGGGGAGGAGGCTTTTGAGGAGGTCGTTGTGAGCGAAGGGGTGGGATGGGACTGGCGCTGGCGCTGGAACGTTGTAAAAAGTGTTGAAGCTTTGGATGGGAACTAATTGGTGGTTACTATCGTCTTTAGTGGTCTTGGTGGCCATTTTGGGTCCGGCTTTGCCAGTGTTGCGAGCGTTCTGTTTGCGAAGGGGCATAGTTGGTGAAATCGAGTTGTTGGCTTTCGGCTGTTAAAGTGCTGAGGGGTGGATGTATGCTTTTGAAGTTTTAGCGTGTATTGTCTATTCAAAGCATGTTGGATGACTGGAAAGCAAGCCGTTATATAGTTCCCTAAAGGCGATGAGGCTCTATACCTACTGTCAACCTAAGAATCCAAGATAAGGATGTTTGAGCCCCGTAAACAATGCACTTGTGATATGTAACATGTCACGGCGCGGACAGAATCGATGGGCTTTGAACCATCTCGTTGTCATTCAATGCCTTTGAATAGAGTTGTAGATGTATCACGGCGGGAGTTGCTCTCAGCCAAAGAAACTCTCTCTGAACTGAAGCCATAGTCTTGCTATGAAACCCTTGAATGAGGTTTTGATCATGGTGTTTTCAGACCAGCGGACTGGACTGCTAGCGGACAGAGATGAATGGATGGTGAAGGAAACCCAGGCGGTGCTTTGACACAAACACAAAGAAACACTGGTTCAAGTAGCCATATTAGGATACCGAATTCTCTACGTATCAGTCAGTCGCCGCTCGTGAGATATGAAGAATGTCTTCGAATGGACTGGGACAGAGTCGAACGGAGCTTCAAGAGTGCGCGAAGAAGCTTCAGTTGGGATCCGCGCGGCCGGGGGGGAAGCTCAGAGAGGTGGATCCGCTGTTGAGCTCCCTTGGGGCCAATGGCGTCACTGTCAGCTTGGGCTGGTGGAGCCAATACATGGGTACTTTAGGTGGGGCACATGCCACCTGCTCCCGCTCCTCCTCCCGAACTGTACATAGTGTAGTGACCAACTTCCCTCGTGGTGCCTGATAACGGCAAGCACTTGACTGTCATCTGAGCCTCTCTTTCGTTACTCTTATCATAAGCATCATCAGATTAAAGAAGCATCCGATCATCCCGTCCCCGCCATCGGTCTTATTCTCTAGACTTTCACTCCTCTTTCTTTCATCTTACAAGCTCATACTTTGGTGTCCGTACTGGTTCGACCGCATTGCGCTCCGCTGTCTTCGAGTCGTACCGGCCTCGTTTGCTGTTTGTGGCTATATATGTTCTGTGTATGTCCAAGTTGTCCATTCTCGCTTGTTCATTAACTCCCTGGTACACTTCACTTGCTTCCCTCTCGATTTGTGCCCCACTGGTCCTCGTGTAAGAGTGACAATCTGGATTATAATGCCTTATCGGTACAGACATATCCATCCACTTTCTCTGTGTGCGCAATGCCTTTACCATGTATCAGTTGCTGATGATATATATGTGTGTCTGCAGCGGCCTTCTCGCGAATGAACACGACTTATTTAATGCCCTTTAACAACATCTCCCTTCCGCGACCATCTCGACCCCGCCACGAATACAACATGTGGTCTAACCAAGCAAGCCGCTCCGTTCGGAAGTCCAGCGATTACGACTTGGAAGACCTTTCTCCTCGCCCTGACGACCCCTTTTTGAACCATGATATACCGCAAAATCGCAATCAGCCAGCGTTTCGACGGCGAACTTCCCCACCCCCATCATCTTCAGCCTTCAGCGACAAAGCAAGCACGACTGGGTCGATATCTAAGGACAAGAAATCTCGTGTTTTGTTCGCCGGGCCGCCACCGCCCATATTCTCGACACAAATCTTGCAGCGAGAGGGTAAGGATCGTTACTCTACGCCAACGTCGCCGCTTGAATTCGGAGTGTCTTCCATCGCCCAGAATATCAACAGCGTCTTGTTCGAAAAGGGAGGTTCTACAGCGCGCAATCGGGATGAAGTCCGCTTCGAACAGGACACGTTCTGGCGCAACCTACAGCACCGCGAACGCTTGATTCAGAAGGAATTTCAAAACATACTCGACGCCCAAGCTACAGGGCTGATGGCGAACCTCAACCCAGATGCTGCCCCAACTCCATCATCAAGCTCGAACATCAGCGTTGCCGGAAGCACATCAACTACTCGTCGGTCACATGTTGTTTTTGAGCTACCCACCCGAACAACGGAAACCGGAGAGATCATTCCCGTTCGTCAACCGCGCCAGAAACCCCTGAATTTGCGCGGGGCCAGAGCCGCCTTAGCCAGGACCATGGCACTCGCTGCCGACCTCAAAATTGAGGAGGAAGCAAACCTAGACTCGGCGCTCTTTTTACGGAAGAAGGCACTGTCAGAGCTGCGCAAGCTTTCAACGCAGCGGGATGCAATTGTGGGGGAATTACGCACGTTGGAGGGCGATGACGAGGAACCGCTTGCCCGTGAGCTGCGCGAGCTTGATGAAGAGTACACCAATGTTCGCGCGGAAATAGCCGAGTTAGAGGAGCGGTTGGTGGGTTTGCGAAAGCGGAAACGCTGGCTTGATGGACGGAGGCTGGACGTCAGAAATCGTCGCGAGGCTGGCCTTAGTGGTTACAAAGGGGCCCTGAAGGAGGTGGATGACAAATTGGAGGACATGTTGATCAAACCCAGGGTGCTGCCTTTAGATATTGAGGCTGTGGTAGGGCCTGGTCAGAACGAGGGCAATCTAGAGGTGGAGCAGCAGGCCCTGGTAGGGTTGGAGTTCATGCGTCTACGACCGGAGCGACGGACCGCTGATATGGCGAAGGATTGGTGGGAGAGTGAGATTGCCCTTCTCGAGCGACGCAAAGAGGAAGTAAACAAGGAACGCTCAGCATTGGAGGAGGGTGCTGAGGTCTGGAGGGAGGTTGTCAGGTTGGTAACAGCCTATGAGGAAGATTTGCGCAAAGAGATTGCAAAGGCCAGCCGTGTTGAGCTTGGAGGCTTCAGCAGTGATGGCGGCAAGGGCAAGGGCAAAGGAAAGGCCATTGCCGATGATCAAGCAGCAAGCCCACTCGTGTTCTATACATCACAGCTCGACAAAATCATGAAAGTCATGGGTGCGCTAGACGAAAAATTCAACCTTGCAGAGGAGCACGGTTGGAGGTTGCTGTTATGTGCTATAGGTGCCGAGTTAGAGGCGTTCAAGCAGGCCAAAGAGATGATCCAAGACATGCTGATGGAGCAGGGGTATGAGATTGAAGATGAGAAGGAATACCAAGGGAGCAATGGCAGTACTCCGCGATTGGGAAGGTCGACGGCGACGGTCCTGCAAGACTCTACTGGAGCTTGGTCCACCAGCCAGCGACCAACCACCGCCACCGATCATAGTGTCGATGAGGGTGACCATGGAAGCGACGATAACGCTCATACTTATGGCCGCAATCACTTGGATCTGGTGGATCTCGAGGATAACCCGCATGAAGAGCAGCGCACGGATCATGACGAGAGTGACGACAATGAAGTCCCTCCAGACTTGCTCGTCTCTAATGTCGATGACGACGATCGAGATGAACCTAGAGGGGGAGGAGGAGGAGGAGTGGGTCTCCAACGGGTTCCGCGACAAGGCCTGGAATCCAGCAAGACGACGGACAGTGAGAATGATGTACCACCAGAGTTTTTGGCGCACCATGGCGTTGACGACGTGGAATAGTTGGCCCAACGGTTCGCAGGGCTTTCGGTTTTAATGAGGTCGTACACAAAGCCGTTTCGAGTGGCACGATGCAGTCCTTCCTTCCAGAGGTCTTGATCAAGCGTGGATGTTGGTTCTCTTGGGTTGAGCGGTCGTGCATGGCTCATCAGACATTTATCCGATACCCATATTCACTTGGATTAGTCGGTACCGTCATGTCCTACTCAAAGCTTGAGCCCGCTACTATTGTCTGGTCTGGCCTGCGAAAGTTGTCTCTTGCCTGCCCTCGAGCCCCGCGGTGAGCTACTAGCGGTTGCCAGCTCCTAGGTAGTAAGTCGAGGTTGCTTCGTTGTGTATGGTCGCCTTCCGCCACTAGGCAGATCTTTCCATTCCGGTCCTGTATGTCCCAGGCTGAGATTCGCAGCTGACATTACCTTGTCAAGCGACCTCATTTCGATATCCTGGAGTTCTGCCTCCTCGGGCCTCCGCATGGGCCTCCGCATTCACTCCAAGCACCCAGTGCGGGGCCGCTTTCATATCTGGATCTTCCCACAGGACAAAAAGCTCATGCGAGACGCCTCACTATCAAGCATCCGCTGGCTTCAGTCAGACTTGCAGCCTCCTAACGGAGATACAGTTTGGAAATCTTGTGACACAAAGATGGGTTATGGTCAATGTGGATCGATCTACCTTGGCAATCTCCGTTCCATTACCTGCATGGTAAGCAACGCAACTTTATCCAGACTACCACAATTATTCAAAACATCTTTCTGACAGTTACAACAAGCGAGTACAACGCATGGCCGTATGAGTGGATGAACACAATGCGACATAAATGGACATGATTCCAAACCAAATTTAAACCTGCTAACATACAGTGATGGGGGTTACGCCGGTGTCGGTCCAACAAGAGACATAGCAAAGGCTATTAGCCACACACACCGATTGAAATCCACGGCGGCAAACTTGGACTGGCTAGGGGTCAACTAACAGTGCGGTCCTTCTGCATGACAAAGTAATGGCAGCTGCACAATACTTTTTAAGAAAAAGGTCTCGTTGATGAAGGCGCGGGCTGATGCGAGGGACTTCTGATACGGAGCTGGTCCAACGTGTAACCCGGCTTTGTTTGGACCAATGCCGTGCCCTTTTGCCGTGGTTAGAGACTTCCCCTTTGGTGATCTCCCCGCCCAACTTAGCAAATAGTATCTCACTGACCGTTGACGATGGTTATCAATCGTGATCTGTCGAGCCGCCTCTCGGATTGTGTGGCAGATATGCGCCGTGGTGCCCATTCAACAACAACGACCTTTGCTCCAGTTCCCCAGACTTTGTGTCCGGTACCACGTGTCATGGACATAAAGGGCCTCCGTTTTTCCTTGCTTCAAAAGTGCCACACATTGAATTAGTCATCCTGGAACATCAGGTAGTGTCCTCATGGCGAGTCCCGATCGGCACCACTGGGTTTCCCATATCGATTGTGCAGGCAGGCTTGGGAAGCTGGATCCAAGTATTGTGTTTATCCTCTTAACACCGATAATATATGCTCGAAACAAGCAGATCAAAAACTCACTTTCATCTAGCCAGCATCGAGACGACAGCTCCTGGGTTCAGTCAAGGGTAATACAAATCAAACATCGACTAGACTGGACCTTCTACTGCTGGCGCATTTCGGGGCAATGCATCCAAGCTGCTGCGAATGAGTGTCTAATTAGTGTATCTTCGAGACGAAGGATTTGACTCCCGCGTTCGTCGAGGAAACAGGAAAAGAATATGTCGCGGACACCATGGAAGGCGTGAGACACGATCAACAACAGCAACCCCCAGGGTGGGCAGGTGGTGACGAGTGGGAGGAGCATCGAGGGAGAATTCAGGAGCTTTACCAGAGCCAAAATCTGTCGTTGAAGGAAGTGATGAGGATCATGGAAGAGCATTGTGGATTCAGGGCGACGTAAGAGAACATATCAGCTCCCGCGCTCGCTCGAAGTATGTTGGATCCTGTGGACTGACCCATCCCACAGACAACGGATGTATAAAACTCGGATCAAGGCCTGGGGACTGGACAAGAACTTCAAGGAGTCGGAAGTGGTAGAGCTCTTCCGGTTGAGACGGGAGAGGGAGAAGCTCGGGAAACCAACCACTTATAGAATACGAGGTCGCGAGATCGACTGGGACCGCGTCAATAACTACGTTAAACGGAAAGGGCTGGACATCGCCCGGCTGCTCGAGGCCGACCGGCCCCGCAGCCCGGCAGTAGCGCGTGAAATAACTTGCCGAACTCCCTCTCCTATTTCAGGACACCATCGACATTACCAACATGAACCATTGGCTAGCACTCCGTCCCTCTCTTCATCAGCCGGATCGGATCACTACACCCACAATGTGCCGCCATTCACAAAACCAATGACCGCGTCATCCGCCCCCATCATGGCCGGGATGGATGCCCGAACTACTAACTCGACACCGTATCCCGCATATACACAGTCTTATTCTCCCACACAAGCCCTTCGATCGCCAGCCACCTTCGGTCACTCCGAAACTCTACCTCCTGTTGGACACTCCGTAGCCATCCATTCCTTCCAAAGGTTTTTGACTCGCATCTACAAGACCCTCCTCTACGAAGATAACGACAAGACCTGGGGCACAACACAATACTGGCTAGGGTACTCGCACGCGTTAGAGTGGCTGATGACGATCCGCTACAAAACCGCCTTTTACCGTGACATCTTGGTGCAGCTATCCTCCGATTCCGGTGGTGGCGCCAACGTCAGCATAGCCGCCCGGGATATTGTCCGTCGTTTCCGCACCATCAACAGATCGTTCGCTATGCTCGAGCCCATGGTCCAGAGCGTGATCGGGGCCAAATTCTACTACATTATCAACTTCGTCTACGCTTTTGGGTTGTGTGCGGACGTGGCTCAACTGCCAGTAGCGTATCCGCTGGTCTCGATTGCTAGGGTACTGCTTGACGAAACACATAATGCTTGCTCGGCACCACATCCTCTGCCGGTATTGCCCGGTGGACTTGCTGATGGTGGCCGGCCCGGAGAAATGATGGGAATAGCTTACCAACGCAGTAGCTGCAGTGGTGTCGCCAATGGTGGTGGTCGAGCCGCCGCCGCCGCCGCTGAACAGGAGGGTTTCATGTCAGCTGCCGGGTATGATGCCGACTATTACCTGTCTCTGTCACACCCACCATACCTGAACGTGAACAGCAGCAGCAATAGTCAGCCGATCGACCACCATCACCATTCAGACACATCTGCATCCGCATCGAGGCGGCTCATGTTCGACAGCAGCAGCCACGACTTCAAAGACTCCGCCGAGCGGTTTCTGAACACGGTACTTGAGCAGACAGTTAAAGACTTGGGTGTGTCGCCGGTATCCCTAGAGTCGTTTTTGCTTCTCAGGGATACGATGGACGGTCGACCCATCCTGGGTCCTCATATCCCGTTTCCTGCATCATCGTCGCCCTCGGCACCGTTATCAGTGGCCGCCAACGCGAACGTCCGAAGACCGGCTGTCGAAGTTCCAGAACAAAGAGTCTTCAACCCCAACCCAAACCCCTCGGCTTGCCCATCAACAAACAACCACCACCCACCACCACCAGCACCACCATTGCAAGATCAAGAAGAACACCGACAGAAACAAGATCTTGCCAAAAAGCTCCTCCAAGAAGCCACATCCCACCTGAAATCCGCCATATGGCTGCTCTCCCACGGCAAAGACGCACAAGCCGAGTCATACCTTTCATCAGTTATCACTACAACCGAGAATTTGTTGTCTGCTAGTAGTAGCACTAGTACCTCTTCACTAGAGTCTCAAACTCAAAGCACCAGCGGCAGCGGCAGCAGCGAAATTCCATTTCCCAGCGTTTCCCTCAAGATGTTACTTAGGAATGACTCGTCGTCGTCGTCGTCATCGATGGTGACCAAGACTGCCAAAGTGATTGGTAGGTGTGCACATTATCACCTTGCCAGGTTATATGGGAGGCGCATACGAGCGGGAGGATGGGAGGGAACTGGAATGAGGGAGAAGGAAAGAGAGCATCTGATAAAAAGCACGGAGGGAACGGCGCTGTTTGATGAGTATGTGCAGTGGGAGGAGGTAGAGTTTTTGTTTTAATTTGGAGGACTCAGACCCCAGGGCTCACTATTTGGTTATCTTCTTTGTTCTATGGCTGGTTGCCATCCACGCGGGGAGTGAGAGTGGTGGACGGACGGGGTGGCATTGGGACTTGCGATGGCAGAATCAAGAGCGTAGATGCTGCAAAGAAGTAGATTGACTATATGTGTCTACGCTTTGACAAAATTTGTCAACCAATCATGGCAGCTCTTTCCAGCTGCCCGGCTAGCTCAATCGGTAGAGCGTGAGACTCTTAATCTCAAGGTTGTGGGTTCGACCCCCACGTCGGGCTCAATTCCCGGCGTTTATGGCGCCTTCCTTTTTTTGTTATTTGTTGTCGCCTGAGCTGTGCACAAACTGTGTTTTTACCCTCTCCATTCTCTTTTTCATTCTTTGCTTCCATCTTTCTGTTTTCCTTTTCGGGTTAAGGCAGTGGGTTTGGAACGGTCGAAGCGAACCCTTTTTTTTTTCTCTCAAAAATTTGGGGTAGGCGCGATTTGAATGTTATCTTGAG
This sequence comes from Neurospora crassa OR74A, assembly GCF_000182925.2. Taxonomy (NCBI): domain Eukaryota; kingdom Fungi; phylum Ascomycota; class Sordariomycetes; order Sordariales; family Sordariaceae; genus Neurospora; species Neurospora crassa. The sequence continues at coordinate 1,906,386 of NC_026507.1, forward strand.
CGTAGAAATAACTCCTTCCGAAAATGCAAATACAGAAAGGCAGTGAAGAAAATGAGAGCCTTGGGAACAGCGATGTAGAGGGTAGCTTCCATGATCGAATCAGTATCTCACCCGTATCCGTCATCCCTCAATCCCCACCCTTCGTTCAATGGAAGACATCACCTCCACCGAGCTTCCTAGATCGCTATCACATATTTCCTTCTCACCATTCACCATGGCTTCCACTTGTCCCCCACTGTTCCTCTGCCCTCTCTCCAGTGCCTCCTTCGTCAACCCCAACGTCTTCAACAAACTCTGCAAATCCCCCCCCCCCCCCCCCCCCCTTCTCCTTTTCTTTCCGTCTCTTCTTTCGCCAATCTCCCCAAGCTCACACCGGCCTCCATCTTCTCAAAAATATTCAAGGAAGGGTCAAAGAGCCCGTTGCTGCAAATCACAAATTGCTTTACATCGTCATGAGAACGCCATCTCGCCCGGCTCCTTGGTTGATTGAGGAAATGACGGAACTGTACGTAAAACAGCCGATAAAGAAGCGACAACATGTTAAGGGTGAGAGTCAAACTGTCTTATCAATTTCTTTGGTCATACAAAGAGCACGTCGTCCATCACATGATTCACATCGTACCTTGAGTTCAGGACTCTATAATACTCCAGAGGTGATCATCCCAACATGAATCATATCTGTCGAGACAAGCCTGAAGTTTAGGGATCGATCGATGGTGGTACTAGATTCTGAAGATAATTTGCGCTTGTTCGTCATATCTTGACCGATGTGTCCTTTGTTACGCCCTGCAGACACTTTCCCTTTGGTACTTACCGATAGGGGGACAAGCGCAAAGAATCTTTCTTCTGGACAGAGCAAGGAAAGATGTATCACTCTACAGTAATAATCCAAAGCCAAAAACCGATGTTGACATCTGGCTGTGTAGCATTGTCAGGGTCTACCCATTCTTATCGCCAACGCCCATCGATTTCTGCAAACGCCCGTTTTTTGAGCCTCATTTTTTTTGTGTTCGGAGACTCCGACCACATCTATTGACCCCCACATGACCAGTATCATCCCGCCGCGCGCCTGAAAGCAATGAGTGAGCCATTTCGGTTCCAACGACAAACAGTGAGCGGTTGGGCTGACCGGATGAGCCTGCTATGACATGGGCTATCTAGCTTGGTAGGACTGCTGTCTTACCAGGACACTTGCGAAACACTCTTTCCCGGTGAACTGCTGTCATCAAGCGATATCGCAGAGGCTGTGACCAAACATCAGATCAAAACCCCCTCCAACTGTTGGAGCATCGATGTGGAGAGGTAAGTCGTGACCTGACACCGGTCGATCGCTGGCCCTTGAGCACGAACCTTTGGCACATCATTTTGAATTCCTCCTTGAAAGTATTTTAAGACGACTAAACTTGATTTCTTCGCAAAATCAGGTATCCTTCTCTCTGACGCTCAACATCCAAAAACGAGAAAGAAACGCAAACCCATACAGCCCAAGTCAAGCACGGAAAGAGCACACACACCACAATATGGGCTCCGTTGACGCGAACAAGAAGCTGCAAGTGCTCCTCGTGGGCTCGGGAGGCATTGGTACCATGGTTGCCTACGCCCTCGAGAAAGGAGGCAAAGCCGAGGTAGCCGCGGTTCTTCGGTCCAACTTTGAGGCTGTCTTCGAGAATGGCTTTACCATTCATTCGGTCGACCACGGTGAAGTCAGGGACTGGCGTCCAACTTCAAGTCAGTCCTTCCACGCATTAAACTCTCTTCCAGCACCGTAAGCTCACATTCGTGCAGTTCTTGATAGTATCCCCTCTGTCAATGAGGAGTCATGGAGAGCCCCTTACGACTACGTCATCGTAGCCACCAAGAACATACCCGACATCCCGCCTCAAATCACTGATATCATCGCACCTGCCATTACGCCCGGCCACACTGCCATCGTCCTCATCCAAAACGGTCTCAACATCGAGCGTCCCTTTTTCTCCGCCTTCCCCGCCAACCCCATCCTTTCCGGCATCACCTTTAGCGGCGCCATCGAGTCACCCCCAGGCACCATCAACCACCACAACCACGAACGCACCTTCATCGGCGTCTTCGACAACCCTATCGCAACCTCATACAGCCAAAAATCCAGGGCCATTGCCGCCGCCCGCCGCCTCGTCGACGCCTACACCGCCTGCGGCCCCGAGGTTGACTGCACCTACGAGCCGGACGTGGCTTACTCCCGCTGGCGTAAGCTGCTGTACAACGCCTCGTACAATGGCGTGGCCGCAATCTTGGGCATGGACACGTCGCGCATGCGCTTCACCGAGCACATCATCGACGACTTGATTCGGCCGTTGATGCAGGAGATTCGAGCGACGGCGAAAGCGGCGGCCGGCGTGGAGCTCGAGGAGAAGCTGATCGAGACCATGATCACGGCGGACGGGTATGATAAGTTCTTTAAACCGAGCATGCTGCAAGATGTGGAGAAGGGTAGGTTTATCGAGTTTGAGAACCTCGTGGGCGAACCGCTCAGGGAGGCAGAGAGGGTTGGGGTGGAGACGCCGACGCTTAAGGTTGTCTATGGATTGTTGAAGGGTCTGCAATTTAAGGCAAGAGAAAGATACTTGGAGGATATGGTGGTGCCGCGGAGTGGTGAGGGATTGAGGTATGGAGGTTTTGAGAAGTCTTAGAAGTCAGGGCATGAAATCCTGGGCTTCGGAAACGCATTCGGAACTGGTGACTGGGTGTCTGAGGGAAGGAAGATGACGGGTCATATTGACATGAAATGAAAATTCAGAGAAGGAAATACGAGGAGACACGCAGACATAGGACATTCAGAGAGGAAAAAAGCTGAGAGCATAATCCTTACATCCGCAACTCAAAAGGGAACCGAAACGAAGTTCATGAAATCGATATATTATCAAACGTCATCACCAAAGACGTACGGACTGCTAACCGCTACTGGGCGTTCTAAACAAGGAAAAATGTTAACTCACTAATGACATGAACAGACCTTATAACGCCTGGTATGAGCGCTCTCAGCCCCCGTCCACGACATCTACTCCAGGCTCTCCCACTGCATAAGCTGATTCATAAAATACGCCTCGTCGTAAGGTGCACAGAACCGCAAATCCACCTCGTGACTGTTCAGAGGGTAGACAAGACTTATGTAGACACCGTTGGGCCCGACAACGGAGAAGACTTTGAGACAGAAGCCCTGGCGCTCTGCTTCTTTCTCGCCAAGCCGACGCCTCGCTTCCGCTCCCTTTTCAAACTCGTCCATGGCGGTGCTGAATTGATGCGAGCGGGCAACGGTTACGCGGCGCCACTTGTCGTCTTCCAAGTCACGGCAGAGATAGGAGACCGAATTGCTGTTGTGGGTGATCATGTGTAGGACTCTATAACGGTCATCAAGAACGTCGCCTATATTGACAACCTTGCGGTGAGACGCACCTTGACGAGGGAATCTACTGTTTTCGATTTGGGGTTGCGTTGCGGCGCTATGGGCCGCCGCTCTGTGGCCGTTACTGACTGAGTAGGGCATCTTGTTAGTGTAGAAGAATCGGACAATGGATAACGGGCTCGCGTTTGATGGTATTGAGGCGGCCGGGTGTGCGAGATGATAGCGTTTAACAACGAACAAGGCGGGAAGTCAAATTGAGAGACACGAGATCGAGCTTTATAGATTCCATGTCAGCAGGACAGGAGAGTCGAGATGAACAATGGCTCGCCAACAAGAGTCGTCTTCTTTGTGTGTGTTGTTCACAAAGTCGCCCATTGTTCAAGAGAGTGCTTCAGAATACGGGATTCAAAGGGGCAATGCTAAGTTGGTGAAAAAAGAAAAAAAGAGGACAAAGGAGGAAGCAGGATGAACAAGGGAAGGAGAAAGAAGAAGAAGGCACAAAAAGATATTTCCCCTCGACCGGAATCGAGCCGGTGACCTTTCGGTATACAATCATTCAATTACAGCCGAACGTGATATCCAACTACACCACAAGGGGATATGATTTAGGAAAATGGGAATTTGACACTAAATCCCTCAAAGCAGGGCAGTGCTGGGTTCTATCTCAGCGCTGGACTATGCTGCCAGGGTTAGGGCCACACTCGGACTGAATTGCACCGACATACGCACGCTAGTAAAATCAAGGGGCGACCTGACCGTGCGCCAAGGGAACAAACAAACAGGTCTGATGGACATCCACTTTTGATGGATCATGGGACTGCAAGGCCCTGACTCGACTTTCTCCATCACGAATCCGGGGCAGACACAAGGGTTCCTTGAACTACCCCAGACTTTTACCAAGTCCTCGTTCCTGAGGGTGCGTATCAATTGTCTCGTTCAGCTAGGTGCTTCTGCGGTTCATCGCTTCATAAGCCATGCAGCAACGGTTTGGTCTTCTTGATTGGCTGACTGTTTCTCGTTTCGCTTGCCTCCTCTAGGGAAATAAAACGAAGAAAAGCGATTGCTACTTAGCTATCGAGACCCGACAAGACACCATGTTCCTTTCGACGAAAATGAACGCCTTCACGCCCTCTTCGCTGGCCCAGCGCAGCCGCCTTCTGCTACGGAATGCCCATGCCTCACCCGCGCTCGGAACCCCAAGAATCTCTAGACAGAGCTACACTACGGGCCAAAAGCCAGCTGGGAAATCCGGAAACTTCAAGGCCACAGGCGAGCAACCTAAGCGGGTTGACCCGAACAGTCCCGAGTACAAGGCCTACCAGAGAACTTGGACAACCGTCATGATCGGGACACCCATCATCCTTGTCTGCTCATATGAGCTCTGGCAAAGGCGTAAGTGCGAAATGCCCGAGTTTGACCCCCTCAAGCCACCAACTAACTGCTCTTGCGTCACCAGTTATTGAGGGCAAGAAGCCTCTTTCTTTAGAACCCAAAGATACGACAGCCCTCACAGAATTGACACCACACTCGGAGAACCCAAGCACAAGAGCATAAGGTATCTGAGTTCTTGTTTGCTTTGACCGTCATCAATACATAATATTTTGGTCATAGTCGCGTTGGCCTTCCTTAACATCGTGTGGCGTTCAACCAAGCCCATGCAGGACTCAATGGCCCTGCTGGCGCCGCGGTGCTAGATACCCGTGCCGTTTCGTTGGTTTACTCCAGATAAAAATCATTCTACAACTGTTCAGTGCAGCCTTCGATACTTGCCCTCCCCCCCAAAAACCGTCTTCGCATCCATCCATGGATGGCTACTGCGGACGCACAGCCGGAAACGAGAAAGACAGGGGAGAGCGTCGACCTTTTTATGCAGGTTCGCAGGATAGCTTGTTGCCGTCAAGAAACTGGCGCCTCCTCTTCCCCCAATTTCGCGCCCTAGCTCCCCGCAAACCCACGCTCGAAGCCGGCATGCCGGGTATCATACATAGCGGGCCTCGGATGAAAGCGGCGGGTGGGGTAGCTTCGTTCTTGGGCAAACAAGTGCTTGGGTGCTTTGCCGAGCGGCGCCTCCGAGAGAATGGAGAGTGCTGCACGAGGACGTAGTTGCAGGTACGGCACATGACGATCCTTGCGGCTCCCCTAGACTATCGTCGACTATCCAAGCGAACAAAGAAAAGGCTTTGGGGGTTCGTACCGTCTCATCCGCCTCTCAAGAAATTGGTCACACTCAGCAGGTGTCTAGACTGCTCCGTAATCAGTCATAACTATGGCGTACCTGTATCACATTAATAATGGCTTTGACGAATGGCGACAGTCCAATTGCCTCTCAGCTCTGGCCATCGGCGTTAACTACTTATTACGGCTGCATTTGCAGTCTGGCTCCGCTCGGCTTCGACTGCTCAAGTTAGAGAGAGTCCCTGAGCAACTCCGCCTTCGCAGAGGGTAGTGTAAGAAAGTCATTCTCCATGGGTCTTCTGGCCTTGGCTTGACCCATGTCTTCCTTTAGTGCCAGCCCGTATCGTGGGGTAAACGGAGGCCAGGATCGGGTTGGGGACGTCAGCACTTCTCGACGGCTTCTAGTTGGCTCAGCCAGCGTGTGGAAGGATCCTGGCTGACGTTACATTTGTCACACCAACCTATCCCCGGCCTCTCCAAACGTGTCCAGCTTTAGCGTGCCATTGTTGGTCGGGTTTAACGGTTGCGTACAATGTGCTCCACCGGGTTAACTGATGGTCCTCGGCACATTCAGCGAGCCGCATACTGTACATCTTCATCCAGCAAAATATGTGAAGCTGATAGGTGCTGTCTTTTCGAAAATAAACCCGAATCCCGACGGACTCTCAGTGTCCAATGACGTCCCGCGTTGACAGCCCCCAATTCGACACTGAAAGTCACCATGTCGTATCCATAAGAGTTTGAGAACTCGCAGTGCAAAATTGGAGATAAGGGGGGGAAACTGGGAGCCAACAAGATTGCCATCCCAACCACACTAAAAGAGAAGAGAAATAGAGAGATTCACAGTGGACCTCTCCGCTCTCCCCAGATTCTCCCCCGCGTTCCGACGCGCAAAAAGGGCGGGGTCTTTGCGGTGCCTATTGGAAGCGCTAGTGCCTAAGGGGCAATCCAACGACTTCGAGAACTCCATCAACTATCCAGGTGGGTCTCTTTCGGGGGAAGTTCGATCGCGGACCGAGTGGATAAGGGGGGGAATTTCTTGCCCACACCCAGCCTGAGATGCGGAGAAGCCAGGGGCCCAAGTTCGTCTCTCTTGGTCACGGCTCTTGCTAACGGGCATAACATGGCAGCAAATCGTGGCAGAGGCTGATCATTGTTTAACTGGACCATGGATGACGCTGTTCTCCATGGCTGCCAGTAGACGTTGTTCGTGTTCCTCCAGCCACTCGACGAGATTTTACAACTTTCATCTCCTTGACAACTCATCCTACTTTACGGCGGTAACCAGACGCTTCACCGACCCAGTGTTCCTTTCCAGCCGTTTCACCTGAACTCGTCTTTGATCTTCGTCCGGCTCCCGCACCTCAACTTAGACACTCCCCATGTCCACCCTGCATCGAAACGACAGATCTCCCTCCGCGGGAGTTAGCGAATCCTCAAGTCCTGACTTTATATCACATACCCCAAGGTCCTCGAACAAACAACAAGTGCGTCACCGGGCCTCAGTTGCCTGTGCTTCCTGCCGGGAACGGCGGATACGTTGTGTAGTGCCCGAAGGAGAGTCCGGGTGCACACAGTGTAAGAAGACCGGAGCGGAGTGTATCATAAGAAACGATGACGAGAGGCGAAGGTGTGTACCAGGACCGACATGATACCGCAATTTGACATATCTGACACTTCAAGAGGCCTATATCCAAAGCATACATGTCATCCTTGTCCAACCGAATTGCTCTATTGGAGAAGATGCTGAGAGAAAGAGGTGTCGCCCCTCCTCCAGCCGTCCATCCTCCAAAGACGAGACAAGAAGCGAAAGAAATGCAGGAACACGAAAGACAGGATGTTCGGTTCTGCGAAGACTTTGAGACTCCTGGCCCGAATCAGGCCAATTCCTCCATGGTCGCAGATTACCCCTCGCCACCGAAATTCAGCGCGGAAGAAGTACAAACAGATCCTATCGATGACAATAAACAAACACCCAAAGCTCCAAGCTATGACTCTACACTTTTTCCAGAGTTCGCCTCCCCATGGAAGGGAGATGTACGCCAATTCTTGGGTGTAAAGAGCAGGTTCTCTGTCATGTCAGGGAGGCTGCAGTACTTTGGTTTTACGGCGAGTAGCCACGTCCACGCCCAAAACACCTCGCAGCCCAGCCCACCAGGGACGATAGATCACGTAAGCCGTGTCGAGCGTGTCATCAAAATTCTTGGCCCATCCACTCATGACCACCTTATGAGCTGCTTCTGGAGCCATTACAACCCCGCGGTTCAAGTCGTGGACCGTGAAATATTCGAGTTAGGCCGAAAGAGCCAGAACCCGAGGCATTACTCGGTATTCCTTCATATCACGATGCTTGCTGCCGGGTACCGATTTGCGGAGCGAAACAGAGAAGATGTGAAAAGGTTGATGCTCGGGAGCTGGGAGAGTACGTTCCATCGGGAGTCCAAGTCCATGTTGGATGCTGAACTGGAGAGGCCAGGCGGCATACCGAGCATCCAGGCGCTCCTCATCCTCGCAGACCTCGAATTTGCCGCTGGCAGGGACGCAACCGGCTGGCTATATTCTGGTATGGCAAACCGATTGGCTATCGACATCGGACTGCACGTAAACGTGCCGGTCAGCGACAGCGAGGCTCTCAGGGCTGAGGACCCACTACGTCGGCGGGTCATGACGGCGTGTGTCTTGTTCGACAGATACTGGGCGCTTTTACTCGGCCGTTCCCCAAGCATCCGGAATCGCGACATTGGCATAGAGCTGGGGCTGAAGCCAAGGAAGGGCCCAGCCATGCCGACTGCATCACCCACGACCTCTTTTGATATGGTGACGTCTCAATCACCGGAGATTTCCCTTCACCAACATCTCCTCGAGCTCATGAGCATAGCGGCCAAGATTCTGGAGATGCAGAACCAACACGAATATACCGAGTTGTTGTTTGCAAACAACAAGGCAGGAGAGGAGGCCTACCAACGATTGTTTGCGCTGGACAGAAAACTGCAAGCGTGGTACCGCCGCTTACCGGACTTTTTGGCCTGGAACCCCACCAACGTTCAAGCAGCGCCTGTTGGTTTCTTTATGCTCCATCAACAATTCCATACGTGCATGATTCTGCTCCACAGGCCTTGGGCTATATACGGTGATGAGGACGGACCAAATTCTACCAGGTCATATGGTCAGTCCGACGGGTCGCTCCCGGGCATCAGCCATCACCATAGAGTTGCCATTGCCCGCCGTATGTGTACCCAGCATGCCATCCGCGTCGCCCGTATCTTCTGGCACCACCGTCTCCGGTTCGACGGCAGGCGGCTACCCATCTTCGCTATCCAGCAGGCGGGCACGTCAGCGATTGCTCTGATGGCAGCCCTCGCGAACCGGACTGCTGAGCTTGACCAGCAGAGCAACCTACGATACCTGCAGGTTTTGTCGGCGGCGATATACGACATGTGCTATATCTACCAGCCGGCAGCGAGGATGTACCGCCTGCTAAAATCGATGTTGGTAGACATCCGCAACGAGGTTGTCACCGGCGTAAGCTATCCTCACGCTCCGTCGAAGACGTCGCCAGAGGTGACAGCATCGGCGCCTTCTCCGTTCCTTCAGTACACCCATCAGAGAAGCTACAGTACTCCTAATGTCGGCCTGAACTTTGGCGCCCCCGACTGGGCTACCCGCGGCTCGATTCCCAGTAGCGGCGGAGACACCCGTGGCTACCCGCAATTTTCTGGTCGGCAACAACCGGTGAATGATTTGTTTGAGGAGCACGGACATGCTCCTCCAAAGAGACAGAGGTGCAATGGCCCGAGCCGAAGGGCATCCGATCTTGGTGGTTGTCTTCCTCCTTCACTTTTCAATATCGGTGGTTTTGGTGGCACTTCGTCATATCCTACACCACCATTGACTTCTCCTAGGGATTCCGGGGATGTTCAGGCCAAAGACGATAACATGCCGATTCCGGACACGTACACTGACAACAACGCGCTCTTTGATTTTGTATTTTTGGAAGCAACGGCGCTTGACACGGTAATGGAGGAGCCGAGTGAGGAGCAGCAACAAGGAGTAGAGGAGTCGAATCAAGAGGATGCCGAAACAGACTCTGTTTCCAGAGCTGCTAGCACGCCAACTGTGTCTTCTCACAGCCACAAGGAGGGCAGCGACACGGCAGAAGCGACTGCAGATAATCTTCTTGCTTCGGGCACTGATACCAACAAGACCTCCAGCGAGGATAGCCCAGATTCGGGAGCGCCAAAGAACGATCCGGGTAAGGCCTCCTCTGAAGCCACTCAGGATTCCAAAGTCTCAATCTCTGCCCCGGCACCATTCATAGCATCAGCTCAGGGAGAGGATTCAGACAGCAACATCATCAAAGAATGGCTTGCCGAGCCGTCACCCCCCATCGCCGTGACATCGAATGCCAGCAAAACCATCAACCCCGCCGCGCTTACATCCATGACAAACACCACCATGGCAACGACAAGCCACCACCACTTGGCCAGGTTCCAACAAATCACTCATGCCCACCATGGTGAGCAGCAGTCCCCAAACGTAGCACCCTATAAACGAGACGCCCGCGTAACCAAGCAAGACCACCCGGACCTCTTTCCCAAATTTGACAAGTCAGCCATCATTGACGCGCTGGTGTCGGCGGCGGGTATAAACTTTGACCTGTCTCTTTGTCGAGAGGTGGATGTTGAAGACGACGGGAATTATGACCATGAGCATGACGATGTTGATGTTGTTAATGAGCACGATTTTGTGAGGGAAAATCAAGGGGGTGCGGCAGGTGGTGGCAAAGATGGATGCGCAAAGGGCGGAGGAGAGGGCCCAACCGGCGGCGGATCAGCAGGGTATGGCGTCAGCTTGAGTGATTTGCTGGGCAGCATGGGAGGAGGAGGAGGTCATAGGGGTAATAAGAGGAGGATCAAGGAGGTTGAAGGGAGTTATGGCGCTGGTCTTGGGTGTGGTTATGCGACTGCGACGAGTGCTCCCAAGTTGGCGAGGAATGTGGAGTTGGATTATTTGCGTTTTTGAGAGAAACTCTGGATATAGACTACTAGACTTTGGCTTTTGCTAGAGACATACCTATCGCAGACTTTGACTGGAATAGAGGCGAATTAGTGTTGTTCTCTCGCTTCATACGCATGTATACTTGGGCCTTGACCCTATCAAGCTCGTTTGGGTATCAGCAGTCCCCCTCGTGTGACCAACTCGGCACTCGGAGATGAGCGTTTCAAGCGTTCTCCTACCCCCTTCCTCACCCCTTTCCAGGTCGCTAGTGCCTCGCTTCACGACCGAACGACTAAACGGTCTCTGACCCTGGAGATGGAACAGGAAGAAGAAGAAGAAGAAGAAGAAGCAGATGGCAGCCACGTGGGAAGCGAGGTGAGAGGGAGACGCTGCAGAACAATACTACCTTGGCACCTTGTGTATGTATTACATAGATGTATGTACTATCCAGGTATCCCAACCTGAGTGTGGAAACTTATTACAATTCTGGCATGCTCACCATGATGGGATTTTGTCTACACTAATGTTGTGGACTCGATCCTTTTTTAATTTCCGTCCTCGCATCTGGACATCCATCATCCAAGCTTTCCGGGGTTCCCCACTGTTAGCGGACAGTGAAGCCGAAAGAAGGCTAGCGTGCTTTTGGTGCCTTTTGGAGTGGGTCTGCGAAAGCTCGAAAAGGGAACCCTGGGCGGGGACCCTGATTTGATCAATGCCCAATGTGTGGAGCCAGTCGAGCCAAAGAGGAAGCGCGAGGGGAGGGAGTTGTGACGAGAGAGCCTCACGACCCTTTCTTTTTTGTTTTGTTCCGTTTTCTTGTGGGACGATACCACATACCTAGGTACTACGCAGTACACTACACACACTACATACTAAAGAAGAGAGGGGCAACTTTCATGCCGAACTGTACACTACAATCAATGCCATTGCATTTGAACATTCCATGTTATTCTTTTTCCTTTGCTCTTTCCATCCGAAACTCCAGAGCGGCTACCATTATGTTGGTTACTTCCACTTCCATCCTCTTCCTGTACTGAGGATGGGAGAAGGTCATGGTGTCGTAGTAAATACCTACCATGCCGCAGTAGTGTAGCTAGACACAAGATCATCCCACTTGCAGATGGATACGTTTATGCGCATACATTTACCAGTCGGACTGGATCATCCAAACATGATGGAGAATTGACTCTCGCCCTTGCATCCGCGAGCGCCCCATGAAACCCAATCTCGTTACACTTTCAACCCGTACGCACGTATTTGCATTGGTACGAGTGGTGGGTGTGGTTTTTCACACCCAGCTCGTGTTGGTGACATACTCGGCTGTAGGTATTCTTCAGTTCGAGCGTCCTTATCTGGGTGTCATCACCAGGACCTAAGGGCGAAACCCTGGAGATAACGGAAGTACATACCTGATAGTTTAAACGCTCGGTAGAACCTGACACAGACAGGCAGACAGACCTTCAGAAGCCCAGTTCAATTTGGCGCTTTGGCGAAGAGTCATCATGATCCGGTGATTATTTTTTTATGGAGCCATGCCGTGATCCTGCCATGCAGCAATGCAAAAGATCCATCCAGTCGAGGCACATCCTCTTGGAAAGCTGGCGGCATCAAGCCATCGCCGCAAGACATCAGCCGCCGCCCTGCCGCCCGCCCTCGTCAATCTCGCACACCCTCCCACCCCAATAGGCCACCGGCCTCCTACCTCCATCCTACACTACCTCCTTACCTCGCTCTCTATTTGACCTATGAGGTACTCAGTGACAGGAATCAGCAGCAGCCGACCACGCCAAAACAGTACGAGCCCGAAACCCACAGAGCCAGAAGCTAAAAACCCCTACCCTGAAGTGTGTGCCTGGGCTGGCTTGCACGTTGACTGGACGACTGCCCGTATCGTGTACGCTGCCCATCGACCAACCAGAATTAATTGCTCGCCACGAGTCCCTAGCCTCTGTTTGTAACGACGTATCGAACCGCTTAGACAGAAAAAAGATATCGTCGGATTGCGGGGGCTCAAGTTTCGAGCATTTGAATTAAGGACAGCCTTCCGGGGCTGAAGGGACCGGACACCTTTCCTTTCTTACCTAACCTACCTACCCTACCTAGTAGTGTAGTGTAAATATGTAACGAACCATCTGCCGTCTCCCTTCCCGATCGGTACTTGCCTTGACAATTTCTCAACGGCTCAGCGTGACTTGGGGGCGAGTAACTTCCTTGAGCGACGCGGAATGAAATCAAGCAGGTAACCACTTCCCTTCACTAAGAAACCAACACGAGGGCGCCTTGTTTGTACCCGCGATATCACAGACCACACACACACAGACCACGGACTCAATCGAAATAAACATCGCCGCAAAGGAGGCGCAGAGCAACACTGCAGCGTCCTTCAGTTGCCGACGCCAGAACCGCGATAACGATAGCAACCCCGTCAGTTGTGTCATTCAGCACCACAAGTGAACCCACTCGCTCCATTCCCCGTTCTACCTCTACTCCTAGGTACTATCAGATCAGTCATTGATTGACAAGGACGGGACTGGACCATTTTCGGATTATTCTTCTCCCACTCGTTCATTCTTTGACAACTTTTAACTTTGTGCTTCTTCTGCAAAGACGCAGCAATTGACCCGGTTCCTCTTAACCAAGAACGCCACAAGTGAACCTTTCATCTCTCCACGCGTGTCGGACATCCATTTTCCATCGGTACTTACCTAGACTAGTCTAGGTAGTAGCAAGCAAGGCAGCCAAGCAAGCGCCGTTGAGCGATACCCGGCATCCAGCCATCTCCTCCCTAATCTTCGCTCTCCACTCGCGTTGATTGAGGGCTCTGCTGCTACCCCCGGCCTCGCAAGTTGCAACGAAATCACCTACAGTCAATCAATCGCCCAGCGCAGTCGGCATTTGCAGCACCACCACCACAACAACAGCACGCAGCAGCAGCAGCAGCAGCAGCACGCATCTCGCAGCACGGCAACCCCGACCCCGTCAGTCCCGTCCATCCATCACGGTCAATCAGTGTCTCCCACACACACCGCAGTAGCAGCAGCAGCAGCAGCAGCAGCAGTAGCAGCAGCAATTACAGCCCGCCGGCGCCCGAAAGCCGTTGAACGTTGAACGTTAAACCCCCTCGAGCCTCCAAAGAGCAACACACCCACCCACCCCCCTCCCGGCTCCTCTTCCCTCCCCCCCCCGCGCCTCGCGGCACCAAAGCACGAGTCTCCACCGACCATTTGCGAATGGAGACCTAAAGTATACTATGGCCCATGCTGCTCTTCTACGAACGAACACCGCCCCTGTATTTCAAGCGTCGACCGACGGCGTCGCCAGATTGAACAACATGAGCCTGTCCAACGCCGCGCGCGCGAGCCAGCTTTCGGGCTCGACGGCCTTCAATTCCTCTACTTCGCTCAGCTCGCTCACTTCGTCCGCCACCGCCGTTACCCCCGTGAACGGCCAGGTTGTCGCCACCACAAACATCATCAACCAGAGAGCCGACGCCTCGCGATCGCTGTACCAAATATGTTTGTCGCTCAAACAACGCCTCGCCCAGGTTCCCGGCTTCGAGGGCTATCTAGAACAACTGCAGCGCGAGCAGGAGAATGGCCATGATGGCCCCGTCGAGGCCCTCTGGAAGCTCCTTCGCACCGGTCTGCCCCTGCTCACCATCTACAATGCGCTCCAACCCGAGAAACCGCTACACGTCGATCAGAGGCCGAACGAGACGGAAGCGCGACGGTCCAAACGCGCCATTATGGAATTCGTCAAGGCCTGCTTGAGCGACCTCGACCCTCCCGTTACCGAATGCTTTATCGTCGCCGACCTTACAGGGGAGGATACCACCGGCTTTGTCAAGGTGAGCGAATCTTATGGCGCCCCCTTTTTACCTGCACACTTGATGGAACAGTATATGCTGACGAGAGCACATGTTCGGAAAACCAGGTGACTTCTGTTATCAACTATGTGCTCGATCTTGCCGAAAAACGGGGCCTCTTGCTCCAAACCCTGCCATACCCCGAAGATGATATCACGCAGCCGGGTTCTAAGATGACCCATCGCGATTACATTGTTCGAGAACTGGTAGACACGGAGCGCAAATACGTACAGGATCTCGAGAACCTCCACGACCTGAAGAGGACGCTGGAACACAGGAGCGTTATCCCTGGCGAATTCATCCACGACATATTCCTTAATATCAACGCCATCTTGGATCATCAACGAAAGTTCCTCATCAGGGTAGAAACAACAAATTCGATGCCGCAGGCTAGGCAGGAATGGGGAAGCTTGTTCGTCACAGCTGAAGAGAACTTTGGCATTTACCAACCCTTTATCGCGAACCAAAGAAAGGCGGCCCAGGTTGCGACGCAAGTGTTTGACAAGATCCAAGAGGCTGGCCATCCGGTCGCGTGTGATTTTAATACCCTTGATGGTTTCCTCCTCAAGCCTATGCAGAGACTGGTCAAGTACCCGCTTTTGCTCAAGGTATGGATACTGCGTCCTTTTGATGGTACTAATGCGCATACTAATTGGCTTGTTCTCAAAGGATTTGCTGAAGAAGAGCGAGGACGAGCACACCAAGGAGGATTTAGCTGCCGGCATCGCTGCTGCTGAACGGGTCTTGATGAAAGCCAATTCGGCCGTTGATAAGAACATCCTCGAAGAGGCCTTGCAGGACCTTATACACCGAGTAGACGACTGGAAGAGCCATAAGGTGGACAACTTTGGAAGTCTGCTCCTACACGGAGTATACACTGTTATAACGGGCAAGAGTGAACAAGAGAAGGACGTACGTATCTCCCCCCTGGCGCATGCGTTCCTCCTTTTGCTGGTATAAGACGAGCTGATAATGGACCGCTAACCTTCCTCAGCAGTATGAGATCTATCTTTTTGAGAATATCTTGCTCTGTTGCAAGGAACTCACTACGACTAAAGCCAAGGACAAGAAGGACAAGACTCGATCATCCGTACCAAAGTTGCGGAACAAGTTCGCCAAACTACAACTTAAGGGCCGCATCTTCATGACCAATGTCACCGATGTAGTAGCCATTTCCAAGCCTGGTAAGCGACACAGTTGGAATTCTCGGCGGAACACAACAGTTGCTGACTGTGCAGGTTCGTATACCGTACAAATATGGTGGAAGGGCGATCCGGGCGTGGAGAATTTCATGATCAAATTCCAGACCGAAGAGATGATGAAGAAGTGGGCCGCCGGTCTGGAAGAACAGCGAAAGCAGAACACGCAAGCGGCCCCAGTTGCTCCTGATCAAGCTCCGCCAAACTTTGCCTGGCTCGCCTCGCAAGGCAACGGACTGGAGAATCCCTACAAGGACGAAGAAGAGGACGAGGACATCTATAATGCTGCTGCCCCGACCGTTGCCATGCCAGGCACAATGCCGCGGAATGGATCGAGCACAAGTCTACGGCAGCGGTCCGCCACCAGCGACAGTCTAGCAGGTATGGCTCGCGCACCACCTCCACGATTCCCTCTTCCACAGGCACCTGCGCCTCTCAATGTTGGCCTTCAGCCATCACCCGCTGTTCGAGCAGGCGAGTCTTACTTCTCTCCCGTAGCCGAGTCGCCCGCTTCGAGTCGGACGAGCACAGCGAGCGGCATCTTCGCCGGTGCCGGATCCGGCTATCCTTTCCCCAAGACCGGTACCCCCCAAGGATGGCAGGAGGATAGCAACCGCTACACGGCCCCTGCCATGCCAAGGGCGCCATCGCGAGACGGCCCATCTCCAGGAACCGGGAGGAACCCACGAGGACCCTCGATGCCCGTTATGCCCCGGGGGGATAACAGCCAGTTTCAGCAGGCACGCAGTCGGAGTTATAGTACACCGGACATTGCTGGCCAGGCCGCTGCGCGCATCAACCAGACAGGGGTACCTGCGGTGCCAGGCATTCCCGCCCATCTAACCCATGCCCGCCATGATTCCAACATTCCCAGGAGCAATACCGGCAGTCCAGCAAACGACCTTCCTCTACGGACCCAGACAGGTTCCCCTGGCAGAGAGCGGAAGAACTATGGAGGCCAATTGAATCAGTTCCCTCCACAGCCTATCCGCCAGGGAACACCAGGCAGTGTCACCGGCTTCCCTCCGCCATCTGGCCCGCCCCCACCGGGCATGGCGCCTCTTGCCCCGACTGAGGGAACGCGAAACATCACCCCATCGCTCGGTACCGCACCGATCATGTCCGGACAGAACCCGCTCTCACCCACAGATGACGACATGCTCCCCACGCAACTGAAGGTCAAGGTTCACTGCGATACCGGTAACTACATCACATTGGTTGTGCTCTACGACATTACTTACGAGAAACTGATTGACCGCATCGACAATAAACTTTCGCGGTTTACCAGTAGCAGTATCGGCGGGGGTAATTTGAGGTTACGGTACCGGGATGAGGATGGCGACTTCGTCATGATCGAGAGCGACGATGATATTCAAATCGCCATTTCGGATTGGCGTGAGGGGCTTCGCAACCCAGATAGCGCCGGGGAAATTGACCTGTACTGCGAAGGGGAACTGTTGGAGTGAGCAGGGCATCAAAGTGGCATTGTGTGCTCACAGAAAATTCCGAACACACCCGCTTGCGTCGGTCTTCTCATTTCTTTTTTTTTTTTTTTGGAATAAACTTGGACAGCACCATATTGTAAAAAAAAAAGGCAGCAGCAACAACCTGTCTTTCATCCCTCTCACGTCCGTCACATTCTGTCACTTTTATCACTGTCCCTCATCTGTTCGGCAACTCAATTCGACAAACAACTCATTTCTCTTCTCGGTTTTTGGGTACCATCTTTCACTTATCATCTTGTCTTGGGACAGAAACTCGGCAACAAGGATTGGCATGCATGGATTCTCCAAACATACAGACAAAGGCGGACCCGCATAATCACCATCATCATCATCGTACGGTTCTTCTTCTAAGAAACGACTCATCACAGACATCTATACACACACACCATTTCCTTTAGTTGTCATCTCTTATCTCACTCACTCACTCTCTCTCTCTCTCTAAAGAGTACACACGCACGCGCACACCAAGAATCATTTTTTTTATCGGTGTCGGCTATAGACACGGGCATTTTCTTGGATTTTCCTTTGTCATCATCATCATCATCATCATCATCATCATCATCATCACGGGTCAAGCTCCCTTCCCTCTTTCATTTGTCTTGTTTCCCCATCATTGTTTTCTCATCATTTCTGCGTAGTGAAGGACTATTTGCTGTCTTATACCTTGTCGGTCTTTGAGTATCGGTCTTTGTCGAGTCGGGTTTGTCAGGACGGGTTAGAATGTGATGGATGCCAGGGGATGAGATGAGCAACGGTTTCCTTGCTTCCGTCTTGTCTCTGTTCGGTTTGGTTTCAACGGGAACAACACACGGATGAATGAGAGTTGGAGTGAGTTCTCTGCTGGAAATCAAAGAGAAGTCAAGGCGGCTGTCCAAACAGTGGTTGCTTGGACGCAAGCGGGACGGGTCCGGTAATTTTGGTGGTTTCCCATGGTCAAGAGGGGGAAGCATGGAGCAAGAAGGAGGACGCGAGCGGGCCGAGAGTGAAAATAGATGGACGGAATGGAGGAAGAAGGAAAAGAAGGGAGGAGGAAGGGGTTGACGGTCAGTGAAGTTGTTGTCTTTTTTTTTTCTTTTTTTTTTTTTTGGTTGATCTTTATAGTCAGATATGAATACCCAATTGCGCATTTTTGTTGTTTGTTTGTCTGTTAGTTATTCCAGTCTTTTATAGAGTCTAGAGCAGAGCAGAGGAGAGAGTAAACTTAGGTTAGGTGCTTTATAACGGTTAATGTGAAGAGTAAGCAACTGCTTGAACATTAACGTGTACGTTCGTGAACATGATTCGTGGGATGATCCAGTAGTTTGTTCAATAAATCAACCACTAAAGAGTGGATTTTGTCTGCAAACAGATCCAAATATCCTAGTTCACTGGTGTACACTATTGCCGTTCCAGACAAAAACCTCTTGATCGAAAGACATTGGCCACGATCTTCTCTCGAAGCCACCCTTGTCGGAACATTGCATTCAAAGAATCATCCCCATTGTTGAATTTCTAAACAGCCCCTTTTAGTCAAGTATGATGCTTTGGCTGGGTACTGGAGGCAAATTTGATGATCAGGATCCTTTTTACCGTTTCAAATGGACTCATCGGTCCGTGATGTTCCCGCCAAGGAGGGATAAACGCAGTGTGATAATCATTTTTGTGAACTACCATGGCGGCAATTTATGAACTTATAGTATATGATGTATGTAAGTTGTATTGTTACAATGCCTCTAAGGAAAAAAAAAAGAAAAAATTCAAATATATACTAAAACGCCCGGATAAGCATAAGCCTCACTTAGTTCTCCCAAATGCTTTTTTTCCTTTGAATATTGCCACAATATTGTACAGCAGCAAGCAAGCAACCCTCAACGGCTGGCCATCCAGATATCCGAACTGACTTGTGAAAGACGCCAGCAGCACATCGTACGTAGGCCATGCCAGCTCATGTCTTGGTGTGCATATGCTTCCGCTCTCCTCCTCCTCTCCCATCTCTATCTCTTGCTTTCCTTCCATTTTGGGGGGGTATCACACCAGGGCGCGAACTGGTCTTGCCTCGTAATTTTTGTTTCGAAACCACTTAATCCTCTTTCAATTGTTTCCCACGCAGTAACTTTTCCCACGACAACTCTTCTTCTAACATCCTCCCAACTCCTCCCGCCTCCTCCATCCAATGGCGTTGGCGTCGCAGGGATATCAACATGGTTGTAGTAGTTCTTTGAGAGGAGGGAGGGGGAGGGGAAGGGGCGTGGGAATTATGATCGGTCTTGAATGGATCCCCAAATTATGTATAAGGTTGAGTGTGTCGTTTGTCTTTTTTTCTTCTCTCGTCTTTCCTATCGTCCTTGTCCTCGTCCTCGTCGTCGTTGTCGTCATCGTTGTCGTCGTCGGGACACAGCACAGAGTCGTACACGCCCGTCGTCGCTTATTTCTTGGACTTGCCCTGAGTGAGTCTCTCCTGGAAGCGAGACAAGTGGTAGTTGATGGTGTTGTTGGGCTTGGGCGCAGGCTTGGGCGCGTCCATGCACGCGCGCAGGGCGTTCTCGACCGTGGCGCAACCGGCCGAGTTGTAACCGGCGGAAGCCCAGCAAGCTGTTTTTTTTTTCAAGGCGCAATTAGTTGGCTTTCTTTTCCTCTTTTGCGCTTCGCTTTGCTTGATTGGCGGACTAGGAGTGTTACGGAAGAAAGGAAGAAAGGAAGGAAGGAGAGAAGGCTCAATGCGTACCGAGAACCGAGGACATGACGGCGATGCAAGGGTTCTCCTCGGCCTTGTTGGCCTGGCGAACGCGCAGCTGCTTCAGCGGCGGCAGACGGATGGGCTTGTTGGGCATTTTGACAGCGTTGTGTTGTCGGTTTCTGTCGGAGAAGATCGGAGAAGACGGGAGGAGGGGGAAGGGGGGGCCGGGGGACAATCGGGGTCACGGTCGGAGGTGTCCGTTACGGTGCTCGAATAAAACCGGGGGGATTTCCACTTCCGTGTTCCGGACCTGTCTGGAGCTCTACTCTCACTGCGATCAGATGGGTGCCGTGTGCGCCGGCCGGCTTTCCGTTCGCTGCGCAGGGTCCCCGCTGTGGAATGAAAGATTTGGGGATCACGTGAAGATAAGGCGGGTGCAGTGACAGAGCGACATCAGGCAGGCAGGCAACGCAGTCGAGGTACTTGGTGCATGTACCTACCTCAAATTTGGGCCCGCGTGGGGTAGAAAGCAGGTGGAGCGTGGCTTCTTGGCATAGCGATAGTAGCTCCAGATTTGGTGCAAGATGATTGGCGGATTGCTCGGCATGTAAACAGAAACAGACTTTGGAGGGTTTGTCACTCAACAAGTCACACCTTCCCGTGTCTTCGCGATTTGTTGCTTTTTGAAGGTTCCCCCCCCGAAAAACACATGCGACACCTTCTTCCTTCCCACGTCCTTTTCGGTACTCACGACGACTCATGACGGATACCCATTGCATTGTTGGCAAAGCATAACTTTCGGCGCGTATTTGCTTGCTGTTTCCGCAACACAGTTTATCTGTTTTCTTTTTTTTTTTCTTTTTACTTTTTGATTTTTTTTTTTTCTCTCTTCCAAAGCGACCTTTGTTTACATCGGGACTCATCGCTGCCACTGCCGTCTCCTATCCAAGCAACGCGACAACGAACCACGGTTATCCTGCATACCTAGCTAAACACAATAAACTACACACTATACACCATCACATAAGTACCTAACACACAAAGACGTCGCTGCATGACGGGGACACCAATTGCGACAATGGTGGACTTTACGGGCGGCGCCTTGAACGCTGCCATTCTCCACGAGACTCCCATCTTCACATTTTCCAAAGAGTATGTCTGCCTCTTCTGTCCTGTCGCTCGCCTACGACACTTAATTCACCTTGTCGCATGGAGATGATGACTTACCGCGCATCCGTGTCTTATTGCAGGCGACCATTTCTCGCAGCCGACTTTCTAGCACCTCCGCATATCGCCTCTCCCAAAGCATGGGAGCGCGTTCCCGTTATTGCTCTCCGCCGCTGCGGCCCGCGCCAGATCTGGAAGCGCGTTGGTGGTCTGCTTGTTCCTCCACCCGTCGACCCCGCCTTCGTAGAGCTCGACAGTCGAGGCCGAGGACAGCGAAAACGCGCGCGCAGCGAACGATACGTACCGACCTTTGCCAACTACAATGTCGACGAGAGATACTATGCCGTCCACAACGGAACTCCTGACCTGGCCGAGGCAAGAGCCTACCTTTCGGCAGCAGCAAGCTATCTGGCCAGGGAAGCACCCGATCCTCTCCTCGTTGCAAAGATCCTAGCCCGACGCGCTACCTATCCCGATGACCGCCTCAACTACGTCCCGCGAAAGCGACACAATTCGCGCTGGCCCCTCCAGCGACCGACGAACCCTACACGCATGCTGGCGGAAATGCAGCCGTACATGGAGCTCAACGTGCCAGCCGAACCCGAGACGGTCGAACCAGCACATCAGATCCAGGGCAAGCAATTGATGAGACGGTCGACACGTCGTGCTAGCAGCCGCCTGTCACTCATCCCATCGGAGGAATCGCCCAGCAAGATGGACTTTTCACCTATCAAACCGCCACAGTCCCGCATCCTATCGCCAGTCAAGCGGTCACCCACAAAGTTATCGTCGCCCAGAAAGGTCGCCGAGTCGCCACTACGAAAGTTTAGGGTCAGTGCTACTCCTACAAAAGTTATCCTCAAACCGTCGAGGTCCAGCCTGTCGGCACAAACCCCTCTCAAATCCACCCCTCTCAAGTCTACGCCCATCCGACCAGCAAGCGTTTCCGAATCGGACAGCGAAGTCACACCTGCGCATCTTCTTCACCTGTCGCCTTTACTCTTCGACCAGCCTATCCCGGAGACCCCGTCAGTTCCAGAACATGAGAACAGGAGACGCATTTCGCTGCTTTCGGCAAGGAGAAGCGAACATCGCCCCAGCTTCATTACTAGGCTTCTCAAGGAGTTTGAGCGCGATGCCCCAGAACGACGCCACAGCTTCAGCTTGGCTGTACAAGCTGTTGCGGATGCCACCATGACCAGTCGCCGAAAATCGGTGGATCCATCTTGCATTGGCTCCGAAGACCAAGATGCGCGAGAGAACACGGAAGACGCCCAAGAGCAAACTGCTGATCAAGACCCGGCGCCACATGCGCTTTCGCGGACATTGGAGGTTGACGTTGGGACGAACCTGGATATCTTCGGTCATCGGAGGAAGGATGTCCGACCGTGGGTGCAGACCCCAACCCCAACTCGAAGTGCGCAAATCCCTGTTGAGGAACCCACCGTTGCGTCGCCTTCAAAGGCCGATGACGGTGTTTCTATGCCCGTTGAGCCGGTTGGATCTGCGCCCGCAACTCCTTCAATAGCAGCCGTCGATATCGCTGGGGACGTGACAAACAACGAGGACGATGCAAACTTGCCCCTTGCACAGGTATCCAGGGACCCTAGCCCTGAGCCTATCTCTCCGGACCAACAAGCCGAGAGGAAAGAGTCCCCCGCACCGCTCGTTATTGAGGAACCAACCAACACAGAAACTGAGCTCAATGATGGCTTTGAACCCTTACATCCTGAAGGATTATCGACCATTCTTGAGGAGGAAGATTCTATCCTAGAGACATTTACTCCTGTCAAACATCACAACCTGCCCACCAGATCGTCGCCAATGAAGCCTTCAAGCCCAATGCCTTTTGGTCAGGTGAATCTTGGAACGTCTGGTGTTGGCGCATCCTCTCCCGTTGCCATGCACCAGGAGGGCACTTCTGTACTACATGAGCTTCCCAGTGAGGCGCCTTCCAGCCCGACACCTCTCCGGAGGGCAACGCCTGAGAAGTCCGGTTTTGGCGCGCAGCCGTCTGCTACTTCTCATAGGCGCTACTCTGCGGCGCATGAACTACTCATCGAGACGCCGTCCGCACCAACCGCTGAGAAATCTACTTTCGGAGCGTCATCTCCTGCTGCCTCCCAGCAGGAAATTGTTGCCACTAAAGAAAGGCCTGAAGAGACGCTTTCGGGAATTGAGGCGGCCTGTGAAACTATCACAGGAAGTGATGGCGACGACGCCTCGCATGCTATCGTTGCCGATCATGATGACAAGGTTTCCGATGAAGTCCCCCAGAACATGACAAGTAGCCCGGCACATGTTCCTGGGGCAACGCTCGGAGCACTTGGGATGAGCGCCTCGCCTGTTATCTTCTCTCACGACGAGAGCCCCACCCAAGACGAAACTGTTGAGGAAAAGACCTTTAGTCCAACGTCTCGCCAACCGTCGCCCGAAATCACGGATATCAGTGTCCCTTGTTCTGCAGTCAGTGCCGATGACAACGTCAACCACCTCTCTGCAAATGCAGTCGCCCCTTCGAGCTCCATCCAGCAGATAATACCTTTACCGTCGGCTGCTGACCAAGATACCATTACTGTTGAGGCTGAATCTCCCCGTCCAGCCACAGCCGTGACCTCGGATACTGAGGCACCGGCTTCCCCCATTTCTGACATAGAAAACAGTACTCCGGAAAAAACAGCGGAAGATGCATCCTCCATCCGGTCTAACCCATCTGCGGAGTTTGTGAATACTGAGGAGCACAATAAGCAGCCAGCGACACAAGAAAGTCCGATAAAGGGCGAGATTGATGATGTTGCTCGCCCAATTGAGCCCAACAGCCCCTGTCGCGCTGTTCAGGATGAGGATGGTAGGCTGCCAAGTCCCAAAGCGGTGTTGGGTCACGAGAAGCAATCCTCACCCAACGGTAAAACTGTCCCCGAGGATGGCCTTACATTGCCTGAAAACCACGTTGTTGCGACGGAAGACGTCATAGCTGTGTCTCATCCGTCGCCCCGGAGCGGTGGTGTGAGAGACAATGGAGAGATTGATTCGTCAGCCTCCTTTGTCGACTCCTTTGTTCGCGCGGACAAGGATGCCAACGAGCTTACGGTCCCGTCTGCTGAGGATAAAGAGGATGGGACCTCCGACACATCATCGGTCATGGAACAAGATGAATCTGCTGACCGTTCAATGTCTGCCGATCCACCTACCATTGACGAAGTATCATCCCCTAGCGCAGATGCGCCTAAGGATTCCATCACCTCCCAGATCCGTGACACAACTCCCGAGGAGGAGAGCGACCCCAGTGAAGCTGAGGCTACTGAGTCAGAAGATGTTAGCAATACCCCGGAAGATTCTTCGGAAGGCTCGACATCGTCTCCTGACGGCTCCGACGACGCAAACAGCGGAGACGAAATCGAGGTTGTGGAACAAGTTGAGGCGGAGGACTCGATGACAAGCGATGAGGACGACGTGTCTTTGATCGCTGAGCAGCCCCTCCGTGTCGAAAACGATACTCTATCTTTGCGATCTCTGCAGGAAGAATCCGAGACGGATATGATCCGGAAGTTCATCAGCAAAGTCGCCGCCGACAAGAGTGCCAAAGCAGCCGCTGCAGCTGAACTCGAAAATAGAAGCCCACCCAAGGGCAATTCTGGCTCCCCTACTGAGGACTCTGAAACTCCTCCCAAGAGGACGCCCCTTAGCGAGAAGAGCCCTAACAGCCCTAGTCCAGCTAAAAAGCGTAAGCTTGACGAGCTGGGCAATGAACCCAGCGAGGAGGAGTGCCCCAAGACGGCCGGAGAGAGTCCTGTCACCCGGACGGTGAAGCGTCGGAAGGCGTTGGTTGAGAGCTCCCCACCTCCTGCTGAGGGTGACGATTCGGAAGGTGCTCCTCGCCGGTCTTCGCGCCAACGCAAGACCCTTATCAACCTCAAATCGGCGCCATCCGCCAACTCGATCGCTAAATCCACCATTCCAGTGCGCATGCCCGGGATGGAGATGATGGATACGGTTAGAGCGCGTAGCGACCAGAAGGATCTGGCTACCGTCACGAGATACAATACTCGGAAAAACAAGGGCAGCGCTATGTTCCCACAGATCGTGCTCAAGAAGATGGAAAAGATGAAGAAGCAAGGGAAAGAATACGTGTATAGCTCTAGTTCCGCTGACAACGACAAAGCGACAGAGACTGAGAAGAAAAAGAAGAACAAGGAGGTTCGGTGGGCGGAAACTCTGGCTAGGTTCCAGGATGATGAAGCATCACCGCCTGTTAACTCCAAAACTCGGGCTCTCTCCAGCTCTCTCCTTGCCGATGTCCTCAAGGCAGATGCCGCCCTTGACGACGATATCGATGAGCTTGCTGATGAGCCAGTAGTGAGCTCCAAGAAGGTTACTACCCCCAGGGTGCTCAAATCAAAGAGCCAGGTTAAGAGCCGGTCCGATTCGGCTTCGGAGGCCACCTCTAAACCCTCCATCCCCAAGCCTAGGAAGGTGGCGACTCCGACGGCGACGACACCATCAACTAGGCGGACTGCTGGCGCTCCGCCCATCCCCGCTCCCGCCCCTACCCCGACAACCAAAGTACAACCGGCACCGGCACCAAAACCCACAACCTCGTTGTCCAAGGTCACTGCCCCACCCAAGCGCGCCACCCGCTCCGGCAAATCACTTGTCCCGACGCCTATCAAGGTGACGGCCACCACGAAGCCGAAGACTTCGGTTCCCGCCGCCCCACCTCCGCCTCCCCCTGCCCTCCATCGTGGTCCTGGCAGGCCGAGGCTATCCCCGGCGACATCGACAACGTCGGCAATCTCCACCCCTCACAAAGTCATCAAGACCAGGGCTGAACCTGCCGCAACCAGCAAGACAGTTGTCACTGCTGCTGCTAGACGGGCGAGCAGGGTTGCTGCGGGGCTGGGGATGAGTGTTAATGGGACGCCGGCGCCCAAGAGGAGGGGCAGGAGTGCTTCATGAATTGAATGAGCGAGCGGGCTGTGTTTGTTTCCATGTTTCAGCATGGGTTTGCAAGAGTCTTGATCAGGAAGTGTATGTTTATTGAGTTTTGAGGCGATTGCATGGGTTCTGTGCGAGGGAAGGAGCTCTTTAAATATACGAATGAGAGTGAAGAGAGCAAATCTTTCATTGGCCGTGTTGTGAAAAGTAGGTTGAGCTGGGTTAAGCTGGCCTGCAATTATTTGCTTTTGATACAAAGTAGGAAAGAGTCACAGCATAGCATGGCGTGGCGTGTTATGATATGGGATATGGTATTGGGGTATGATGGACACTGCATGGATAGATACCACTGCTGGAGGGCTTGGAGTACGCTTATGAAATAAAGCGATGAATGATATCGAACGTGTTCTTGAGCTTGACTGTTTCGTTATCGTTGCATGATTGGACCTGAAAAGTAGAGTGGTTACTCTCTGTTCAATAGTCGTAATGTGTCTAGCAGTGTTGCGCTGTACCTACAGATACAGGGTTTGAGCGAGTATTTAATCAAATAAAGGAGATATCCTCAATAGAATTAGCCGTAAGGAGAGAGAAAGTCTGATTTTGACTGCATCATTAACCAAACAAAGGAGCAAAAAGGTGCATGAAACAGTCTGCGTGTGGGAAAGAAAAGAAAAGAAAAAAGAAATTGAAATCTGCGCCAGCCGCGAATCGAACGCGGGGCCCATCGATGGCAACGATGGATTTTACCACTAAACCACTGGCGCTATGATTTGATTGGTTAAGCGTGCAATACCTCAAAGCTATAAGCAATCCATTTGTGCTTGGCATTTATACTTGAGGCACAAAGTTCGTCGTGGGTAATTCTCGCGGTAAATACAACGAACGTGAATTCAACAACCAGATTTCGTGCTCGGATGTATATAGACACAATATTAACCCTTTCCCCCGGTATAGTTTTGCCGGCGTTTGTATTTTCGGGGTTTGACTTTTCATCAGACGCCTAACTTCCTGTCGGTGTTGGCTCTGCGATCGGTTGACTGCAGTCAATGCACGATCCATTCCCAAGAAGAACAAAACCCAAGGTTCTGGATACTAGATGAAACTTGACAATTCATCTTAAAGCAATGTGTGAATTATTTCGCCTAAATACTAATCCCCACTTCGCCACCCACTCGCACTACATCATCTACCTATTCTTTCTTTTGTTTACTACGATAAATTCAGAGGTACTTTCCTGAACATGGTGACGATCATCACGCTGAGATGTTTGTTATGTATTGCAAGGGGAATTTCCGAGCTGCGTGGTAATACCACAACCATGGAAGGCTCTGCTGGTGTTATATTATAGGTCCGACTCTCGCTGAGTCCTTCGCCGTCACCGATCCCTTACTGGTCCTGACTTACAACAACACGCCACCAACGACTAGGTATACTCAAGGAGAGATGCTTTAATCTAAAAGCTAGTGATGTGTTCTCTATCAAGTGTAATGTTGCTGGGTTCAATGGCTGTGAGGATATGCTGAAACAGGTGAGTGTCACTTCCCTTGATACCGTACCGTTACATGCTTGGAGAAACGCGGATGGTCGGTACGAACGAAACTTAGCCTCCATTTTTCTCAAACTCTCGAGGCTTACGGAAAGGTAAACGTTATCATCAGCAGTGTTTACCTAGTCCGCTTTCACTAGCGCCTTCAACACCCCTTACATACAACGATTCCCCGTACCTCAATAATATGACCTGTGTTACGCTCTCTACTGGAGTTGCCAAGCACATACTGAGAAGCAAGTACGCCGATCGTTGGCTAAGATCTGAAGACATACTCGCTGAGGCCGAGGCGATCAGGCTGGATGAGGACCTGTACTTGTAGCATACCATACTAAGTTCCTTTCTTTTTTTTTTTTTTTTTTTTTTTTTTTTTTTTTTTTTTTTTTTTTTTTTAAAAAAAAAGAACAGGAACTGGAGCTAGCGCCGGGAGGAGAAACCGAAGGGAAAGGACGGGGTGGTGTTCCTGACTGGTTATTGATTAAAAAGAGATTTAAAAAAAAAATTGAAAGAGGTGGGACGGGAAGGGAGGTACGAGGTGTTTGAGTGTCCTGGGTTTGATGTGCACCGGTAAACAAAAGCTGGCAAGTAGCACATGTAATTAATGGCTACTGAAGTTTTGGGAAGGCACAGCACATACACAAATTATTTATTTGTTTCGACATCTACAGCTCCTTCCTTTCCTAGGTATCTTTCCATCTTCGTAACTGCCCTCTTGTGCTCATAAGCCCTTCCCAGAGTGGAACGTTTAAATTTTGGGAACAAGGAATTGGGAAACTGCTTGATTACCGGCTTGGCTGGTCGAAGAGCGAATGGCTTGCCAGAACCACCTTATAATTTACTGGGAAATGAGAACCTGCGTTGAGTATGACGTCGACACG
Source organism: Neurospora crassa OR74A (assembly GCF_000182925.2). Classification (NCBI taxonomy): domain Eukaryota; kingdom Fungi; phylum Ascomycota; class Sordariomycetes; order Sordariales; family Sordariaceae; genus Neurospora; species Neurospora crassa. Next base: position 1,934,689 of record NC_026507.1, read on the forward strand.
TTACGAAATGTAGCGTCCTCTTGGTGTCTCTTGCTCTATATACTTATCCAATCCTTCAGCTTAGCATCAACCAATGAAATGCGCCAGTGGTTTAGTGGTAAAATCCATCGTTGCCATCGATGGGCCCCGCGTTCGATTCGCGGCTGGCGCAACAAATCTTCTTTTTTGGTTTCTTTCTTTTTTTCCTCTCATTTTCCTATCTGTTGCTGTCATTGTTCTCGTCTGCGTAATCTACCTTCCAATTCTTCCGCTTTTTTGTTACTTGGCCCTTCGAACGCAGGTAAGGTACTCTCTTCCTCGCCAATGTCCTTCCGCATTAACCCGAGACGATACTTTCAAACTCATGGTCGGTTGGGTCTGTCGCGTAATTCATCAATTTGCTTTTCGCACTTCAACATCGAACTAGACAGTCGGATTGGGAATACAAACAAGTACTCTCTTCTTTCCGTTCCCTTTTCCCATCATTAATTTTATCTATCCTACAAAAGAAATAATATGAACATGCTATTATCCCCTCGCTGCCCTGCTCGCACATACCCAAGAAATTGACAAAGCGCACTCTTATTTTCGTCCATCTTCTTCCCTCAGAGCTTGGAGGTCTTGCGTCTCTCCTCCAGTAGTTTATTACCCAGCTGCGCCATCTCGAACTTGCGCACCTTTCCGCTTCCCGTGAGTGGAACCGTGCTAGGCACGCCATCCAAGCCGAGATAGAAGACGTGCGTGGGAGCCTTGTGCTTACCCAGCTTCCGCCTGCACCACTCGCGCACCTCCTCTGTGCTCATTGGCTGATGGCCCTTCTCGAGTCCGAGGAAGGCACCGACGACTTCGCCGTAGTGCTGGTCCTTAAGGCCCACAACAACGGCCATGGAGACGGCCGGGTGAGCTACGAGACGCTCCTCGATCTCGAGGGGGTAGATGTTTTCGCCACCTGTGTGCCCGTCGAGATTAGCATGGGAGGAGACGTGTTGGGTTGAACAGAAAGTCGTTTCCAAACATACCTCTGATGATGATATCCTTAAAGCGTCCAGTAATAGAGCAGTATCCCTGCTCATTGAAGACGGCCTCATCGCCGGTGTGCAACCACAACATGCCGGACTCATCCCTCATCATCACCTCGTTCGTCTTCTCCGAGTTGTTCCAATATCCCGCTTGCAGCTGGTAGCCACCAATGCAAAGCTCTCCTTTGGTGCCGATAGGTACAATCTGGCCATCTCTGTCCACAATCTTGGCGTGGGCATGGGGCATCAGAGTGCCGACGGTAGTCAACCTTACGTCGATCGGGTCATCGGTGTGCGCGTTGAAGCAGGTCGGGGACGCTTCAGTCAGTCCGTAACTTGACGTGAACTCGGTCATGCCGAGCTTCGAAACGAGCAATTCCATCAGGTAGCGTGGCACGGGGGCACCGGCGATGATGCCTGTCCTTAGCCGCAAATCGGCAGCCTTGAGATTCTTGGCTTCGGGGAGGGCGAGGATGCTGTCAAACATAGCGGGGACACCATGGACGGCGGTGCAGCGTTCGTTGACGATGGCTTTGAGGGTAGCGGGGGCGTCAAAAACCTCGGCTGGGTAGACAATCTTGCCGCCGTGGGTCATGACGGACATGAGGCCAAGGACAAGACCGAAGCAGTGGAAAAGAGGAGGGGGGCAGCACAGAACGTCGTCGGGGCCCAGCTTCATACGGTCACCGATGAAGCGCGCGTTGTTAACAATGTTGCTGGTACCATGTCAGCTGGGGAGCAACAGGCGTGATGAGTGCAGGAAATGATGGACATACTGATGCGTGAGCATGGCGGCCTTGGGCAGGCCAGTCGTGCCACTGGTGAACTGGAGATTGCAGACCAAGTGAGGGAGGACCTTCCTCTCCATGTGATGCAGACGTTCTACGCTGACCTTGAACCCTTGAGAAAGTAACTGATCATACGTCTGGTAACCCTCGCTATCTCCCCTGATAATTACTACTTTGGGAGCCTTGGACTTCATCTTGAGCTCGGCGAGCAGGGGCCCTTGATCGAGGCGACCGATCTTCTTGGTAGTGAAGAGAACCTTGCAGTCTGGAAAGGGTGAGCTTGACTAGGGCCGGTACCGGGCATGGCTGGTGCGCGGAGGAGCATACCTGAGAACTCCAAAGCATACTGAGCTTCGGTAGGGGTATACGTGTTGTTGAGAATGACGAGGATGGCGCCTATCCTCGTGGCAGCAAAGAAAAGAGAAGCATACTGCTCGCAGTTTCCAGCCATGATGCCCACCCTATCGCCTACGCGAATTCCCAGTCCCAACAAAGCGCGTGCCATGAGCTGACTTTGGTGGTTGAGCTCGTTGTATGTCCATCTTGCGCCAGTCCATGGAATGACGAGAGCTTCTTGCGTGCCGTGGTGCAGACATTGGAGGTTGAGCAGCTCTCCCAGTGTGAGGTCGACCAGAGGAGGATCTGTTGGGCCGTGAAGGAGAGATGGTCTTTGCGTCTGAGGGAGAACGGCCCCCTCTTCGATGGTTGTTGGTACCAACGCCGGTGAAGACATATTGTGTAAGTATTGTGAGGAGAGATGTTATTGGCCCGATTTAAAAGAGTTCAGTTGTAGGAAAGAGCAGGAGGCCAAAGAGAAGCAAAGGATACAAGATAAAGGGACAAAAGCAACGAAGATGCTATCACTCGATACAAGGACGGACTGGCTGGCCACTGACGACTTCAGGACGAGGCAGGAAGGGATTCAATGGTAATTTGCAGCACACCAACAAAACGGAGCAGGCAGGTTTACGTATGATGGGATGGGATACAACCAGCAAGAAAACCGGGACACCTCAGCCAAGCTGCCCTAGAAGCTTCGTAGGCCCGAAACACGCCTTTGGTTTTCCCAGACTCCAGCTCGTGGTGGTCAGTCACCGGCCACAGTGGGGATGAAAGGAGCTGCTCTTCCCACTTTGGGACACGGCGGAGGTGACGGGATCGTCGACGAAATCGGCGATACTGCCCGATTGCGGTGGTGTCTGCGGTCTGTTGCTGCCTTGATCTTGATCTAATCAATCTGATAAGATTTTTTTTTCTGGCACAGCCTTGTGAAGGCGATGAGGGTCAACCTCCAATGCCCTCCGGGTCCTCCCCTTCATGGTGCTTGCTCCATCTCGCGCTGGAGTCGCAGAGTGGTGACAAAAAACCGTGGGTGACATTGACACATGCTCAACGCCCTGAACGGAGCTAGAGGTGGAGACGCGTGTTTCGCTCCAGTTGCAGCAACCCGGTCCTCGGCTGATGGCGGATACTGTAGCATCATGACATCCAGCGTTGTTGAGGAGAGAGTGGACGGAATTGGAGTCGGAGCTGGGGTCGCAAGAGAATTTTTTCAAAGAAAATTGGAGTCATGGAAGAACCGACAGGGGAAAAAAGAGGATGAAGTGGACGCAAGAGCGGCATGGAAGGTGGAGAGGCTGCGTCGTTAGTTCCATCTGATAAAAACCACAATGCAACGGTGACTGGTGATTCGTTCGACGACAGAGTCGTAAAGGGACCGACGGGGAAAGGATGATCGCTTCCCTCTTTGGCTGTTGACTTGTGCTGGCCCCTCGGTAGTGTGTTGTACCGGATTGATTCACACGTCGGGGCCACACGTCGAACCACACACGGTAGCTACACAGGCGGTAGCTACAGGAGCGTTCGGGCACATGCCCGTCGCTCGTTTATATTCATATATGTGTGTGCAAGTAAACCCTTCTCGCGCGGTGACAAAATGCCGCAGGGCAGAGATCGTCCGACAGAAAAGAATCTGATAAGAATCTCTCTGACTGCCAAGGTTGTCCCCCATCAGGGCATCCATCCTTCCCCTCTTCCCTCCAAGTTTCCCATGCCCCTTCCCTTCTTAGTAGGTGACCTTTATTCTCCTTGCCTATTTCCGCAATGAGGAGGACGCTTTTACGAGACTGCTATACAAACATCAATGATTCAAAGCCTAGTACAGCGCTTGATACCTGGCTTCCCGTGCTTGTTTGTTTGTTTGTTTCGTTTCTTCGGCCTCATTCTTGTTACGGCTGTTTCAACTTTCAACTGTCTCGCGACAAGCATGCCGAGGATGCCCACCTCACTCCGCCCCCGAAACGCTCCGAATTCGGGTGGAGGTGTGCCACGGAAATGTGGGACGGCAGGTGAGGGAAAAATTATCAGATCCGCTTGGACCCACTCTTTGGCGTCCAAGTAAAGTTATCAGATCCGACGCCATCTCCATGCGACCGTCACACTCACACCCACCGACTGACTGCTCTGTTCCTTCCACGCTTTTCATTGGTTGATTTGCTCCCCAGTCCACCACCACAAAGTCTCACAAACCAAACATCATCAATACCCTGCCTTCTGGACCTCACCTAATCGAGTATATAAAACTATCGAAATGATCACACCAGCTCAACCTCCACCCTCCATTTCCCCTGGTCCCTGGCTCGGCTTTACGTAGCAGGGTAGCAGAGGAAAATGCCGGCGTGTCTTCGTCCACCTCCTCCACCTTGGGACCTTGAAGCCGACAGTACACACATGTAAAGTGGGAAGCGATCGGATTAGCAGCTGTACCAAGTTGGATTGTCACCATTGTTTCTTTGGCCTCAGTTCTGTCCATAGCCGCTTTATCAGTCTTTCAGTCAGTCTTTCCTCTAATCAGCCATTGCTCTTTTCCAAAAGCGACGATACCCCAAAGTAAAACAAAGATATACTTCTTTGGTTTTCTCACACACATACACAGCACTACACAACACTACACAAAATGGCGTCACCAACAACCCGCCGGCTCGCCGAATATGTCGCCAATTCTGAGCCCATCCTCAAGCTCCCTCACCCCTACCAGACTTCCTACCTCGTCGTGAAGGGCGAACCCGGCGTCGCCAACTCGTACCAGCTCAAGCAACAAGACAGCAAGGCGGCGTTACCCCGTCCCCTTCATAACGACTCCCTCTTCTTCACTGAGCCCCAAGACCTCAAGTCCTCGGACAAGCCTCACATCTCCATCAACACGCCCTGGGGCCGCGCCCGCCGCTCGCCGTCCGTGGCCGTCTCGTGGAAGGAACCTAGTGCTCCCACCGTCGGCCAGCTCTGGCTGATCGCCTACGTCATCTTCACCCTCCGGCCCTCCGAGGAGGCCTTTCGGCTATCCACCTACGGCTTCGGTGCCGACAAGCTCGCCCGCCAGCTCAAGGCCGTCGGTCTGGCCATTGAGCACCCAGCCCCCGCCACCTCCGAGCAACAAAAGCTCCACGGTTCCGATGCAGGGAAGGAGCTCCTGATCCTGCGCGGCGCCTTCTGGCAGGGCGCCGGCTCTCCCTTCGGCGCGCGCCCAGCGTGGGCTCCCGAAACCCTTGCCGACAGCGAGGACGGCAGCCTCGAGTCCGTCTACCCCCTGCAGGCGACCGAGTACGTCATGACCAACGAGCCCAACAGCGCGCTGTGCTGGCACCCTCGCAGGCGGGCCAAGCCCGCTCCGGGATCCGTCATCTATAGCCGCTACATCCCGCACCTGAAGGAGAACTTTTCCATGGTGGCGCTGGACTACACCAACCCGGCGCACCTGGAGCTGTTCCACACGTGGCAGAACGACCCGCGCGTGTCGCAGGGTTGGAACGAGGAGGGCACACTGGAACAGCACCGCGAGTACCTGCGCAAGGCGCACGAGGACCCGCATCAGATCACCGTCTTGGCGGCTTTTGATGATGTCTTTTTTGCTTACTTTGAGATTTACTGGGCCAAGGTTCGTCTTTTTTATTTCTTTTTTTTTATTGTACCCTGTGTTCCCGCCGCATCTTTATAAGCTTAGGTACTTAGCTCACATTCTTTAAAGGAGGACCGCCTGGGAGCCTACTACACCCCCGGTGACTACGACCGTGGGCGCCACTCGCTCGTCGGCGACGTCCGCTACCGCGGCCCCCACCGCGTTTCAGCTTGGTGGTCGTCCCTCATGCACTATCTCTACCTGGACGACCCGCGCACCATGAACGTCGTGGGCGAGCCCAAGTACACCAACACCTCTGTTCTCATGTACGACATGATGCACGGCTTTGGCCTTGACAAGTTTGTCGATTTGCCTCACAAGCGCTCTGCCTTTGTCACATGCTCGCGCGAGCGCTTCTTCCAGCTGTGCCCGCTTGACGAGAACCAAAAGTTCCTCGGCGGTACCCATCTAGGCCTCGTCCCTAAGCTTTGAGTGGAAGACCAGGTATATAGTTGCTTGAAATTGGATGGATTGGGCGGTCGGGCGATGATTGAAAAGAATTGCTGCATCTGTCTGATATTGGATATGTAATAGAATAATGAGGAAAATGGCCGGAAAGGTTACTCGGGAAAGGTAGTGGAACAAAAGAATAGTACTTGATTCCTGCGTCGAACTAGTTACCCATTTTGTACAAGTGGTGATCCTTCCTCTGGGCCTTGCGAAACAGTCAACATGTCACAGAACGTAGATTGAAGACTGACGGGCCAAAACATGTACCAAGAGCAATAATATATCAACGCAACAAAGAAGAGGGGGAAAAAGGGGGACAGGGATTTGGAGGACACTAAGCTACATTTCGACAAAGGTGGGTAACGGTTCTTGTGTGGGATGGAAAGACCAGAAAGACCAGATAGTAACCCAATGATCCAACAGGTGCTGGCATGTGCCATTACACAACTACGGCTTCATCTCCAGGCTTTCGAAAACTTGAAAACAGACTATGAATCAAACCGAAACATTATGTTCATAATTGCACTCAAAGTGTCTAGACATACTTCATTATGACCAAGAAACCCGTCGCTTCATGAAGACCTCCCAATTCGTAACCAGCCCAGTTAAATGGTGTATATTCCCAAACCCAGATATGTTCTCATATAACCAATAAATCGCCTTTCGAAAAAAAAAAACAAAATGCTATCCCAATTCCGTGATATCCGAACCGCTTTAACGCCAATGCCTTCAAAGATGATTTTTTTAAGCCTTAACAACATCGTAACCGCCTAGGCGCAGATGGTTCCAGCAAACTGTTAAAATGTTTGGTTAGCAGATCACTTCACATAGGGTACCGAAAAAAATAAAAAACTCACTATCAAAACCCAAGTCATCACCGAAGAAGAGCTTATTGACATCCTCGCCCGATGACACGCCGTTTGTGGGCCAGTAGGCAACCGCCTTCTTGCCAACGGCGAGGCCAATCATGGGAGGAATTTCGTCAAGCTCAAGGTATGTAGGCTCTGTGCCAGAAACAGCCTGCTTCATGCGCATGTGAATATTGTTGGCGGCCAGGTAGCCCATGTGCATGGCACCACCGCACCGCTTGATACCAGACCACTTGACAAGGTCACCGATGGCGAGGTGATCATCCGAATTGGGGCTTTCGGAAGGGAAGTGGAGGCTACGACACCCAAGCAGTTAGTTTAGCTTTGAGGTTCGTCGAAACTGGAATGGGTACGTACCTGGGCTGGATCTTAACATAACCTTCCTCGTTGAGGACATCCCTAGGGAGGAAGGTGGTCGATGGCACGCTCCTGGAAATGGCCATGATGACGGAGTCGGCAATAAGGGTATGGCCGTTGGTGAAGTAGACCTTGTATGCCTTGTGCCCGTTATCGACAAATTCCTCGGTCCTGTCGACGCGGTGGGACATGAGCACCTCAACACCGGCCTCATGGACGAGCTCCAAACTGCGATCCTTGACCTCCTCAGGAAGAGGCTCGGCCGAGAGAAGCTTGTCACGCGAGTGAATAAGTGTAACCTTCAGATCGGGACAAACGAGCTTGAGCTCGGCAGCCATCTCGATACCGACAGCACCTGTTGTTGTCTATCAGTCAGCAAGTTACATGGGAGGAGGGGTGATGATTCTGCGGCTCAAACTCACCTCCGCCTACAACAGCGACACCATGTCTGTTGGCAGTCGCGGCCTGGATATGGTCGCCAGCCTCAAAGAGAAACTGCTTCCTGAGCAGGGATTGGGGCACAACAGGAAAGACTCTCCTCAAGCCGGCGGCGGCAATGAGGTAGTCGTACTTGAGTTCGATGGGCCCGGGACCGTTCTCACTGCCGAGAACCTTGGCAATCTTGCGCTCCTGGTCGATGGACTGGACAGAGCCCCGGAGTATGCGGATATTGTTGGGAGATTGTTGCAGGGCGGGAACGTCCTCGTATTTGACCCAGCACTTTTCGGCGTAGGACTCATCGGCAAAGGCCAATGGGGTGCCAATGAGATGGTCTTGTGGGGAGAACATGTGTGTTAGTGGTTTTGAACGTTGCTGAGGGCGGGCGCCAGCGGGCACATCTTACAGAAGCCATCTCTTTCGTCTACAACAGTGATGTCAACCGCAAACTGAGGACCATCATGAGCAGCAGAAGTGCCGTCAAGGGCAGCCTTCTTGGCATCAGGGCCGCAACGGGCAGCACGGCCGCTGCAGATGTCTTGCAAGTTGAGGGCAGCGGAGAGACCGCCGTAAGAACCACCAACAACAAGAACCTTGAAGGGAGGCCTCGACAAGGTGGCGTCGTCAACGGCAATAGATCCCATCGTAAGTTGTATGTGCCTGTGTTTGTGTCTGTGTGTATTGGTAATCTGTCGGACCTTGTAACTGCCTCTTCTGGCGATGGATTCAAGGGACTTGGTTGGAAGCCAGATAGCGTGGGCTGTGTGGGTTGGGTGCGTTTGATCGTTAGAGTTAGGTTGTATGGGTCGACAGAGGATGGATAGGTACACAAATTAGAACTTTGGAAAAAAGCGAGCGAGACGACGGATGTGGGAGACGGGGCAACTATGACGGGAAGGAGGTCGGATGAACGTATTGGGCTCGCGCCTTCGTTTTGAGCACCTTCAAGGATCCTGGGGCCAGGCAGGGTAAAGAGGGTGGGTGGGTGGATCTGTAGCTCGCATGGATACGATGTCACCACCCTCGCACTCAACAGGAAGGAAGAAACGGGATGCCGGGAGAAACGAAGAGTGAATGAAACTGTTAATGAAATGAAGATATGCAACAATTGAAGCGTCTGACCATCTACACTACCTACTGTGTACATCATTCACAAGTTAGCGCCTCCACTCACGACCCGAAGGAACGAGCTAGCAGCTAGCCCATGCATTCCCTTCTCCCGCCGTCGAGATCCTGCTTCACATGTGCTCCTGAGTGCTTATCAGATCCTCCCTTTGAACTTCGAGTCCTGGACTTGAGTCCATCATGCTGTTTGACTGGAGAGAAAGGGCCATAACGTTATTCATGGCAGTCAGTTATCAAGAATGACAGAAGGCAGAGACGGTCCAGAGCTTCAGACAATTTCACGAAACAAAAAGTTGACGAATGCGTGGAACCCCTCACACCCGGTATCGGACAGAGCCATTTTTGTGAACTTGTGTGTTCGTCTGGTCCAATCTTGTTTTTCCGCAAACCCCGGCGGGCCAACGCTCTCTTCGCCATTCAGCGGACAATGGATCCCACTCTAGAAGTCTTGGAGCGGTTTCTGGCCAACGAAATGGGAAATGCTGTGGCCTCCATTCCCACTTTGGGTACGCTGCTTTCTGGCTAAATGCGCTGTCACCACAAGAAAGTCGGGTGCTGGAATGGGAAATGCGACCGAAGCCTGCACCTCCATCTGATAATGTCTATCAGATCATCTGATCATCAAGAATTCCGTCCCAAGTTTTTACCGAAGATAGCCAGGCCGCTCGCCCTAGCGGTCCCCTCCCCTGCACAGCGGAACTGAGGCGACAGCCAGATTTACAGGCCCCACCCTAGCATTCCAACGTCCAAACTTCTGCAAACGAAAGTTTTTTTCTTTTTTTCTTGCGCGTTCCTGTCTCCATCATAAGCCAAATTTTCGCAACACAATTCCAATCTTCTCACAAAGCGCCAGTGGTTTAGTGGTAAAATCCATCGTTGCCATCGATGGGCCCCGCGTTCGATTCGCGGCTGGCGCATTGTTTTCATACCTGTTTATACATTTTTTGTGCACTTTTTTTTATTTCTCTCTCCTGCTTTGTTCCAAAACATTCGTCACTTCGAGCCAAGAAGCCTTGCTTTTTTTTGGCCTTTTTGCTCGCTCCTCTTCTTATTGGACTCTATAATATACTTTATTATTCTCTATATGTTTTGTCACTCTCAAACTCAGCGTGAGAAGAGGGTTTGTCGGTGCAGCGTTGTACAGTCGTGCAGGGAACCTTTGATGTTTGGTCTGTTTCGACGTACCGTTCATACACTTTATAGAGAACGATCTTGACGACCTTCTTTAACAAGTAACGGTCCGGTGGCGAAATGGTATCGTGTGGTCCTCCTAATATCGGGAGGATAAGACTGAGGTTGTGGGTTCGAGTCCCATCCGGATCGTCCTTTTTGCTCCCATATCTATTGATGCAAACTTGCCTTTTTTTCATATTGTTGTCGATATTCAGCAATTCCCTATAATCTCACCTTTTCCTCTATATCTATTATTTGTGAGCAATCTGCCGCGGAAGAGCCGATCAGCACAATATAACATTATTAAGTGTACACGAGTTTGCTTTTCTTGTAAGTGGCATGTGTTCGCCGTGTTGAATGTTTCAGAAACACGACGTCGCTTTTTTTACCTTGTCTTTTTACCATCTTCAAATATCGATGCATTGCAATACTTGAAATTGCCATTGCTAGACTCAAAAACAACCAGATCCATATAGGTCACTTCTATTCCAAATCCCTAATTCTTCGACCGTTCAGTAGCTTACGCTCGAACACCTCCATATCTTGGTTGAACACCTCACAAACATGGAAGGATATCTCGCAAATAACTGAGGTCTCCTTCCAATTGCCAGTTTATGCTTTCTAGGCATATACAAGACCATTTTTACATTTCCGAACACCCCTCAAAGTTGCGACTCAGACGACGAGTATCCTGACATTTATGCACATGTATGGCTTTCGACAGGTATTTGACCCTTTGCAAACCCCTTTGCCTTCAGCAGTAAGCAGCTGACAAGGCCATCTCAATCTGCTTTGCAATATGCCTTACTTTCCTTCTTGTCTTGTCGATTTCCTTTTCTCGTCGTTTGTTATCCTGATTTCTCCGACAATCTGTGCTCTTCAATCCAGTTGGCAACATGGTTGATGATGATGGAGAAAATGCTGACACAATAGGTAACTCTGGAAGTGGTTTGTTCAAACCGACCTTCTCCTCTCCCCCCTCTTGCTTTTTTTCATTGTTTCCGATCAAGCCAACTTCGTTCGTCCGGATGCTTGCCTCAACCCTCCCAGCCCGAGGTCTATGCAATTTGGCAGCCTGCGCAAACGCCAACGCTGCCACCTTTGCGGCCTTCTCATCGCCATCCTTCTCTGGATCAAAGTATTGCAGCCAGCTCTGCAAGTTCCACTTTCCACAAGGAAAATCCTTTGCAGCTGTACTTCCCAGTCCATATTCCTGCACCATGTCCGTGTCCATGTCCCAGCTGAAAAACGCATCGACTCCAGCCGGAATCTTGCACGCACCACCACCACCGGCTTTGCTGCCCCCAGTCAAAGAGGCCCTCCAGTGCTTGGCGATTTCTGGACGCTGGAGCAAGCCGTAAATCATGTTGTCGCGATTCCATTCGCGCGGCGGCTGGCCTTGTTCGATGAGCTCATCGTTGCGGACGAATTCGGCTGCAAGGTGGCGGAAGTAGTGGCGCTTGGTGCGTGAGTGAGACCTACTAGAGTCGGAGACGCCGGAGCTGGAGCTGGAGCTGGGGGTTGTTGTAGCGCCGGAAGCATGGGAAGGAGAACTGGGAGACGAAGGAGAAAAAGTATAGAAAGAGGCCGAACAAAAGCCGCAGGCAAAGGCTGTCTGGCGGCGAAGAAAGAGCTTGAGCTGATCTTGACGGTTGCATGAGGGGCACCTGAGGAGCTGTTCCCGTGACTTGTTGTTATCGGCAGGGAAGTACTTGGCCTTTGTTGGTAAGATGGTGTCGCAGTGCGGGCAGGCGATGATTTTGTGATTGGCATGGTGTTGTTGCTCGTGGAACCACAGCCACTGGGGGTTTGCGAGCTGGTCGAGGCAGGCCCTGCACTGGCAAGACATTGTTGAGGCCGGCCCATTCTCCATCGCTTGATCTCGAGAGAGGTCACGATCGGTGGCTGAGAAGTTGGTGAGATCACTACTCGCGCGAGATTTTTGAAACCAAGAATGAGAACTGGGCGACAAATGGTTGTTGGAAAGAGGTTTGGAGTTGCGCGACTTGCAAGGGTGACGGCGTGAGTAAACTTAAGTAAACGGAGAAAACGAAGAATGGATAGAACGCAACCGGTTAACGAAGTTTTGTTCTGGGCCGAATTGGCAAACGAGGTGACGGTAAGGTGTGGGGGATGCGACAGACGAGAATAGAAGGAAAGAGGAGGAAATTTGGCAAAGGGGGAGGCTCTCTTTCATACCTGTAGAAAGGACCAAACCTGAATATCGCTTTCTTATCGAAGGAGATGGGATGAAGTGGAATTTCGAGGCGTATACGACACGGGGAGAGGCATTTTCTTCATTCCCGGCTTCGACAGACAAAGGACCACGTGCCTAGATGTACGACTAGTTATGTAGACAGTCAGCAGAAATAAAGACGATTGAATTTGTTTTGAAGCGAAGGGGAAAGAAGTGCTAGAATCTTAATAGGAGTGAATGGTGGTCGGACCGTTTCCAGCTTTAAGGGGTGTCTCAACGGAAGTCATCCCAACTCCAGAAACAGTCAGCCTGCAGGTGACCACACCAAACCTCGGATAAGATTATGGCACGTAGAAACACTATATAGAAGAGTAAACTGCTTATCTTCGACGGACGTGGGTTGTGTCTAGAAGTTCCATGCCATTTGACGTTGGGTCGTCGATGTCATCCGTCCCAGCATCAGTTGCGTCACCAGACAATCAGAAGCCATCCATCTCATACCGCACCAGGCGTGACATTCCGAAGTGGGGCTGGTACTATAACGGCATCTTGAAGTCTTTTGGTCTCACTTGTCAGGTCAGCCCAACGTTTCAGTTCTAACCTAGGCAGGACTGCATCAACTATAAAAGACAACGCTGGTGTAGAGCAGCCGTCTAGGCGGCACCACGACTGTGAAATTGCATTTTCTTCATACTCTACAGAGAATTGGGATACAAGGCCCGGCTTTTATAATTTTTTCCCAACTATAGAAGCCCTCGAGACCGGCAAATATTTAATAGTGATGGAAACGACAGGGTGAAATAGGGGCAAGAGAGCTTGATACTATAGGCCAATGATTGCTCAGAATTAACAGCTAAAGGCAAGATGGCCGAGCGGTCTAAGGCGCCACGTTAAGGTTAACCCTTAATCTCCTCTATGAGTTCCGTGGTCCGAAAGGGCGTGGGTTCGAATCCCACTCTTGTCATAGTCTTTTGTTATTTTTTTTTCTTTAACCTGCACCAACCACTCCACAGGAGTAGGTTGCTTTCTTTTCCTCGCCTTTCACTGCTTTGATGGTTTATTGAAATTCGTTACATTCATGCCTGGCTTATCTTTACCTTCATGTCTCTTTTTTAGTCATTAACTTTCAGTGCTTCCTCAGTATTCAATGGTCGACGTTTGCATTTTGTTCCCTGTCTGCTTTCATGATAAAACTTCGAGAAAGACCTTCATTCTCACATCTGACATTGCTTCGAAATGCTCTCTATGCTTTACTGAACCTGTACGTATGTCAAAATATCCCCGCTCTTGCAGCACATGCTCAAGGTATGGTCTCGCTAAACCCAGAACGTCTTGTGAAGCCATTTGGGCACTAGCCCATTGATGGGGCCGCCTTATTTCATGCGAAAACCTCCCATCTACTTGAACATAGCGATTATCAAGCCACGCAATGTAGGGCCATCTGTTTATAAAACACGGTAATTATTCTCTTCCATTACTCCTCGTCGTCGCCCGGCTGATCCGCCGTGAGATCCGGGACCCAGCCCTGCGGTCGCTCACTGCCCCGAATCATCCGGTCGTACCCGAGCCTCTCGACCTTCCTCACCGACTGCCGCATAACATCCAGCTTCTTCTCCCACTGTTTCCGATCACCGGCCTTCATCGGCAGCATCTCGAAGAAGCTACCAAGCTCGTGCATATCTTCGACAATGGTTCGCTCGTCTTCGGCACCGGCCATCTTCCCGGTCAAAGCTGTGCTGGTGGTCGCGAAGCGCATCATTTCGCCAGAGAGGTCGAAAACACCATAAAAGTAGTCGTCTTCTGTTGTTGACATGGTCAGTGGCTCTAGCTTTGATTGCCGCTGTTCTTCTTTCTCTGCTAGCTTGTTGTCGTTGTCAGTTGTTTCCTGCTCGCCGGAGGTAGGTACTGGAGTGTTGCCAGCGTCTGGCATCGGTTCGTCCTTGTCCTTATCTCTGTCCTCCGACACAGCGCCCTTCCGAGTGAGCTCCTCCACAAAGGCCGAAAGCTCATCAGGCTTGAGAAGAGTTTGGGTCTTGAGGTAATGGGCAAAAGTGAGTGCTTCGGCAAGCTCCTCGAGACACATCAGGGAGCGAGAGTAGCGGTAACGGTTGATGCCCTGGACGTCTGGGGCCATGGTGGCCAGGAGCTTGGAGATTTCGGCGAGGCGGGAGTCCACCTCGGCTTGAATCTGGGGAGGAAGATCGGGGTTGATGGTGCGGACTCTGATGGCACAGTCAGTACTCTTGACCACCAAAGGTGAAGCAAGGTGTCAGGTCAAGTACCGTTGAAGAGCAAATATTCTGTGCAACTCGTCAGCCGTGTTCCTTCAATTCGATAGTTCCATCCATGTTGCTCACATTTTCTTGCTGAGTCCGGTAATGTCCCTCGACACCTTCCCGAGACGGTCACGACGATCATGGTGGGCGTCGAGCTCATCGCGTAGTTGTTCGAACATGGGCGTGTACGCATTTCTTACGACGGCCACCTTCGGCTTGGGTGCCGGTCGAGGCCCATTGTTGAACCTCTTTTCGTTTCCGTGTCTGTCGCGTTTAAAACCAGACATTGTGTTTCCGGTTGAGTTGTCAATTGGCTTAGAAGTGTTTTCGGAGCCGATCTTGGCGCGCTTTGGTGCTGGTGCGTCGTCCATCTTGCCTTCCATGATGGGAACAATTCGATGTTACAATGATGACGCCCCGAGATAAAAGAACCCCAGGGTGTGAAGCAGAGCGTTTGATGCAGAATTAATTGGTAGCGTAGAGGTATGCGCCCCGCAATCGTTAAGCTTCCCGGACCCATAAATATTAGCGCTATAGGGGTCTCTAAGATGCCCTATACATTCGACACTATTGGCAGCCTGGACAGAGGGCGAATTGGGGGGAATAGTTACAGACGATAAATTCAACCATTTCGGGCAACGCAACAATGAATTCCATGCCTTCCATTTCTTCTCGACGTCGAACAAGTCTCTCCTGGGAATCGAAACCTACTTCAACCAATTCGCCCTCCATCGCTTTTCCTACACTGGATTATACAAAATCGAACAGGAAGCCGACCACCCAAAGCAGGAGGATATGATAAGTACTGGACGAACACTTTTCCACATCTCGACATTATAATCAACAATCTCCTCTTTGCAAACCCCCATAACCTCCCGTCAACCTTCAAAGCTTGGGCACCTGTACTCTCAAGAGCTTCTCTGCGTTCCCGTGCGCAATCGCCTCAAGTTCCTTCTTACTGACCAACCCGCTCTTTTCCAAATCGTGGATCCATTCAAGGCCAATCTCGTTTTGCTGAAAGGGATAGTCGACACTATACAGGATGTGATCCAGCTTCGTGTTCGCCAAAATGCACCTCAATGGGTTGAGACTCCAAACGCCGCTTGTGGTGATCCATATGTTCTCGTCATAGACGGTTTTGAAGTCTCGCTGGAAATCCCCCCATCTGCGACTCAAGACCTGGATCCGTTCCAACATGAAGGGTATCGTCTCCCCCATGTGGCCGATGATTATCTTGAGCTTCGGGTGCCTGTCGAACAAGCCCGAGGCGAACAGGCGAAGAACATGCAGTGCTGTCTCGGTATGCCATCCCAACCCGCTCGAAGCCATACTCATGGCCGCCCCTTGGGTGAAGTTACCTTGATAATGTGGGGCCATGTCTTCGCTGGCCCACGTTGGGTGAAGGTATATCGGTACATCGAGTTCCTCGGCAGCTGCCCAGAACCCTTCGTATTCAGGCCCATCGAAGAACTTGCCATTGTGGTGGTTGTCAACCAGGGCACCCACGAAACCCAACTCGGTGATGGCTCGGCGAAGCTCTGCGGCTGCCTGGACTGGATGGCCCATGGGTGCCACGGCGAACCCGGCAAAGCGGGCTTTGCGTTGATCTTTGGCATTGATAATACCGGCAAGTTGGTCGTTTGCTGCATGGCAGGCGACCGGATGGTCAGAAAGACCTGGTACGTGGCTGATGACCTGAAGTGCGACACCACCAGCGTCCATGTCACGGAGGCGTAGAGCGCCGAGATCGACGGCCTTGTCATATACGCCATCGACATGCTTCAGCTGTTCCGAGTACTTTGGCTTGAGGCATTCAGGAACCGCCGAGGAGAAGAAGTGCTCCTCGAGGGTGATAAGAGGAGGCGTCATTGTTGCTGGATGCTGCTGTTGTTTGGTACTGTGATGCTATTATCGGCGTGTAGGTGAATTGAGAGCCACGTAGATACTATTTTACATCTCGACCTTGTGTATCGTGACCGCCGTTCTTTAAGTACGTCGAGGCACTCCAGGTGCTTCTGCGCGTCGGTGTGGGAGGTTGTCGTCATAGCTGCCACGAAGCGTCCACCTACCGGGAGGTACTTGGTGTAGATCTCGGAGCATGGGAAAGACTAAATAAAACGTGCAGGTCATTCATTTGCTTTTAGCTATACATAGGCACCCGTCTCATCAGGACTGTCTCATAAACCAGGATTTTTTTTGTGAGTTCTGATGCATGTTTTGGAATCATTGTCAGAACATGGCCACTTGTGATATGTGCATCCCGATTACAGCAGACGAACGAGTAATGGCACCAGTGTTACCCTGCGATGCGCGGGGGCACTCGGTGTTCATGTGATAACATGCACAGCAAAGCCGTAATTTACCGTATTGGGGCATGAAACTCAACGCCTGCCAAGAATCCTTCTCAGCCCAAACACCCCTGAAATCTGGCATCAACACCAAGCCTGCTCCCACAGCAGAGATCACATTTTCACTTCGTCGAAGCCTCGTCTGTTCAACTGGTCGTCCGATCAAGTCGCAAAGGAACAGCCCTCATGGTGCCGTCAATAACCCATCCAATGAACCCCTAAACATAGCAGCCACCCAGCCAGAACACCAAACCCTCCCAAATGGCGACGACATCACCAGCGGCCCCCCGGCCCAAGTCCAAGTCCTCTTCTCTCCTAAGCACCCTTTTCTCCCGACCACTGCCCCTTTATGTCTCTGCCTTTCTCCTCCGCATCGTCCTCCTCCTGTACGGCCTCTGGCAAGATGCCAACTCGCCGCTCAAGTACACCGATATCGACTACCTCGTCTTCACCGACGCGGCCCGCTTCGTGTCTCGCGGTGAGTCTCCCTACGCCCGCGAGACATACCGGTACACGCCTATTCTGGCTTGGTTGTTACTGCCCACCACATGGACGGCAGGCGCGCAATGGGGCCCCTGGGCGGCCAAGGTGATCAATGTGGCGTGGTTCAGCTTTGGAAAGGTTCTGTTTGCGGCGGCAGATTTGGTGGCGGGGTGGTTGATTGAACAGGTGTTGGTTATGGGGAAGGATTTCCCTTCTTCTGCTGCTAAAGGAAAGGAGAAGGACACCGAGAAGACTAAAGAGGGAGGAAAGAAGGGCCCCAGCGTGACAGCCTCCACGGGAATGGACCCCTCGCGCGCCCGCGCCTTCGCGGCCATCTGGCTCCTTAACCCCATGGTAGCCACCATCAGCACGCGCGGCTCGTCCGAGGGCCTTTTGGGAGTTCTCGTCATGGCTCTTCTCTGGGCCGTCCTCTCGCGGCGCATCACTCTTGCCGGCCTGCTTCTGGGATTCAGCGTGCACTTCAAGATCTATCCGTTCATCTACGCGCCCGCCATCGTGTGGTGGATGGACCAGGAACGGCTTTCCGGAGTTAGAGCAGGAGGAGGAGGAGGAGGAGGAGGCCAGAAGAAGACGTCGTCGTCATTCAGAAAAACATTAACACGCTTCCTCACCCTCCCCCGCCTCCTCCTAGCATTCACCTCCCTCGCCACCTTCCTCTCTCTCAACTTCCTCATGTACCGCCTATACGGCCACCCCTTCCTGCAGGAAACCTATCTTCATCACGTCACTCGGATTGATCACCGGCACAACTTTAGTCCTTACAACACCCAACTTTACTTGTCTTCCGCGTCGGTATCACCGTCTCATTCAGCAGCAGAACCAAAATTCAAAATCGAATCTCTAGCCTTCCTGCCTCAACTGGTCCTCTCCACCATCCTCATCCCCCTCACCCTCGCCAAGAAGGATCTACCCACCTCTCTGCTCGCGCAAACCTTTGCTTTCGTGACCTTCAACAAGGTCTGCACCAGTCAGTATTTCCTCTGGTACCTGGTTCTTTTGCCGTTGTACCTCCCGCGGTCTTCGTTCTGGACGAGTAAGAGGATGGGCTTGGTAGCGCTGGGTCTGTGGGTGCTCGGCCAGGCACTGTGGTTGCAGCAGGCATACGAGTTGGAGTTTTTGGGGCGGAGCACGTTCTTGCCTGGGCTGTGGATGGCGAGTTTGGGATTCTTTGTGGTGAACTGCTGGATTTTGGGGGTGATTGTTGGTGACGGTGGGAGGTGACTGGGGTAGAAGTTGGTTGATGGATGACGGGAAGACACCGAGTTGGTGAATTGTATATATTTACGTCTATCAGGTTGTCAACTGATCAGGCAGCCAAGACTGTTTTATATGGAGAAGCCAAAGTTACACTGAAATGCACCTGTGTTCGATTCTACAATTTCAACCATATTGAGTGCTAATGCTTTCGGTGAAACCCGAAGGGAGCATACCATCCGTCATGAGAGCAGTCCATCTGCGATATCTTTCACACGATTTCAATTGACACAGCTAACGCCGCTTAGTCTGTAGACAAGATTTAGATTGATAACAATGATATGCCATCTCTGCGCGAGTGTTGCCACCTCAGGGTACTCTGCCCTCCAAGTCCCGCGACCTAATAGTAAGATCTGTTGTTATGCTAAGACACATGTTAAGGATATCGGATTCCCATATTGACGCCGGTGCCGTCCGACCATTATCCTCATGTTTTAACCCCCAACCAAGATCCGCCTTCCCGCCTGCCTATGTGGCATACCTTGATATCAGGGGGAGGCCCCAACTTTGGAACCAAAACGCCATGCTTTCGAAACGAGAATCAAGACAAAACAAAATCAAACCTTCCCATGTAAAAGATACAGTATATCTTTGGGGCTTTATGCTAATCAGGGGCAAATTGGGTACCGAGCCGCAACAACCATTCAGCCTGAATGGGAAATGGAAATGCCACCGCTCAGCAAACGATAGTTGGACAACTTCAGCGACAGAGCCCTGGCCCTGGGAAAGTCAGGGTTTATGACCATCCTGCCATCTTTGCTGTAGCCAACCTCACCAAACGACTCGGACAATTCCTCGAAGCGCACCGAGGGCCGGACGCGGTTGAGTTCGCTAACAATCACCTCGCTCCAGACACCGGATGCCCAACCGTTGCGTAACTGGAAGTAGGGATTTAACGGGGGAACGGGAGAATCTGAAATACAATGTTAGTCACAAATTCACTGGAAGGAGAAGGATGTGCCCAATGGGTGACATACCGAGGTCGACATAGCGTATGCGCAGGTATTTAACCGAAGTCAGCTTCTCCAAAGAGCGGATACCCGCGAGTACCAGAGCCTCAAACGCCTTGATAAAAAACATGTCTGTGATTCCCGACCCAGATTCGTTCCAGTGTGCCACGTTTCGGCAGCAGTTCTTGACTGTAATATCGATCGATTTGAGACGTGGATTCCGGATGTCCTTCAACCGGTGTGCCAGGTCGATGAAAAACTGTTTGCAAACCCTTCCCGTGTAAGAAAAGTGTTCCATAGAAGGTAATGCCGCAGCTTGTGCTAGGGTCGAGCAGAAATGCACCTTTGTCCTGACTTTGTTGAAGTAATGGGGAAAGGATAGTTCTCGCCGATAATCGCCTTCAATGCAGAGATTGAGGGTGGACAGGCTCATGGGCTGCCCAAGGACTTCGGCCATGGTGAGATAACTCTTGGACTTGGGCTTACTGTAGGAACCGTGCCATTCCTGCAAGTTGGGGAGAGCCGACATGATGGCTTCCCAGTCTTGCAGGCTCCTGATCAGGTTCCACTGTCCCTTGCAGATCAGTGTCCGAATGGTTTCGACCTTGGGCATCGCCCTAAGCTGCCCGCGTTCTTCCCGAATCCAATGTCGCACTTTCGGCGCCTTCTTTCTTTCGCCACCTTCCAGGGTAAGGACGGAAACTTCAGGAAAGGTCTCGGCGACGAAGTAGAAGGCCTCTTCTAGGGAGCAATTGTTGCCCGGTAATAGGTAGGTCGCATTGGTCAAGCCATCGGCAGTGACGGTAGGCAAAACATTGGTGTTGGAGACTGCCAAGGGACCATACTTTGGCTGGAAGACGGGAAACCAGACCTCGATGTGCTTGACGTAGCAGCGCAAATGCGGGTTCTGGCAGAACCAGGAAAACGAGCCGCGCAATGATTCGATCGTGGCCTTGAGCTTGATGTGCCGATATAGTCGCTCCTGGATCAGGATCCTCCATACACTGCTGACCAACGATAACTCTGACAGTTCCCTTCGGCGCGAGTGCCTCAGTGCGGTGCCCCATCGTACAATGGAGCTCTTTGAGGCTGGCGAAATGCGGAAGCCGAACAAGTGGTCGAGGATGCATTCGTGGATCTCGGCGGGGAGGTGGTTGAGGTTAACGCCAACGCTTTGGCTCGGACCGGGCAGAGCGCCGGCAGACGGTTGACAGTGGCCGGGCTCGTCTAGATCCATCAGGTCCTCGGCGGGACAAGTGGCTCTTCGCATCGTGGCATTTCGAGGATCCGCGTGCGGAAACGGGGTGCTGCTTGGACGGGTGGGTGGGATGAAATCTTGCAGGCCAGCCTGGTCGAGTGGTGGGCTTGACGAACCCGGCGATACCGGATTTGAAGCTGTGGTCATGATGTTGGCCAACTCGACCGTTGCCCTGCCCTCCTCTTCTTCTTGCAGTGATTGGTCCCTCTCGGCTCTTGGTAGGCGGGTGTCCAGAGTCAAGGGC
Source organism: Neurospora crassa OR74A (assembly GCF_000182925.2). Lineage (NCBI taxonomy): Eukaryota > Fungi > Ascomycota > Sordariomycetes > Sordariales > Sordariaceae > Neurospora > Neurospora crassa. The sequence goes on from NC_026507.1 coordinate 1,955,873, forward strand.
TCGGAGTGCATCGGGTCGCTGGGCGGTGTCATTTTGGAATCTCTGGCGTATATGGTGGATGCCGTACTAGTCATCTGGTGCCTTCAAGGTCATGACATGCGGGCAAGCGAGAAATATGTCGTCTGTCTCGCTCTGAACAAAGAACGGGCGTGTAGTGATGGCCGAGTTTGTCGCAATGAAGGCGACGTGAGGTACCTAGAAGGATGTCCAGAGTAATGGAATGGTACGTATGGTGGTTGATGTGAGTAGGGGAGGGGGGGGGGAGAGGAGAGACGAGACCAAGGACGGAACAACAACACGGCGGCGCAGGGAACGGAGAACAGGAGGACGAGGAGCGCGACCTGATGGAACGACGAGACTATGAATCGCGAAGGCTGGAAGGCTGGACTCTGGAGAAAGACAACGAGCAACGAGGGGGTTGCTTGGGTCGCGTGCGCCGTCGGAGGTGGAATAATTCGCCCTGCGGGAGGAGCAAGTTGCTGTCGCAGTCGCACATCCAATCCAAGACGCCTCGATTGAGCACTGAGCGCCTGTTTATGCCTGTACTGCGTAGGTTGTCTGCGTGCGCTATGGGCCGATCGGTGTGCGATAAGCTGCCGAGATGGATGTAAGTCCTGTTGTCTCGACTTGGAGGAGTCGCGTGCCAGGAAAGCAAGCGGAATGAACGAGAGGCAGGACACTTTGTCGACACTGCAGCAGGACGGCGGGGAGAAAAGTCACAGGTTGACGCCGACACCCCGACAACAGGACTTTTGGGACGGCTTGTTGACCGGGATTCAAACGGCCAGACCGTTCCCCAGGCTTAGATTGGCAGGTTCCCTTTTGGATGATGGGGTTGGTTGGGGGGGGGGGGCATGCGTCGCTGCCGGGCGGGCGTGTGGTGTTTGAGTGGCTGCAGGCGGGCAGTGAGGTGTCTGGTTGTGGCAGGCTGCAGGTGTCTACACTACTCTATGGTAGAGTCTAATTACTACCTACCTACCTAGCGGAAGTGGATTAGTGCATGGTGCCCGAGACATGGAGAGTGGACGGGCAGGACCCAACCTCGGTGGATTATCTTGGGTTCCCTTGAGGCTGTGGCGGGTAATAAATAGGAAATGTCTACTTTTGAACAAGATCATATGCAGAGTATATAGGTAGGTACACTACTAAGTAAGAGTGAGCTCGTGAGGCAAGGGCCCTTTGGTGCTACACTACAGTACTGTAGCGACATGAAATTGAAAGAATCGAGCCGGGTGGCTGGTGAGCCATGTCCTTGGTCAAGTTGTTGTTTTGTTCCCTTGTTGTGAAAGTGGGTGAGGTGGTGCCGTGGATGGCGATCATGGCGGAGGCTCGGATCCGATGGAGGCTGGGAGGGAGATAGATGGCAGAGGACGGAAAGCTTCTTCTAACAAATGCCCCTCTAGGATGATAAAGTACCGCATGCGGATTCAAGGTACCACTAACTCTGGCCCACATGCATTGTTGGTTGGTGTCGACAAGAAGCGACGGGAGACCCTACCCGCGACTTAGGTCAACGGAAGTGGAGAACGGACAATCTGTCGGAAACCAAAACGTTTAAAGGACGATCTTGGATGAACGACACTGCCCCCCTCCTCATCTCCCTTGTGTGCCACGGCAGTGTTGCCATCGATATGAGGCCCTATTTTTGGATTGCACTACACAGATTTTGCACTTCTTGTTTATATACTTGTAAAAACACTTTTCCTCCAGGCCTTCCCAAGCCTCACACATCGTGCGAACAACTGGCAATCCATCAACAGACGGGCACGCACCCAGAAATCCTACTTACCTTTGCACAACGACAATCACAGCGCATTGAATAGCCTGCCTCCATTGTCATGATGCCGTTGTTCAAGCAATACCGACATCACGATACTCAGTGGCAATCAAGGAAAAAAAAACCTGTCGTGCTGCACTAAGTCTGCAAGGAATCGACACGACTTGAAAATCATGACGATAGCCCATCTGGCACTTGATGCGATGCATGGCCAAGATACCTCATCTTGAGCAATATGCAACTTTTCGGCGAGAGAGGGGGGGGGAAGAGGGGCACTAGTACGTACGACAAGAACAAGATCACGCCCGGTATAGGCTGTGCAAGTACCGTGTGTACTCGTCAATCACCAAGGGCAACAAAACAACAAGGCTGTCTCACATGCGTCATTGAAAGCCCTCCAAAGAGACGGAGACCTAATCGGAGCCGGACCCATTGTTGGTAGGCCGGCTCAGCTCCAGACATCGGGATTCCGGAGTCCGAACACGGCACGGGACCTACACTCCCGGACCCCACTCGACTAAAGTGGAACTCGACTAACCCAGCAAACACCCGGACCCTATTCTAGACTGCCGGCTTGTGAACGGAGCACGGGGAGCACGGGAGCGAGATCAGTACCTACTATTCTACTATAGTAGTCCCGTCCCGTCAGCTCCGTACTGAAATCCGAATAAGCGCATCAACAACTTCACCACCGTCTTTGATGGCCCAGAGTGCCCCTCGCCACTCCTCAGTTTCAGTCCTCTCCGGGCCCGTCCGATCAATGTCTCCTTCCTCAATAGGATCATAGCCATTCAGCAAGGTGCTCCTTATATGACTCTGTCTTAAACTTTACTACTGTCAAGGGTCTCAAGCTTCAGCACCACGTCTTGTTATAACATGATCCCACTTCGGAAATGACAGTGTGGTGCCGTTGCAATGGTAGCATTCGCTCAGACACGAAACATGATGCAGCGCCGCGAACGACACCCGTTTGGTGGAGACTGCCCTGGATGCGGAGAGGCGCTACGCTCTGTCTTGGCGTCATTGGCGACGTGTTTCAGACTGCAAACCAGCGCTTGCAATACTAATCAATCCCCCGCAGCGACTGTTGAGCCTCCTCTTCCCTTCCTCGCCCACCGCACTCCCAAGTAGTTCACGGGCGACGGCTCTGAACCCGCGTCATCATCATCATCGGCTTCATCACAATCAGCACGTCAAGACACTGCGCGTCTCAGGTTCTCATGTGCTGATATCATAGCTCTACTCCATGTAACAGACCCCTTTGTTTCCTTGGGCGTCATGGCTTTGCGTAGCTATGTATGACGGTTAGACAGATATACATAGGTATGAGGGAGGGTACGGTACGTATTTGCCCAACGATTCGTGTGCCTTGGTAATGATCGTTCCTTGTCCACTGCCGTCGATCGCCAAGAACCGACCAAGCGAGCCTCACCAACACCACAGGCATGGCATGTTGTAATTCAACAACAATCCATCATCACAGCGCCTACAGCCGACTATTCAAAGACTAACATACGTGCTTGAGGCATTGCCTTTAGGTCTAAATCCACCCTGTAATCACGGTTCTATCTAGGGATGATATTCATTAGGCGCCAACAGTGATTCCCCCGGATCGATTGGAGAAGCATTCGCATTCAATATCCCGTCCATGCACACGCATATATCAGTCAGTAATTTGCCGGCCGTGTTTGCCTATTCGCCATCCCGAGCAAAAACACACTAACTATTGCCATCAGGAGTGGGTTCGGCAGCATACCCAATGGCGAAACGAATGAGACTATAACTCTCAAAAGGGGCAAATGAACGGACAGAGCTTCAAAGACTGCCCAACCCGCCCAGAGTTCACATCCACGCCAAACATTCGCCCAGACACGCGCATCTGTCTCGTCGCGTGGGATCTCGGAAAGATTCTGTAACCTCCAGACAGTGGCGTTTGAGGTTTAAGGGGGCGCACTCGCCTATAGCGTGACGAATCCCACCTGGCGTTACGGCTTCCTGGGTTCCGAATGGTGGGATTCGGACGGCATACCCCAGCTTTATACCTCTTGGCAGGCAAGGATGTTTTGCTATGCTTTGGCGTCCCGGACATCGACTTCACCATTCAGCAGAACCATCCAGGAACCATCCAGGAGGCCCAGAACCGCTATGATGCCGTAGCATTTTCCCAGTGTCCTGTCCGTGGTAGCGGTCCCTGCAGGTTCGCCAATGTTTCGGTAACGGCCCCCTTTACGACGTTGCCGTCACGACGTGACCCCCTTCTTCGCGACATCATGGACCCCCAAAGGGGCCTCGGGATGCAACTGTCCTCGTTCATGCGCCAGGCTCGAGCGGAATTCAAATAGGCCGGTACTGGGCTGTTTCAATCATGTCGTCTCAACCCAGCATCGACTTGTTCTTGTTTCCCTCTTCCCCCTTCGCTTCTCCTCGCCGTGGGCACCACTGACGGCCTTCCTCTGCCCTCCGGATCTCTTTTCTCGTATTGCTGTGCATACGCCATCCTTCTTTTTGCTTGTTTATACATTGACAAACACGATCCTTTGCCGGCCTTGGATCTTGGTTGATTAAACACTTCGTTCGTTTACCACCAACCTGATACCTCGACATCTGTCTGTGTGACTTTAACTATCGTCCTCTCTTTTCACACGGCATATTCTCGACACTTCGCTGTACAATCTAGGTGGTAGCAGCCTGGACACTATTCAGCATCTTCATCCATAATTATCAAGAAGACACTTAAGAAAACGTCACCATGGTTCGGTTTTCCGTCGCAGCTGCCTTCCTCCTCTCTGCCCTAGGCGTCACTGCCGCTCCTTCGGGAGGAAGACACAACCATCAAAACACCCAGAACACTGGTGCCACCGCTGGTAACGCCGCCGGTGTTCCCGTCGCCAACTCCGACATCAGCAACATCATTCCCGGCCGCTACATTGTCGTCTACAACAACACCTTTGGTGAAGAGGCCATCAATGCCCATCAGATCAAGGTCACCTCGCTGGTGGCCAAGCGCAACCTGGGCAAACGCGACGCCAAGACGGGCAGAATCATGTCCCCCAGTGTCAAGGCCTTCAAGATGGGCACATGGCGCGCCATGGCTCTCGACGCCGATGATGACATGATCAATGACATCAACTCCGCCCAGGAGGTCGAGTACATCGAGGCGGATCAGTACGTCAAGCTCAACGCCCTCACCTCGCAGAACTCGACCACCACCGGCCTGGCCCGCCTCAGCCACGCCGGCCCGAGCAAGAAGGCGGCCCCCTACATCTTCGACAGCTCCGCCGGCGAGGGCATCACCGCCTTCGTCGTCGATACCGGTATCCGCGTCACTCACTCCGAGTACGAAGGCCGCGCCACCTTTGCCGCCAACTTCGTCAACAACGTCGACACAGACGAAAATGGCCACGGCTCCCACGTCGCGGGTACGATCGCCGGTGCCACCTTTGGCGTCGCCAAGAAGGCTAAGCTGGTCGCCGTCAAGGTCCTCGACGGCTCCGGCTCCGGCTCCAACTCGGGCGTGCTGCAGGGCATGCAGTTCGTCGCCGACACGGCCACTTCGCAGAAGCTCGGCGGCAAAGCCGTCTTGAACATGTCGCTCGGTGGCGGCAAGTCGCGCGCCATCAACAGCGCCATCAACCAGATTGCTGCCGCTGGCGTCGTCCCCGTCGTCGCTGCGGGTAACGAGAACCAGGACACTGCCAACACCTCACCCGGTTCCGCGCCCGCCGCCATCACCGTTGGCGCCATTGACCAGCGCACCGACGCCCGCGCCTCCTTCTCCAACTTTGGTGCTGGCGTTGACATCTTTGCTCCCGGCGTCAACGTCCTGTCTGTTGGCATCAAGAGCGATACTGACACGGACACGCTCAGCGGCACCTCCATGGCTAGCCCCCACGTTGCTGGCCTCGCTGCCTACCTGATGGCCCTTGAGGGCCTCACTGATGTCACGGCTGTTGGCAACAGGATCAAGGAGTTGGCGCAGAAGACGGGCGCCAAGGTGACGAACAATGTTAGGGGAACAACGTCGTTGATTGCTAACAATGGCAACCTCTAAGGGGTTCAAATGGCAAAAAATATTGGTTGCCTCTCGGGGCAGGGAGTGGAAAGAAAAAAAAAGAGACAAAAATGAAGGGATGCTTGTTTTCTTATGCTGGAGAGGAATGATTACTTGAACTGAAAGCGATCTTGTTACTGTCGTTGTTTACGGAAACGAAGTCAAAGTGTGTATATATAGTCAGCCAAGACAGACAAACCATCGTCCGTCCTCATGCTTTGCGAGACCTGGACTGGATGGAAAGATAAAGGGGTTGTTGGATAATTCATCTTTTTTAAATATTCAAGTCGTTACAAACATATATGACCCAACAATTCCTCAGTGTTTCGTTTGTGACTTTTCCGCTGAACGGCTATCAGCAGCTAGGAAATGACTAGGTGTAGTTCCTACTCCGCTCTGTGACCGTTTCCTTCTCGGCCTAGCAGCAGAAGAGGTCAACAAAAGAAGGTGTTTCGAATATCGACAGACTTCCTTGATCGTAAACACACAACACCCACCTCAGTCAGCCTCTCACTCTCAATTTCTACCTATGTACCTGTCGCAACAACCCCAGTGAGATTTATTTATGCATATACATAGATGCCTATGCATCCGTCCCGTCGTTGTAGGATGTTCCCGAAATTACATATATCAAGACGCGCCCTACTTTTTTCTCTACTTCAGTTCTGTCGCTAGTTGCGTCTCAGGCAGGTACACAAGCCGGTGGAAAGGGATGCTTGTGGTGAAACAGCCACGCAGGTACCGACCCGAACGGTAAGTACGAAGCACCTAATACTAATGTGACAAACCACTCGGTTGTCCGTCAGCTTGTGGCGCCTATCGCCCTTGGATAATCTTAATGGCTTTCTTACCCGCCCGTCCGTCCCGACTTGCATTGGACTAAATTATTTGACTTGGTGTCATCACGTATTGGCTGTACATACACACTCTTTCTTCGAGTGATCGAACATCGTGCATCAAGTAGCACATGGATTCTTCACTTCACTGCTTGACTGAGATATTCGAGCGCACATTAAGAGGTGCAAGTCAATTTTTTATTTTTATTTGTGTAGGGTAATATTCATAGGATCGAGGTTGAACGATAAAATGTACGCAATCCGCCGGCAACAGACTCCTTGCCGTAGAAAGTGAGTCCCTGATGACGACGTGCCCGGATACCAGGCTACTTGCAGAGTGAGGTTTGATTTCAGCACATCTTCGGCACAACCATAGCCATTGATGGTTCTCTCATGAAGAGGGAACGCGACTAGATTGCAATTTGACATCCGTGCTAGCTTTGCGTACACATGTTCATGTCAACGATTGAAGGAAGGGCAGCAATCATTTGAGACTGACTGCCCATTCCCAGATCTCCTCAGAGGTAGATGAACGGAGAGGGGGAAAGAAGGTTCAATGGTCGTTTATTAAAACAATGTTAGTAGTTGTCGTTCCTCGAAACCCAGGCCACGAGGCACACTGATCTTTCATCAGGGGCTGGGTCAGGGAACATAAAAGGGGCATCGCCGTACCCCTTCCCCGACCACGAACGCCCAGCTTGCCGCGTCTCCCAAACCAGAAAATTACCTTTATATCGCCCGCGCAAGAAGGTACTCGCCTCGTAATCATACGAAAGTCATCGCTAATTCAATATCACATGAGATATTACATGCTGGCTTAAACCGATCTATCGTTGGTCGTCTGTTTGTGGTGTCGAAAGATCCGATCAGGCGCCGGTCATTAAAGGGTGTTGATCGAATTGATGGCTGATGCATTACAACTCCTGATGCATCACCGTTGTGGGAATGCTGGATACTGTGGCACTCGAGACAGCAGCGGCACCATTAACCAACGTGCCGACTCTCGCTGTGATGTCTTCGTAGGCCATGTCGAATCGAGCACCCATGAGCCACGCGGCTCCAATCTATACACCTGTTAGCATGTGAACGAGCAGGCCGACCACGCGGAGGTTGTGGTGACGAACAGAAATACCCACCATAAGACCGCCCATAACGAACAGGACACCAATCATGGACAAGACCAGGAAGGTGGTGTCACCATTGTCCGTGGTGTTTGCCGCTGTTTGGTTGGAATTTTGGGCCTGAGCGAGTGCGATTTTCTTGGGGTCTTGGGTGGGGAAAATGGACTCGATGAATTGCTCGATCTGTAGAGGCTTTTGTCAGCTTAGACTCGAAAAGGAAGATGCGGATGACAATTCGTACCTTTCCGCATTGGACGCTGATTGCCAGGTAATTGGGATCTCTTGGATCGTTCTTCTTGTGTATCCTCCTCGCGTATCTGCGGAACACCTCGCACACTACGCGAAGATTCTGTGTCGACTCCATCATGAGCTGGCAGGCGTCACCCTTGGTAATCTTGACGTTTCTCTCAAAAATGGCTGGGTTGCGGAAGACGAGTTCTAATGTTGCGATAGCCATAGCCTGGGGGATAGCGACGAAGTTGAACACACTCTGGTCGCGCATACCGGCCATGTAGAACAAACAATCTTCGGTGTGCTTGAGCGCATTGAGGACCATCTCGGAACTGCACTGGAGCGCCTTTTCCCGGTTCTCCGGTTTGAACATGTCGTCCCATGTGTTGACATACTTGCTCCAAATTGTCTTGGGCCAGAATCGTCGCTTGTCGACGTAATCCTCGTGAATGTCACGGATAATGTTGGTCTTTTGAAGGAACTGACCCATGCTCTCCGTCAGCTCCATACGCTCGAGGAGCGCTGGGTTGGCGAGATTACTCTCGACGAACAGGCGGGTGAGACCCTCGCCCACGAGACCGGCCACGTAATGGCAGTAGAGCTCGTATTCCTCAATGGTGTTAACACCGTTGGTGTTGTGCTCGGCGTTCAAGGCATAGTCGGCCATACCGTTACCCATCTTGACCGTAATTTCGCGAATGATGTCGTAGTAAGGCTTCTTGACCTTCTTCAACTCTGCAATGACATCGTCAAAGTGAACCAGGAGTTCACGATCCTTCTCGTTAGGGCCATTCTCGGTAAAGGTCCAGCCATCAATCTCCATCAAATCGGCGAACTCGCGCAGTAAGGGCTCCTTCTTGGCAAGATCGATAGTCATGTCATCCTCGATCGTATCAAGGCCACGAAGTACCAAGTAGAAGAGGCAGATGGGCATCAGGAGCTCGGGGTTGAGCTCCTGGATGACGGCGGAGAATGACCGCGAGGTCAGTTCGAGATGGCGGAAGCATGCCTTCTCCGTCTCGGTCTCCTTGGAAGGGTCGCGCCTGTGGACGGGCTCATGCCATACCTTCCTGTACGAGTCTTACAATTAGCATGTGGACAGCCCAAGACAACGGGAGGGTGGAAGGGGGAAAGGGGAGGCGCATACCATTGTACGATGGACCTCAACTGGTTGGGATGGAGGAGAAAATATGCGGCCTTCGTAAACGCGCCCATGGTGGTGATTTGTGTTTTGAGTTTGCAACCCAACGTGTCTGTAACTGTGCGCGCAAAGAAAGGCAAAGGCGGTGGAGGTATACCTCAGGGAGTTCGGCGAAGTCGGATAGCCGGATGGATTAGGCCGAATTACACGATAGGACTTGAAGATAAGATTATAGGTTCCAATACATATGAGAGGGGGTGAAAAGAAGTAATACAACAAGAGTCTATTGTGTTGTGGTAGGAAAAGGCCCAAGTCCAAATGGGAGGGGAAAAGAAAAGGTTGCTTCTTCTCGGGGCTGTCGCGACTCCACTCAAACTTTTGAATTCTTCCGGGGAACGGACGAGTTCGAATTGGCGAGATCGGAAAGGGGGGGTCTCGAGCCGGGGAGTTCAGTGAGCTGTCACTGGAGGAAGCTCACTTCAAGCTTGACGCCACCGTGCTGAGGTTGCTGGTTGGGTGTCGTGGGTGACGGGCTGGATGGTTGGTTGGGTTGGCAGGAGAGACGGGGGGGAATTGGAGCGGGATTAGGACAGATTTGGAGTCGGGGTCGGGTGCAGTGGAGACTGGGGAAAGGACGGAAGGAAAGAAAATCCTCAAGCGAAGCGCCGGAGGGGAGAGATGTGGTCCGAGCTCCCCCGGCACAGCGCCGCTTGGCACCAACGGGGCGGTCAGAGTCAATGGGGGTTTCTCATTGGTCAATTGTGGTTCACCAAAGGGTGTAGAGCTGTCAGGGGCCTCATCTACCTGTCTGTGCCTTGCACTAGAGATTCCCGTCGATTTGGTGCTGCTGCTGCTGCTGCTGCTGCTGCTCACAATGAGGGGCAACTGTCTCCAAGTTCGAAGCTTGCTTGAGCAGGTTGGGCTAATATCAGGATCCGTGCTCAAACGTCCGTCGAATAACGTAAAGGCGTTGAGCTGCTGATATTTGGCTCATGTCGAGGATCTTGGATGTAGGAACAGCCGATCTGTTGAAAGTGAAGAACAAAAAAAAGGTGCAAATCACTTTCGGGTTGATTGCAGTTTTGTGTGCGTCTGGCGTCTGCGGGGGATTTTATTCCGAGCTTCCAGATGAGTGGAGTAAGGGTCCGTCCGTCCTGTCCCGTAGCGACGGGACCCGGACTGCGGCATGTCTTTGAACGGGAACGGGAATGCTCAGAATGCAAGCTGATTTGAACGAACATGTTCAGGAACTCGCACGTTTCTGAAACAAAGAACAGTCTCGAAGGCAGCACGATTTCTGGTACTATGAAAGTTTCACGGTACAGGTGCCATCACGAGACTGATGCCACGAATCGACAATATCAGATTACTTTTCTTAGGTACCTCTATCATTGGCAGCCGTACGGCAAAAACAAAATGGACCCTGGCAAACACCGATACCGCTACAACGACGGGCACCTCAAGTACACGTACTGTTACTATTCAATGAGACAGCGAGGCTATGGATCACCCCGTCACAAACAGTCCATCTTCGAGAGACATAATGCACTGATCAATGTCCGGATTTGATACTTCCATCTAGGGCCAAGACCGTGAAAGGGGTCACCAGGGGTCCTATATAGACTTTTTAGAAAAACTGGCTGGCCGCCAACATGCCGCTTTCGATCTTTTTCAACTTTATCACTTTTATTAATCTAATCTAATCTTTTTGCCTTTTGAGGCCATCGGGTGGTTCCCCCCCTCCCCCGCGTTTCCCGGCCAACGGGACAGATCCTGATTTACCGTCTTTTCAAGGGTCCAAGGGGAAAAGCCATCCAAGTGGATGATGGGAATTTCGAGGTTTTGGGATGCAACCATACCAGCGACATTCCCATTACGTAGGTTCTCAAGCGGGTACCTTCAGCCTATGTGCCCTTTTCGGTTGACCTCCTTTCATGTGGCCAGCTCTCCAGACCGCGCTTTCACTTCCAGTTCTGGGCTCTTGGGAAATGCTTTACATTACTCCCTTCCCCTTCTTCCTCCCCACCTGAGCTGGTTTCCTTACTGTGGTTTCTCAGCCCAACAAATCGTCTGTTCAGTCACGCCGTGGCGCTCTCTCCAGATCTACTCATCAGCTAAGTCAGAGCATAGTTTCTCTATTGCCCCGACCCCCCCTCTTGTCGTCCTCGGTTCTGCTGCATCTTACCCTTCGTCAACGAGGTTCAATCTCGAAACCGCAACTCAACCACCCTTCTCATGGCAACAACCGAGATCACGAACGGCAACAGACCCATCCGCTTTCTCATCTGGGGTGGTGATGGATGGGTTGCGGGCCACCTAAAGGCGTTGCTAGAAAGGCAGGGGAAGGAGGTATATTCAACCACCATCCGTATGGAGGACCGAGAGGCTGTCGTAGCGGAGCTCGATAGAGTGAATCCGACATATGTGCTGAACGCAGCGGGCTGTACCGGACGACCCAACGTGGACTGGTGTGAAGACAACAAGGAGGCCACCATGAGGTCCAATGTTGTGGGGACACTCAACTTGACGGACTGCTGCTTTACAAGAGGCATCCACATCACCGTGTTTGCGACGGGCTGTATCTATCAATACGACGATGCTCATCCATGGGATGGCCCTGGCTTTCTGGAGACGGACCCGGCCAATTTTGCGGGCAGTTTCTATTCCATGACCAAGGCGCACGTCGAGGAGGTAAGTCTTGAGACTTTTTGGCCTACGGTCGTAATCACGAGGTTGACAGCTGGATCAGGTAATGAAACATTACAACAACTGCCTCATTTTGCGTCTGCGAATGCCTGTATCGGACGATCTACACCCGCGAAATTTTGTGACCAAGATCTCTCAGTACGAGAGGGTGGTGGACATTCCCAACAGCAATACCATTTTGACGGACCTTTTGCCAGCTTCAATCTTACTGGCCGAGCACGGGGAGGTGGGCATTTATAACTTTACCAACCCTGGGGCTATCTCGCACAACGAGGTCTTGACCTTGTTTCGGGATATCGTGCGACCCTCGTTGACATGGAAGAACTTTAGCCTGGAGGAACAAGCCAAAGTGATCAAGGCTGGTCGCAGCAACTGCAAACTGGATACAACCAAGCTAACAAGCAAGTTGATGGAATACGGCTACGAAATACCCGAAGTCCATGAGGCGTATAGGAGGTGTTTTGAGCGGATGAAGGCAGCGGGGATTCGGTAACTCCCATCCGGAGATGTTCTGGAGGACTTGGTCTCGGCGTGATGAGGTTCGGTTGAAGGACTTTTTTCCCCCTTTTTTTTTTAAGGTTTTTCGTTATTGATTGCTTTTGGTTGGGAGTTACTTTGCACGGAGTTAATGGAACAAGTGGGTATGAGAAGGACCAGATCATTTACATATAATTATTAGCGACGAAATGAAGACGACTTTATTAATACTTGGTTGACTAGAACCGCCAGGGTTGAGGATGCGCCGCCAAGAAGATGATTTGGGGCGTCTTGGGGGGATGGAGGCAGGACACGTATCATACGGAGCTCGCCCAACTGTACATGTGTTGTGGTTGATTGATACATGCACAATACATATGAGAGCTTCCTGGCCTCGACGGCGTTGGAAAGTTATCGCGGTAACGGCGAGTCCAAGCTCGGGTCCGTGACGGTGCTAGAAATCCATTTGCGGGCTCTGGTCACCGGCCACATCTGGTACTCACCGTGACCCGGCTTCACCTCACCGTCGGCTCCTGACACTGACCATGGGCCAGAACAGAGGAAAAGGCCGGTGAAAAATGCAGGCCGACGTCAGGGGATCGCGATCATCACAGGCCCCAGACGAACCCCGCCAGCCCACTTTGGGTAGGTAGAAGTACCTACGTACCCCCGTCTTTGACATGTTCACCCACTGACGGACAGCACGGAGGGCTCCGATGATCCTTCCTGGGTCAGGTTTCCTCGTGAATTTTCGCACTCCCGTCGGCTTCCTGTCGCTGCTTAGGTCGACTCGATTTTTCGCAGATGCCATCAGTCTTGTCCCGTCATGCCATACATGGCCCGAGTTTAGTTGGGTTCAAACTCGGACCTCAAGATTCTCCATGTTCGACTTCCACTTGGAACACTTGAGCGGAACCAAGTCAGCAAGCAGATAGCCGCATTGGCACCTCAAAGTCCAGTGGCATTGCATTTAAATGACAGCGCCGACACCTCAGTGCACCGCAGCCCGCCGTTAGGTAGGTAGTCAGTCCCAGCGTCGCAACCCGACCGAGCGACGTCAACGTAGAGGTAATTTGACTGGGCTGCGTCAGGTTCCATCTACAATCTCTCGCCTTCTATCGGGCCATTGGCACATTTGAACCTTGTCGTCCTCCCTCAGTTAAACAAAGTCAATCAATTTACCTTTGCTGTTGCCCTCGGCTCTCCTTCACAATAGTTATTCCTTCAACGCTGCCACGGGACCTCCGGTTTTTTTTTCCTTTTACTTGGACGTGTGAAGGTCTTTTCTTTCCCCTTTGCCTCAGTGGTTAAAAGTTCCTGATCGGCGGCGCCTGCGGACTCCTCCAAAAATCGCGATCCATCATCGAGACCAGGCAACCTAAACGCACCCGCTGCTTTCATCCAACGGCGCAACTCGACGACAACCAATTTGTAACTCACTCCAAAGTCCCATCTTTTGCGACTCCGCCTGCCGCCACCATGGTGGTCGATACCGCTTACTATGACGTCTTGAACGTCAAGCCCACTGCGACTGAGCTCGAGATCAAGAAGGCCTACCGCAAGCTCGCCATTGTCCACCATCCCGGTAGGTTGCGACACCACTCCTTTTGCGAGTTGGTTCGTCAAACAACAGTAGACTGACATGGTTGTCTCGCCTTAAACAGACAAGAACCCCGACGACCCTACCGCCCACGAAAGATTCCAGCAGATTGGTGAGGCCTACCAAGTATTGTCCGATTCTGACCTACGCGCAGCCTACGACAAGTATGGCAAGGAGTCTGCCCGGCCCACCGAGGGCTTCGTCGATCCCGCCGAGTTCTTCACAAGTATCTTTGGTGGTGAGGCCTTCGTGGACTGGATTGGCGAGATCAGTTTGATGAAGGACTTGACTGCCACCATGGAAATCAGCATGGCCGAAATGGAGGCAGAGGAGGCAGCCGCCGCCGCTGAAGGAGGCGAGTTCCCCGGCACTGACGAGGCCGTCAAGGAAAGCCTCAAGACCGCTGCTGGCGCCACTCCCGCAGACGCCTCCACTTCTGCTCCCCCCAAGGTTGTGGTCGAGGATGAGGCGTCTGCTGCCCCTGCCGCCGCACCCAAGGCCCCATCCCCATCACCTTCGCCAGCGCCTCCTTCAGGCTCGTCCACTCCTCGCAGTGGGAGTCGCATGCAGATCCCTATTCGCCCGGCCTTGATGGACAGGCCCGCGGACGAGGTTTTACCCGGGACTGAGGAGACCAACACCGACATCAACAAGAAGGGCAAGGATAAGAAGAAGGGCGGTCTTTCCAAGGAACAGCGCGAACAACTCGCCGCTTACGAGAAGGAGCGTGCACGTATTCGTGAGGAGCGCGTCAACACCCTCGCGCAGAAGCTGCTTGACCGTATCTCCATATGGACCGAAACCGACAGGGGCAAGGATGTCACAACTGCCTTTCAAGAAAAGATGCGCCTGGAGGTGGAGGAGCTCAAGATGGAATCTTTCGGCCTCGATATTCTCCACGCCATCGGTCAAACCTACGTCAGCAAGGCCACGGCTTTGCTACGCAGCCAAAAGTTCTTTGGAATGGGAGGATTCCTAAGCCGCATGAAGGACAAGGGCACTATGGTCAAGGACACATGGAATACCATCAGCAGCGCTATTGACGCTCAGCAGAGTATGGAGGAGATGGCTCGTATGGAGCAGCTAGGTGGCGAGGACTGGACTGAGGAGAAAAAGATGGAGTATGAGAGGAGAGTCACGGGCAAGATTTTGACAGCGGCCTGGAGGGGAAGCAAATTTGAGATCCAGAGCGTGCTCAGAGATGTTTGTGACGCGGTACTGAACGACAAGAAAATTCCTCTGGCGAAGCGGCTGGAAAGAGCCGAAGCGTTGGTGATTATTGGTGAAATTTGCTCAAAGGTAATTGCCTCAGTCGCTTCTTTGTGATGATTATGCAGAAAGCTTGCTAACAAGGACGAACAGGCTAAGCGCTCTCCGGAGGAAGAAGGCGACTACATGGCTTTCGAGCAGCTCGTCGCCGAGGCCAACCTGAAGAAGGAAAAGGAGTCCAAGAAGAAGGACAAGGAGAAGAAGAAGCGCCACAGCAGCGATAAGGGATCTACTCACTCTGCCCAGGCTGCGGCCACGGCTGCCGACGCGCCCAACGTACCGAAGACCTCGTCATAGGAAGGCGACTTCTTGGTGTAATGGTTTGCTGTTCTCTGTGGCTAGGCTTTCCCTTGATATACAGGCTCCTTGTTTGAGGACGGATCCAAAAACGAGAGGAGGCACGGGAGAGAGTGTTGTATCTCCTTCCCGAGGTGGGGCATATAAACGGTCGGCTATACAGGTCACACTTTTCGCTAAGTGGCAGAGATTGGGCGACCGGAGGACGCGGTTAGGCGTGAGAAAGAAGCCTTGGGCGGCGAAGGTTTTGTCTTGAAGATTTACAAGGGACGATATCGGTGTGTGTGTAATATCAGCGTCGACTGACGGCGTGAGCTGGGGGTATCTGCAGTGAGACTGAGACATGCGTGTGTGAAGGTGGGGGAGGACTAATACCCAAGATGTGTGCAGGAAAGGAAAATGAAAAATAACAGGCCACCCTTGAGAAATCCAGCTCTGTTCATCATCATCATCATCATCATCATCATCACTGCCACAAACCTTGTGAACCTTGCTTTCCTATGACTTATCCTCACGTAGAGCCACGAGAAGATCCCGACGGGAGGGACAATCATCTCAATGTCTCTGATTGGTGTCTCGCTGTCTTCATATGATATGTTTTGGCAAGTTTCCACTATAGATAGGATGCAATTTACGTTGACCTCTGGACCCCCCAAAAAGTCTCTGAACACAACACTTGTAATTGCGAAGGAGTCAAACTAATATTGAAAATGATTGAGGGTGGTGTTGGTTTCAGGAGATAGAAAGTCTGGATCCGTGAGGTGAAACATCCATGATGAGGCTATCTATCTGCCTCAAGGGGTATCATTTCTATAAAGTGGCCGCGTCTGCGGGTCTATACTATCCGTAACAGACAGCGAGCGCTATCTAGCTATATTTTCGCACATGTCTCCCACCCGCCTTCTCTTTCTCAGTCTGCACCGCTCAGCCGTGGACCTTGGGAAGTTACTAGCTCTTGGGCCAAAAAGAGCTTTAAAGGCACTAAGCCCCCAAAATCTACACAGCTTCTCTGCTGCCGTCTCTGTCCCCTCCCACCCCCCCTGACACACAACCTCAATTACATCTTGACACCTCTAATCCATCTCCTCCATACTTCCTCCTCCTCCAGCCCCATTAACTCCTCCATTCTTCGCCGCAGCGGCCGCAGCCTCCCCATCCTCCTCACTAACGTAAATCCCCACCAAACAAGCAGCCAGCATGCCCTCATAGTTCACCCACGGATGGATCTCCCCAAACAACTTGGTTCCGTCCCTCCCCGCGCCCTTGAGCAGCTCCGGCTCACCGCCAGGGTGAAAAGGGATATAAGGCGTGATGTTGTACACCCTCCCCCCAAGCACCATCCATGCGTCCTTGCCCTTGCGGCCCGTCATCTTCCTGAGCAAGCTCGGCGTCACGCGCAGATAAGGGGTATCCTTGGGCAAGCCGCGCAGGTCCGCGGTCGGGTGGCCTGAGAGCCGGGCCCAGTCTAGCGGGGAGTGGCCGGGGGTGAGGACGACGGCGCGCGAGGGCTTGGCGGGCTTGGTGCTGTGGGTGGGCGGCGGGAAGAGACTGCTTCCGCCTCCTCCGGAGGACGAGGAGGGAGGCCCACGGTTCGGGAGGGGACCACCGCCCGGTCGGCCACCGGATGATGGAGGGAGGGGGAGGGTGGAGGTGCCGGGTTGGCGGAGAAGGTTGGCGGGGAGGCTGCCCCGCGCAGCAGCGGGAAGGGGAGGAGGGGGCATCATCATGCTGGTGCTGGAGGTTGATGATGTCACGGCCGGTGTAGGCTTCTCCTCCACCTGTGGTTGGTGTTGTTGTTGGGCTAGTTCGGGAACAGAGAGGGTGAATGCCGGGACCGAATCGCTGGGGATGACCGCCGAGGCTTTAGGGGTTGTCTGCCCCTCTCGAGGAGAACCAGGACTATCGTTGATGCCGTTTTCCAGGATCACCACGGGTGGTGGCAGTGGAGGAGATGCTACATCCTTGGGAACCGCTATCCTTTCCTTCTCTTTCTCGTGCACTTGGTCAACATCCTCTGGCTTGGGTTCCTCTATGCGTGGTACAGGACGTTGCGGTGGACGGGGAAGCTGGTTCTGTGAGGCTTGACGGTAGAGACTCGTCCAGAACTGTTGGAGCCATTCTGGTCGGCGCAAGACGAGGAGGACGACAGAGGCGACAATCAAGGAAATGCCTAGCAGGGCCATGGTGGCGGAGGGTTGCCCGGCTGTAGCGGGGGGTTAGGTAGGTATTGTTGGTAGGTAGATGCGGGGAATGGTGGTCGTCGTACGTTATCGCGGCATTGATGGTTGTATCGACTGATTTTGGGGAGTGTGTGCCAGGTTCCTGTGTCTGCCGTGTCGTGGGGATAAGCGCGACTGGCGCGATACCTATCGCGGGGCAGGCTGGATAGGCCCTACGTGATCGACAGTAGCGTCTGCTTTAGTGTAGTGTAGTGAGGTGACGAAGCGCAGATGGGATGTCAGCCGACGAGATAATAGAGAGCCTTGAAGAGGTCCGGTTGGATCTTGTGATTCAGTGGCGCAGAGCCAAAAGCAAGCAAGGTTCAGTTGAGTGCCCCCAGCTGCCCGGCGAAGGATTTTGTCCGAGTTGGGAGGAAGAATGATGGTGAATCGAAATCGAAATGCATCCAAAGAACTGAACCGGGCAAGACCCCCACCATCCCATCACGTTCAGTTGGATGTCGCTCGCTGAAAGCGCCCTGTTACATCGAACGGATACAGCGACGGCGGCGGGACAAGGGTGCCCGGCCCGGTGCCCCAAGTCGTCGGGTGACGTGTGGGGCCGACCCAAAACCCCGAGGCGCGGCGGGGTCGCTGTTATGCAAATGCGACCAATGCCGTAAACCCAATGTAACTTTGCCAATTTCCGATCTTTAACGATCCCGAACAAGTCCCTACAGGACGCTTCCCCTTACGCTATGCGGCAGTAGACGAAATGAAAGAGTTGTTGCCGCATTTCGGCTTCCAAGCATTGATCTGTCTGTCTGTGTATTTATGGAACGGACAGCGCGGGATGCAGGGTAGGTAGGTATTGCCAAACCCGGCAGCAACAAAGTGGACGTTGGAGAAAGGAAGACTCGGAGACGGCTGTCATTGAAGCTTCAATGCACTTTGGGTGTTCCTTGGATGAGGTGATGTGACCATGGGCGGGATGAAAGAGTGACTGAGTGACTGAGTGACGACTCGATCCGATCGCATGGCCAAAGAGTGATCACCTAATGAATGGATGGATGGTCAACAAGGGCGGCTGTTCAGCCAGAGTCTACCTACATACCTACCTAGGTTTACCTTATGTTCCATGTGCTCCTGCAATAATACTCTACCCTTACTAGGTTGACTCTTGGCTGCTGCAAGTCTGAAATAGGATGGAATAAGAAACGGGCTCCTCCTGCTCCTCCTTCCATCTGTCATCCCTTTTCACCCTGAGGACGAATTACCCTGGAACGTTGCCCAAAAGTGTTTCTTTTCCATCGATCCGTCTCAATCTTCCTTCCATCCGTCCTGTGCCGTGATTGTTACAACCCATTCAACGAATCTGTGTCACGATACACCACCTGTGTTTTGTCTTGTCTTGTCTTGTGTTTGGCAATGTCGCCCAGTCCAAGTTGGGGGGTTCAACCAGTAGCCGGAGGACCTTCCCGTCTGTTTTAGTGTTCACAGCGTTCAGCGCTCCCTGTTACCTGTCGCCTACCGCACCGCACCCGACCGCACCCTGCACCACGCAGCCCAGGGCAGCAGCACCTCCTGCAATGCCCCCAAGACCCCAATCCATTGCGCATTTCCCCCCTCGGGGTCCCAATGGGGGCATGGGGACCTCGCGCTCGACCTCACCACTCCCGCCGAGACCCGTCTCCCTCGCTGTTCCAGTTCCCGGCAAGCCCACGATAAACAACAACAACAACAACAACAACAATCGCAGGTCGCCTTCACCCTCGCCCGCCTCCAGGCCCCGACCAGTGCCGTCGCCGTCGCCACAAACTCTCGATTCCGACCAAGATCCCATACGAGGAGGCGCCAGAAAAACAAGGAAACAACCACCTGCGGCAATTGTGACCACCACCATCACCCCTTCTGGAGCGCGGACAGCACACATCTCGACCTCTTCTAGACCAAGCAGCAAAGCCAGCAGCAGCAGTAGCACCAGCACCACCACCACCACCACCACCACGGGAAAGAGCTCCTCCACTGCTACCAAGCGCGCAACTGCAACCGCAACTTCAACTCCCTCCTCGGCTGCATCTCCTGCCGGCGCAGCGACCCCGACCTCCACCTCGTCCCGGAACTTCCCCGTTCTCAAGGCCCGCGCAAGTCAACATGGTGCGGCAGCGCACTCGAATCTAAACCCAGGAATGGACAAACCGTCAAACACGCAGTCGCCGACCGTCGCCAGAATGCCCTACGATCGGGCCTCAACCACAACCACCCGACAGCCGCAAACGGCCTCCGTCGCAAGAGCCTCTACCAAGGCACCCCTTACTCCAAAGGTCACCACAGCCCGAGTTTCGTCCGCCTCCACCGTCTCCTCAGCCTCCACGACAAGGCGAAGGCCCGAGTCGGTAATCAGCAGCACTAGTTCGAGGGACAGAGAACATGTCGCGTCGCCAGTGCCGCCCTATTTAGCGGGCAACGTTACCCCGAGAGCTGCGTCGAGACCAAGTCGTGTCAACAGCACCACTACGACCCCTCTCGCTACTCCAAGTCTCGACCGGAACGACCAGTGGGATGCGCGATCGAGCTTGTCCATAACCTCACAAACGACCGACGACCCTCGACGACCCATCGTTACCTTTAGTCCAGCTTCCGATGTTGGAGTCTCCAGACAAGATCCGGATTCCAAATTCTTCTATGCCTCCGAGGCTGCACCGAGATCACCCGCCCAAGGGAGGCCCCCTATTCTCCAACAGGCCAAATCCTCCTCTTTCTTCTATGCAAATGGAGGCACAATACCACCAAAGGAGAGCCCGGGTCCGGCCTCCCCCTTGCCCTCCCTAGGAGCGCCGTTCCAGCAACAACAGGACAAACTTTTGAGCAAGTTTATTTACGCCAACGGGGCAGCCGATCCGGAGCCTCCGGTGAGAACCCGGTCCAGGCCATCGTCAGTGGTATCAACAGCGTCCAGGGCACCGTCAAACAGGCCGCCAAGTGTGCTCTCTCAGACACACTATCCCAACAAACCCACATCACCCGTTAAGCTGACGCCTCAGACATCCGGAAGGAGTGGGAGTATATCGGCTATGAACTCGCCGCGATCCCCTGTCTCGGCTAGCGCTGCTTCTTCAAACCGAGAGTCCGCGAAACGCAAGTCTCTGGCTGACCAGCCCGGGACGGCGACAATCAATGGGCAATCAACGAAACGCAAATCTCTCAACGAGCTTCCCTCTCGACCTGCAAGTGGACCGGTGCCCAGTCGCCCCAGCAGCCTGGTCATGGCCGAACCACCAGCAGTGGCCAGGGTCGTGACGCCATATAGTTCTCGGCCTCCTTCGGAAGCACCATCACCTTCGGTTCTATCCGTACCTGCTCCGTTCAGTTCCTTGTCTGAAAATATGGCCTCTGGTGGATTCGCCTCACTTCTCCAGGCTGCCGAGGACTTTGTCGCCGAGGAAGATGAGCAAGATGAAGCAGAAGAAGGGGAGGACAGCAGTGGAGATGGGGAACCGCGGAGAGGCTCAGTAAGCAGTCCATCAAAGTCATCTCCGCAGGACAAGGAGATATCAGACCTTGTTGCGAATGCCCGGAGGGAGCGGAAGGTCCAGGATTTGCAGATTACGAACGCAAGTCTTGAGGCGATTAACCGCACTCTGGAACGGCAACTGCGGAAACAGACGGCTGAGCTTCGGGCTTACAAGCGCCTATCCCGCTCGGGGCGGTTAAATGTCGGGCCCGCTCTAGTCGCCTCTCCAGCTGATGCCGGGCTTTTGGCCGGGGCTGATCTGGACGCACTCAGCGAAGAGGGCAGCGAGCTAGGAGCGGAAGACGGGGAACGGGACACACTGACGGAGGAGTTGGAAGATGAAGATGACGACGACCTCTCAGGATCGGAGGATTCCGCTGACATGACGCCAGCCACGAAAGCGATTCGCGATGCTGAACGACGAGAAAAGGACGAAGAGAGGTTGCGGCTGGATTTATCCAAGCATCAGCAATTGCTATCAGACAGCCAGAAGATCAACCAGAGCCTGAAACGGTGTTTGGGCTGGACAGAAGAGCTGATCAAGGAAGGGAAGCGTGCGCTGGCGTACCAGGTGAAGGCAAGCGACGTTGAGATTGGTGGGCGGGTCCTTGCCCCTGAAGAGGTGGAGGCTCGGGAGGCTCGGGAAAGGGAAGAAGCCGCCGGCGAGGGCGATACGGATACCATCGACGATACCATCAGCGATACCGACCTCGAGGACGATGAGAGCATTTTCACGCCGGAACCCGGCGTTCTTATGCCGCGACTGGCGGCCAAGTTTATCAACGAACAGAACAGACAACAGCAGTCCTGGGGAAAACAGACGCAGGATAGGGACAGCGGCATTGAGTTACAACCCACGGATGGCGGGTGATGGTGCGAACCTCCCAATGGTCAGACGGTCAAGAAGATGTCCGACTATGCCTCGGGAGGCAAAGAGGGAAGAAGACATGCGCGGCTCAAGATGACCAAGAAGAACCGCAGCAATAGACCTGCCGTGCGCGTCGCCCTCTCCACTTATTACTTGTCCCTGATTTGCATTGCTTTGGGCATTGGCGTTGGGAGGTTGTTGTTAACACGCATTTGCGATCAATATTATACCGGATACGTCCTGGCTTTACTCTCTTTCATTATGTTACTCGCGGGACCGGTTTTGGGACCGAATGTCTTATCATAGCATCGAATTTTTTTTGGGGCATTTCAGGGCACAAATGCCACTCTTTTTTTCCTGGCTTTACACAGCATTTTTTTTTTTTTTTCCACTTTTCACTCTATCATCATCTACATCGGCGAGTTTCGTTATGTTACTAAGCTAGCTCACGATATACCCAGAACATTTCTCTCTTTCCTCTCTCTCATTCCCTCTATCTCTTTCATCAAGAGTCCAGTAACCAAACACCGGCAACAAACCAACCACCCTGCTCACTCTGGCTGATTTAAGTAGCTTCTGCTTTCCCGCTTCTTCATTACTTTCATCGGCATTTCCCAAGGTAACATCCGGGTGAAGAATAGGATCTGGAGTCAGGGATTCGGTGGTTTATTACTTGGTCAATTGGGAGGGAAAAAAGAAAACAAACTATAGAAAACTTCCCTTGAAAACGTTTACATGCCATTGTGTGTTTAAAAAAGGAGCGGCTATATGAGCAAAAGGGAGCATTATTGGGGGGAGAAGAAATCCATCAATATAAGCGGAGGCAGAAAACAAAAGCAGACACGCGACACTACAGCAGAGTACGTATGTACGTACAAAGAGGAAGTAACTGATTGATACCCCTTACCATATATCCATGTATCCAAATGCCATTCTTGGATGCAAATCCCGATGCAATTGACTGGCGAAGTTGAGGTACATATGTAGATGTCGTCTTTTACGTGTACTAACCCTAACCCATCTGACCACCAGTGGCTCTGCAATACAAGACGCTGCTTAAAGGTGGTTGTGGTGGTTATATGATACCAGATCTTGCGCAGGTTCCTATCGTTGTCATTTGACAATAATACCAGTCTCTTCTATATCCTTGGAGCTACACCCAGTTATATCGATACTACTGCAACGCCTTACCTCCTCCTGCCAAACCTAAACTTCAACCCATCATCACTCTCATCACTACCCTCTGCACTATCCTCGACCCCAAACCGCCTCCTGCTTCCAGTTCCCGTTGTCCTTGCCCTCTTCGCCGCCGGCTGTCCGCTACTCCTTTCACCCCCACTCGCTGGAGCACCATGCTTGCTACCCGCGCCCGACCCGGATGATGCAGCTTCTGCTTGTGTCGTGGTGCCCACTGTTGTCGTGGCGGTTGTCTGCCGCGTCCTTCTCGCAGCTTTTGCCTTCTCAGCTGATTTGGCTGCTCGCGACCTTGGAGTTTCCGATGCCGCTGTCGCTGAGTAGGGTGGCGGTGGTGATCCGGTTTCTGGGATTACGGTGCTTCCTTCTCCGCCACCGTTGTCATCCGAGCCTTCCTCGTCACTACTATCCACCGCCATGAGCATCCTTCTCGTGGGAAGACCACTGGACCTCTTATAGGCCGGATTTTGTGAAGTACCAGTTGCTGCCAATGTGCCAGCCCGGACTTGACTCTGCGATTGTCCCCCCAGTCCCTGAGTGTTGCGTCTACTATTACTACCGGCATCTTCAAGCCAGTAATCGTCTCCAATGCCGTATTCTTTGGGCTTGACTTCTTCTAGCGTGATGACAAGACGTCGTTGCTGCTGTTGCTCGTCAACAGCGTCACCGGCACCAGAACTGTCGACTCCCCGCTTCTGCTTACGGAACTTTTTAAAGTTTTTCCGGCCGTTCCAGCGCGGATCCCACCTGCCATCGGCAATGTCTTGCTCGCGCGTGCGCCCTCCTCTTCTGCCGCCGCTGGCGTCGGCGAAGCTTTCGTCTCCCTCCTCTGCATTGTCGAGATCGCGGTTCGGCATTCGCACCTCGAACTCTTCGATGATGTGAAGGCGGCGGATGGCGGCATAGTCAATTTCGTCGTCAGCGGTCGAGTCCAGCAGCGCTTGACGCTCGGCGGCCGCGAGAGCTTCGGCCTCTTCGCGCTTCTGGCGGGCGAGTTCGATAATGTCGTCACCGTCTCCCTTCTCGGCTTTTTTACCTTTGCCTTTGGCTCCCTTCTTCCCCTTACCCCGTGAGTCGGATATGCTGTTTGCATCGTCTTTGTCATCGTCTACAGCTGGTGGCTCCTCTGGTTCGGGAGTCGGCTGGGGGATGGCGGGTTGCCCGGCCTCAATGCGCCTCTTCTTGGCGGCGGTGGCGGTGGGGGCAATGGCATCTAGTAATTCTGACACATCATGCTCGGGCAGTGGTGACAGCGCGCGTTTACGCGTCGGCTTTTTGCTCCGGGTAGCGCCTGTGGTGGCGGCGGGGGGACGTGATTCTTGTTCTGAGAAATCATCATCGAATTGCTCTTGTTGCTGTGAGACGAAGAGACTTTGGCTGTCTTGCGATGCTGGCATATCCGCGGCTAATTGTGTTGCCTTTGTAGCTGGAGCAGCAGGAACGTCTGCCATGGAATCGTCTTCGTCGTTATCGGAATCGAAATCGAAACCCTTGAAGCGAGACCTACCACCTGCGCGAGCTCGTCGTCGAGCCGGGGCGGGTTCGTCATTTTCTCTGTCGCGTGGATCGACTTGCATGCGATCCCCCGATTGAGTTTGGGCGATCTGGGTGGGATTTGCGGTTGATGTAGGTTGGGTGTCTTCTTCGAGGCGTCGTCGGAGTAGAGATGCATCGCAGGCGAGGATGGCCTCCAGAAACTCCTTTTGGTCGGGAGGCCGATGGTCGAGATGTCTGGCAAAGCTCGTGTAGAAGTTGGTCCACCACTCAACGTCATCGCCCTTTCCAGGGGCATGTCGCACCACAACGACTCTTTTCCCGTCACTGCCATCCTCAAATGACCCAGTCCCTTTTTCACCGGCAACCTCTTTGACGTAGCGCACAAAGTCATCTACCTCGGTGACGCCTTCCACTACTTCTTTGAAGAAAGCCTTGCCTTTGCCCCACTGAACAACAGGCGCAAGGTTCTCGTGTTGCTTCTGATTGTAGAACACGAAGGTGTATCCAGCGAAAACATCGTGTCGCCGCTCGTCGGGTGCATAATCGGCTGGCGGTCGTTCGGTAGGCTCATCACCGCGAGGTGGCAGGTAATCAGCGGCATTGGGCCAGGCCTTATCGAAGGTGCTCTCCAATGCACTGGGCGTTCCCGTTCCAGCGTCATCAGGCACTGTGGCAGCCTCGACAATGGCAGTGATAAAACCGTCGGATACGATAGGTTTGCCATTGACCAGTGCTTGCAGTGTCTTGGATGTGTTGCGTTTCTTGCTAACCACGTGGGTGGTGAGCTGTTCGTAAGTACCTATGTACTTGATGTCAAGCTGCTCGAGGTTGTCACGTAGCGTCTGCCATGAACCAGCCTCGATTTCCTTCTTGGTAAAAGAGAAGCTGAGAACAACAGGACGCCATACGATGCTGAAGCAAACCGGTGAGTTCAGGTCAGGTAACACCATGGTTCGTTTGTATAGGGTTATACATACCGAAGTTGATGTGGACAGGCACCCAATATAAGCTCGTTGGTTGGTTCGGTGAGGACGACTTTCTGTCCACGTATTTGAGTCCCGTTCAAGAGGGTGCCCTTTTTCGAATTTTTATCCTCAATGGTGATTTTGGAGCGTGCGAGTATGTTGCCCTGAAGAAGCTTTATCAGCCGAGGCAATTCAGAACATTCCCTGCCCGAGGAAACCTACACCATCGCCGTCCACAACATCAGCGACATGAATGCAAATATGATTCCGTGAGATTGTCTTGTCAGAAATGACAAAATCGGCTAAAAGGCCAGTCAGTGGCTGTTTTCATGCTCATGCTGAGGAAGCCATACTGTTTTCCGCAGTCCTACCAAAAAGGTACTGCCTGCCCGGTCGCAGCCATTTTCTTCCGTCTGGCTTCCTCGTTCGGGGTCAGCGATCTCTTCCCACGAAGTTTCTTGATCTGATATGGATGGCATCACGGCAGCGCGTCGACGCGACCGCCAATTCATGTAGCACAGTAGCACACAGGACAAAACCCACCTTCGAAGACGTCACTTTCGAGAAGCCACATATTCTCAACAATCCCAACTGGAATAAACTGGAGGTAGGAATTGACAGTGCGGACTTTGAGGTGGAGATTGATGGGTTGAGATGACGCGATGGCCGATCGCGCGCAAGTATTGGTGTTACGCGGTCACTCTTCGTTTAACTAACTAGGTACGTGGGGTATTAACGTTGCGCGGCGTAAGCGTCGTGTTGGATGGATGCCGGGGACTTGTCTGTCGCGGAAGGAGCGCGCTCGCACGTGAACACTCTAGAGTTTAGACTGTAATTGAACTTGCCTGTTTGGGTCGTTCCAAAACTTCTAGTGTACAGTACTAATTCCGTCCAGTCTCGAGCCTCGAGGCTCCTCCGGGCCGGTTGAGGTGGTTGCCTTTTGCTGGCAGCAAATCCTTTGCGAGGGGTGTACGAGGAAGTTGAACTATGATTACGGGCATTTATACCTATGCATTAGTCGTTTTTTTGTTGAATAATACATATCGGCTTTTTGCCAGTCTTTCGCATGGGATTCTGATTTCACCTCTTTCGCCGTTGGTAGTGTAATCGAGACGGTGCTTTCCCTGCATGCTGAGGCCCCACTGTTTAACATTGGTGGTTGCAGGCGTTTCTTTCTCGTGTCGCCAGGGGGCAATTCTCTTGGCAATCCCCCCGGAGCCCACTGCAGTGGAAGACTACCAGTACCGCTACACAACACTAGTCTACGTAGCGGTTGGCTCCCGACTGCCCTTTTCGGGACGATAAAACAGACGGGAGTCATCGGTGAATGTTTGACACGGCCGAATATCTTACCTGCCAGATACAGGTATAAAACATCCCGAGTCCCTTCCTCACATCATTCTAAACCCTTGTATTGTCCCCCTTTCGGCCCATTCGCCGTCCAATACTCACCCAAAAACAGTCACAAAAAGCCACTCACCACCACTCCATCACTACCATTAAAAATGGGCAAAGTTCACGGTTCCCTTGCTCGTGCCGGTAAGTTGCAGTTTTTGATGCCATTTCGCCACACCTTCATCACCAAAACTCACACCCATCTTCAGGCAAGGTCAAGTCTCAGACTCCCAAGGTTGAGCCCCAGGAAAAGCCCAAGACTCCCAAGGGCCGTGCTCACAAGCGCGAAATCTACACTCGCCGTTTCGTGAACGTTGTCACCGGTCCTGGCGGCAAGCGCAAGGTAGGAGGGCTCACTCACGCTTTGCTTCCAGGTCGCAGTTGTGCTGACATATCATCGAATCCAGATGAACGCCAACCCCTCTGCTTGAAGGGCTTATCTTTTGGAATGTTGCTCATTCGCAAATAAGCAAGCAAGCATCTCATGGCGTCTCTAGGCGTTTACTGATTCTACCTACGAGGGAAATGGTCATGGCCATGGGCATATCGGGAACGCAGGAGCATGTGTTGGACTTGGGTACTCAGTTCATCCTCTACTATAGGCTAGGTTTCCGGTGCAAAGGCGTTTTGATGGAATCTGATGATGCCCCCTTCTTCCAGCTAGGTACAATAGGAAAATCGATTTGCCCTTTGGGCACTTATTCAGAAAACGGCTCTCTTCTTGATCATATCAGCGTGTGATCCCTGGAAGAGGAACGTGCAATACCAGGTCGTTCTGTGTGAGTTGGATGCCTCTATGAGTCTATGGAGACCGACAGACTGGAGGCACATGTCGCAACTAAGAGACGAACACCTCCACTGAACCATCTGATGATGCGACAAGGTAATGTGCATTTGCAAATGGATGTTGATATCGGGTGTTCACTGGGAATCTGTAGCGACAGTGAGGAACTCCGCAACAACTATCGACAAAATTGAAAGATTTGTTGACACGAGTCCGATACTGAAATCTCCACGCGTTGGTAATGACAAGAGTGAGAACCCCGATGGCCTACAGAGGGAGGGATGGACTTCAATGATCGCAGTGGGGCTTCAATTTGCCCATGACGGGTTGAAACTGCCCCGGCATTCAAGGTTCACGATTGCAAGTTCGCGGCGGGACTGACGGTGCGACGGCCAGCCCTGTAGGTAGCTACAGCAAGCAGTTGGGCTGAGAAGCAGACAGCCTGGTCCGTGCACACTCATTGTCCATGCCAAGCCTGACAGCTGTAACCCCAAATCTACCCCACCTTTCGGCTGCCAGGCGGGACAAAACCCGCGGATAGCCAATGAGGTGGGCGTTAGGGTTGGTGCCAAAGGCGGAGCGCACCAGCAAAATCCAGAAATCGCAGCGAAAAGCTGCGACCCCCACCAGGCGCCCGAGAAAAACGTCGAGTATCTGCACTCCTCAACCAGTCCACGACGACGACCAGCAACAGACCCTCCGTCTCCGATACCCTACCGGCAAACCGACATAATGGCTGATCGTGGAACTTCTGGCCCCCGTGGCGGCGGCTTCGCTTCCCGTGGCGATCGTGGTGGTGACCGCGGCCGTGGCCGTGGTGGACGTGGCCGTGGCCGTCGCGGCGGCAAGTCCGAGGAGAAGGAGTGGCAGCCCGTCACCAAGCTTGGCCGTCTCGTGAAGGCCGGCAAGATCAAGAGCATGGAGGAGATCTACCTCCACTCTCTCCCCATCAAGGAGTACCAGATCGTCGACTTCTTCCTCCCCAAGCTCAAGGATGAGGTCATGAAGGTGCGCAGCAACGAATTCTTTGATGCCCGGAGGATGAGGTTGAGGAGGGGGAGGAGCGAGAATCGCAGGATTCGCGACGACATTGGGGGGAACTGTGCTTGAAA
This sequence comes from Neurospora crassa OR74A, assembly GCF_000182925.2. NCBI lineage: Eukaryota > Fungi > Ascomycota > Sordariomycetes > Sordariales > Sordariaceae > Neurospora > Neurospora crassa. The sequence continues at coordinate 1,984,867 of NC_026507.1, forward strand.
CCCCACGAAACTGCATGCTGATATTGTTGTTTTCTCCCTCTGCAGATCAAGCCCGTCCAGAAGCAGACCCGTGCCGGTCAGCGTACCCGCTTCAAGGCCATCGTCATCATCGGTGACTCCGAGGGCCACGTCGGTCTCGGTATCAAGACCTCCAAGGAAGTCGCTACTGCTATCCGCGCTGCCATCATCATCGCCAAGCTCAGCGTCATCCCCGTCCGTCGCGGTTACTGGGGCGCCAACCTCGGTCTCCCCCACTCCCTCCCCGTCAAGGAGTCTGGCAAGTGCGGTTCCGTCACCGTCCGCGTAAGTTATACCCAGAATTTGACCCGAGAAGCTGGAACTGGCGCTGACTGCGATCCTCATAGCTTATCCCCGCTCCCCGTGGTACCTCCCTCGTTGCCTCCCCCGCCGTCAAGCGTCTTCTCCAGCTCGCCGGTATCGAGGATGCTTACACCTCCTCTTCCGGCTCTACCAAGACCCTTGAGAACACTCTCAAGGCTACTTTCGCCGCTGTTTCCAACACCTATGGCTTCCTTACCCCCAACTTGTGGAAGGAGACCAAGTTGACCCGCTCTCCTCTTGAGGAGTTCGCCGACACCCTCCGTGAGGGCAAGCGTTACGCCAACTAAGCGACTGGTTGAAAGTTGTTTTCAGCTAGCGAGGATGGAAGGATTCTTTCGGGCGTCTGTGGTTATTTGATTGCATGGGCTCCGGGAATGGAATAGATGAAGGCTGTTGTCCCAAATACCTAGTGCGATCGGCCTGAGTCCCAAAATTGATGAAATGACCAACAACGACAAAGCCCCCATTCGAATAGCGAATCAACGTGAATGTTATGGATGGTAGCGTTGTGGGACAATGTGTTCCATGCGGTCAAGGGTCGTCGCTGCTCATACTACGGACAGCTGTTTATTTGGTTTGCGAGCTTAACATGCTGTATGGTTCGCGGTTGCTAACAGCTCAGCAGACACGGTTCACACAGAAATCACGTACAAGAGACCAAGCTTGGAGTGGTAGGTAGCCTTCCACTTAAGTTGCTTTCTATACTGGAAATGGCCTGTCCGAGAGGCAGCGCGGTAGGAAGGGACTCGTGACTTGACCTTGAGATACCATCTAGGTAGTCACTCGTGACTGTTCCTCGAGGGGTCGGTTGGTCTTGCCCCTTTCCCATGATGGCGGTTGTGCAGGAGTTGACTGGGAAAGAGCAATCGCTTCTCCGGCTTGACAAAAGAGCATCATCTTTCTCAATCCCCAATTGATGTTTTTTTTTCTACTCTTCTCCATGTTCTCTTCCATCACCAATACTCTGCTAGGCCGAGCACCGTTCGTTTCCCTCTTTTTTTTTTTGGACCACGGGTTTTGGACTTGTGAGTTTTGGAACCGCTTTGGCCTTCTGCCCTTGGAAGTGTATCAACTACCTACACAACTGGCCTCTTTTCCTTTTTCTTTCTTTCGGGTAGACACAGTCGTTTTCTGGCTACCATGCCGTCCGCTGGTCGTTACCTGCTACCCCTACTCCTTCTTCCCATCAGCCTCGCTTCCAACCATGTCTCGGACAGCAAGGAGACAGGAACAACCCCGGCCCTTCGACATGTCCACCGCCAGGTAGAAAATGGTGAGCCTCAGGAGCCCAAGTCAGACGAATTGGGTGCCCCTGGCCTGATAATCGATCCTGATATTTTGTCTTTAGTGCTCAATCCTCCAGCCCAAACTACTCTTTTGGTTACAACAAGTACTGGTAGTGCCGCAACCCCACTCGAATCGAACTCGGCGGTCATCGGGGGTCTCATCTCGTTGCTCAACACCATCTTGGGTTCACTGACGACCAGTCTTTCTAACATCGGTACGACAATGGTCAGCCCGAACGCTACGCTTCCTACAGATGTCGCTTCTCTCGTATCCCTCATCCCGGCTTTGGAGAGTGTTCTTCAGCCCGGAGCACAGCAGGCCACCACTATGTCGGCGGAAGGTACCTTGCCACCCATTATACCAGTACCGGGCCCGACCTCTTCGGGCCAACCGGCGTTCCTTAGCCCAGGATTGTCACTTCCGCTTTCATTCCCCGTACCAACCAACGTGAACCCAACACCCGGGGTAGTTTCTAACTCAAGTGCCATTTTGCGAACCGCAGCGGTTCCGACATCTGACATCCCGCTCCTCATGTCTGAGATCACGCCCTTGATTCCCCTGTTGAGTACAGACCTGCCATCAGTCCTACCGCTCTTGCAGTCGTTCCAGTCGATGGTCAGCTCAGAACTTCCGGTTTCGATTTCGGAACTCCAGTCGCTCTCAGCAATTGTCGTGTCGGAGATGGCTTCCCTTCCCCTGCCGGCAACTCTCACAGCGCTGCTTTCATCTGAGCTAGCTTCTGTTCCTGTGTCTGTACCGACAGTTCCGCTTCCAACGCCAGACATTGCCTCGATCTTGAGTGCCATCGTACCAAGTGTTCCTCTACGAACAGCTAGCATTCCGCTCCTTAATTCGGAGACAACACCACTGATGCCCATGTTGAGCACGAACATACCGTCGGCTCTACTACTCCTAGAGTCCCTACAATCGATTCTTGGCTCAGAAGTGTCGGTTCCTGTGGCCGATGTTGCTTCCTTAACAGCAGTGCTTGCCTCGGAAGTGCCATCTCTCACCCAGGCGGTCGTGTCAGAAGCTACGCTCTTGACGTCAGAATTGCCGACCATTACCCTAAATCTCTCTTCGACTACCATTCAGGTATCGATCCCGACAAGCCTTTTGTTGAAGCTCTCTGACATATCACTTCCCACTGCTGTACCCCTTTCTCAATTTGCGAAGTCACTCTCAAGCGTTGCGGGTCCGTCAAATATTGCGTTAGCCAGCAACGTTGTTGGCGTTGTAGCATCGGTGTTGGCCAGCATGGTTTCAAATACCCCAATGGACAGTTTGATCAGTCAAGTCACGGTGGCCGCGGGTTCAGCCTCTTCCGAGACTGTTGGTGTACTGTGCTCACGGTTGATGTTGGTAGGCGACTCTGTCATTCCGGTGTCCGTCCCGTGCAGCTCAATCCAAACAACGTCGCCCTTTATCAACGGACCAAGCTCGACAACTCCTATCACTGGTCCAGCATTGGAAAATGCTTCAACAGTCCAAGCCCCAGCGTCTGTGTCTGCAGTCTTTGTGAGCGCTTCAGGACAGCCAACCAGCGACTCTGTGTTCCAGATAAGCAGTTATTCAGGTCCAACTTGTACTTTGAGACGCGGAGCTTCAAACAGTCTCTTACCTCAGGCAGGGGGAGCAGGGCAGATGATATCCGTTATCTCCACCAGCACACAAACTATCACGGTTACGTCCGTGGAGCTTAGCATCATTGCTACCTGTCTCGGTGGCACACCGTAAGTGCTGCTGCTATGTGCGACCATTGGTTTCTCTGCTAATAGTGGTACTAGAACCTCGATGCTCACTTGTCCCTCTCTGCCTGCGTGTCCTTCATGTTTCACGGGTCTTCCTTGCCTATCCGATGATAGCGGCTCTTCTTCAGGTAGTACTTTTGGGTCCGGAACCAACCCTGAAGAAGCCAACAATGCAGGTAGGCTGAGCAGCAACGGGTCTGGGGGCGTCTCTGGCTCCCGAGGCCTTCTCGGATATGGAGACAATTCTGGAGTTACCTCATTATCGTCTTACGGTCCCGGTTCAGGTCCATGTCCTGGTCAGGGTTACCTTTGCAACGACTGTATCAATGGATGGTTCTGTCCACCGCCTCTCACTCCTGCGCTGCCGGCCCCCTGTGGGCACGGATGGCCATGCTATCACTGCTCTAGCGGGTGGTTTTGTATCCCGTTGTCAACTACTACTCCCGAGAGCGTTACTGTAAACCTGTCCACAGTGGCCACTTCTGGAAATGCCCCTGTTGGAGGCGCTGTCGTGGAAATCACCATTACTTCAACACAATCCTTGACTGTGTTTGAGACTGCCGCTGCAGCCGAAACCTTACATCCTGCCACAGCAGGCTGGCATTATGGGGGGTGCTACAAAGATGATACGGCTCGAGCACTACAGAACGAATCGATTACGGCTACGGTGGTCGGTGGCATGACGACGGAGATTTGCATTATATATTGCAAAACCCTTGGGTACCGCTTGGCTGGTACGGAAGCCGGCTACATGTGCTTCTGCGGAGACAAAGTAGTTGATTCCTGGCGGATTGCTGAGTCGGACTGCGGCATTCCTTGTGAGGGAGAACCTGAGTTTATATGCGGCGGAAACCTCGCTCTGAGTATTTGGAGTATTACTGGCCACGTTCCCAAGGCTCCGGGGCCTGAGATGAACTTTACATTGCCAACATTAAGTCCAGGTCAGACGGAAATGGCAGACTTCACCGGGGCAGTTCGGCAAAGTCTTGTTTCAATGACAAGCGCAGTGTGGGAGTGGCCAGCAGACGAGGATGATTTGAACGAAGATGATATCAGCACTGAGGAAGAAGTCCCCACGGTTTCCATCGTTACCGATGTGGCCCTCAAGAACATGCAGATGAAACCCACAGCCATTGACGTGGAAGACATGGCATCCAGTGTCAGCACTATCGTTTTAGCTGCCATGGACAAGATCCAAAGAATGGCTGCTTCAGAAGTTGCAAAAGTAAAGTCCATGATTGATGAAGCACACATGGTCGTTGGCTAGCAGCTGAACGATACGACCAACCACACACCCCCCGGAAGGGCCGTTCTGACGCCCTGCACCACGATGGTCACAGCTTGCAGCACAACAACCACCAGTTGCATAACAATCACACGAACCACAACAGAAGGGATTTCCACTAGCATGAGCATAAGTGGCACGGTCCCGGTTGGGGACCAATTTAGCTCTAGCATGACTTCTTTGCCATCGATGTCATCTGTATCAAGTCCAGCAACCCAGCCGTCAGTTCCGACATGGACAGCCAACGCCGCTCCGCAACAACCGCCGTCGTATACCAGCTCATCTTCTCCATCGTCTATCATTTCCCTACTATCTTCGACCGTGGTACCATCTCTCTCGTCATCAGTCCCATGGGAGTCCGGTGGTTCTGTCCCTTCTACGCTGCCAAACCTCACGTTAACGGTTACTCAACCAGAAATCACTATGACAATACCAGAAACAACAGTGACAGTGCCTTCAATTGCGGCAGCAAGTGAACATTGCTCATTTCCACCAGCTAGGTCTGTTCCTACCGTTATTCCCACTCCCTTGTGTGGCACTGATGCATCTCCGATCCCGAATGGGTCTTCTGGTTTGCCGACATCAGAGACGTTGGTAACCACATCATCCTCATCTTCACCGGTGACTGTACCATCCAAGTCTCCTCTGCCCTTGAAGATCTATTTCTTGTCGTTCAGGGTGGGCCGACCATTTAGTGGTTAATTGATCGTCTACACGTGGTTTTCATACGTAACGATAATCAACAGAGCCATATTTAAGAGGGAGAAGTGAAATTACAGGACGTGGAATGGAGTTTGGTGAAGGATGTTAATGGAAGCCTTGATGGAGTACATTACAATCCCGAAACATTCCCTTTCGGTTAAAGGATGAAACAACGCATGTGCTAACTTCCGGCTGAATGGAGGGAAAGAGAGGTTTTAGGTCTCGATTGATGATGGTTTAACAGTCTTGATCTTTTTTTTTACGCTACCATAGTGGTTGAGATTTTCGCTTGCTTTTTTGGGGCGCTATATGCTTTTTTACTTTATCCTTTCCATGTCGGGATTTGTTTATTCTAGGTGATGAGTAAGGTGCATGAGAAATTATAACACTTTCAGTTTCGAGCTTTACCATGACAAAAGTACATTGAGCATGTACAGGTCCGTTTTGACCCATCTTGTGATGGTATGATAACAAGTCGAGACCTTGACGAAGGCTATAAGAATGAGCCAAGATGTCAAGAATGCAAAGCTGACGCCAGGTGACACGAGCTCGATAAGCTAACGCCAACCTACGCAATTGAATGCATAAGCGCCTTGGGGTAAGGTGACAGGTAAGTGCAGCCGCAAAGCTTATTTGAAGGTCTCATCTGTTGATTTGGTCATTTGGTGGGGGGGTTGAGGTGTTGGAGTGTTGGATACCTCTAGGTGCCTAAGTAAGCTTACAGGTTCAGTACATAGCCAAATCAAGTTGGGGGTGAAGGGGGAATGGGAAAGGGGGAGAAAGGGGAAAAAGGTAGGAATCGAAGAGGGGAAGGAGGAAATGAAGAGGAAAGTCTGAATTTGAAGAGGGAAGGAAAACCCCGGGCAGTTGTGAGTTGTAGAAGAGGAATATGATGAAGAGATGCTGGGTACATGCAAGGAAAGAGGCAGAGTGAAGGTGGGTGGGTAGGTAAGAGGTGAATTTCAGGGAGAAACGGACTTGGCAGATGATGTGGAATGGGGTGTTGGCATTTCACCTGGTGACAATGCTGGTGTTCTTCTGTTGTTGTTGTTGTTGTTGTTCTTGTTCTTGTTGTTCCCTTGGTTAGTTGGTTTCTAGGTTTTTTATTTCTTAAATTTTGTGTGTTGTCAATTCTTTCTCGAGCATATGTTTTTGGCCATGTTATCTGATGTTCCTGGGTCTTAGTTTCTTCCTCTCTTTTTTTTTTTTTGTAATTCTTATTTTTCTCCTTTTTTTCTATTCGAGGAATAATATCAGTTCGTTCTTCGTATCCTGATCTTGGTCCTCTTTCCATATCTCTCTTGCCCCCCCTTCGATAAAAACTTTTCATCTTCCTTGCAACACATCCGTACTTTTCGTTTTCCAAGCAATTCCCTTCTTGGTACAAGTGACGTTGTATCAGCGACGGGGACGTGCTCCATAGCGTTAATGGCATTTCCTATGGGCATGTCACCGGCCCCCCTCGTCGACGGATCTTCAAAGGGAAAGGGTACGGGAGGTGTATAGGCAGAGGGAACGTAGAGTACTTGTGATAACGTGGTGTTCATCTCGGGGGTCTTGCTATTGGTAGATAATTGCCGTAGTGTCACTAGCATTCCCGCCAGGATGATGATTGGGATCATGAACGTAGAGCACGGAACACGCACGCTTCAACATGGTAGTCAGACCGGGCACTTGTCTGTGTGAGCCTGTCTGTCTGTTGATGTTCCTGAATATCCCAGGAGGCTGGCTGGCTAGCTGACTTTTTCCTTTGATAACCAGAAGCCCAAGGAACCAACCACTCTCCCACTCTATGTCAAGATGGCTACTTCCCCTGACGATCTTTGCCAAGGCACCCATGGATGAAGGCTACCTTTGATGACAGAGAAATCCATGGGTAATGGCAGAGAGAACTGCCGGCGTTGCTTGACCGAAACGGATGTCTGCCCCGGGGCTGTTGGTATTGGGACCTCCACTCGGAGCAACAGTCGAGACTCGCAAGAGAAATAACGCCCAGACAAATGCTAACATGTCATTGCTAGGAGGTTAGTGTAGTGTAGGTATGAGCTGCAGGCAGTGTAGCAATCTGTCGTTGTAGTGTGGTTAATTTGGCCGGCGAACGAGCCGCACATCCGCCAAGGCCTACAGAACGATGGGGGTTGTGTGGATCTCAAAGAGCAGAGAGACAGACAGGTGTGCACAAGTGCCGTGATGATCGTGGCTGTCAAAATGTGCACAAACAGTAGTGTACACGGGAAGCACTCAGCTTCCAATGATTCTTTCTGGGTTTGCGGTGTCAAAACGCCGTCAATGGCCGTGGAAGACACACAAGTGCTAGCTGGATGGAAAGCAAGAGGCTGGATGCCGATGGATGGATCGTGATGGATTACGAATGGCCACATCTGTGGTAGAGAAGGGCCGAGGCTAGTCGTTCGGCTGGGTCTTGGACCCCGTCAGCACAAATCAGCATGACCCTTTTTCCCCGTCCGTCTTATGAGAAGAAGCCATACTGTAGAACTTGGGAGATCCCAGGAGGCACACGGCACTGGCATTGGGTATCGAATTGAGAGCAGCACGGGCAGGTTGGCAGGCGTAGGACAAAGGAACTGAAGTGGAAGAAATTGAGTGTCAGACTTTTTTGAACGGGGATTGGGAAAAGCACCGATAATTGCATGACTCTGACTGAGGGCAAGCAAGCCCTCAACATCTTTCACAAAGACTGGATGAACGACGGTACAACGGTACTTGCCGAATTCCATCCACTTCCCCGCAACGCCCCTCCCTTCACCAGTCACCATTTTCAACCCGTTTTTCAACAGTCAAGCCATTCAGTTGCAGTCAGCAGCAATTGAGTGTCTCATCATGCACAGCACTAGAGACACGGAAGTCATGACTCGGTCTTTGCATTTACACTTTCCCCAGATTCCCCCGCTTGGTCGTGGAGACAAAAGAATGGAGCAACCTCAAAGGAGAAACAAAAAAAGGATAAAAAAAGGGGGGGATTCGGGGAGTACACTAATGAATAGCACTAACAGCGTTCCATGTGCCCAACGACGTAATGGTGCTAAGAAATGCTGACGGCGCAGAACAAAACAGTTGGTCAGCTTCCAGGCGGGCATGTCTGTCGCCATGCTCAGAAGGGGAAGGAACGGGGGGGAGGGGGGGGGGAGGAACGTGCGGAGAAAATCCACCACTTTTGAATCAACTTTATGGGGAAGGTGCCCTTTCCACCCCTCCTTGTTCCCGCCTTCCGTCACTTCGTTCAGTTCACAGGGTGCTGAAGCGGAAAGTTCTCCCACTCCGGCTCCGTTCCCGTCGGTCCCTTCCTTCTGGGTTCTGTGTGGCTTGACTTCCGATTGAGGTGCCTGACCCAACGTGTCTGGCCCGGTTTCGCCTGGGGGGAAATCTGTCTACCTTTGCACCATTCGGGCAAAAGAGGTGCAGACTCTCAACCATCGGGTATCCATTCCAGACCTCACTCACACTTAGCACGACATACGGACCTATCATGCCTTACCTAATGCCTTTCTTTAAGTTGCCTTCTCCAAAATGAGGACGGACTCTCTCCCCTCCCTTCGCCCTTTTCCATGGACATCCATGACTCCATGCAATGCTACAGAGCCTACCATGTAACCAACGGGTGCTTCACTGCAATGGAACTCCGGATGGCGCATCCCTTCACAGTTAGCCAGAGAACACCGGCGAGGTTAGCGACCACTTGGCTTTCTCCCGATCACCACTCCCGCAACAGTCTACTACACTACGCAGTACATACATACATAACTCCCCTTATTCCCGGCACACAGTACAGTGTGCAGTCGAGCAGGTCCGCTCTTTTCTCTCCACTTGACTGCGACTTGCTGGTCTTTCTGATACTCTCTCTGTTGCCGGGCACTTGATCCGACTCTATGCAGATCGCTTCTTGACACCATTCTAGTGTAGTATACGCAGTATACCACCATCTCGACAACTTCCATCGTGGACATCCATACGGTCAATCATCCATGGGAATATTTGGAAAAAAAACAAAAAAAATTATAGAAAAAAAAATCAGTTGCCAGTCAAGCCGATTACGCATGCCCAGCCGGCAATCGGTGCAGGAGTTGAACAGGAAAAGGCAAAGTCAAGCCACCGGCCACCCCCCCTTGGTTCTCTGCTTTTCTGGTTGTGCCCGCCGCATCTCTGCACCTCAATGTCTCCCCAACCAATCGTTGCCCATCCCCCACCTCTCTGCCGGATTGTTTTGGTGAATACGACCGGATGTCGACACTAAGACAATGCTGGCTTGGGTCCATGTCCCCTGTGCGTCGGGAAAGGAGCCTCTTGCCCTCTTCAGCAAAAGAAATTGCGGTTATATGGCAGTATGGCTAACTCGGCACAGCTCTCAACCACCAATGCCCGGCGATCTCTACCAGAATTGTAAGCCACTGGAGTCCGTGTGAGAAGGAAGAATGCGCTACTGGTCAGGAATGCTACCCTACATGCGGCCACAGAAAAAAAGTACTATCAGGAAATAAAAAAAAGGTGCTGTTCTCTAGTCATCGAAACCAACTGGAAAAAACCACCAATCACACCTATGAATCCTCGTCCTTTTGATCAGAGCACTCAATTCTTGAAGCCCGACTTGAGCAGTGCCATCAGATATCCAATTATGCCATGTGCTGAACAGCTTTTTAGCCTCGCTATCTAGGCGTCAATTCAGGTCATGTCACCTCTAACCTTGGCTACAAGGGAGATCCAATCTGAAGATGACCATGTTAGCGTGTGTTAGACTCTTTGTCCGGGGTTTTCTGGGAGCGGAACAGGGACTCCAGTTGAATACCAGTGTACGCACATAATGTGTATGGTTGTTGTCGGTTGAATTTGGGTGAGTGACCCTCCTTGTTCCAGTGCCCCCTTATTGCCGGTACTACTAGTGCATTTCTCGTCTATGGAAATATACATGACAGCAGGCATCTGCTTCGACAAAATCTACTCATCGTGAAACACCCCAACCGACACTCCCAATGCACGAAACCAGTCTACTGTTTATCACTTGGACCTGTGTGTATTGCTTCTCCCCTTCCATGTTCTTCAAATCCTAGACAGTCGGCTTTACCAAGACCTTTTAATTTGGGCGTGTAAAGGAATTACCAAGCAGACTGCAAGTGTTGTGGACCAACCTCTATACTATGTACTCCGTATCCTGGTGGAATAATCAGCTTTATCCAGTAAGGAGACGGCGTTTCCAGATCTTCTTCTCCGTCTTTCAGTGGAGCTCACAGCTTTAACACAACCACCGACGACCCACTAAGAGAGAACCTTAAGCCGAGGGAGATATCCGCTTTCTCACCGATGTCCTTGTTGGCCTGCATCCGTCTCCTCATCGTTTGGGCTGTCCCTCCGTGGGCTCGGGGTGCCCCCCGGCAGTCTGCAACCGGCGTCAGTCGTGGTGGGAGCCGTGACCCGGCTTGCTCCAGTCAGAGGCACAGCCTGACCCCAGTCGAGGTCCAGTCGAAATCCAGCAGAGGCTGGGCTCAGGGAATATCGAGGGAAAATGCATTTATCCGGTATGAGTCTTTGCCCCTTATGCCACTAACGAGCTGGCACGCCCAAGGACGGCGTCCCACTTGGTCTCCAGTCCCCCAGATGACGGTCCCTAGTCCCTGCATCACTGACATCCACTCTCCACTGACCGATGAGCCAGTTCATCCCAGGACCCAAGCAGATCCAGGCAGATCTAAGCAGCTCCAGCTAACCCCAGGCCTCTGCGGATCATCCCTGCTTGCCCATTACGGCAACGCTTCTCTAGCGGCATGTTCAACATGCCGCTCTTCTGGCCGTGGGATATGTAATCGATGATCCATTCGACCCCCCATCGTTATTCTCTATATCAACCTCTCTTCCCCAGTTCTTCCCCAGGACCCTTTTCTTTATTTCCATCTTCTCCAGGTCTCTAGGTGGCACACCTTGCAACAACAACATCGACATCTAAGGGGCACCATTAACTTGGTTTCTCACCTAGTCCGACAATACACACTTCGCCCCAACATATCATCACCTCTCAACAAGTTCGCACAATGTACGACGAAAAGCCCCAGGTTGACAACATCTCTGCGGAGCAGGCCCACGCCCAGGCCCAAGCTCAGCTCCAGGCTCAGGCCCAGGCCGCTGTCGCTGCCGCCCACCAAGAGGCCATGCTCAATGGCTGGCACAACCCAATGGCTCGCATCCATACCGGAACTGAGCCCAGGTTGCCTGCCTTCGGTGGTGAATTTCAACCCGGTCTCTATCGCCCAGTCAAGGAACGCAAGTTCGCCAACCCAGCGCCCTTGGGTCTCTGCGCTTTCGCCCTCACTACCTTCATCCTCTCCTGCGTCAACCTCAAGGCTCGTAACTTGACCGTCCCCAACGTTGTCGTTGGCTCTGCTCTCGCTTATGGCGGTCTTATCCAGCTTCTTGCCGGCATGTGGTAAGTACAATCACTGGATTCATGCCACCCTCTCCTCACGCATCATGTCTAACACGTGCCTCCAGGGAAATGGCTGTTGGCAACACTTTCGGTGCTACTGCTCTCTCTTCTTACGGTGGCTTTTGGATCTCCTATGCCATTCTTCTCACCCCGGCCTGGAACATCCTTGGCGCCGACGGTCCCTATGCTACCCCAGAAGCCAAGGCGATTGATCCCGAGATGGCCGCGTCTGCTGTCGGCGTCTTCCTTACCGGCTGGTTCATCTTCACCACAATCCTTCTTCTATGCACCTTGCGCTCCACCATCATGTTCTTTATGCTTTTCTTCACTCTGGATATTGCCTTCCTCATGCTGGCTTGCGGCGAGTACGCCAACGACAACGGAAACGCCCTTGCCGCCGGGAGGCTCACCAAGGCTGGCGGTGTCTTCGGTATGCTTGCCGCCTTCTTCGCTTGGTACAACGCGTTTGCTGGTATTGCGGACAGCAGGTTAGTACCCCGACAATGATTCCTTTTTTTTTTTTTTTTTTTTTTTTTGGCCTCTTGATTTCTTTTTCTTTCAGTCACATATCTACCTCCCCTTCCGACAAGGATAAATGAAAGAAAGAAAAGTACAGTGTCATTATCCTGGCCTTGGCATTGGGCTTTCCCCGAAACCATGCCATGACACTACTGGTTCCTTTCGGGGTTCCTCGTTTCAAGCTCATCTGCCAAGCACGCGTCATTACTATCATCCTTGACCCAATTGCAGAGCCTCATATAACTTCAAATGATCATGCGCTAACGGTTCTTTTTCTTTTACAGCAACTCCTTCTTCCTCCTCCCTGTCTTCCACTTCCCCTGGTCTGAGAAGGGCCGTGAGACCAGGATGGCTGCCAAGTCTGACCGTGACCAGGCGTAAGTCGGCCCCAGGCCGTTCTTTCCCTGATATGTTTTACGTTATGAATTTTGCTTAAGCGGGTCGCAATGGGTATTTGTTATTTTGTGAGCGAGGTAGTTCACGACTTTGGATATCCACAGAGGTTTGGGTCATGTGCATCTCATGTTCATGTTTTCTTTTTGTTTAATGATACCGGATCAAGGGTTGGATCCATGACGATACCAAATGCTTACACACATCATTAATATCACACTTTCTTTCCATGTATGGAGTCCCAAGCATGTCTTCCCTCGCCAATGTAGCGACCGAGCGCAAATGATGTCGGACTCTGTGAGTCAGTCACTGACCCAGCAAAGCTAACCATATGTATCACTTCAATATTCAATCTTGGTTCCTCTACCCCGTCCTCATCGCTCCCTCGATTTATTGTGGTGGTGGTGGTGGTGGCTACCCCAGAATTCTGCCATCAAGCGATGTGCAGTGAAATCATGGCTGACGTTTTCAGATGACGTCCCTCCCCTGCCATTTCGCCTCTGACCCCGGGTACTGAATGGCTTTCCAGCGCTTTGCTTAAACCCAAAGCTTACTCCACCTTGTCTCGGCTCTTTCTTTCCTGAAAGGGGCAATGCTACGCTTTTCTTTTTTGGTTCAATTTGCCTTGGTTCTGGGCCTCCAAAGAGCCATCTCCACTGTCCTCCACAAGGTCATCCACTCCAAGATCTACCATTATGGAGTCGCTTACTGGGATAACGAGTCTCATGAAATCGAGGTTGAAGAATGGTGATTGGTTCAGGTGGGCGAGAAAGAGGAGAACATGCAGCCAGAGGAGATGAAAGAAATAGACTTTGGCGCGGGTACCAACGGTTTTGTCGCATTGCAGGCAGGCACTTGCTGATTTTTCCTTTGGTTCTTTCAGGTGTTACTTCTTGCCGAAATCGCAACCCCCGACCCTCCGTCATCCTGCCCGACCGGCCATTGAGCGCTTGTCAAACATGTCCCCGTGGGCCAAGGGCGGTTTCCGTCCGCTTCACTTCCGAGTTCGGCTCCGTCCCTGTCGGCATCCCCGCTGTCATCTCCCCGACCCCCGTCCCCCGTCGCAAGCTTCCCGGCGCAAAGGTTAAGCTTGTTTTTACGAGATCAAGATGGCCCTCATGTAATCAAACCATATCCCCGGCCATCGTGTCACGTACGTGGTGGGAACTCGGCCCGGAGATAATTTCTTGCACCGGTTGCGCACGTGTGATTAGGGGAATTGGGACCCCCAAGCGGCGGCGGCGGCGGCAGAACTTTCCAGATGCTGTTGATGTTAGTGTCGACGCCAACACCAATATGTCCTCGACATCTACACTAAAGTCAATGCGGCACGTTTGTAGCCGGTTATGTACTCCCTTCTCAAAGGACCATTGCCCGGGCCCCCGGCATCAGCACCGACAACAGCAATTGTCAATCCATCCAAAGGTTCAATCGCAACCCGTCCGGCGGGCCCTCCCTGCCTTTTGTTTGGCGCTCAGCCATGTCGGGCAACGGAGGTTCTGTGGCCCGTCTTGTCCTCTAATATCCACAGCCCACATCGGAATCATCCATATTTTGCATATGCTGCAAACTTAACGCCACGCGCCTCCTTTTTCGACTTGGTCCATACAGAATAGAGGATGTCAACAAGTGGACCCTCAATAACTGCCGGCTTTTGGGACTCCCCCGACTGGAGTTGGTGCAGGGAGTTTGCTGCCCGCACTTGTGGGGTCACTTTTTCTCTTCTTTTTTCCCTTTACCTTGATGGACACGGGAGTGGGAATCGGTTGGAATTGCCAAGGACTGGCGACGGAGGTGGGGATGGGGGTGGGGATGGGGATTACAAAGGAATGATGGACGGACCGGGATGATGGTGGTTGTGAGCCAGCAGATGCAAGTAAATCTCGGCCAATCTCGACAAAGCTCGACAATCTGCGAAATCTGGATGTGTGTTATAGGCTCTTCTGGCCGGCCGGTAGCTGCGTGGGAAAGTGGAAGTCGGCAAGTTCATCTGGGGAAATTGGAACACAGTTTCAGATTTTTTTTCAAGGGGATGGACCCGTTCGTCGCCATTGAAGATCCTCTTTTCCCCTCCTGGAACACAGGCTCGCTTGCAACCGGTTTTTGGGTCCAATCTACTTTGATTTAATAGCATGTTATCGAGTCTCAATGTGGATGTTTTCTTTTGGGTACGTGGGTGGGCATGGGGGGCGAAACTCTGAGAGTGCGGTTTGTCAGAGAGACCAAGTGGTTGTGATACTAGTGTAAAAGGGATTATGAAGGAAGAACACGGTATCCGCTCTAAAAGAACTTTTTCCTGGATTTCCCGTTGATAAATAGCCAAGTGAATAAAAAATGCAGTCATTTCAGAGGCACGAGATTGTCTCATATATTCCCAGACGTCACGCGACACCCCTCCACAAAGTCAAAAGTCGATAACAATAGTTGACTTTTTGCGCTCCAAGCTCACGAGAGAGTTCACAGGAGACCGAATAAAACATCACACTAGGTGAATGATAGCAAAAAACTCTCGACAAATTTCCCCTCTCCTTATATTATTCCGTCCACTCGTCCGGATAGGCGTTGGTCACAATGAATCAGGTAAACCTTCTGTATCATGATGGAAATCTCACACATCCATTGCGCCCAAGCCCTATACTAGGACCAGAACACTATACGTGGCCGTTTATTGATTCCAGCCCATACTCCCTTGTCTTGTGGCGCGTCGAGGTTATTCGCTGGCTGCCAGGCCGGTCCAGACTCGTCGCTCGTGGGCAGCATAATGCCAAGAGCTATACCAAATCACCGACATGGTATGCGAGCAAAAGACCTCAGGTTTGTAACTGCCGTTGCCCCTCTGATGGAGGACATTGTACCTGGATTCCCCTGATTCACTTGATGGCTGGCGACAGTACACTAGTGTACTCTGAGGGGGAGGGGAATGCTTGTTGCCAAGGAGTTCTTGGCTCATTCATGGTCGGATGAGACAAATTGACTGACCGACCGACCGTCCTGTTCAATTGTGCGCTATAGTGTACAATCAATGAGAGAGTTGTTGCGTTAACGAGAATTGAGAAATAGGTAGGTAGTGCTCAGTTCTCTTACGGAGTGTGAAATCCAAGTGTGATACTCGTGATGACGTAAAACCATCAACAACGTTTTGCTTACAAGACGGTGACGAAGGTGGTCCCGAGAAAAACAAACGTGGAAGCTTAAATCCCCCTTGAGCCTCCCTTTGAACCGGGGAAGTGGAAATCTCACACGTGGATTTCGGTTCCACTGGCCAGCAATGCGACCTTTGCAAAAAGAAAAGAATAAAAAAAAGAAAAGAAAAACCAAAAAAAAGGAAAGAAAAAAAGGAAAAATGAAAATCTAGTGTAAGAGAGTGATGATCTCGCATATCCAACCGACCCTGTTTGGAGCCGATCAGCCAGCCAAACTTACCAATGAACCGGGGAAATTTCAAGATTAGATCGATCAACACTGCATCACTTTGGTTTCTCTGGTAATTCAAGTGTAACTGTGCAGGTGACCATCACCCTTTAGTGTACATATCCCACCTAGTCCGTCTTGACCCCAAGCACCGTCTATCATGTCATCCGTTCCCCCGGGTTGGGGAAGAGCCAAGAAGATGGAGTGTTGTAGTAACCCCGCGTTTTCTGTTCTCATTTTGTGATGATCAATGGAGAGAGTTCTCCACGAATGGTGCTGCAGCGCTGCGTTGTTACTGTATAGCCTGTGTTGATCATTTAATGCCATGTTCGGGCGAGGTTTTCCCGCCCCCCCCCCCCGGGAGTTTCGTGACGAATCAGGAAGGCCATCAAAGCAGTCAAGCAGCAGCATCGGAGACCGCTCCGTCATTGCAGTTCTTGGTGTATGGGGTAACGGGGTGGTTGGGCTTCCGGACCGGAGGAGGAGGAGGAGGAGGAGGAGGGAAACGGGGACGGGATACACGTGCTGTCCGGTCAGGTCCACATTAGCGGCTCGGCGGCTGATACGAGGATGTTGGCAGCACCAAGGAGAGAAGAGGAGAGCTGTCCAGCGTTGTCGTTGTTTTTAGTCAACAGCTGGAAATAAGAGCATTACGGAGCAGCGCACATGGAAGGTGATTAAACAGTGAGTGGGTTTGTCATTCAAGGTGGACCCCAGCCAAACGTCACTGGATCTGATACCGGGGACATGCAATTATCGCTGCACTATGTAGTCTATCATTCCGTTATAGCTTTTGGAAGTGGCCCCGGTAGATGCATGCCAAGACTATGAGCCAAAAGGCAGATATCCGGGTGAGCCAGGCGATGACAAGACAGACAAATGGAGTAACCATTCGTCAGTGGTAAAACTAAGGTGAGCATGGTCCATCAACACAAAGTCCTTTCCTTCCCCATACTTTGCCGATTCCACCTGCTGACAATTCAACCTCCGCACTTTCATCTTTACTTTCTCAGTGGAGCCTTTTCCATTTTCAAGACCGTCGGGGACATGGCTTCAAGCTGGAACAGAGACAAAAAAGAAGATTGCAAAGGGGACAAAATCCATGTTTGCACTCGGTAACTTGTGTGCCTTCAAATCACCAGCTGGTTTTAGTCAGCTGGTGGCCCGCCCGGCAACGGTTCTCGGCTCTGTCTTACCGAGGGGGCGCACGGCACTACACTACACAACAGTACCTCAACACCTACCTAACTTTTTAACACCTTCTTCCATGTTATGTACCACTCATGATGCCTCTGAGCCTTTGCAACTGTCTGCCGGCTGAAGTGAAGATGAACCGTTGCAACAGCGATCGATGCGATTTACGTCTCCTCTTTCCCCGGCTGTACATTGGTTGGTTGCACTTCAATTGATTGAACGGGCAGGCGCCAGTGACGGTTCGGCCTCGACCATCCGACGTCGACGCAGACATCGGATGATGGATGGGCTCTACCGCCTTCGAGATCACACCTGCGAACACCAAGCCGGTGCTATGCCAGCACCTTCGTCCCAAGGAGGTGGTTCGGTTCTCATCCGATTGCTTCCCCTTCAGCTTCCATCCCGTTGCCTGACATCTGATGATATCTGACCGCAGGGCAACATCGTCCGCCCCCCTTCGCCATTCGTTCCATCAATAAAATAACATGGCCGTCGTGATTAGTGTCTTCTCTAGCTACAGAGCTGAAATTGTACATCAATCAACCGTGATACTGCCATGAACAGGCGACAGATTCGCTTGATTTTCTATCTTGCAGTCCTGAGTCCCATTGCCGCAGTCGTCTATCACCACCTTTTGCCATCAATACCCGACTCATTTATAACAGACCTTGTCAACAGACTGTTCCCGTCTGAAACATCCGCCATGACATCACAGGCCTCGCGTCCCGGTGTCATCATAGTCGGCGGCGGCCTTGCCGGGCTTTCTGCCGCTTACTCCGCCCTGTGCGCCGGCGCCCCTTCAGTTCGCCTGCTGGAACGTGCCCCGAAGCCAGGAGGCAACAGCATCAAGGCCTCCTCGGGCATTAACGGGGCGCCCACCCGCTTCCAACAGGCTGCTTGGCCTAATCTAGGCCCTGATGAGACCTTCTGGGACGACACCGTCCGCTCTGCCGGCGCTCGCCTCTCCTCGCAAACCACAAGTCAGCCTGCGGCCAGGGCCCAGCGCGAGTCCCTCATCTCGGTCCTCACCCAGCGATCCGCTGATGCCATCAACTTCCTCGCCGATCTCGGCGTGGATCTCACCGTGGTGGCACAGCTCGGAGGCCATAGTCATCCACGAACACATCGTGGCGCTGGCAAGACGCCTCCAGGCGCCGCCATCATCACCACCCTTGTCGCAAAGCTGAAGGAGGCGGGAGGAGACCGGTTCGAGCTGATGACCGATTGCGAGGTCACCAGGCTGCTCACCGACCCCATTAATGCTGCTGTCTCTAGCAACGGCAACGGCGGCTCTTCAGTCGACCACCAATCCGTAACCGTTACTGGAGTTGAGTACAGATCGACCAATGACAGCGGCAATGGCGGCAGCGGTGATGACGGTACTTCTCTTCACCAACTTACCGGCCCCGTGATCTTCGCCACCGGCGGTTTCGGCGGTGACACGCACGGCCTGCTGGCCCGCTACCGCCCAGATCTGGACGGCATGCCCTCCACCAACGATCCGCGACCGGGCACCCACGATCTGCTTGCCGCCGTTGGTGCCAAGCTGGTCGATATGGACAGCGTGCAGATTCACCCGACCGGCTTCGTCGATCCGGCCAATCCATTGGCGCCCGTCAAATTCCTTGCCGCCGAGTTACTGAGAGGTGAAGGTGGCATACTGCTGCACAACAGTAAGAGGTTCGTCAACGAGCTGGAAACAAGGGAGCATGTGAGCAACACCATCATGGCTCTGCCGGGCGACGGAGTCGAAGGCGCCTCTTTACGCCAATGGGACATTCAACTCCTGCTCGACCCAGGCGCGGCCGAGGCTGCTGCGGGCCACATGGGGTTCTATCTGTGGAAGGGCCTGATGAAGAAACTAAAGGTTTCCGAACTAGATGCAACCACCAAGGAGACGCTGGAGGAGTATGCAAGCATTGTGAGGAGAGAAAAGGAAGATCCGTTCCGTCGCAAGGCATTCGGGCACTGGAAACTTGGTGTAAACAGTGACGGTATTGTCGATGAAAACGCAGAGGTGTGCGTGGGCCGCGTTACGCCCATTGTGCATTTCACCATGGGTGGTGCCGTGTTCAATGAGCATGCCCAGGTGCTTTCGTCCGAGCTGGGGGAGGAGCAGAAGCCTATCCAGGGACTGTGGGCCGCTGGCGAGATTACTGGCGGCATTCATGGCGATAATCGCCTTGGCGGTTCGTCGTTGCTGGAGTGTGTGGTCTTTGGAAGAATCGCGGGGGCCGAGGCGGCTGACATTGCGAAGAGGGCTTACATCTAAGGCCTGATGGTATGTACTGATGTTTGGAAGTGGCCTACGGATGACGGCCAAACAGACGCTTTGAAGGGCGAAGTCAATGCCCTGCAGGATTAGACTAGTGTCTCCCTGCTGGGAGAATGATAGCAGTTTACAGGGGAGCTGTGATATGACCTTTCAGGATTTGGCGTTGGCGTTACGGTCACCGGAGTTTGGCATGTTTTCGGGCTACAAAGTGTCGTTGCAAAACGACCCTACTCTATAGATTATCCACATGGGCTTCTTGACCAAGGTATGCGCATCAGTTCAGCATAGGATGTCCACCCCTGGCTCGAGGAATATCGAGGCCGAGAGCAGTTGCGCTTTTAGAATTGAACAGCAAGGAGCAATCGCAATGACGTGAGGTTGTGTATAATTATTCCTTGGTTCCGAACTACTTTTCAACGACTTAAATTGCTCAGCCCACGTGACTCAGTGGTAGAGCACACCCCTCCTAGTAAGGATGGCATGATTCCGGCTGTGGGCGAGTCAAGTGCCTTTTCTTTTTTTTTATCCCTTTTTTCTTTTTTTTCCCCTATTGGTGGTCTCCTTTTCACCTCTTTCTGGTTTCTCCCATCTCATGTCTTGCTTCCTTTTTCGCATCATATCATGTCTATGGTTTCAAGAAGAGATATGGTTGGATGACAGACAGCTGTTACGATCGTAGTGTATAACCAACTAGGCACTTTTGCGTTTTCCAACAATGTTAAACAAACTCTGTTGAAGCATTGGTGTTGATAACCACTGTACTATACCAGCAAGGAAAGCCATATATATTGGAAAGTAAATATAGTTTCCCTACCCAGGAAACTCACCGGTTCTCAAACCCACTGATCCCATCGATGTCCATCCCGGTATACTAACCCGTCCGTTTCAAACTGCGGACCTTCGGCCTCAACGATGTATCCCCTCTCGCACCGGTCAAACTCTACCCTTTTCTGCTCTTTTTCGTAAAAGGAATCGAACCTACTCGAAAGAGCATCATGTAAGTTCTGCACATTCCCAGCCGGGTGTAGAGCCTCCCATGGTCGGATACACGTCTTTCCTTTACACGACTTGAGGACAAAGAGGAGCGAATCAAGTCGGGCAACGACTTTCTGGACTGGTACCCCAAGAAGAGTCGCCGGCGTTTTCCCAGTGACAAGCGACGAAGAGTCAAGAATGTTATTGAGCTGGTAACGATCGGTCTGTTTCATTTCATGTGTCTGTCAGCATCGTGGATACGAGGTATTTGATGTCAGAACGGGCCGGAAGAAGGCCCAGAACAAAAGAAACTCACCTGAAGATCGTACAGCTCATGTTCACCACTACACCAGACAGAGTAGTACATATTATACCTTTCGCCCAAGATTTTTACGGCCTTGTACGTATTGTTCGTCCAGTACCTCGTCGCGTCCTTTTCAAAAACTCGGCCCTCCGAGACCGCAAACCCCCAATACTCAACCGTGACATGCTCATGTCTTTTTCCCTTCGCCTTCGCTTGAGCCAGGTCCTCGGCGGTAAGCGGGATCGCCTCTCCATCCAGCCCATATTCTTCTTCTTCTTCTTCTTCTTTGCTTTCCTTGTCACCCAAAGCCCCAGCCAACTTCAGAACCGTAGGCGCCAGATCCACATGACTCGTCACCACCTCCGCTACCTCCCCCTTCTTCACGCCCGGTCCCCTCACAATCAACGGGACATTAATGTCCTCTTCGAACCCGCACTCCTTCCCCGGCTGGAGCCGGTGCTGACCAATATGGTATCCGTTATCAGCCGTGTAAAAGACGTACGTGTTCTCCAACAACCCATGGCGCTCCAGCCGCGCCACGACGCCTGCGACCAGCTCGTCGACCGATTGCAGCGCGCGCAGCCGCTGCCGGTAAAAGTGATCGTTGAAGGCTACGTTCTCGGCGCTCTGGTGCGGCAAGCGAGCAATCCAAGACACGCCCGAGGCGCGCGAAGAGGGGTTGAAGTGGGGAGTGCGCGGGACGATGACATCTGGGAAAAGGTGGGCGTGTCGGGCGGCGGGAATGGGAGGCGTGAAGGAGACGGATTTTTCAATGTCGTCGTGTTCGTTGGTTGGACGGCGGTGGAGGGTAGCTGAGTCTGAGGAGGAGGAGGAAGAGGAAGAGGAAGGGAAGCGCGGCTCGACGTTGCTGTGAGGGGCGATGGGGGCAATGCCGAGGAAGAAGGGCCGGTTGTGGACGTTTTTGGCGGCCTCGTCGAGAAATCCGTAGGCCTTCTCGGCGAGGACGTCGACTGAGTATTGGCCTTCGTAACTAATCGGGGGATCACGGTTGCGTTGGAAGGTGGCGTTGAGGTACGAGTAAGTGTAAGGGTCCAAAAGAAAGTCGGAGCCGTTCCAACCGGCTATGTAAGGGGCATCGTAGTTATCAACGGTGTGGGCGTTGAAAAGCTTGCCGGTGTAGTAGGTATCGTAGCCAGCTTTTTGGAGCCAGACTGGCAGATAGGCTTCGTTGAAGCCTTGACTGATGAACTTGGGGTATCCACCTAGTTTTGCGTGTTAGCTACGCCTGAAAGTGACTGCAGAAACTCAAGAAGCACCTTACCATATGGCGGTGATACGTCCGTGACGTTGGTGTTGTGGGCTTGTTTTCCGGTCCACAGAGAAACTCGGGCAGGGCAGCAGATGGCCGTTGTACAGTAGTGACGTTTGTATGTAGTACCTTCATCGGCCAAGTATTTTTTGAGCAGGGGAAGATAGTCGAGCGACTGTAAATGCAAGTCTTGGTCGTCGGTAAGAATGAAGACGATATTTGGGCTCTTCTTTTCCCCTTCCGTTGTCGTCCCCTTTGGTTTATGTTCGAAGCCTAGAGATTTTTGTCCGCTGTCTACGGCAAAAGCGGTTGATAGTGGTACGCCTGCTGCGAGAGTTACCACCGAAAAGCGCATTCTGAATGGGTTTTGTGACAAAGTGCTCTGATGTTGAAAAACAGTAAGACTGAAGGGATTCCCAGGGGTAGTAAACAATGATCATGAGGTTTCGAATAAATACGCCCTGGGCACTGCAAAAGGTCGGGATCCTAGCAACATCTATGACCCATATCATTGTTGGGATAACTCCGGCAAATTATGTTTTCATCGTCATATAATCGAGTCAGTGTGACTTCGGATTGGGGCTGTGATTGCTAAGCGTTGCTCCTTTGCATCGCGATGTTTCCGCGTTGGTGGGCTTGGAGGTTGGCGTAAAGTCATCGATGGCGTGCTAGTTTGGCGCAGTTGCACCATGCGAGCGTTACTATAAGAGATTCCATGGCAACTCTGTTCCGCAGCCAATGTCAAACTACGAGATGGTGCGATTTATCTCTATGCTCATTTGCTCATGTTTGTCGTTTCTGCAACCGATTTTGTGGGAAGGTAGCATCTTGTTCGCAATACAAGGGCCCGTCTAACGAAATCCAGACACTTATGTCGTGATTATCTCGGCCTTTCATGTACCGCAGGGTATCTCGGGGATAAGCTGATTCTGGAGTTGTCGGCCTCCGTGTTCGGAATGAATCTCTAGAGGTGGGGATGACACTCAGGTAGTTCTTAGAAAAGGGAGTATTTCCTCGAACGCGTTTCCGAGTTCGAGTTTAGATTTAGGTGATCTTGCGCATTCCATGATCTCAAGGTATGTTCCATAATGATATCTTGAGGGGACAAGTACTTATATTGGCCCAGAATTCCCATCGGGCCTGAAACGCTCTTGCTTAAGAACTGGCAAAGATGGTTCAACGCCATGGGGACCAGCCGTCTTTAGAAACAGAACGAGAGCCTCTTTTGAGGGACACTGCGCAGCCCAGCTCCGACTACCTCTATCACGCCTATCGCAGTATTTCTGAGGAAGGTATCTATAATCGATTTAT
This sequence comes from Neurospora crassa OR74A, assembly GCF_000182925.2. NCBI lineage: Eukaryota > Fungi > Ascomycota > Sordariomycetes > Sordariales > Sordariaceae > Neurospora > Neurospora crassa. Next base: position 2,008,316 of record NC_026507.1, read on the forward strand.
CAAGCCAGTTCCCGAGGGAGATGAGGAACAGAGTCTAGGAAGCGACGAAACCGAGTCGTTGAAGCAGAGCGCCCACGTGAATGTCATCAAGATCATATCTGTCATGCTGTTAGGCATCTTCGTCGCACAGACAGATACGTCCATTCTCATGGCAACACATGCAATTATTGCGTCCGAGTTCAAGGCCTTAAAAGACTCTAGCTGGCTCATTATCAGTTTCTCTCTAGCTGGGGCGGCCACGCAGACTTTGGTGAGGAATATCATCGAATGACACAGCCTTGGGGGAGTATGCTGACTACTCCGCCTCTGGACAGTACGGCAAGTTAAGTGACATCTATGGGCGCAAGAGGATGGTGATAATCGCGTATACCATGTTCATGGTTGGCTGTGCGATTGTCGGTATGGGCCAGACAATGTCGCAGGTCGTCCTGGGCCGAATTGTATCCGGTGCTGGAGCCTCTGGCATGTCCGCACTCGTGTCCGTTCTCATCACAGGTAAGCATGGCTTTGACATGAACTGATAGAGTGTTTGCAGCGACGACTAACAGCCAGTTGCCCCTTAGATCTGCTTCCTCTGCGAGAAGTTGCTCAGTGGAGAGCGTATGTCAATCTCGTAGCTACCCTTGGCCGAAGCATTGGCGGATCTTTAGGAGGTTGCCTGGCAGATGTCGTCGGATGGCGATGGTAAGCCTCTTCTGCTGCCGAGTATAGTAGAAACCAGCTGACGCCAGTACGCTCAGGTCGTTCCGCGTTCAAGTGCCACTCATAACCCTCGCCATCATTCTTTGCTCAGCATATTTACCCAGCCACACCGGCACGCTAGACGAGACAGATGACACCACCCAGTTGAAGAGCAAGTTCAGCCGTATCGACTTCAAGGGCTCGTTCATTTTCGCGGCCCTTGTGCTGGCCCTGCTTCTCCCCATAGAGCTCGGCGGCGTCAAGATCCCCTGGTCCCACCCGCTCATTTTCGTCTATCTCGGTGCCAGCGTTATCCTTCTCGTCTTGTTCATTGCAGTAGAAAGGCGACAGGCCGAGCCAATCCTGCCGCTGGAGATTTTCCACAGCAAAGACGCCATCCTTTCGTTCTTGATCCTGGGACTCCAAACCGCCGCCCAGTTGGGACTCATGTTCACTGTCCCCCTCTACTTCCAAGTGACATCCACGCCGCGGCCGTCCGCCACCGTCGCGGGCGCGCACCTCGTCCCTGCCGTTATGGGCAACGCTATCGGCGGCATCATCTCCGGTTCCGCCATCAAGCGCTCAGGACGGTACAAGTCCCTCGTCATTTGGGCCGTGACCTGCTCCTCCATCGGCTATCTTCTCCTAATGCTGAGGTGGCACGGCAACACCAACTCTTGGTTCGAATCGCTGTATATCTTCCCCGGAGGCTTTGGCATGGGGGTCACGAACAGCGCGCTGTTCATTTCGCTTCAGGTGGTCATTGACCCGGCTCACATGGCGCCTGCTGTGTCGTTCATGTATTTAATGCAAACGGTATGGATGACGATTGGGTTGCCGGCTGCGAACACGATTATGCAGACCGTGCTTCGAAGAAACCTTGAGATTCGGCTGTTGAAGCTAGGATATGACAACGTTGAGGTAGCCAAGGTTTGTGCCCTGACCCTGTGCTTGTCGCTATGTCTTTCGCTGTGCGGAATGGCTCAAGGCTAACTTGGAGCCATAGGTCATATCGAAGGCGGTTTCTGATGTTGACTTTATCGACGGCGCAATCGATAAGGTCAGGGATGCTGTTGTCCAGTCGTATATTGACGGTCTATGGTGGAGTCACGGTCAGTCTCCCTCTTCACTCCCTTTCTCGCGTCTCTTTCTGGCAAGTCTCTACGGCACGGACTGCTGATCACTGTTACCATTGCTTAGGGTTCTCGTTTGCCTGCTCGGTCACTGCACTTGTGCTGGCTGTCTTCCTCAAGCAGAGAAGGCTCGACGTACATAAGTCTAACCCTTGATGACCATTCTTGCCGGGCGAATACTGCTGCTGAAGATTGGGAATATCCGGCCGTTGAACAACTTCAGCCCATATTAAGTTTCCAGGAGAAGCACACGGATTTTCCTTGGGGCTGCTCCGTACAAATTCACCAGTGTGGCTTGTGTCTCGAATAAATCCACTGAGTAAGAAACTCCGCAATGCGTGAAATATGCCCTGGAATGATGTAGGTGAGTAGCTAAATATGGCGTGGCTTTCACACCTCTCACGTTCCTGGTCATTGTCGGTTTTTTTTTCCCTTTATTTTTTCCTCTGTACCAGCCAATGTTCCATGAAGAGGTGAATGACAGAATCCTTACTAGTTTCATGTGGCGCTTCCAGTATCGAGTGATAATGTCGAGTGATAACGAGCAGTCGGACTAGGCCGAATCGCTGTTTTATTGTGCCTTTTCGAGTATGACCTTCTACGCGATAGGATATTCCACCCACCCACCCACCCACCCCTTCCTTCCCCTCCCCGGAAAAACAAAACGCCTGGCTGTATGAAACGTGATTAACAGTGCTCTCCATCGCAAAGAATTTTATGCACCCATCCCATCCTTCTACCCTGGGTTGGTATCTGTTCTCGCGAGCGGGAACCATCTCGATTTACATCGGCGTACTAGAACCGAACACCCCAAACACCGCGCCCTGCGCTGACTCCCAACCAATCGCCATACTCGCCATTGCCCATTGGAGGAACCCATCCAAGGTTCCCGACCTCGTAGTCACACTGCCAACTAGCCACAGGACTCCTCACGTTATCAGGCTGGCCTGCCGGGGTCAACCCGGAGGGCTGGTTGAGCAAGTCCCAAATGAGCACCTGGCAGTCGTCACCACCCGAAGCAAGCGTGCCTCTCCGGGTGGGCGACCACTCAATGCAGTTTAAGGAACCCCCATGGCCCCGAAGCTCCAGCAACGCCTGCCCTGGTTGGCGAACGTCGAGTATCCTGATTACATTGGAATCCATCGCAAAAGTTGCGAGTAGATGTTGGTCATGCGGAGACGTGGCCAGTCGCAGGAGGGGTGGGGGGTGCGACATGGTTTGCTGAGCCAGCGTAGGACTGATCCGGCCGCCATTGGCATCTAAATATATGGGTCAGTTTGTTGTAAAGATAGGGACCAACGGAAAGCCGACAAGTGACACTTACCACGCTCTTCCTTGCCTGTGGGCTCGTAAATGATAGTACTGTGCTCAAGGCTCCGGAGATCGAACATGCGCACACTGCCGTCCTGGCCACAGCTTACAAACACATCTACACTGTTTGCGCAGAAGCGAACGTCGTACACCTCCTTATCGTGGGCGATAAGCTGAGTCTTGGCCGTCAACGATGGGATATCCCAGATGGTACACGTAGTGTCGATACTCGATGTGATGATTAAGCTAGGCTGAACGGTATTCCAGTCGAGCGAGGTCAGAGGAGCTGTATGATCGGGCGTCTTGGAGTTGGACAAGAGGGCTAGGGGAGTAAGCTTGGTGATGGGGGCGTCACGGCCGCTTCTCGAAGTGATCGAAGAGCCACTGGTGGGGACCACGGGGTCAGCTGGAAGTGACCACAGCCGCAAATGGTCCCCTGAGGTAGCCAGCAGGTCTGTGGATTGTTTCTGGGATGAAGGAGGTTCCCACAACAGGCGCGTTACGGGGTATGAGTGTGTGGCCTCGGCGGTGCGGGTGAAGTCCATGGAGTACTTGGAGGTGCCCGGGACGTATACATCGGGTGGTGTCTGCGTCAAATTGGCCTCCAAGATCTGGATATAGTTGTGGCCATCCTCCAAGTAGCTGCCAATGGCCAATTTCCCGGCACTGTTTGCGCTGGGACGCCACTTACACCAGTCGAACGAGTACGTAGCCCAAGGGGCCATGTAGTTGCTGGTGCGAGACTGGGGATTGGCCAATTCGTAGGCCTGGCTACCGGGCAGCATGCCATCAGAGAGGGTGGAATCGGCCCGAGGCCGGATATCTGACAGTCCCAGCGGGGTGTTGGAGACGTTGCGAGATGACGAAGCGGCCGCGTACTTGTTGGTGCTTGCGGGAGACATGTATTGCGACGAAGAGCTGCCACCTGGAGGCGTCGGGTTGTAGGCGGAATAGGGCGAGTTGCCGCCGTCATAGGAATTTGAGGCCAGGGTAGCAGGGCTGGAGCGCTCATAGCCGTGGGACTTGTAGTCGGCCGACTGCTGCATCGTGGGGAGAGTGGGAGCCGTGTTGGACTGCATGACGGGCGGACGAGACGACATGCCTCCGGGCTGCAGAACATTGGGTACGGCACCAGCGCTTTGATAGCTCTGCATGTTGGGGGGGCTCGAGGGCATCTGCTCGAGCTTGATATGTGGTGCGCCGGAGGACGCGTACTCGCGGGGCGACGACAAGTGGGCCTGATGTGCCGACATGTGAAGCTCGTCGCCGTGGGAGGCATAGGCACTCGGTCGGCGCGCCGGCTGATATTGCTGTGACTGCTGGTTCATTGTGCCAATGCCAGTCGGCAACACGAAGATCTTGGACGAAGGATCTTGAAGAGTCGCGGTCTTGAGGATTGTGTTCGGGAGGCGAGGCGCCTAGGTCGTTGGCTCGAGTGGACGCTAGCGGCGGGATGCGACTAAAGGGCAAGAAGGGAAGTGCCAGGGCGCGGCGCTGCTTGATATTAGGTTATGGACTGGTATTGCTGGAGGCTTGTTCATGTATAGGTAAGATATGGCGCAGAAGCGGGCGGCGGGGCGAGCTTAAGGGCGCTGTTTCCAAGGTCGCCGAGATGGTGGAATTGGTTTACGGTGTGGTGGTGGTGTTGAAGGTGATGGTGCGAGCCGAACGGGCGCCTGACGAGGACGGGGATGTTACCGAGAGCACAAGAGAGTGACACAACGAGTATGGATATCCGAAGGGCGGAGAGAGGTAGGTAGGTAAGCCTCAGTTCTGGTCCGTATCGGCAGCTCCGTGACAATCACCTCGCTGTCGGCTTGTTTCGTCACCGTGAAAGTGGCAGAAGAAGGTGGGAGGAAGACGAGATGGGAAGGTTGGGTGTACTTCCACTTTGGAGAGACGACATCAATGGCGGGTTTACAGCGGGCTCCCAGCGTCAAGAAGAGCGGCCCCCCTGTGAAGGTTGCGGGGGACAAGGTACTAGTGTAGACATAGCTTAGCTACTCAATAACTGCAACTCTCTTCAATTGGTCCTCTACTTCAAGTACTAGCAAGTAAGCTGTGCATATCGAAAGTACTTGGCGGTAGTTTTGGTGTGTTTTAGCCCGTTTAGTTGCATCGAAAGAGACATAAGATCTTACGGTGCAAGCGTTTAGGAATTTATACGCTTTAAGCAGCCGACGGAACGAAAGCCGCATAACGTTGCTTGATCAAACCCCACACTGTCGATTGACGGGCCGGCAGACAATTCGATTTCGCGCGCCCCAGCGACCCCAGCGACGAGCACCTCGACGGCGTCAATATTCAACCTAACAACGGCGGGCAGGCAGGAAGGCTTACTTTCGACTACAGGCTACCGCTCTCGACATTACCAACCAGTCACCATGTCGAACCTCTTCCGGTCGCTCGCATCCTCGATGCGCGCGCTTTCCCTCGCCGCTCCTCGCGCGACTGCCGTCAACACCACCAAGACCGTTGTCTCGACACACCAGACACGATGCCTCTCTCAGGGCCTCCTCTCCCGCCACATTTGCACGCCCATGTGCTCCCATAACAGACCCGTCGCCGTGTGCCAAAGCGCCAAGAACGGCCTGCAGTCGAAGCAGCAATCGAGGGGCATGAAGGTTCACTCCGCTATCAAGAAGCGATGCGAGCATTGCAAGGTGAGAAGCACAGCATATATATATGTATATTTATATCTGGCCCTTCAGATATCTTGGGAAGCCAGCGAGTGTGGAGGTTTTAGGTAGGGACCCGGACTGATCCGTCAACCCGACATCTATACAGGTCGTGCGTCGCAAGGCCAACAAGAGGCAAAACGGCTACCTCTACATCATTTGCCCTGCGAATCCCAGACACAAGCAGCGCCAGGGCTACCGGTGAACATGCCGATGACGATATCGACAGTGGAGTGGCACATGGTGTGTACAACGAGCGCTCAACAACGGTCTTGGTCTTGTGGTTTTATTTTCGGGTCTACATAGAAGGATTGGGCTGTACGATACGTTAGGCGAAAGGACCATCTTGAACAACGAGCGCCGACTCGCATGCCGATACGGAGACGTGTATATCAGACCTGGCATTTAACGGGCCTTTTTTTCTTGTCGCCCAGCATAAGGGATGGCCCGTCATGACGATTCAGCAACGAGATTGGGATAAACCGAACCCAGAAACGGTCTGGTCGTGTGGATGATACCAGCGCGTACGGCCTCAGCCAAATGACAAGGAATGCGACCCATGAACAAGAGAACGGTTCTTCGGTGGGTGAAGGCCGAGGCGAGATATGGTCTCTTCGACAGTTACAGACCATCAATATACCTCTCCATATTTTCCCATTCTGTCTTGCCTGTCGAGAGCAGATAGCGAATGTGGTCCTTGTGAGTGAGACAGGCCAGTGTCAGTAGCAAAAGGGACGCAAGCAAAATTGAGAAATCGGACAAGGAGGAATACGAACAAGGTCAGTGACATGGCGGTTTCTCTCAAACTCGGCGCGGGCCATCCTTCTCGTCTCGGCACGCGTGGCCGGGTCCGGAATCCGGCGGGTCGCCCGCATGATGGTGCGGTACAAGGCCAAAACTCGGGCTCTTTGGAGAAACTAAGTAGAGACGGTAGATTGGAAAACTCATCCTCATTACGAGATGAGTGGGAGCGACTTACATGTTCCAAACTCAGTGTGTTCCCCAGACGAGGCCGCGGGCGGCTTGCATATTCCCGAATGCAAAGCCGCAGAGCTGGCAAGCACCGTACAAGTGGTGCTGAGTGGTTCATGGAAATGGGGTGTTATGAGGGTGAAGTTTGTGTCTGTGATGAGATTGGTTGATTCATACCCCGAGCTTTGCTGATTAGAATACTCCTTTGGATGAGTGAAGGGAGCAAGCAGATCAGGCTTGGCATCGAAGTGTGTGGTATGTAGCAAAGTTGAGGTAAGATACTTATGCACACTATGCTTCAATAGGAAAGGCCCTGCAGCAGATACAAAGTACCTTTGTGTGATGAGGCATCACGTAGAATAGAAGTGGCTTTAACCTCCCCTTTGTATGTTGATATCGGTTGCTTTATGTGGTGCTGCGGTCCTGGACGGGAAGTGGAAATCGAGGATGCAAAGGATTTCCGTCATTTACAACTGCTTGCTATAGAAACTACTGTGTAAGCATTCGGGTTCCACGCCGTCAACCTCAACTTCAACGCGACATCAGACTTCATCCAATCCCACCACCCATACGCCAATGGCACCAAAACGCCAACGGGCGCCGACGAGCCCCATCGAGAGGGCAAATCGCCAAACAGACAAAGAGTTCATCGCCAACTATCTCCAACCATCCGTAACATCCTCAACACTACACCCCTCATCGCCAGCGCAACTACCACCAAAACCCTGGACCACCGAATGGTCGCATCCCAAAACCGGCACCAAGTACACCATTAGCTTGGTCCAGTCCGGGAAGCTCAGCGAGGAGGAACTCAAAGCATGCTTCGACCTGATCAAGGAGACTAGCTACGATGACTATCAAAACTCCAAAGATAAATGGCAACCCAGGAAGAAGATGGAAGAAATGAGATCGCCCGATCTTCGTTACGTCCTGGTCAAAGACGGCTCGTCCGGTTCTATACGTGCTTTCACGTCCTTGATGCCTACCTATGAAGAAGGTCAGCCGGTCGTCTACTGCTACGAAATTCATCTCAAGCCGGAGTTACAGGGGTAAGAAGCCAAAAAAACGATAATAATTAAAATTTTCATTCCTCCATCACGCGCCGTGTCATGGTCCATCGTGTGCAAATATGGCCAAATAGCCATGTATGTAATTCTACACTAACCAGTTCTCTCACTGACTACTTCTCTGCCACAGCTCCGGACTCGGTTCACTGTTGATGGGATTCCATGTGACTGTGGCCACTAACCTGCCTCCGATCACAAAAGTGATGTTGACATGTTTCCTATCCAACAAACGCGCCCTTGGCTTTTACAAAAGGCACGGGTTTGGGACGGATGACATCTCACCTGGACCAAGAAAGTTCCGGTCAGGGAAGGTAGTGATGCCGGATTATGTTATCATGAGTAAACCCGTTGTTCGTTCCGCACCGCTCACGAAGGACAAGCCGTCTGAACGGAAGAGATTCCAGACCGACGCATTTGGGTATCACTCGCCTAAAGATAAAAACCATAAAGACGAAAGACCAGATCTTGAGCCATCCACATCTTCCGACGGGAAATCATAGGCCAATATTGTGTTTGTGGAGATATCGACTCCTGAAAAACAGTGGTTTTGTGGTCTAGACTGATGTAGGCCCCTATGTCACGTTAAGAAAATATATACAATGATACTAATTCGCTTCTCTTGTGACGTTTTTCTCTGCAGGCCGTAGCCTTGAAGCATGCACGCTGCGACAGTCGTGTAAAGTCATTGTCATGCGCCTGAAATCGTCTCGCAATGCTCGAGGCAGCCAAACATCATCAAATTTCAATGCAGCATATTCCAAGCCGGTATCAACATTCCACGTCCAACAGCCACATAGATGGGAGTCGAAGTCAATTTGTCGTTCCTAAAGACGTAGCGATACGTTAGCAATATCTCCTCACGGCAATGAGCGCCTTGCTGTGCAAACCAAGCACGAGTAATACTCACGTTTACGTGACCTGTCCCAAGTTTCGCTTCGAAGAGAGGTCTAAAAATTCACGTCCATGTTGATCCAATCCAAAAACCGAAACCGTCGTCAATTCACCAACCAGACGAGGAGCCCACAAAAACCAACATGGCCCATCCGTATATATCCAGGTCATCCCTTGTGTGACATCCGCTCTATTTCTTTGTACGATGCTTGACAAAAACTTGCCTTACTGTCGTCCTGAGATTGCTCTGCTGCCGAGGTGAGTGCAACAACCAGCAACAAGTTTGCGTGAACTGTATCCGAAACGGCAAACTCAAGCACTTCATGCGAGGATGGGAGCTCTTCCCAAGATGGCAATCCATTCTGAGGGTGTCGTTGTGCATGTGACTGCCGGTCCACTGTCGGCTTGTGCAACGTCTGTTCGATGTTACCAGTCGCACATGTTCCGTATGGAAGGCCATCGTCGCCATTTCCAGAAACCCAAGGGCCAATCCCAGACCAAACGACTGGCTCTCCGTCACAGGAGGGTTGGGAAGGAGGGTCCCACGTCCGCCAGTTCAACCCGTCAGTGCTGATACGATTGATCCGGGCGCGGTCCTCTTCAGTAGCTTCACCCCACCATCGTCTCAATCTCTCCGACGTCGGGATGTCTAGAGGATTCGGAGGCAAGTCGAAGTCGCTCCATTCCTCCCTCCACTCCGGGATACCCTTTGGCAGATCACGCGACGGCAAACGGGGACTCGGGGGCGGACTCCATGACATCCAGTTCAAACCGTCATGCTGCACATTTGCTACCCTGTGACGGGCTTCAGCAGAGAGTTCGACCCATCGCTTGGTATCCTCGGGTGTCGGAGGGATATAAGGAAGCGAAGGGAGCTCATTGTCGTCGTCGTTGTTGGGATCGAGGTCAAGGTCGCCGATGTGTGAGCTGTATGTCAACGAACCGGGTGAGATGAGCGAAGGAAGGCTGTCTGTAGAGCTCTTCGGGCTAGCATACTGATGAACCTGCTTTTGAATCTCAATGGCCAGGTGTTGACTGGCTCGGGCAGAAAAGAGGCAGTGGAGTCGGATAAGAACATGGAAGATCATCTCCAGTGATGCGAACAAAGCCTTCTTGCAGAGCACAGCCAAGGCGACAGGAAGCGCAAAGGAACAGCCAATGGCCCTGAGGCAGAGGCGTAAAAGGCCGAGGTGAGAGTCATGAACGTTGACAGCAAAAGTTCCCTCTATCATTTCGATTGATTCTCCTAAAATTGCAAGAATGACTTGTATATTTGGCTGCCGACGGTAGTCCTTCTTCTGGCCCGGGGTTCTGAGATGAGGACTACGGTAGTGATTAACAAGAACAATAAGAAGGGTAAAGAGTAGACGAGGAATGGGGATTTGGCAAAGTCGAAGCACCTTGGTTATAAACGACGAGGTATTAGGATATTTAATAATATGATTTTCTTTCCCCCGTGACAGAGACGTGTAAGCGAAGTCCATGGTGCAGCCCTTCAGCTCACCCCCGACATTCTGTTCCTAATCCTGACGCAGCCGTTAGTATTGGGGAGCACCTTTCAGTTCGAAGCCAAACCTGGCGGCATCGCGTGGCAGCTGCGGTTCATCAGTAAGGTTTCTCAAGAAGCCGCCGGTGGCGTGCAAAAGGAAGTCGTCGCTCACCAGGTGCAACTTCACCGGATCCTGCGTTTGTCTGATACACTCGAACTCGTACCAAAATCCGTTGTGTCAATTTTGTGCCAACCTCATGGCAGGCTTGCCTCGCGCAGATAGCCTGGCGTTACGACAAGGCATAAAAAGGTATACGATGCTCCTTAAGAAGCCCAGAAGGGATATCCGAGTTTGGCGAATTAGTAGTTACTGTCTTCCAGTTCATGAGGTGTGGCTTGTGCTTTGCTTTGTCAACCTTCCCTCTGACCAACGCTCCATTTCTAAGCTCATCGACATCATATGTCTTCCTTTCACTCGCTCATAGTCAGCTGGAAAATTGCAGTGACTTGCGCAGGTTGAAGAAAAAGACCGAGACCACTGCAAGGATGAGCCAAGAGCGACCGAGACCCTATCTTTTCGTCATTGCTGCCATCTTCATGTCCTCGGCGTAACAATTCAGCTTCGACCCTCTCAACTTGTATTTGGCATGTTCACGCACATACCTATTGATTTTTGATGGCCCTAGCCCAGTCGTCAAAGTACGCAACAGGACGGACACACCGCTCTAGGCCATGCGCGATCGCCTCAACAGATATTAACCCGTCACTCCAATAATCAAACGCTCGCGATCAAGGATGTAGAGTGGTCTCGTTACCCTCGTACAAAGGGTCACATCAGAACACAAGCACGGCTCAAAGCATTTATGAACAGACATTCAAATGGCAACATCTGGTATCATTAGATTCATAACTTGTTCATTCCTCTGCAATCAAACTCTCAGCCAAAGCTTAGAGCTTCTGCATGGCAGCGATATCGGTGGACTGGACGTAGTCCTCGAATCCAGCGATCTCCTCCTGGAGCTCATCGAGGGAGATCTTCTCGTCCTCAATGACCATGTTGATCTGGAGCTTCTTAATACCGAAGCCGACGGGGACGAGCTTGGAACCACCCCAGACGAGACCATCCTTCTCAATGCCACGGACGGCAGCCTCAAGAGCAACCATGTCGGTCTCATCATCTGTGACAAACGGATTAGCACAGATGCTTCGTCTGTACACCGCGGAAGAAAGGAAAACTTACCCCAGGGCTTGACATCCATGGTGACGATGGACTTGGCAGCGATCTTGGGCTTGGCAGCCTTCTTCTCGCGGTAGGCAGCAAGGCGCTCTTCACGGATGCGGGCAGCCTCAGCATCCTCCTCCTCATCGTCGGAGCCGAAAAGGTCGACATCCTCCTCCTCCTCCTCGGCAGCAGCCTCAGGGGCCTTGGCGGGGTTAATGGTGACCTCGGCGACATCAGGGCCGTAGGTGGTGTAGGGGGCAGAGGAGTCGCCAGCGAGGGTGGCGAACTCATCCTCGTAGGTGGCGATGTGCTTGTACCAGCGGGCAGCGTTGGGGTACTTCTCGGCGGAGGGAGCCTCCTTCAGGGCCTTGAAGACGGCAACATCAGCCTGGGAGGCAGTGTAGCTATACAGAGCTGCGCGTTAGCAAGAGCGTGTTCGCCAAGAACCAAAGCGTGCATATATGTATATCCAATGTGTTGTTGGAGGAGGTTCGAGTCAGAAGTGCACAAAAGTGCTGTTGTGTTAATCATTTGCAGGGTCTTAAGCTGCTCAGCAACACGGACCAGTGTGTTCATCATTCGAAAGGGCAGGAAAGTGACCATCATATCATGGAGAAGTCCGTGATACATACCCAGTAACGTAAGAGCGGGTGAGGAGCCAGTTGTTGAGCACTGATGCCAAAGCGCGTTAGTTGACAAGTCCTTCTTTCATGATTGCGCTTCTCGTCGAGCGCAGGCGCAGGCGCAGGCGCAAGCGGCAGGTTGGGGGTTGCTTACCGGCAAGACCGGCATCGGTGAGGAGATCAGTGAAGCCCATTTTGCTGGATTTTGAGGATTGAGACGTGGTGATGAGAGATGGATGTGAATGTGAGGAATGCCTGGTGAGAGAGAAAGGAGTCAACAGAGGCAGAGGCAGCGACGACAATGTGGCCCAAGGATGGCGGGGTTGAAAATCTTTTGGATTGGACCCATCCAATTTCGAGCTCCACTCTTTGGTGCGCGGAAGACCCCGCTTTACAAAAAGCGAAAAGCTGCCCGCCTGCAGTGGTGCGTCCAGTGGAAACTGAGTGCCTGCAGATAACAGGAGCACGAGCCACTCGATTGATTCGCAGTGAGTGAGTTCAACCGCTGAAGGCACAGCCAGCCAGCCGCGCGCCACTTCAAAACAGCTAGGGGAGGAATCATACTTACTAGTACCTCTAGCGAAGGAAGCTGCACAGCCACGGTTGAAAGTCTTTGGCCTAATCCAGGACTCGTTCGTCGTGTGGGCCTTTGCACTCTTTGCCCAGCATCAATGCCATCCAATCAAACATGACGTCACATTCTCCTTTTCCCGGCGGTTACAAACTGAAGTAAACAAAAACAACACTTAGCTCTGCGGCAATGTGATCTGTACATATCCCAGGATGATCAGATTTTGCAGATGACTTAAGAACCCTTACGGGTAGCTAACCGTCATCTACCGAGCAGGCTAAAACGTATAAATAAAGACCGGAACCCTTGCTACAGTCGCGGGCGTCCAGCAGTCCCCATGCCAACGAGCCCTACGCACAACTGGCCCTTGCTAGGCGTGTGTCACCTGGATCCTTGGCCAACTTGTCGATTGGCTCACGAGCAGTGCACCAGCTCCATGACTGGCGTCTGTTCTCCCGTCGCTCGACACCACGTAACGTCACTGAACCCTCTTGTGTCTATGGCCCGAAATCGTGCTAGCTCGACTTGTCGAGGGCGCCAATGCGTTGTTACCGCGCGTCATTTGTGTTTCCCTGTAAAGAAAGTCACAAAGCCGACAACGGGGAACCTGGGGCTTCCACTTGAGTAGAAACTTATAAGGTATAAGCTCGCGGCAGTGACGACTCTTTCAGCATCCAAATCTTCATCCGCATCAAACTTTCATATCACCTAGTAACTCAGCCGCCTCGAACTGTCCTGAGTGAAAACGAATCCATCAAGTAAACACAGTCAAACTATATATTATCCACCAACGGTTTTATTCTCCACGACTTGAGACTTTCCAAACCCAACCGCTCTATCTCGTGGAACTTTCTCACACACCCGGCATTACATCATCACAACCGCTATCATGGAATCTCTAAACCGCTACATCCCCTACGCCCACATGATCGCAACGGTCTTTGGCCTTATCGAGCTCGGTCTAACATGTTACCGTGAGTTTTTCTCCATCTTCCACTTTCAAACCGTTACACCACTAACAAGCTCCAACAACAGTCGTATCACCCTGGTGGCGAGCCCCCGGCATCTACGCCTTTATGCTCTTCAGCTCCGTCTGGACTTTGTTGGTCCTCATCTACATTGCCCTCTTCCCGCCTTACTTCCCCAAGACGTTCCAGCGCACCATCGCCCTCGCGCTGGAGTGGATCACCATGATCTTCTGGTTCGCCGGTTCGATCGCTCTCGCCGTTTATTTCGGGTCTCCGAGCTGCGGTGCCGACACATTCTGCGGATGTGTCGAAGCCGCTACTGCGTTCGGCTTCCTTCTCTGGGTTACGTTTTTGTTCATCGTTATTGTCGACACCATGGCTACGCTCAAGGGTAGGGCAAGGGGTCAGAGGGCCAAGCCTGTTGTCGGAGTTTAGGGTGGCGGATTGAAACACGGAGAATTTGATCCCTGCATCGGATTCCAACAGGGAGTGGATGGAGGAATGCATGCCGGCATGATCTCAGCTGTTGCTGGCTGCATCGCTGCTTGGGAACTGGCTTCCACAAGCGGCAGGGGAAGATGATTTTAATGCTAGTGGAAAACGGGACACGCAGCGGGATGCATGGCATGCAGGAATGCAGGAATGCGGAATAGCAGAAAGAGTTGTACGGCAATGAAGAGGTTAGATAGTTTGCATCGGGACAGGCGCATCATCGCGAAACATCGCGGACAGCATAGCATAGAATACCCTTTTCCTTTTACCTAGGCTAGAGCATTGATATTTGCATCTACACACCCGGATATCACAACGTCATTTTCTTCTCGCATCGTGTGCTTGTCAAGACCAACTCTCAGCCTGCAGCTATGTGCAAGAACAGGACTGCCAACGTTATATAGATAGATGAGGATCTCTCAAAGACCAAGTGCCCGCCGAAGCCGGCTTATCGCCATTATATTCCGCTCCGTGTACCAATAAATAATCTCTGCTGCTATTTCCAACCGCAAATTCTGGGCTCAGTGTATCAGAGTAGTTGAACTCTCAACCAAAGCCGATGGCTGAATGATGATGGTCATGATGATGGTCATGATGATAATGATGATAGTCAAGAACCGGCTCCCTAAAGGGACTCTAAATATTCAACTCGGACGTGAGCCAAATTCCTTATCGTCCCATGCCTAGGGCTCAGTGAACCCCTTATACAATGCTAATGTTTTCTATAACACACGGACAGGAGGTATCTCAATCCTTCTTTTTCTCCTTCCCTTTCTCCGCCGCCTCTCTCTTCCTTTTCCTCCAAGCCTTCAACTCGTTCAACATCCCCATGACCAAGGGCACAGCCACAGGTCCAAGCAAAGGAAGATACACGGCCACCTTGTGCTCATCCGGGAAATACAGCTGGCCAACCATACTCTTCTCGAAGAAGGCGCGCTCAGCCTCAGCCTCGGCTATTCTGGCATGCTCCAGGCCTTCGGCTTCGCCAAGGGTCTCGCAAGCTTGGCGCAAATGAACAATAGTCTTGGATACACCATCTGCGACACTGCTAGGGATGGAAATCGACTTTAGTGCCAAGGCAAGACGAGCCAAGGAACCGAGAGTAGAGGAGGCCCGCAAAAGTAGGTCTGCCGAGCGGATGCGGGACAGCGTAGACAGGCGAAGCGGGAGAGAACCAGAACTCGGGGTCCCGGTCAGGGACAAGAGATGGGATGTAAAGGTCAATAAAGGCTGTTTAAGGGCATCCACAGACACATGGGCAGTGTCATGCGGGAGGGAAAGCAAGTAAACAGTGCCCCATTGTGGGATCAGCCATGACTGGGAAGTGGTCAACCCACCCTCAGCTGAATCGTGGGCATTCTCAGAGGAGAGTGCAATGGTCTGGTTGCCAACAAACACAATGAAGTTCACTGTCGGCGCACCGCCTATGGAGGGTGAAAGAGGCCATTCTGCGGCGTTGATGAAGGACGAGAGGTCATCCTTGCTCAGTACCTGGTTCTGCACTCCTGGCGATGCATACAGCTGCACCTGGGTATCAATGGTAAAGTTATGAATGGGCGACAGCAAACCTAGAACAGGCTTCAGATAGTCCTGAATGGCGGCTTCAATATCCCAGCTGCTTGGAAGCGGTCCGCTGGTAAACAGAGAAAAGGTGAGGTGGTAGGTAGGCGCATACTTGAGCGATCGTGTCGTCCGCTTGGCAAGTGATTCGGCCGCTTCTGGGGTCAGGCTCTGAGGCCGGTAGTCGGTCGGTATCGAGTTACTGGAGAGCAGGTAGGATATAATGGCTTGCTCCTCGGCAAAGGTAGATCGTAGCTGGCCGGCCACATAGGTCGCTAGCGATGACGAAGCTGATGTCGCGGAGGGTGCAGCATTCGGCGGGTATGTGATGTCAAGGACAGGCTCGTAAGGATCGAGCGTTGCTGTTACGGCATCGCCGGGAAGAAGACGTATTGTGAGAGCCGTATCGGGTTCGTCGTTCCGTTTCTGTGGCGCAGCGGGCGAGGAGAGTTGCAGTCGCAAGTGGTGCCCCGAGAAGTCGTTAAGGTCATCGAGGGCGTGCTGGGTGAGACGGAGGAGGTTCTGGGCCTCTTGCTCCGGGAGCGAGTTGGCTTGGATTGAGATGCGGAGAGGAAAGACAGGGCGACATGCCTATACAATGTTCAAGCGCGGGTTAGCAATGTCAAGTTTCGAGCTTCAGACATGGTGTTCGCTCATCATGCGCACCTTGCCATCCGCCCAATCGAGCATCTCCTTCAGGGGAAGGTTAGCTCGGTGGATGGTAGTCGTCTTCCACCATACTGGCAATCCCAGTAGCAGGACGATCAGCCAGAACGACACTATAACCCATATGCGTCTGCGAATGTCAGAAAGTTTTTCGGGGGGTGGTTCCTTTCGTGTCGATGTTTGCGCCGCTGTCGCCGATGACAGTGGAGTGGCCACAGGACTCGATGTCATCGTCGCCATTTGAGTCTCGGAGGACAGAGTGTCGCCAGCTGCGCCATGGTCGATTGGTCGTCGGGCAAACATGGTAAATGTTGAGTCGGACCTATTTGCCAAGATCCATCTACCGAGCTGCTCGAATGTCCTGGATATTCACAACGTCAAACGACATCGAGGTGTCGTGTGTATCAGACAGGATGACCTCGAACATGAATGGGACACCGGCGCCACGCCTTGGCGACCGCCAACCGCGTCTCTCAGGCCCGGCAGTATGTAGTGTACAGGCACTGAATGGCTCGTCCGAAACGGTTAGCCGTGGAGATCCCTTAACGTGGGTACCTACCTGCCTCCACTTCCGCCAAGCGCTCATCTTCGTTATGGAACTTAACTTGAATCTCCAATCACAAGGCTGATTTGAATCCCACACAGTCTACTAGGTATGTACAATCGAGACGGAACACATCCGTTCATCTTTCTTCTATTGAATTGCAACCATTAAGAAGCACCACTCGTTCGAGCCGCATCTCATTTGATCAAGGTTCATGATGAACCCTCTCTATCTGCGAGACCGGACGTCTCTTCTTTTTTGGTGTCCGTCTTCTTACAGTATGTCGTCTTCGCTGTGCTGAACGTGGGTCTGTCGTGTTACTGTGGACGGTTTCACCAGAAAGAAAAAATAAGTACCATGCCTTCGTTGCCCAACCAGGACAACGACTCAACCAAAGTCTGCCATCAACAGACCTGTAACAGACTGTCGAAATTGCTTCACGCCTCACGGTGACAAGTGCTTGCCCGCCAAAATTCCAACCGCGCCGTTTCTGGATGGGCACTTCCAGGCTCCGGAGGGGGGCGCTACTGCGCCCCGCGCGGCTCGCTTATACGCGATGTACATTCACATCAGCGGCATCAGCTGGAGACTACGAGATGTGCAAGATCGGTCTGCTTAATCGGGTTTCTACAGATTTCGCTGCCTCCTGATAAATGGGCAGACTGGTTACCCCTGTCGTAACATTGAATTTCAAGCCATCCATCATCTCTGTCCAGTGCCAAAGCTGCAGATGGTGGTGCAGTGACTAAAAGACTCGAGAAGCCGAGGCACACAAAGACCTGTGATCATCCGATAGCATGCAGGTGGCATCTGCTAAAACACAACACCGAATCTGCGGATCCGACCATCCATCGTTAGGTTTGCAATTGATTCGTTGCTCTTTTTCTTCACGTTCTTCATGCATTCCAGCGTCCTTACCAACGGCGGGAAAAAAAAAAAAAAAAAAAAAAAAAAAAAAAAAGGAAAAAAAAAAAAAAAAAAAGCCGAGATGTTGTCGACAAGAGACGGAGACGGATGGGTAATGTACATTTGACTTCGGACGTCGTCCTTCCGTTGCATGCGGCTGGGCCCGGGTCCCCGGGGGCGATAGCTTGAATTCCCATTCAGACCATCATCATCCCAGCCGGATAGGCCAAAATCCCAAGTCAGAGGCTAGCAATCCCAGCTTTGGCAAAAGCGCAAAACAATCCAAAGACACGCCCGGGGACCCTGCAGTCGTGGGGTTGCCAAGGGGCCGCCTGTCAGGCACGTTCAAAGCTCCGCCAGTGTTCACCGTTGTCTCTGATCAAGACTCTTTCACTGACCGGGCATCTCATCCTGCCCTGGGCTTCCATAATTCCACCAACCAACCTTTGGTGTTGCACTGTATACCTTAGGTGCAGCCCTTAAAGTACCCAACCAAGCGCGGCTTCCTTATCTCCAAACTTTTTTTCAACTTCTCTTCTTGCTTTCGGTTTGCATATCCTTCCGGCAAGGGGCACATTATACATACACTAGGGTGCGTATACTTGACTGACCGTCTTTGCGCCGCCCCCGTTCTCTGCCGATATGGCTTCAAGTAAGTTCAGATCCCGTCTTCCGATGTAGGTATGGGAGACTACGTACAGAATGGCATACACCCCAAACGTGACGTCAAACCAAGTTGGTTCATGAGCCGCAAACCTGCATAAAGTTCGCTGACACACCCGGAATCTGTTCCGCGCAGTACCCCTACAAGTTACCATTCCCGCGGTAGCTGCTGTTGCTGCTTACGCCAATGCTCGATTCCTTGCTTACTACGACCTGGAACTACTCAGGGCCATCGTTCCTACCGTCCTCGGCGGTGCTTGGAAGCGCTACCGGGACCGTGTGAATCTCTTTTACCAACTTGAGAACCTCGCAACCACCAAGTCGTCCGAAAACAGAGTGTTCCTTCGGTTCGAAGACCGGGCATACACGTATGCGCAGGCTTATGATACAGTCCTGCGCTATGCCAACTGGCTCAAGGACCGGCGCGGCGTCAAGAGGGGCGATCTCGTTGGCTTGGACTTTCAAAATACCGATACTTTCATCTTCCTCGTCCTCGCTACATGGGCCATTGGAGCGTCGCCGGCGCTGCTGAATTACAACCTTACCGGTAACCCGCTTATTCACTGCGTGAACAAGTCAACGGCGCGGTTGGTCCTGGTCGATCCCGTTGTTGCGGGCAATGTCAGTGAAGATGTCAGGTCGGCTTTGGGGGGCGTCATCTTCGAAGTCGTGACGCCAGCGCTGGAACAAGAGATGTTGGCGATGGATAGCGTCCGTCCTGCGGATGAGCTGAGAAGCGGATTCAAGGACAAAGACATGGCGATGCTTATCTACACTAGCGGTACGACTGGCTTGCCCAAAGCTGCCATTATCTCATGGGCCAAGGCTGCCACTGTTGCCAATTTCACCTTTCGATGGCTCGGCACCAATGTGAACGACGTGTATTATACGGTAAGTCTCCTTGCAAGATTTGTTACATCACTTCAACTCATACTTTTCTCAGGCCATGCCTCTTTACCACAGCACAGCCATGCTATTGGGCTTTGCTCATACTTTGGCAGCAGGTGCCACTTTTGCCATGAGCCGTAAGTTCTCGACTTCCGGATTTTGGAATGACGTCCGAAAACACAATGCCACGATTATCCAGTACGTTGGAGAGACGTGCCGGTACCTCCTATCGGCACCTCCCATTATTGATCCAGTTACTGGTGAAGACCTTGACCGCAAACATAGAGTACGCGCTGCCTTTGGAAACGGACTGCGACCAGATGTATGGAACCGATTCAAGGAGCGTTTTGGAATCGAGACGATTGCCGAATTCTATGGCGCGACCGAAGGCACTTTTGCGACATGGAACAAGAGCCGAAACGACTTCAGCATGGGTGCAGTGGGGCGAAGCGGTAGTCTCTACAACGTTATCTTTACAAGAGAGGTTGCCATTGTCGAGGTGGACCATGAAACCGAGCTTCCTCGCCGAGATCCCAAAACCGGGTTTTGTACCCGAGCGCCCCGCGGAGAGCCAGGCGAGCTGCTCTTCAGGTTACCGCCTGGCGATATCAACTCTCGCTTCCAGGGCTACTATGGCGATGAGGAATCAACATCGAAAAAGGTGATGAGGGATGTGTTTAGCAAGGGCGATGCCTGGTTCCGTACCGGTGATGTGCTGCGCTGGGATAACGAGAACCGAGTTTACTTCAGCGACCGTATCGGCGACACTTTCCGGTGGAAGAGTGAGAACGTCTCGACTGCTGAGGTTGCCCAGGTGGTTGGCTTGCATCCCGCGGTTCTCGAGTGCAATGTCTACGGCGTCCAGGTGCCCAGCCACGAGGGTCGCGCGGGCTGCGCCGCCGTGGTTTTGAAGCCGTCGTGCTTGGTGCAGACAAGCGGCGAGGCGGCTAGAGCACCTAGGCCAACCGACGACACCGTTAAGAGTCTAGCTGAGCATGTCAAGAGGGGGCTCCCCAAGTACGCCTTGCCTCTGTTCCTGCGCGTAGTGCCGGAGGGAGGCCTCCAGGCGACAGGTACGAACAAGCAGCAGAAGCACAACCTACGGAGCGAGGGCGTAGATCCGGCCAGGACGGGTGAGGATGAAGTGTTCTGGCTAAGGAACGGTACGTACGTCAAGTTCGGTGTAGCGGATTGGAAGGAGCTTAATGCAGGTAATGTGAAGCTTTGAGATGGGCTGGCGTTGGTTTTGGCGCAATCTTTACAAATGGGTTCAAGTTGAATAAAAGTAATCAGGAGTCTGGCTATAATTATCATGGAAAATCACACCCTCCCAACCACCCCGACATGGGTCGGTTGCCCAGAACACATTACCGTATCGCAGTGAGACATATCTCATGGTTCTCCTTATTCCGCTTCAGGCCTACTTTAAATGTTCTTTATTGGCAGCCACGACCAGCACTTATACCCAAGCTCCGATGCCACTTATTACAGCCCGGAGCCAAAACAATCCTTCGCCATAGCGGACGTTAATCGGGAGCTCCGGTGGTGGCACGGGTGAGCAACTGCCGTGATCTGCCGAATTATCAACTGTCCGTAATGTGGATGTTTTGTTGGATAATCGCCGGCAAGCGGAAGCTCTAGTGATGAGAATCACCCGTGGCCGAGATGAGTCGGAGATCGAATTCGTAGTTATTGCCTAGGCAAGACGATGCAGCTGGAAGCGCCGCCTTCTCAACCATGTCCTCTCCACTTGATGCCGAGCTCGCCATTGATCCCGACACCCGGAGACTTGGAACCAGGCACACCATCGGACACCCTTGTTGTTTCCGGCTGTCGGCCTCCACATGTGCGGACGCATGCTTTTCCCCGCCCGCCCCTGGACGGAGCACGGAGAGGGCTTCGGGAGGATCCGGTACTTGTTGGCTACACAGTAGACTCACCGCGAAGCATGCTTGACTCTACCTCCATCCTTTCAGCATATGTTGGATTCAAAGCGGAAACGCCATAGGCGATTGAACAAACAAAAAATAGAAAGGCTCAAAGGCAAGCATCAAAGAAGTTCACGAGCCTGCGAACTGAATTAACAGGAATGCTCTCCCCCACACGGCTCATGACCGTTGCGTGAGCGAGCACCAAATGACATAATTGTTATAGCTAGTGTTGGCATCCAATGAGAGATGCAGGTGATTGCGCAATGAGCCGCCAGGCCGAAAGAGGGAGCGATTGCCCCTCGTTCCTCAGGGCATCCTCATGGAGGGGCCAAATACACCCCGCGTTTTGGAGCTCAAAAAGAGACAAAAAGGTTGTCTTGGCTCGCTTTGGCTTCATGTCATGGTGGCAGTGGTGTGTGATTGTGTGAGACACTACAGCAAAGACTTTTTAATTGTTGGATTTGGTTTGGGATGAGGCACTGCAACAGTTGATGGAGAGGGGGATGGGATGGCACACAGCCGGGAGTGCAGCGGGAACCACATGTAATCTTCGGGGAGCATGTATGGACGAAGAGACGAGGGGGTATCCCGACTGAAGAGCTGCCCCGGTGGAAACAAACGAACTCGTGAGAACCTCGATGAGTTCTTTGCTACGTATGTAAGAAAGTGAGAGCTGTACTGTACAGAGAGCGTGTAACCTTGGTGGCTTTTGCAATACGTAAATACACTCCCTACTTGTCAATGCTTTCTAGTCGTTACAAGACCGAGACAGTCATGATGTTCATCTGGTTAGAACTGGAAGCCTTTCGGCGGCGACATTGAGGGATGTGATAGATTCCGGAAGCTAAAAGATGTACGTACTTCTGCGTGTGTGTGTGTACATGGCGCGAGCTGGAGCTGCCCGGGGGGATTAGTCAAACCGCAAAGTACCATAGAAAACAAGATGCTTTTAAATGCCTCCGCCGCCCCTCATCCAACTTGCATGCTCTGATTTATTTCAGCTTCTCTCTTCTTTCATCTATTTCTGCTGTTTTTCTGAGATACCCATTCCTCTTTTCCCACCACACAACATAATTCACAATGGCCTCCACCGACCGCAACGCTCCGTAAGTCCTCGAGCCTCCTTCGTCATCACTGTCCACAAAGCTCGTTTTGCGCGGATGAACGACTGACCCGTGATTCCCAATGCAGCCTCCGCCTGGGCACCATTGCCCCCAACTTCCAGGCTGACACCACCACGGGTCCCATTGACTTCCACGAGTTCATTGGCGACAACTGGGTCATCCTCTTCTCCCACCCCGAGGACTACACCCCCGTCTGTACCACCGAGCTCGGCGAGATGGCCCGCCTCGAGCCCGAGTTCAAGAAGCGCGGCGTCAAGCTGATCGGTCTCTCCGCCAACACCCTCGGCAGCCACGAGGGCTGGATCAACGACATCAAGGATGTCACCGGCTCCCAGGTCCAATTCCCCATCATTGCCGACAAGGAGCGCAAGGTTGCCTACCTCTACGACATGTAAGTATACCCACCACATCTCACAGATAGGGAGGGGGGTTTTGGGGAAAGTGGGCATCGAGTTGCTGACACTCTGTTCTACAGGCTCGACTACCAGGACACCACCAACGTCGACGAGAAGGGCATCGCCTTCACCATCCGCTCCGTCTTCGTCATCGACCCCAAGAAGACCATCCGCACCATCCTCGCGTACCCCGCCTCGACCGGCCGCAACTCCGCCGAGATCCTCCGCATCGTCGACTCCCTCCAGACCGGCGACAAGCACAAGGTCACCACCCCCATTAATTGGGTCCCTGGTGATGACGTTATTGTCCACCCTTCCATCAAGGGAGAGGAGGCCACCCGTCTCTTCCCCAACCTCAAGGCTGTCAAGCCCTACCTCCGCTTCACTCCCCTTCCCAAGGACGCTTAAGCGTAGGGCGGACGTGGCTTGTCTGAAGTGTGCTGTGACGGTGTTGGGAGGCTGGTTTGGGGACTGGACTTCTCTCTTCTTTTTCATTCGCTCTCAAGCGTAGTCACCCAAAAACAACAATGAACAAACAGATAATTGAAATGAAATAAAAAATAACTAATGACGAACAACAACCGCTCCTGACTGCTGCACAGCTGGCCGTCTCTGGCAATTAATTTGATAAAAAGGCATTGTGCTTAAGTGATTCACTTGGCCTCGCAGTCTTCGACTTGCTGGTCTTGGCCGCCTGGCATGCTGGCTGTCGAGCATATGTCACGGATGGGCAGTTACGTGGGAGTTCGAGAGATGGCTTTCACACTGGCCTGGGTTAGACGTTGGCATGCAAAGATGATTAGGCCTCGCAGGACTGACAGCTTACGTCTTTGTTCTATAATGGTTATTTTGTTTTTCTCTTCTTGTTCTTTACTGTACTGTATGGATGCTAAGAAACATGCAAGTCGTGACCTCGATATTGGAAACAAAGGTTGCATACGAATTCAGGGTTGGCACGAATCAGTATAACCGACGGTTATTATACTATTTAGTGCATGCGGCATGTGTTAGACCCAAGGGCTACGGTAGATGATTGGAATCTCCAAATTTTTTGTTAGAAAGAATCCACATGGAAAAGGGGCCTAATCACCAAGTGATGCCATGCGGAACGCCAATACTACGCGGTCAACGTTCTGATGGGTGATGTTGGAAGGTTTGACCGAACCCGAGAAAGATAAGTAAGCATAGCAAGCGCGCTGGCATGGTTCGTTTCCTTTGGTTAGCTATTCCGTCGCTTGGTGTTTCGTATCCCTAAAGGGGAAATGTCCCGATGACGCCGGGGGAAGTGAGAGTAAAAGTGTGAACCTTGTTAGCCACGAGATAGCGGTAGGGATGTGAGGTAAACCGGAAACTGGGTGGGATGGCAGTGGGTGTCAACGGTTCAATTAAAGGAGGGGGCCGAGGGGAGAGTGTCCTGTATACCTAGGATATGGTGGTATGCCCGTGAAACAAAGTCAAAGATGATGACAGCTGACGCCAAAAAAGGAGAGAGGAGGAAGACCTATTCTTGTGTTGTGCGATTGCGGACTTTGGAGAGAAACTGAACTCGGAATGGTTGACGAGAAACGGGAACTTCAAGATGTCAGATTGTGCCGAGTGTGGATCCTTTTCCCGAGGGAGTCCCTGAGAAGTTCTTGGCATTGCTTCTCGAAGGCGGACGACTTTGCTGCGATTTGTCAAGAAAAGCGCAGCTCCAAGCCACCACCTGATTCGTGTGGCTCTCTTTGTCGAAGGTTGCAGCATCGAATCCACCCTTTTGTGTGCCTTGGGATCCATCGTCCACGAGAACCACGCGGAGCGTCGTGTCAATCCCTAGCGCGACTGACGCCTGCCCCTGAATGGCCTATCTTGCGACCATGTCGAAAAGGCAGTGAAGACATGTCGAGTAAGGGAGAAGAGAGTTTTCAAATTTCATGTGGGTTTTTCCCTGGGACGAGGGGGATCTCTGCGGGCCTATACCTCCACATACCTTTCCTTTTGGCATATAGTATTAAAGCAAAGTTGATTGATGAAGGGGGTTTCAGTTCGGCGACTCTTCAACCCGCAGGGAATCAAAGAAAAGAGGAAGAGGTTGTAGCAGCTAAAAGCAACCCCATTCCCGTCCGCAGTCCCTTGTCTAGTACTTTTAGGTACACTGCACTACTGTCCGACTTCACTTCCATTTTCTTTCTCTTGCACCAAACGGCCGACGAGTGATCTCCGCACCTTGCATTACCTACCTACTTATCTCCTGCGATCCTTTATACACGCGGGCGCACGAACCGGGCAAACCGCTTACAAAGTCTAGAACTAGACTAGATTCCTGGTCCATAGAGCTAGGTAGGTGGTAGGGTACCTAGTCGTTGTACTTTCCTCCGTCCTCTCCCTTGAACGCCGAGTCCGTGCGGCACCCTGCAAGAACTCTACCACCGACTCTACCTGCACACCGGTGCGCGCTCTCTGCCCCGACCACTTCGACTGAACGTGTCAGTATTGCGTCTTTCATCCCTCCTTTCTACTCTCGTCCGTTGTTTTGTCCCGCCTGTTCCATCCCATCTGTTCGTCTACCCGTTCGCCTGCGCGTCAGCCCCGCCGCCGCCCGTACAACTGAAGTAGAGGTATACGCTCGACGAAGCCCTGGTTACGGAGGGACACCAGATCGGAAATCAAAGGAAGCATTAACTTCGTCGCAACATCAATTTCATCTTCCATCTTTGGTTACGTCAGAACAAACACCGACCCTACGGTACATCGTCGCCTTGCCACCTCTGCGACGATTTAATCAGGTACGCTTCGCATTACCCATTTCCCATCTCAAATTGGTTGATTCCACGGCCCCTGATCCCTCTCTTCGTTGTCGCCCTTCCATATGCCCATCTCGTCACTGCCTTCCAATTTCTACGCTGTGCCATTGCGCAGTCCCCCCATGATCCACGCCGCCCTTCCTGCCAGGTTGGAGGTGCCTGACACTCGCGGCCTCTCCGAGTTCCCACTGCCCGCACGGCTAATCCCCACAACATGTTTGGGTTTCTGCTTCAGGTCGGCCGGCCAAGATTCCCTTCTTCGCTGTTCCCCTCGCATTCCTTTCCATGCTGGTAGGGAATATGGCTGCTAGGCTCATGGCAAAGGCCGCGGAATGGTACGAGAGTCTTGAGAACTTACTCGGGGCAGCCTGGTGTGTCTAGCCCCTGGGCTCCGTCCAAGGTGTGAATGCTCCCAGGATAGCCATCGCTCACCTTGACCCATTGTCCCGGAATTGACTCCTGTCTGTGCCTCAACGGCGGACCCAACGGATCCTGGACTTTTCCCTCCCACTCTTTTCCTCGGCTGGACCCGCGTTTGTCATTTGCCAGGTGACTGCATCTTGGCTCGCCCTCACTTTTCTCGGATTGTGCCGTCGCCCTCCTGCACTGCTCCTCTTTCACATGACCTTTTACTTCCTTGGACTTCTTGTGACTATGCCCATGTCTTGTCGCCTGTTTCACTCTCAAGAGCCTTTTTGCATAGATAGTTTTGCGCTGCAGGCGCAGCAACTGTCGAAATGGCGGGCTTTGGACTGACATCGCCGACTTCAGACCAGCAGCCGCCGAGTGCTTTCGACCTCAGTCGCTTCTCCGATTCCGAATCCGAGGAACAGACCTCTCGTTCTCCTGCAAGGACCCCGTCCGAGTTTTTGTCTTCAGCTTTCCGCGGCATCAAAAAGATCACTCCCGGCCGGGAGGAGTTTGCGAGGCTCACGCGCCAACCTTCACAGCTCGGTCTACGACGACCCGCTGAGTCTAACATTCCCACCGCAGAGCGACCGTCCATATCGTCTCCTATCCATATAAAGTCTCCAAACCCACTCCAGGCGCAACATGCACGGAGCCTGAGTCTCCAAAACAGTCTTGCAAAACCTTTACCGGAACCTCCTCCACCGACGCTCTCCCCAACGAGCCCATCAACGCCTACGCCATTCACTCAACCGCCGCTGGAAACGATTGTGAACGCAGAAGAAGACTGGATGGACAACAATCGAATGAGCCCCATGGATTCGGCATCATCGATGGAGATGGGAGGTGGCGGCACGTATATGAGATTTCAAGAGACTGCACGACAGGATGTTAGCATGAGTAGCAGTCAGAGCAGCTTCGCAAGTGTTCACAGATCAGAAGGGGGAGATGGACGCCATGAAAACTCGACGCAGAGGAGTAATGGGCCAATGTCGGCCGGCCCCTCCCCCAACGGTGGCCCAGGGAGGTCACAGGTAGCGGGTGGCGGTGGGCCGCAACCAATGCCCTCGCCATCACAGCATTTGTCGGGTTTGATGTGCAACGTGCACCGGACAACAGGCAGAGAGCCGCCGCCTTTGGTTGGTGCTACTACGACAGTCTTGGGAGACAAACTATTCGTATTTGGTGGAAGGGTACTGTCGAGAAGCAAGCCAGCGCCACTGACGGCTGATCTATACGAGTTGGACCTCATCCGACGACACTGGTCTAAAATCGAGGCGACCGGAGATGTTCCCCCACCTCGGTATTTTCACTCCATGTGCGCCCTCGGCGACACGAAACTCGTCTGTTATGGCGGTATGTCCCCGATATCAAGCCAAAACACCATACCACAGGATCAACAACCCGAGGTCAAGGTCATGTCGGATATATACATTTATGACGCACCCACAAGGAAGTGGACCTTCGTTCAGACACAAGAGGCTCCCCAGGGACGATATGCTCACTGTGCATGCATTCTCCCGTCGTCGGCCGCTTTCGCATCTCACAGGGCCCCGTTCTCAGCGCTTCAGCATAATCCTTCATCGGGGAACCCCAATGAGGGCCGCATTGGAATCAACATTGATGGGACTGGCGGCGCAGAAATGGTGGTTATAGGAGGCCAAGATGCCGCAAATCACTATATTGAACAGATCAGTGTCTTCAACCTGCGAAGCCTCAAGTGGGTTTCAACGGAACAACTGGGCAAGAGCTGCGGTGCATATAGAAGTGTGGTTGCTCCCCTTCCACCATCCCTCGCGGCAAAAATAGGCAAGCCACACCCGGTTAGCGGACGGCCGGACCCAGGAGCTACTTCCCAGGAGGCCAAGGATGCCGGCTCTAGCATGCTGATTTACAGCAACTACAACTTTCTCGACGTTAAGTTGGAGTTGCAAGTAAGATCGAGTGATGGAACCCTTGTCGAGACGACGATGAAAGAGCAATACAGTCCGCCAGGATTACGATTTCCCAATGGAGGAATCATCGATCACTACTTCGTGGTTAGTGGCACCTATCTCACCTCATCGAAGCAGGAATATGCACTCTGGGCGTTGGATCTACGGAACCTCAGCTGGAGTAGAATCGATGCCGGAGGGGCTGTTTTTAGTCAAGGAAGTTGGAACAGAGGCGTGTTGTGGAACAGGAGGAACACGTTCGTCGTCTTGGGTCACCGAAAGAGAAGCCTTGTGGATGACTATAATCATCGGCGCATCAACTTCAGCAATGTCTGCATGGTAGAGCTGGAGGCCTTTGGATTCTATGACAATCCTCGGAAAACGGCGCCCATGAGCGGCTTCGTCAGTGCCAGTAGTCCTTATACCGGTCCTGGTTTGAGTCTAGCCCGTAAGGCGGGCTTTACTGCCGGCGGTAGACAACACAGCCGTGCTGCCGAAGAGCTCGGAGAGAAGGCGCTTACGATGCGGGAATTGGCGGACATGGATATTCTCTGCATAGGCGGTGAACGGATACCTGTCAACTCTAGAATCATTGCAAGGCGATGGGGGCCGTATTTTGTCCAGCTGCTCCGGGAAGGGACAGCCTGCCAGGATGGTAGCGACGTCATGACACTCAGATCCAACTCCATTTCGGCGTCGTCTGGTATGGGCCGCAGCTCCAACATGACACCCACGCCCGGAAACAGAAATACGATGGAGAGCCAGATGTCGGTATACTCGGGTGGTAGCTCAGCTGGCAAGCCGCCCAGCACCGCCGCCACATCCGTGGCGGGAAGCATCATGTCACCAACGGGTGTAGACGCTGCCGCGCTCAACAGTGCACCAACACCGCGTACTCTTGCGCCTAATAACCGACCACGATGCCTCTATCTACCGCACACCTTCCTCACCATCCAAGCACTTCTCCACTTCCTCTATACCTCCAGCCTCCCCCAGCCTACCTCGCCGTTGTGCACTCCACAGATTCTCTGCAGTCTTCTTCAAATAGCGCGGCCGTATCGAGTGGATGGTCTCCTTGAAGCGGTGGTGGAGCGCCTGCATAACCTACTTGACAGCCGAAACGCAGCCGCAGTCTTCAATGCCACTGCCATGGCCGCCGGAGGCGGACGTGGCATTGACGGTACCCTCAACCCCAACTTCTTCCCGCCTGCCGACTTGGATGGACTGGCTAGTCCGGTCGGATCAATGCCGCCTTCCGCAAACGGCAGTGAATATGGTGGCGGCGGCAGTAGCCTTGCTGCAAGGACTGCCGCATTGCATATCAATACGACCGGGCTTCAGCAGGGCAGGAGGCCGCCTGACGAGGAGTTGAGCGCTACGAACAGCGTGAGTGGAAGTGAGTGGTCAGAGATTGGGGAGCATGAGAGGGAACGAGGAGGTGAAATCTGGTCTGGAGAGCTAAGCAGCGTGATTGGTCTGCAGAAGAGAGGTTTGAGGGGGCTAATGGAGGGTCGGAGGATGAGAGAGCGGACGGGAACGAACCCTGGGATGGGACTGGGAGGGCCAGGGCCGTCGAGTGGACATGGAGGTCCCGGAGGACCGAGCCTTTACGGATCAACTCCTACGGCGACATCTTCAATGCAACAAATGCAACAACGTGTCGGGACGGGGATGGGTGGTCCTTGAGCTTTTGTCTGAAGGATCCAAGTAGGTGAGGTGAACGGATAGTACAAACTTGGCATGTCGTTGATTTACCCGGGGATTTAGCGGGCATTTAGGAGGCGGTGGCTATGTGTGGGAGCCGGAAGTTTATGTGGATGCCATATACCGATAGATGTTTAGTAGATATTGAATAATGGATAAGTCCAAAACATGCATGGCCGAGAACACATCACTGGGCAGTGGATGAATAACAGGTGCGGGGTTAGGGTTGAACATCATGTATTGCAGCCTATCAATGGATCATGCGCCGATCTGTTGATGACAGCACCTCCGCACCTGCCTGGACCACCGGGCACATTGCACTTGGAACAGAATTGCATCTAGCAGTCATATGATCAATAGCCGACATCGGGGAGACTGTCAACGTCCTTCATTTTGGAAACTGAGCTCAGTGTCATCATAGCACTCCATCCCATTTCTCTACGTCCCAACCCATCCTCACCATGACCACCATCAATAAAAGGGACCAACTGCCCTCCCTCCTCCTCCTCCCCTTCCCACCCCACCCCTCCAACCGCACCCTCCTTGATGCCGCCTACCGCCCCCCTCTCACCGCCGTCCTCTCCAAGCTCAAACACGCCAACCCGCACGGCGCATCCAAGCTCATCATCGCCGTCGCCGTCCCCATCCTCCAAGGGCCGCCCTACCAGCTGCGCTCCAAGACCTTGCTCTGGTCGCAAGCGCAAGCGCTCATTGCGGGCCTGTACGCCATCATCTCCGTCATTTGCGCCCGCTTGAAAATCAGCACGGAGATTGATGGTGGTCCGGGGTCGGTGGATGCGACGGTTGTGCTGGTTGATCATGATCGGGGACGCAAGCCATTGAGTGCTGAAGACCGGGCCCTGCGGGGGGATTCGAAAAGCAGTAATAGTCTGATTGAGACGAACAACACGGTCGTGGTAGACTTGGCGACATTTGCGGACGCCTATCACCCGTGGAATTATATTTTTCATGTGCGCACCGAGCAGGGCATCCGGTTGAACGAGGTGTATTTGCAGATGGCGGAGGGGAAGATGATTGGAGCACATGCGCTTCGGCAGGAGCAATTGGTGGGTGTGGAGGGGGGGTTGACACTGCATCATGGGCTTGTTGGAGATGATACTACGGCGGGAGCGGGAGCAGCTGGAGGGGCGGGGAACGGGGAGGGAAGACGGGTATCAGGAGTGCCGGTAGTTTGTCTAGGAGGGACCTTTGACTATCTCCATCCGGGCCACAAGCTGCTCCTGACCGCGGGCGCTTTGCTCTTGGGAGTGCCGAGCAAAGATGAGCTGTCACTGCCGGCTACTTCGCCCAGGCGACGCGAGCCGTGCAAATACATCATTGGGATCACGGGCGATGAGCTACTCAAGAACAAGAAGTTTGCAGAATACGTGCAGTCGTGGGAGACGCGGGCGCGGAACGTCATTTACTTTTTATCCAGGCTTCTACAGCTCTCGGACAAGGGATGGAGAGAGGCAATGGGCCCTGCGGCCGGCGACAACATCCACTCCGCCGCCGCGGCAGGAGTGCAAATCGACGAGAAAGACGGCGATTTCCGCGCGGCTTTCAGGGATGGCACGATCATCGTGCAATGCGTACGGATACAAGATGCTTTTGGGCCGACGGTCACGGAGGAAAATATCGATGTGCTGGTCGTGTCGGGGGAGACGCGGTCGGGTGGAAAGGCCGTCAATGACAAGCGGGCGGAACAGGGATGGAAGACACTGGAGGTTTTTGAGGTTGATGTGTTAAATGCGGATGAGATCCCGGAGGACGTGGGAGAAGACGTCAAGGCTACCGAAGATTTCACTTCCAAGATTAGTAGTACCGTCATTAGACAGCAGAGGGCGGCGCAGGCTACGGGGAAGAGCGAGCCTAAGATTTGACTTGGTGTCGAACGGACTCAACCTCACACACACACACACATACATACACATACATACACATACAGTGAGTGATACATATATAATATATACGCACAAAGATAGGTGTAGAAGAGGACATGGGCTTGTTGTTTGTTGGTCGTAGAACACATGTACAGAGTGGCCGGGCATTAAGATAGGTCCTGCACAGACATGCCTACGTTATTGGACAATATGGAATGAACCCAATGGATGAAATAATCATAATCACATTGTATAGGGAGCTCGAAGAGGCTCAACGTACCTCAGTCGTATGACTAGTCTTTTCAATAAATATTATCGCAAACGTCACCTCTCAAGTTAAGGACTGACTATCTCACCCATCGATATCCAAATTCCCAACCCCCCCCTCCTAAAAAAAAAAAAAAAAAAAAAAAAAAAAAAAAGACGAAAAAAAAAGATTGGGGTCCCCAAAATCACTGTCAAGACAGGGAAATAAGAGAAGCCTCGAATAAAAAGAATGACAAGTACCAGGACACGACGTCAACAAAGTTTACTTTTGAAACAAAAAAAAATCGTGCTGACAAGAGTGGGATTCGAACCCACGCCCTTTCGGACCACGGAACCTTGGAAGGAATATTAAGGGTTAACCTTAACGTGGCGCCTTAGACCGCTCGGCCATCTTGCCTTAACAATGACACTGAAGGTGCGATGGTAGACTTACATAGTAGAAGCGAAAACGAGTCTTGGGCCACTATACGTACACAATGATCTCGTAAGGCTGTCCTGCTGATTCACTGCCACTCAAAGACGAGGTGACGGTCCCGAATGGTCCTTCCACCATAGGTGGGGTAGGTATCTCGCAAGTGTCTGTTTGTCACGAGTTATTATCAAAGTGGTCATTTTGTGTAGCGAAACTACCAAATGCCGTTGTGTTCTTCACGAGAACACAAATACTTCTGGGCACCCCCTTCCTTCCTTCCTTTTTTTTTTTAGTGCATGTGTGCCGCATATCTGTATGTCTTTGTATGTGTTTGTATGTTTTCTCAACTTCGAATAGCCAACTATTGCTCATACGTGCTGATATCGCTAAAATTACACCCTGGGACAAACCCGAGGTTCGTCATGAACTGCGGATCAACGTCAACCGCATCCGTGTACTCGATCGATGCCAGATCATCCACCATCGCATCATAGTCTACAGTCGAATATCCGAAATTGGCCATGGGGACGAGGTTACTATGGTAAGGAGGATGGTTCGTTGTACTATCAACGTATGGCGGGGGTGGTCTGGGAGGAGCACCTCCAGGCGCAAGGGCCACCGAGGCCTCGTTCAAGTGGGTGGCAGGTGGTGGATATGTACTGAGAATGCCATGGGTATTGACTGATCCGTAGTCATTGGTTTGAGTAATTGCGTCTAGGGCCGCATCGCTATTGTAGGGGGTAGGATTCGGTATTCCATTAAACCGATCATTGACCGGATTTATTGACGTTGACAGGGGCTGTTCCATGACATGGGGCATGATACTTGCAGTGGCAGTCGCAGTCGGCGGAAGCTCAAGTTGTCGTATGGGTTGGAGGCCAGTATTGCTGTGTCGGCCTCCCCGAGGCCAAATGGAGGAGTAGGCGGGGAAAAGCTCTTCCAAGTGCCTTCGATGCCGCTCTGAAGAATGTGATTGTTTCTTTAAAGCAAGAAGGGAGTCTAGAAGAGAAGGGATCAGAGGTGGGATTGCATATGTACCAAACCGCTTCTGATACTGATCAAGAGTTTCGATCAGAAGATGCGAGTAGTGTTCGTTGAGAGGCTCAGAAAAGGCAGCTGCCCATAAATAAACGGTACGGGTAAGGTATGCAGTAGGCACAAAAGCCGATGCTGTATCCTGGGAAAGGACAAAGACGCTGAAGGGAGAATTGTGGCCGATTACCTGCTGCAACCGCGACCTGAACTCCAAG
This sequence comes from Neurospora crassa OR74A, assembly GCF_000182925.2. Lineage (NCBI taxonomy): Eukaryota > Fungi > Ascomycota > Sordariomycetes > Sordariales > Sordariaceae > Neurospora > Neurospora crassa. The sequence goes on from NC_026507.1 coordinate 2,041,732, forward strand.
GGAGCGTTCTGTGAAGATGTTCGTATTCTTGGCAGAAGCTCCAAAGCAACCAGCTTGGTCACGCCATATAGGTGGTTGAATGTGCTTAAAGGGTATGCCGGGTTCCTCAACATTTGCAGCATGGTGTGTTCACCGCCTAAGCCCTCACATGGTGTCCACGGCTCCCATTGATCTTGACCGTCTTCAGGTAACGGCAGATCCGCAATGTCGTCTGGCTTGAGATGGGCCGGCACGTTGTGTCTCATAGACACAATGGTATCCACGATGAAGCACGCGACGAGCAGCGCACGCATTCTTGGTCGTGGCCGGTCATCATCAGGAGGCAACTGGGTGCGAACAACAAGTAGGACGCGGACCGCAAAGCCAACCAGCAACCAAGCAGACTCCCAATCATCCCGCCCAAGGCTTACGAGACAAAGAAGCAGCAACGCTCTGCAGTGCTGAACCTGGAACGGCCCGCTTTCCAAAGGTATGAGCTTTCGGGCTGTGTCAGATATGTCTGCAGGTGAAGGATTGATGGCATTGTCATGGCCATGAGCAGCTGAAGCTGGACCCGTAGCACTCGATGCAGCAGTAGCAGCAGCCTGGAAGGACGCCAGGGCGAGCGCGCTCCAGAGCTCGGCATGAACGCCAGACTCGACATTCGCAGAGGGAAGCAACGAGCCTTGTTCAGAGTACTGGTACAATGCTTGGTACATGTCTTTCTTCTCGAGGATAGGGAGCCAAGAATGCGTGTAGGAAAAGTAGATATCCAGCAGGCGCCAATGATTGGGTGGTAGCTTCCCTATCCCGGTACCATCTGGCTGAAGGTTGTTTTCCAGGGTGTTTGCCGAAATAGGTGGTCGGACCGGGCCTGGTAGAGTGCGTGTCTCAGCTGTACTAGACTTAGGCGCCGAGAAAGTCAAGTGAGGCGCATGAGGGAAGTCGGATGTCTTTGCCCCGGCATCTTGGACATTTATGTCTTCGGACGGGGATTGGCCGTCTTCAGATGGATCTTGTGCGGCCTGACCTGAGAGAAGACGGGTGATGCTTTTGTTGACTCGACTCGTCGCCCATCTTGCATGCAGGCGTTCTGCAGCAGGCGAGTCTTTGCCGACCAGGAGAGCGCTGCCCTGGCCAGCATCACGGACCAAAAGATTGTGGAGGGCGTCCTCGCTGCGGGCAACGTTCTCGAACATCCAAGCCAGAGCCAGTTCGAGAGTGCGGATGTAGCCCGTCTGGACTCCTCGCTTCTTGGGACTGGCCTGGTAGGTACACGACCGGCCCTGCGACACACAGGGGAAGCAAGCCGGCTGGATTCCATCACACTTTTCACGTGCAGCTCGACACTGATCACAGGCCCTCGAGACTCTCTGGCGTTTCGAACGAGCGGGCTCGACAAGTAACGTCGTCGTGGTAGGGCCGAGGCCGGGTGTGTCAATGTTGGTCAAGTCCGCAAAACGGGCGTTGTTGCTGCTTGCTGCAGTGTTAGCGACATGACCATCAGCATTGCCATCAGCATGGCCATCAGCGTGGGCATTGGCTTCGGCAGCGGCATTGAGTGTCTTGCGTTTAGGCGGCATGTTGGGATTTGTGTATCCGGAGAGATATGTTGCGAATCAGGCGCATGGGATGCCCTTGCCGATCTTTTTTTTTTGTTGTTGTTCATGACCCTCTACGAACCATGGCGACGTTGTAGTGGGTGTCTGGGAGTCCGATCATGGCTTGAATGGGGTTGCGTAGAGGCCGAGGTGGGTGCATAGCGATATCATGAGCGAAGAAGCTGGATGGCAGTGAATGTTTGGATCCGTCACGGCAGTGGAACCGGTAGTGAATTCGGTGCGGGGGAAGCTCGGCTTTTGCTGTGGCATCGATGTACGTCCAACGAGAATTCGAAGACACTTTCGCCTGTAGATTTCAGGGAAGCATATGACTATCGGTAGGTAGTCTTATAGTCCATTGTCGAACCTGTGAGGCAACAGGACAAACAGGTGTGTTGGAGTTGTGAACGGCGTGAACAGAGGAGAGAAAATGGAGGCCCAAGTTGGGAGGATAATTGTTTATCCTTTTGTGCAGTGAGACCTCCGTTAACGTGAAAACACCCGCCATGGTTACAGATGACTGTACCTAGGTAAATACTGGAAGGTTTGACATGGAGGCTTGGACGTATATCACCTCATATGAGAGAGGCAGGCTCCGTCCTAGGACAGTACCTACCTCTCTACTTAGGTAATTAAATGCCCGCCCTCCTTCCATTCCGTGCTTGCCGCATGTACATACCTACAGACCTCGCTGTACCTTATCCAAGTGCAAGCAAGGTGTGAATATAAGGGGGTTTCAGTTTCTTTGCCGCAAGGCATTTATTAACTCGAAGGCACACCGGGCGGGCTGGCATCTCTCAGCTTGCATGCTAGAGGACGCTGTTTCCTTCCCGACCTCAAGCAACCGACCGCTACTGTACTGCGACAAGCACAGAACAAAACTCATGAAGCCTCCCCCTATTTTCTGATCGGATGAGTGATTCTCCAGACATACCTCTAGTTTCCAATTTGCAGAATTGACATTTGCCATGGCGCATGCGAGAATGCCGATGCACAACTTAAGTATGCGCACAACTAGGTAGGCACCCGGCTTTTCACTCCCCGCTGCGATAGAGACACCACTACCACCACCCCCGCCGCCGCCGCCATCATGAACACCATCCCGGCACGCCATGTCGGGGATGTCGCCGCCCGCGATCCTCTACCTCTACCGCACATATCATCCTCCGTCGCCAGCGGCATGAAGCGTTCCTTCGCAACCATGGCCATGCTCTACAACGACACTGGCAACAGCAACGATGTCGGTGCCCATGCCAGGCGACCACCACGAACCCTCTCCAATAGTCGGAGCACTTCCGCCCACAGAGTACCTCTAGGCACGTCTGTATTGCTTCGCGATTTTTACCTCAAGTCTTGATCGTACTAACAGTCAGTCTCACCAGGCTCTTGGTCGGCGCCCAATTCCCCGCCCCGCCGTGCGCTGCCGCATCATCCCATCACCGCCAGCTTCGATCCCGATGCTTCCATTGTTATCGCCGGCATTCGTGGCGCTGGCAAGTCTACGCTGGCCATCATGGCATCTACCGCCATGAAGCGCAAGATAGTCGACCTGGAATCCGAGTTCCATCATCTTACTGGCTTGTCTAGTTCCAGCTACAAGAAGACACACGGCCCGGTCGACTATGGGAGGCGCCAGATCGCCATCTTGCAGAACATCTTGAATCTGCACAGGACCCGCGCCATTCTCGTCTGCTCTTGGCTGGAGCGGGATGTGCAGGCCATGTTGCAGGATTTCAGCGTGTCTAATCCTGTCATTTACGTTCTGCGCGATGCCAAAGCTATCGAGGCCCATCTGAAGGGATACGACAAGTCCAAAGTTGGCACCCTCCTTGATGCCACCAGTACTGTCCTTCGCCGCTGCACCCGTTTCGAGTTCTTCAACGTCTCCGAAGAGAACCTGGACACCCACTCCGCTTCAACATCACCACCTGCTGTTCCGGACCAGCGGCATACCGCGCCGTATCTAACGCTTAAACGAGCCGAGCGCCACTTCCTCAAATTTCTCTCCTTGATTCTACCCAAGGGGACCATACCTTTTGTCGAGTCCGCCTTTCCCCTGGCTTCCGTCCCCGTTGAACAGCGCCGCTTTACCTACGCCCTCGCCTTGCCTGTATCTGCCTTGCTCGACAAAGGCGTCGATATCCAAGAGCTTGATGTCGGTGTAGACGCAATCGAGATCATTGTAGACGATCTTGCAACGAGCGAATCCGGCCCAACGAGCCCCTTGGGTCTTGCGCCCCACCGAGCGAGCGAGATCAGTCGTGTTGTAGGCGAAATCAGGAGGGACACAGTGATCCCCATCATTCTGCACGTGGTCTTTCCAGAAAGAGCGCTATATGAAGAAGCTCTGCTCGCGCTTTACATGACTTACCTGAACCATGCCTTAAGGCTTGCGCCAGATTATCTTACGGTCGATCTGGGGCTCGATTCTGGCTTGCTTGGGCAACTAACCACCGTTCAAGGAACCACCAAGGTCATCGGCAATAAACAACTTGCAGAGGTCAATTCGCCGCGCTGGGGGGATCCATCTTGGTTACAAGCCTATGAAAAGGCCCAGAATACAGGATGCGACTTGGTAAGGTTGACCAGACCGGCTTCAAATCCCCGGGACAACACAGACATTCGGCAGTTCCACGTTGCTGTAGAGGCCGTCGGGGGTCCAAGGCTCCCATTTATTGCTTACAACACAGGACGCCTAGGTCGGACATCGATGTGTTTTAACGAGATCCTGACTCCAGTTACACCAGTGCCTACCAAGGAGGATGCAATCGGGCTCCGCAATCCAGCCCATCGCTATCTCCAGCCTCCGCTCACGGCTCTGGAAGCAACACAGGCTCTCTACTCGGCATTTGTCCACGACCCAATGAAGCTGTATGTCTTTGGCGCAAATGTGGGATATAGCTTGTCCCCAGCCATGCACAATGCCGCACTCAAGGCCTGTGGCATTCCACACCATTACAAGCCCCTTTCCACAGCAAACATCGGGACTTTGCGCGAGGTTATCAGCGATCCGCAGTTTGCTGGAGCCTCGGTCGGCCTGCCGTTTAAGGTGGAAATCATCAGCCTCACACACTCGCTGAGCCGGCACGCGAAAGCCATCGGAGCCGTCAACACCTTGATTCCGGTACGACACCTTACCGCGGACGGTGGAATACCGGACGAGGTGTCCATGTTCAACAATATCAGCCAAGCCGGCGCTGTCAGAGCTCTCTACGGCGAGAACACGGATTGGATTGGTATCCGAGCCTGCCTTCGCCGCGGTTTATCGCCCGCCAATGCCGTGAGATCAACAAGCACTGGTCTTGTCATCGGCGCTGGCGGAATGGCTAGGGCAGCTGTCTATGCCATGCTTCAACTGGGAGTCAAGAAGATTTTGATCTTTAACCGAACATTTGCTAATGCCGAGAAGCTGGTTCTACACTTCGAGAACCTGTTGGTCAGAGACGCATTGCCTCTGTTGAGCACAGGGCCAAGATCCCACGACAACACCTGTTTTCACATCATTCGATCTCGAGACGATCCGCTCCCAGAAAACTTCAAAAACCCGACCATGATCGTTTCCTGCATACCGACACACACAGTGGACAACACCCCTGACCCTGAATTTACTGTGCCTTTGCACTGGCTCGACAACCCCACTGGCGGCATTGTACTAGAACTCGACTACAAATGTCTCACATCACCCTTGCTCGAACAAACACGACGCGAGGCTCACAGAGGCTGGGTCGCAATGGATGGACTTGACCTCTTGCCAGAACAAGGGTTTGCCCAATTTGAACTGTTCACCGGGCGGCGAGCACCTCGTCGCTTGATGAGGCGCGAGGTTTTGCGAGCATACCCAGATGATCAAGCAAAATCTCATACCGCGCAGTTACAGCCTCGCCTCAACGGAATTGCAACGCAAATATCTTGAAACAAAGAGACATGCGGATCTCACGGTCTTGATTTCGGGGCGGGCTGTCGGCATTAGGGTACCACTCGGAGCGATTTGGGCGGACAGCAACAAGATCTGCTCGGAGTACTAAACCCAGATCCGTCTTTGCTCCTGGAGCCGGCACTTCTATTGTCAGCACGGGCTACCAACACCGCGACAGCACGGTGAAGCGATCGGCTGAGGGGAACACTTGGCGCTGATAATTGGAGGGAGGAAGAGGAGGTGTACGATCCACCTCATATGTATATCCTCGACAATACCTTCCAGTTTCAAGGATACTGGGTATCGAACTATCAGGCGCTGGCTGGGTAATGGCTTTTCCGTTCATGCACAGAGATGCAGCTTCTCAGATGTGATGGCTCATCGGTATCAACGTTTACGACCGTGGCCAGTCATGCTGTCTCGGGTAAAGGGGCTCGAGAGGTTGAAGATGAAAGGGGCTGAACAACCACCGTTGTCGACACTGTCGTCCCCCGGTTATACATTCATCCTCACCCTCCAAAAACTCTGCGCTAGCACGTCGGCGGTTTGTGGGGTCGTTGTTGAGCAGGGGTTGCACTGGACAGCCAGCTGCCGGCTCAACACTCATCAGCTTCACTTCTTCAGTGCGGGGAAGCTCGGGGGTTGGACACTGAGACGCTGACGATGAGCTGGAACAGGTCGGTCACTTTGCCACGAAGAGTCCCGGCATCTGGGGTTTGGCTGTTGCCATGCACTCTGGATTTTCTGGGGTTACGATCCGTAATTGTGCCGGTCGCTTGTGAATAGCAGGTTTGGTGTGGCTCTTGCGGGGGAGACCAGCCAGCCAGATCTTAGCTCGTTGGGCGGCTGGGGTATGGTTGCTAACGGCAAGATTCCCCATGGAGAAGGGAAGACTAGTTTAGTGCGTGGGTTCCCATGCACATGGATGAGTCGAATACTCATGTACCCCCTTGAGATTTGCTTTTCTACAAAAGAAGAGCCATCTCGACTTCAGCAAAGAGATCCCAGGATACATTCAGCCCTCTTTCCTCGTTCGCATCACTCACCCCCTTTGTCCCCCTTGTAAGCTTTGTCCCCCTTGTAAGAGAGGTCGCGTCACCGGCCCCCCTTCTCTTGTATCATATTGTCAATCGGCATTAGACGCGTCAAGATGACTCTCCTTGCGCTCAAGGAAGATAGGCCAACGCCAAAGGCCGTTTACAACTGGCGCGTCTACACATGCGCGGCGATTGCCAGTTTTGCCTCGTGCATGATTGGCTATGACTCTGCCTTCATTGGCACTACCCTTGCGCTGCCGTCCTTCACCAAGGAATTCGATTTCGCCTCTTACACACCTGGTGCTCTTGCCTTGCTCCAGTCCAACATCGTATCCGTTTACCAAGCTGGTGCCTTTTTTGGATGTCTATTCGCTTATGCGACTAGTTACTTCTTGGGTCGACGCAAATCCCTAATCGCCTTCTCCGTCGTCTTCATCATTGGCGCCGCCATCATGCTCGCTGCTGATGGTCAGGGGCGAGGCATTGATCCGATTATCGCAGGCAGAGTGCTGGCTGGAATCGGCGTCGGAGGTGCCTCCAACATGGTACCCATTTACATCTCAGAGCTTGCCCCACCCGCCGTTCGCGGTCGTCTTGTCGGCATTTACGAGCTCGGCTGGCAGATTGGTGGTCTGGTCGGGTTCTGGATCAACTACGGCGTCAACACTACAATGGCCCCAACGAGGTCGCAGTGGCTAATTCCCTTCGCGGTTCAGCTCATCCCCGCCGGCCTCTTGTTCTTGGGCAGCTTCTGGATTCCCGAGTCGCCACGGTGGCTTTATGCCAATGGCAAGAGAGAAGAGGCAATGAAGGTCTTGTGCTGGATTCGCAATCTCGAGCCCACCGACAGATATATCGTGCAAGAGGTTTCATTCATTGACGCTGACCTGGAAAGGTATACCCGACAGGTCGGCAATGGGTTCTGGAAACCGTTTTTGTCCCTCAAGCAGCGCAAGGTCCAGTGGCGCTTTTTTCTTGGTGGCATGCTCTTTTTCTGGCAGAATGGGAGTGGTATCAATGCCATCAACTATTACTCCCCCACCGTATTCCGGAGCATCGGCATTACTGGTACCGACACCGGCTTCTTGACAACAGGCATCTTCGGCGTCGTCAAGATGGTGCTCACCATTATCTGGCTTCTGTGGCTTGTTGATCTTGTTGGCCGCCGCCGCATACTCTTCATCGGTGCGGCTGGCGGATCGCTCTGCATGTGGTTCATTGGAGCCTACATCAAGATTGCTGATCCGGGGTCGAACAAGGCGGAAGACGCAAAGCTGACCTCTGGCGGCATCGCAGCCATCTTCTTCTTCTACCTCTGGACTGCCTTCTACACCCCTTCATGGAACGGTACACCTTGGGTCATCAACTCAGAGATGTTTGACCAAAACACACGGTCCCTGGGTCAGGCATCAGCCGCGGCCAATAACTGGTTCTGGAACTTTATCATTTCTCGTTTCACGCCGCAAATGTTCATCAAGATGGAGTACGGCGTGTACTTCTTCTTTGCGTCGCTCATGCTGCTGTCGATTGTGTTCATCTACTTCTTTTTACCCGAGACCAAATCGATCCCTCTCGAGGCCATGGATCGCTTATTTGAAATCAAGCCCGTTCAAAATGCCAACAAGAATCTCATGGCTGAGCTCAACTTCGACAGAAATCCAGAGCGAGAGGAGTCGTCGTCGCTGGACGACAAGGACAGGGTGACACAGACCGAGAATGCAGTCTAAGGTCTGCAATTTGCCTTGCTTTCAGGGTGCTTGAATATGACCAGGGACGTTGCGAGCTGCGGCAGCCAGCCGCCGTGGATACAATTTTTTGTTTGGAATGTGGGCGATACCTTTGTTGTAATTACTTGACTTTCTTGCCCGAGGTTGAAGAGGCTGATGTGATGACAGCTACAAAGCGGAAGTATACAGTTGCGTTGTCTGAAGCACACTATTGAGTTTCTACAAGTATCCTTTCCCTTTTACGGCACTGAGTTTTGATTGTCTCCCGCATACCTTGGTCTGTCCCGTGGTCAAGGAGATTCTTACTTCACTCTTGTAGAGCCACCGAGTCTTTCTGTTTGCGATTGGGCAACGGGTGCCTTTGCTTTTGACAAGACATCCCTACGTTGCAACACTCCGACATCGTGATGTCTTTGCACGAAACAATGTTTGTGGAGCTGGCAGTGTTAAAACGAAGATTTACTATTTCTATCACAACCGATGTCACAACCCGATCTATAGAGCGACCCTGTTTTCATCCCACTGTCGTTTTACATGCTTAGAGGGCCCTGTTATCTCAACTGGTGTGCGATTTGGAAGCTTCTGCCAATTTTGCAGCAATGACTTCCTTGATCTGTTGAATGGGAAGTTCCTCATTTGTACGACCGGTCCAATACTTGTCCTGCAGAACAAAGGGGGTGAGAGATCAGTTGAGTTGTCCTCCACAGTACAATGTAAGCTCAGGACGGATACATACCTGCTCAATCCCCTGCCAGATCAAAGCCTCCGTGCCCAAGATAACCTGCCACCCCTCGTGCTCCGCCAACGCTCCCAACTCGGTAAACGGGCTAGGGTTATAGCACATCTCCAGCATAGCACCCTTCTCCTCCTTCATCAAGAACGTCTCGACAATCCTCCTCACCAACATCTCCTTCTCCGTCTTAGGCGGGAAATCCGGAATGCAAGCGACTATCGCCCCCGGCCCCTCCAGGCCTTCAGCCTGCTCCACGCTCGCCACATGCACCAGGCGATCGCCGTACCCGCGCTCCGTGCATTCGGCAATCACCGCGTCCACCTCGCTCTTGTCCCGGTTCACGAGGTAGATGTCCGTCGCGCCGAGCCACTTGTGCAGCGCGTACACGGCTGATCGCGCCGCGCCGCCGCCGCCAATTACCAGTGCCGGCCGGCTCTCGTATACCCGGGCGGGGTCAGAGACATTTTGAACGAAGCTCTCGCGCACGCCAATCACGTCGGTGTTGGCGCCGCAGTACAGGCGACGGCCGGTGGCTGGGTCGGTTTTGAGAAATAGGGTATTGCAGGCGCCGACGTCGCGACATTCGGGAGTCAGGTGGTCAAGGTGCGGGATGATGGCCACTTTGTGAGGCATGGTCACTGAGGCGCCGTAGAAGTCTGGGTGCTGGGCCAGCTGGAGGAAGAGTGGTATAGAGGGGGAGTCAAGACGAAGTTGGGCCCAGTTGAGAGAGAGGTGGGAGTAAACGATGGAGTGGAGGAGAGGGGACATGGAGGCCGCGAGTTTCTGGCCGAAGAGATAGCCATGTCTGGTGTAGGGGGTGATGTCGGGTGTGCTGGTGAGGTGAAGGAGCTCTTGCTGTCGGGGCTGGACGACCGACATCGTCGTCGTCGCTGATGTTGTGGTGGTTGCTGTCGACATGGTGATATATGCTTGATTGTGTGGTGTATCTGGCTATGAGAAGTCACAGTCACTCGAAAATCAAGATTCGACAGAAGACCGGAATGAAAATAGAGAGAACCTAAGGAATTCCCGAGATCGTCTAACTCGGGAGAGAGATGCCATAAGGCGTGGCTATAAGTTATTCCCCCATTTTCATTACTACATGGGCGCGTGGAGTTGACAGGGTTCAATTCGACTAAGCATCTCCATCGTAACAAAGCACTTCGTGGAGGAGGATGAATGAGAACGCTCGAATGTCCTCGGGGATTTGGGGAAGCTGGGCTGCCTAGTCGTCCGAAATGGTCCTGCATAAGGGAAAAGATTCAGGATGAGCGTTTTGCCTTTGGGCATGCTCTGGGGATTTCAGTGATTTAGAAGGAAGAGCTCTCTTCAACAGCCTCGGAAGATCTGAGCACTTTCGGGTACCTGTCTGTTGCGGGGATTGCTAGGTACCGAGTTGCTTTGGGCAGTCCAAACTCGCAAGGGCGTCCCAAACTGGAGCCGCCCTACCGCTTAAATACTTACCCAGCAGTCTGTCCAACCCCTCTGGGCACCCAACGGCTTGCTCTCTTAACGTATGCACAGAACTCATGTTCTCGGCTCCCAGACATTTTGGTGTGACAGGCCCACAAGGCATGTCAGCTATCGTTCGTTATCTTGTCCGATTCTTTTTGGTATCTCGACCTTTGCCCACGGAAAGCGTTGTGGCAACCGATTTTACGCAGCTTCTCATCAGTGTCCACCGGTCCAATTGACACTATCCCGGACAAGACGCGAATTCGGGAAATGGAATCTTACCTGGGAACCGAAATCACAGTCCGGGTAGGTTATAGAGCATATAGTGAACTGTCAAAGTTCTAGACCTGGACCAGCCACTTGGAGTCGTTGTTTTAGTTATACCTACATTCACTCACTGTTGACTTTCAATCATACTTACTTAGACGGAGCAACGCGCCAGAATCCAAATTGTTGCATAGTTGCGGTATCACCAAGTGGCTTCCCATAATAGTTTGCCATTCGATGAGACAGCTAACTGGAAGACCGGTACTCGCAGGTTGCACGATTACACGGAAGGATTCGGTATTCCGTGTTTCATCTGTCAAAGTCCCTTTCCATATGAATCCGAGGTACTATGACTGGATCTCGATACAAGCTGGCCAGCGAGGTGCCTGCCTTGACAGGCTGTCAACTGCGGGACGGCCGGCTAAGTGTTTAACACGCAAGGGTGGAAGATGTCTCGTCCCGTCATCCAAGACCGTCAACATTCGAGGCCATCTGATCGTTGAAGAGATGCTAAATCTTGTGAAACGCTCATAGGTCGCTTACCTTCGGCCCACCCGTTAATGCTTTATTCCGCTGAGCAAACTTCGGCTTCCATCCCGCGGTTCACCGTTTACATCACTTATCGTTGCGGTTATTGGCCGATTCTTCGCAAACCGAAACGATGACATCCCGAATATCTGCAATACACCGCCACGGCCGGCGTCTTTATCACACCTCCTATGGGAGACGAAAGTGCCTTGATACCCCTAGTCATTTGAAGATTCAGGATGGGAGACGGCTGGCCGCTTGCGGAGTTACGTTCGAGTCTTGGTCGCAGGAACGCTTGCCGTATTGAATGAGACCCCGAGAAGGTCAAATCAAATCTTGGAAGACCCCAACTGCTTCCTCATTGCCTTCACTCCCCATATCAATGGGGCACATCCTGTGACTACCTTGGTGCTTTATTTCCTCACCATTTGGCGATACAAGCTCAAGGACACCGAGGTGATATACAGTTCTTCAAGGACACTATCTCACCTCAATATCAAGAACCAGTCTCATCATCTCTTATTTCTCCAGGATCCCCCCACCAACAACATCGGCTTTTTTTTTTCCCCTATTCTCAAGACCCATCAAGACGCTCACTTCGCTGAGCCTTTCGCCATGCCGTCAAAGCTAGCCATTAGTTCCATGTCCCTAGGGCGCTGCTTTGCCGGCCACTCTCTGGACAGCAAGCTTGATGCCGCTCAACGATACGGCTATCTTGGTATCGAGCTTTTTTATGAGGATCTGGTCGACGTTGCAGAGCATTTGTCGAACGAGCGTCCCTCTCCCGAAGGCCCTTTTGTCGAAGCTCAGATAGCCGCCGCTCGTCATATTCTCCAGATGTGTCAAGCCAGGGGGCTTGAGGTCGTCTGCCTCCAGCCTTTCATGCACTACGACGGCCTTAACGACAGGGCAGAACATGAGCGTCGTCTGGAGAAGCTAGCACTATGGATTGAGCTCGCTCATGAGCTTCACACCGACATCATTCAGATCCCAGCCAACTTCCTCCCTGCCAACCAAGTCAGTGACAACCTCGACCTGATTGTCTCAGATCTTTGCAAGGTGGCCGATATTGGAGCTCAAGCTTTGCCCCCTATCCGCTTTGCCTACGAGAGTCTTTGCTGGAGCACCCGTGTCGACCTCTGGGAGCGCTGCTGGGACATCGTACAACGCGTTGACCGCCCCAACTTTGGCATTTGCCTTGACACCTTCAACATCCTCGGCCGCATCTATGCCGACCCTACATCTCCTAGCGGTAGGACACCCAACGCAAAAGAGGCAGTCAGGAAGTCCATCGCCAACTTGGTCTCGCGCGTGGATGTCTCCAAAGTCTTCTACGTCCAGGTGGTTGACGCCGAGAGGCTGAGCAAGCCACTACTGCCCGGTCACCCGTATTACAATCCAGAGCAGCCGGCGAGGATGAGCTGGTCGCGCAATTGTAGACTGTTCTACGGCGAAACAGAATATGGTGCGTATCTTCCCGTGAAGGAGGTTGCTCGAGCCCTTTTCCACGGCATTGGTTTCGAGGGCTGGGTCAGTTTGGAGCTTTTCAACCGCAGAATGTCTGAGGAGGGACCTGAAGTGCCGGAGGAACTTGCCATGAGAGGCGCTATCTCGTGGGCCAAGTTGGTGCAAGACCTGAGGATACCGGTGGAGGGGCCATTGGTGACGATGCCCCGAGTCTCTGCTTCATTGTAAATTTAACGGTTGTTGTTCTTACTACTTGGTTTATCGTTATAGACTGACTCCAGTCCACACAAAATGCTGGGTTTTTTTTTTTTTGTTCTCTTTTTTCTTTTCGTTTTCTCTTGGTACGTTGGATTACAAATCGGAGACTGGCACGTGTATCAGGAGTTGGTGACATATTCCTTGAGCCCAGGTCTTTTTTCTTTTCATTCAATCATGATTTCTTCATCTGAGTTTCTTCTAGACCCTGACTGTAGTATCATCTTGGACGAGTGGAAGACAATACACATCCAGGCTCTACATTAATAGGGTTATAATTCCTGACATCAAAGCATGCTTTCCCATGTTTTTTGAGCCCCCTGCTTCGGCGTGGATCCAGGCAAAAGAGATCCTAAACTTTGACCATTCAATTCGACCCTTCATACTAACCTTATAGACTAGAGGTGAGCTGCTACAATACCATCAACGCCACCTCATATCACAGATTCAAGATGACCAGCTTCATCTTGTGTATGCAGGTGTCAACTTGGACGTTGAAGATTAGCATCCCATCCCAATGCCGTTCTCAAAACTTCATGTGTCTCCCAAGAAAGTCCAGCGCAGCACTATACCCAAACGGCCCCAAACCGCAAATGACTGCCACCGCCTTGTCACTCAAGTAACTATGATGTCTGAACGCCTCTCGCGCATGCACATTCGACACATGAACCTCCACAAACGGAATTCCTGTCCCCAGAAGCGCGTCGCGGATGCCTATACTCGTGTGCGTATAAGCGCCGGGGTTAATGATGATGGCCGACACTTTGTCTCCGGGACCCAATCCTGCCTCCGTCGTGGTTGCGGCACTTGACGGCGACGGTGACGGTGGAGACGGGACGAATCCCGCTGCTTGATGGATACGGTCGATGATGGCTCCTTCATGGTTGGACTGGAAGGTTGTAAGACGAAGACCTAGCGAGGACGCCAGAGTCTGGGAGGCTTGCTCAATGTCATGGAGGGTTGTTGAGCCGTAGATTTGGGGCTCCCGGGTGCCGAGGAGGTTGAGATTGGGGCCATTGATGAGGAGAATGTGACGGGGGGACGCCATTGTGTTTGGTACCTCTGGTTGGGTGCGATGGGCTTGTGGGAGATGGGCGCAACAGGGAATGCGTCCGAAAGATGCCGCCGCACTATACCCAACAACTCACAGGCCAGAAGGTTGAATTGAGATGTGTTTATGTTTTGTTGTTTAATCACGGGTTCCCTCATCATTCCCATCTCTAATACACGGACAAGTTGTCTGCACGACGAGCGGATAAGCGATTACCCGTCCCCGCTCCGCTTCCGTGACATTGCTCGTCACTGCACTGATGACCATTCGAAAGGCCGTCATGGGTTTGTTTTCTGCTTCTGCCATTGCACCTTGGATTAATGGGCGAGACCCCCCGTCTTCGATTTGCACGATTGGAACGTACGGAGTGGTGAAGAGGCTGTATTGGTTTAGTGTTCTCTGACATGATACCTCCGGTTGAGTGGTTGAGGTCGTGCAAGTCGTTAACCCTTCAGCCACCAAGAAAGGGTTAGGATTTATCCAAGAAAAAGGCATAGAAAAATTTGGTACCTAGGAGCGGGGAAGCTGTCAGCTTATGGCTTTACCGAGATCTTCGACTACCCGTGCATCACCTCTTTTCGGCTGGTTAAAAACTCATCCGTTGATGGGCGAACGTTTTACCCAGCAAAAGTCCATCAATGAGAGAGTTCGTCTGCACATGGGCCGCAAGAAGCTGCTGGTATCCGTAGGAAATAGATAACCATTCATATAGCGGAAAGGGTACACACTGCGCGTAGCAAGCTGAGCTGGTACACGGTGCTTGATTGAACCTGATAATAGTGTAGTTGACGGAACATCCGTGCAATGCAGACAATCGTTGAAGTATTCACCACCTTGGACAATTCAGGAAAGTGGGACCTCGCGTTAATGATCACCGAAGTTCCACCATCCTTGATGATGCCGGTCCGTCGATTGAGCTCGGCGGGAGGCCATCCTAGACGTTCTTCGCTTTCCAACGGTTCTAAGTAAGGTGCCGTAGGCGGAATCAAGCCCGCCCCTGCCCACCTTGTTTGCCCATGGAACAGCAAATGCTGAGGAGTGACAGAGTAGGTCAGAATGGAGATGTTTTAACTCAATCTTGCTATTCGGCTTTTCCCTTGACACCAGCGACTGCTTGTCAAGGACTCTACCGACAACACTTGGGAGTATGTGTGCTTCATTCCCTCCTTCGATATCAGTATTCAGCAGCCATGACATCAAGAACAACAACAGCGACTGAGCTCGACGAAATCTACACCTTTGCCGTCCAACTCGGAAAAGATGCAGGTAACCTCCTCATGGAAGCTGCCCGCTTGCGATTCAGCAACAACAATGCCAACCACGACAAGGAATCCACAACCCAAGAGTTCACCGAAAAGGACTCCGCTGTCGATATTGTAACCCAAACCGACGAAGATGTCGAAGCTTTCATCAAATCTGCCATCAATACACGCTATCCTTCCCACGACTTCATTGGGGAAGAGACCTACGCGAAATCGTCCCAGTCCACGCGCCCCTACCTCGTCACCCATACGACTCCAACATGGGTCGTCGACCCCCTTGACGGCACGGTCAATTATACCCATCTCTTCCCCATGTTCTGCGTCTCCATCGCCTTTCTCGTCGACGGCACACCGGTAATAGGAGTCATATGCGCGCCGATGCTTGGCCAACTTTTCACGGCCTGCAAAGGGCGGGGTGCTTGGCTTAATGAGACACAACGGTTGCCGCTGGTGAGGCAGCCGATGCCGAAGAGCGCACCGGGGGGTTGTGTGTTTAGTTGCGAATGGGGCAAGGATCGGAAGGACAGGCCAGAAGGTAACTTGTACCGAAAGGTGGAGAGTTTCGTTAATATGGCTGCCGAGGTTGGGGGGCGAGGCGGGAAGGGAGGAATGGTGCATGGTGTCAGAAGTTTGGGAAGGTAAGTCTCTCTTATACCCAGTATCCCCTCTTGTTGGTTCTAGTTTTCGAAGTCCTGACACTGAAACAGCGCGACCCTGGATCTCGCTTACACGGCAATGGGTTCTTTTGACATCTGGTGGGAAGGAGGGTGCTGGGAATGGTGCGTACAATATTTTTGCCTGCTCACAGTTATTGACTTGGAAGTGTTGACTAACAAGAATGGGACGGGCTTAGGGATGTGGCGGCAGGTATAGCGATCCTGCAGGAGGCTGGAGGTCTGATAACCTCGGCAAACCCGCCTGAAGATTGGGCAACGGCAGAGATACCAGACGTGAAGCTGGGTAGCCGGTTATACCTCGTCGTCCGGCCTGCAGGGCCGTCTGAAGGGGAGACAGCACGTGAAGGGCAAGAGAGAACGATCAGAGAAGTTTGGAGGCGTGTGCGTGCTTTGGACTACACGCGACCAGGTGCTTGAAGTGAAGTAGAAGATCCATTATAATCCTTTTCACTCTGTCCTTTTTCTTTTTTCATTTTTTTTTTTTTTTTTTTTTTTTTTTTTTTTTTTTTTTTTTTCCGTTTTGATCAACAAGTGGCCAAGATTTTCCCAGTTCATGGTGGGATCCCAAAGCAGCAGCGATATAGAAAGCCACAGGCATGACAGAATAAAGGTGACTAGTAACTCACCCTTGGCGCAAACATAACTGACCCAAGCATGCCAGTGACACGACACTTGTAACATCCCCGGCTCACGAATTTAATCTATGCAAGAGTCCGGGCCACAAAGACCTCCTTAGGCTGTCTGACGTCCAAGGTTGGAGGGGGTAACGATGGTTGTTTCGCTAATCAATTGTCATTTCGGTCCTGTGTGTCAGCTCTCGAAACGGTCACCTTCATGCTCAGAACTACCGGCAATGGACGGTGGAAGGCAAAGTGGTAAGAGATGGGTATTGCCAAACAAAGCGCTGTTTGTAAACTGGTTAATCCAAACCTGGGAACGAAACGGAAGGACCACCGTGTTTACCCTTCTTGTTGCCCTTTCTCCGCTTCTTTTTTCTTTCCCTCTTGGGGCGGTCGCTGTCGCTATCGCTCCCGTCATCGTCGTCTGAGTCGTCGCTGCCGGCCGGTCGCTTGACACCTTGGTCGGCTTCCACCACCTCCTCCTCCTCTTCCTCGTCTTCTTGGGCGGAACCCGCCTCGGCCCAGACCTTGACGGTCCTGCCGCCACCACTGATCAGTCTGTTCTCGTAGTCGAAGTTTAGAGCAGCAACGCCCTCGACCTCGTCGTGCTGGAATGTAGTCTGGACCTCTCTGCGCTTCAGATCGACAATCTTGACGGTGCCGTCGCCGACGCCAACCACGGCCTTCTTGCCCCAGCCGAGCTCGTCGGGAACACGGACAATAGCATCGAGGCTTTCTCCGTCTCTTTTGGTCTCTCCGGGAGCCACATAGATGCGTTCCTGCTGGTCATCCCAGGCGCCACGATCCCATAGGGTTAAGACACCCCCGCCAGTGCCGACCGCCAGAACGGCGTTGTTGCGCATGTGCTTGGGACCCAAGCCGGTGGGGATGACTGTCGAGCACAGCAGCTCGTCCTCCTGGTCTTCCGAGGTGGCCATGATGCCATGTCTCAGGTCGGTGACGGCCAGGGTGGCGCCGCCGGTAGAAACCCACTGCTTGGGGAAACCAGAGGTGCTCTCAGACGAAGGGGGAAGAGGGGTCAGACTGGAAATGTAGTCGGAGTGGGGCACATGCTTGCGGACGGGCTTGGGGTTCAGAGAGCCATTCTCGCGGAGGTCGAAGATGTAGAGAGAGCCAGAGTCGGTGCCGAGCAGCAGGGTCTGGGGCGAGAGGGTGTGGAGGATGGCTGGGGTATCGCTCTGACTGCTGGTACTGTTGACGGGGGGCAGGCCGATCTTGGAGATGACGACGCCGGTCTCGGGAGAGAAGTGCTTGACGATGGAGTCGGTACCGGCCGAGTAGAGGGCTGGGACGGCGAATCTGGTTAGAGGGCGCTGTACCCAAGTTGTGCTATACGTATGATAAGGCCAACTTACACTCCCCATCGGTGCTATAAGTCAGAGTGCGACAGCTGCCCTTGTGGCGGTGGGTGCTCCAGACACTCTTGATGACACCCTTGCCACCGGTTATGCTGCTGTTCTCGTCCTCGTCGTCGTCGCTGTCCTCGTTGGTTGGGATGCGGAAGGTCTCGACGCGGCCGTTGGATAGACCGACTGTAAGCAGAGGCTTGGAGGGATGCACCACCTGCGTGAACAGGTCCGCCGAGAGCGGCAGGGTGCAGAGGTTTTCCAGCATGACTTGTTTCTCTGTTTTACGGTTGTTGTTGTTGTTGTTATTGTTGTTGCGGATGGCTTTGTTGCTGCGTCTGGGTCAGTCAGGTCGGTGCAGGCATACGATGTGGGCCTCGGTGAATTGAGTTCCATGTAGCGAGAATGAGGTACAGATAGGTAGGTAAGTACACACCGTTGCCGACAAGCAGGTGACGGAAAGCTCTTTTTTTTTTTTTTTTTTTTTTTTTTTTTTCACACTTGGAGCTCGGGTCTCGTCGCCCTTTCTTGATCCTGCCCAGTCCGGCTTGGCGCCGACAGTAGTGTAAAGCCCCGTGCCATCAAGGTCCTTGAAGGGAATCTATCTAGTGTACTACCAGTGGAGGAGTCTGTGCGTAGAGATCCCTAGCCGCCTATGCCAAGCAGAGCAGTCACTCAGGTCTTCATTGAGACGGATTAAGTCTTGAGAGACGGCCCGCCGTTCGGGATGCAACAATCGATGGATGTCGTCACCGCATCCACCTCTTCCTGGTTTGGAGAAGGTCCCCAATCAAGCTTCCATCATTCACACACTGCATTACTAGTACACTACTTACATAGTTGTAAACGACTACTGGACGCCACCACACTACGTACCTACACCCACTGCACATTGAATGAATGACTGCGACAATGACCCGTCAAGATGCCCAACCCATCCATCATCCATTCCTTTACGTTGCTTCCTGGCACCTTCTTCATACACCCATTACCATAGTATTATATCTCTAACCGATTTCCCCATCTTTGCTGCAACGCATCGAAACTATCTCCGTGATGATCTTCCTCAAGCTTCCACTGCTCTTGGGCGCCGTGATGCTGGCCATGATGGGCGGCTCCGGCGTCATGGCCGCCACCAGCCGCCCTCTTCGGTGCATCATGTATTTGACTGGGTATGTTCAAGTGCTCGTCCCTCAACCACCGCACAGCTGATTTCTTCCCCCCATCGCAGCCAGCACCCGGTTGCGCCCCAAATCGACCAGCTCGACCATGTCACGCATGTTGCCCTGGCATTCATGAGTCCCAGCATCTTCAACGATCCTCTGAACCAAGAATGGCCTTTGTTCACCACCGTCCATCATGTCCGCCCCCGCTTCCCCAACCACACAAAGGTCTTGATCGCCATTGGCGGCTGGGGCGACACCATTGGCTTCTCCGTGGCCGCCCTGAACGACGAAACGCGCACTCTGTTCGCCGCCAATGTTGCCAAGATGGTGGAGGCCACGGGCGCTGATGGTGTCGACGTCGACTGGGAGTACCCCGGAGGCAACGGTGAAGACTACAAGCAGATCCCCAACTCGGACAAGCGCTGGGAGATTGCCGCCTACCCCCTCTTGCTCCAGGAACTGCGCTCTGCCCTCGGCCCCGACAAGGTCATCTCAGCCGCCGTTCCGGGCTTGCACCGCGACATGCTGGCCTTCACCCGCGAGACCGTCCCCCGCATCATGCGCCATGTCGACTTTCTCAACGTCATGACGTACGACATGATGAACCGCCGCGACACCGTCACCAAGCACCACACCGGCGTCGAGCTGAGCCTCCAGGCCGTCGATGCCTACGTGGCCGCCGGTGCCGCCCCCCAGAAGCTGAACCTCGGCTTTGCCTTTTACCTCAAATACTTCAAGACCGAGCAAGACGCCTGCGCCCAAACGTCACCGGTGGGCTGCCCCACCGTTGAGATGGAAGATCCCGTATCGGGAGCCGATCTGGGCCGCTCTGGTGCCTTTTCCTGGCACGACGACGTGCCAAAGCATCTCCGTGCTTCCTATGATAGGGCTCTAGCCCAGGGAGTTTACGACCATGACCAAGGCGGCTACTACTACTGGGACCCCACCGAGGCACTGTGGTGGACGTTCGATACCCCGGACGCCATCAAGCAAAAGTTCCCCAAGGTCATGGAGAAGCGTCGGCTGGGAGGCGTTTTTGCTTGGGGCCTAGGCGAAGATGCCCCCAACTACGACCACCTGGCCGCGCTAAACGAGGGTCTGGCCAATTTAAAGGGACAATTTACTGATGAGAGGGATGAGTTATAGCCATTGTGAATGGGGACTTTGGAAAGGATGCAAAGTGTTGACGGGAATCAAGCGCAAATAGAAAATGTTTTCCGTTGTGAATAGGCTATAGCCGAGGAAGAAGGGGGTTGAGACTAAGTAGGTTCTCTCGTTTGAACTTGCTTTCACTTTACTTTCATCCCTTTTCTCGCTGATTTTGGTCCCTACCTTTGGTTTCAGTCATTGCTTTCATTCTACCTGGCATTGACAGGCTGTGTAGCATTCGCCATTTCGTGGCCTAAAACCCCAGCTGCGTTTATCTTCTCCTTTTCTTCCTCATCAATATCCTCCCCCACCATCGAGCAAATTCAACACTGCCACTTGCCTTCAGTCGATTTCTTCGCAACGAGGCCATGCCCTTTACCCCTCGAGATTCATCCTGATGGCACAACCTCACCGTGAAGTGCCGCCTACGGCTGCCACTTGCCCTCCAGGCGCGTTTTCCATAGGCCAGATGCGCGTCGAGAGCTTGACGCCTACTGTCATCCGTAATAATCTCATGCCCATAATCCTCCTTCACGGAGACTATCATACAGCATCAGTCAGGAACCTGTTTCCCCCGTCTCTCTGGGGTTAGGCTAACCAAGTGTGATTTGCGCCAGGTGTGGCTCACTAAGCCTGACAGGCGCCGGGGCTGGGCTTATTTCTTTGCCGAGCGCGGTCATCGAGTCTATGCTCCGCATCTGCCATTCCATGGCCGTTCCGGTGCCTTGGTTCACTACGAACGAGTGAAAGCCATCACCCCTCAGACCGTCGAGAACCTATACACGGCCATCAACAAGACCAACAACCCAGAATGGCCAGCGGCAAAGACGCACACACAGTGGCCAGGAGTAAGTATATGAAGTGTCAGAAACCATCATTGGACAGTCTCGGGCCGATAGCTAAAACGAAATCCAGAGCGGCGTTCGGGGCGATCCCATTTTTGACGAATATGTCAAACAACTTGTTCCATTGTATATGGACCCCCACGAGCGCCAGGCAGCCGCTCAAGAGGCAGTTGCGAGTCTCTTGCGGTTCCTGAAGCGTCCGGCTATCCTTGTCGGTCAAGGCAGCGGCGCCAACGTTGCCTGGCTGGTAGCCGATGTGGCCCCTGACCTCATCCATGCAATCGTTGCAGTCGAGCCACTCGGGCCTCCGTTTGGCTCTGCTCTTGGGAACCAAAATGGACAACTGGGACCGACCAGCGGGTTCACAAGGGCTGCCGGCATTCGTCAATATGGCCTGGCGGATATACCGATGCAGTTTGATCCACCGGTCGCAGCACCAGAGTCATTTGAGGAGCTGTTTGGTGGTACATATCCAGCTTTTGAACCCATCCCGGTCAGAAAGTATTACGCAAGGGGTCGGCAAGGCAAGTTCTGCTTCGAACAAGGCCCTGCTGGATTACCTGTTGGAAATTCCACTGAATCCAGGGCAGAGCCCCGGAAGCTCACGAATCTGATCGAAATCCTTCAACTTGTGGTAACAACGGAAGCGAGCTTCCACCGTTTCTCGGACTGGGCAACGGTACATTTTCTTCGTCAGGCCGGGGCTACCGTCAAGCATCACAGACTCGAGGAGCATGGAATCCATGGAAATGGGCACCTCTGCTTCCTGGAGAAAAACAGCAACGATGTGGCCAATCATGTGCTCAACTGGTTGCATAACGAGACAGGTGTCCCGAAATTACAGGTTCTTGAAGCCCGGCCCTCTCCTTCCCAGGCCATCAACCCATCGGGCGACCACAGGCAGTCCTTAATTCTGCCCCCTGAAAAGACATGCCCAACGAAGAAAGAGACCAGTAGAAACTGAGCTGAAGCCAATCAACACCATAGCGAACTCAAGTCAAAGATAAAGCAGAAGGGTACAAACCAACTCGTCTCAGCCTGGCGATGTTCGGACCAGCAACTGTCACAATGCCCCCATAGTATCCACTCCTCATTCCTCGACCGTCGGGAAGACTCAGGTTGCGCGAGGTGTTACCCCCGTACTCTACACACCCCACAACAAACTTATCCAGCAAACTGGTCAAAGCACGCTCAGCGAACGGCGAACTGTGGAAATTGCGTCTAGTCCCAACAATCCAACTCCACGTCCGACACAGATTCTTGGGAGACAACGAACATCGGCTTGGGCCAAGCTTCCGACAGTACCAGAAGCCACTTAACAAAGCGGCGTGGCGAACATTTCCGACAAGCAGACGCACACTACGAATAACTGGGTGCAAAGACAACAACTCCGTTCAGTCGAAAGGGTTGTTGTGAAAAGCGGCAAGTGCCTAAATTACTCAAGGGATACGGCATGTAGATGAAGCCGGTAGGGTTCTCCATCTTTTTCTGACCGTGAGGCTAAATTATCCTTCTGATATCCACGTCTGCCTTCGCTTATCACAAGATATCCCATTCCCTTCTAGCTGCCTTGAGTCTTTTCTTACAGGCTCCATACTGCGGCTCATGGGTCGCCTCGTTATACTCATAGATCTCTTGATTATAGATCTCTTGATTAGTGGTATAATTCAGCTGAAATCCCATAAATTATTCTGCCAAACGAGGGATACCACTAAGATCTGCCAAGTGTTCGAAGGTTCGAACAATATTGTTTCAATCCGGAGCAACCTTCTCATGTATGCTGATATTGCCATGATTCAAGTAAAGGGTATGTGGGCGGCCGGGTCTGCTGCAGTAGCAAAAGATGGAATAGCTTTGTATAGCATGCCAGGTGCAGCTCGAGTTCATGGGTGCAGCAAATAGACGGTTACATGTGTGCTCACAACATTGTGCTTGGTTGCATCTAGTAGCCTCTGGTGACACAGCATGGCAACCAGTAACTGCCTCTTGTCATGTTGTCTATTCCCCATCTCGCCGTTCTTGTATCTCCCATCGCCCATTCTTGCTCATATTTTCTGCCGCTTCATGAACTTGTCAGACCCACATAGCCATACAAGAGGTCTCAACTATGGCAGGACGAATTTCCGTTCTCACCCGAACATTGTCACATCCCCGAAAATGACACCGGTGCTGTTAAACTTGAGGAATTGCCATTCAAGTTCCTACATATACAGTACCTTCGGCCTCCAGTCAAAGTGCAAGTCATTCACGATCTGACCTGATAGCATGCTCAAGTTAGGTTATGGCCCAGCCAGCATGCGTTCGTAATAGTTGTCTGAACTAGCAACCTCTGCAACTATTCCAGGATTTACCATTTCGAATTGCGATAACATCTCATTGACTCTTTGACTCTTGACACCTTTTTGGCTTTTTCTTAAGAAAGCAGACAAGATTGTGATTTGCCCAACCGAGTTGAGGATAGGGTATAGAGGTTCCAGCAGCCATCAAATCAGGGTCATGCTCTCTAGCTCGTCACCCAGCTCATCTCCGAATAAGGTGTCCTCAGTTCTCGCTGACACTTCGGCATCGCACGAGCCAATTTTAAGTGTAGGCTTACCTGAACACTGCGTACAACATAGAATTCTTGGACTTCTCACGTAGCGGGTTTTACTAATCACAACTCTTAGTTTTCTCACGCGATGGCCTCTTCATCTCAGCAGTCTGAGTCGAACAACACTACACAGAATGCCAACGCTACCACCAGTCACAACAGCAACGACACCGCCGACAACAACGACAGCAGTGACAACAACAACAACAACAACAACAACAACAACAACAACAACATTAGCAAAAACAGCCAGAATGATGCTCGCAATGAGCACGCTCCCGTGGCCATCAACCTACGCTCTACAGCAACGGCCCCTAACCCCGTACAACATATCCAATACGAGTCCCTCCCAGCCCTCAACTTGAACCACCCTCCATTCTACGGCACCTATCGTGACTCAACCGACGGCGTCCCGCAGTACCATCCATTTTCCGACGACGACGGCGACGACGATGGCGACGACGACGGCGACGGGCAGGAGTTGGAGGAGGAGAACAGAGAGGAGTCCGAGAATCAATTTTCGCGAATTCATAGGGTTGATCACGCCTACAGTGACCGTTCTGGCCGTCAGAGGCAGCAAAGGGACGAGGAGGAAAGTGATTCAGGCGGGGGTAGGAGACGTAGCAGGTGGGAAAGGAGAAGAGGGGTCGTCATGAAGATGAGAAAGGTAATGATTTGCATTGTTGTGTTGCCGCTCCTGTTGGGTGCGTTGTGGGTTTGTATCAATCTGTTCAGAAAGGACGAGACGTTGTGAGGAACTTTGAAAAGACGAGTCATCGTGGATCAGAGAGGGAGAAAATGCTATCAACGCGTAGGAGAGGGTGTTGGAGACCCGACTGGTTTGTCTTGGGAAGGGAAAAGAGTGTTTAGCGGGCGAGTTTGGAGGCAGTCAGTTGTTGCAGTGATGTCTTGATTTGTGAGGCCTGTCTGGCCCAGATATGTAGCATGATTCGTTTTCCATTCTCGTTCAATTTTCGTTGAAGTTTTTTTTGTATAGAAAAAAAAAAAAAAAAAAAAAAAAGGAACCCTGAAAAAATTGGTAATATTTCTCTTTAAAGTAGTACACTAGTAGTAGTAGTAGTAGTAGTAGTAGTAGTAGTAGTAGTAGTAGTAGTAGTAGTAGTAGTAGTAGTAGTAGTAGTAGTAGTAGTAGTAGTAGTAGTAGTAGTAGTAGTAGTACACTAGTAGTAGTAGTAGTAGTAGTAGTAGTAGTAGTAGTAGTAGTAGTAGTAGTACACTAGTAGTAGTAGTAGCAGTAGTAGTAGTAGTAGTAGCAGTAAAAGTAGAGGTAGTAATGCTGTGTCGCGACGTTACTATCATGGCTGAGCCAGACTGGTTGCTAAGACCACTCCCGTAGCCCGTGCTCCTATCTGCGCCTTCTGGTTGGGTGCATCCTTATCGCATCTACCCGTATTGTCTAATTGGTTGCATCCTTCCAAGGACCCACTTCATTCCTGTATTTAGTCGTGCCAGCCAGAGCCAACACTTCTCTTCTTCTCTTTTACTCCCTATAGTTAATTATTTATTATATTTATTAGATTAGTAATACTAGCCACTTACCTAATCTACGTACCGTAATACTTAATTAACTATCCCTTCTCTAATTGGCTTATTGCGCGTAAGCTATTGATTAATTAGCGATTGTAACCCCTTTTTTCGATCGGTGCCGCTAAGAGTAAGGTTGTATTGTATTAATAATTATCCGACCGACGGAACCTGATTTCTATATATAACTAAGCGGGGCGCCTACTGCCTTATTGGGTCTAACCCTAATACGAAATATGTAAAGTATTACGTAAATTATATTATTAGCGTACTAGAAGGTTTACAATTAAAAGTAGAGGATTATATATAACCTTAGGGCTCGCTACGCTAATAGAGTTATCCCAAACCCGGACTTTCTTTTTTCTAAACTACGTTATTAATACTATTCAATTAGTATTCTTCTTATTTTATTACTGTTTTAACTTAACAACACTATCTTGATTATAACAATTATTTAATTAGCCGCCCGCTCTCCTCCTAACAGTTAATTAAATTTATTAACTATTACATACTTTCAACTTTATTACTAATAATTTAACTCCCTTATATTATTTAATAAGGGTATTATTAATTCCTAATTATTAATATTAATCCTGCTATTTAGATCGATTTACTTCTCCTATCTCTATAATTCCGGCACTCTATTTTAAAAACTATTATAATCCCTTTCGCGTTTCCGGATTAAAAACCGCATTCTCGCTACCTCCTTATCTTTAATCCTCGTATCTTTTGGATTTATTAACTAATTATATTACTAGAAAGACCATTCGTCTTTACTCTTTAAGGCGTATACATAAGGAATTAAAAGAATATTGTAATTATTATTATTAATACTATATTTCCGGTTAATACTCTTATTATCCTAGATCTAGCTTTTTTACTTCGTCTTTCGAAATCAAATATTAAATTAAATTTCTACTATTTATTTAATCAATACTCCTTAATTAGCTTTACTTCGTCTCTTAAAATTAAACATTAAATTAGATTTCTCCTACCAATTTAATTTATCTCTAAATTTCCTATAATTCTATTACCTTCCTTCCGCTTTAGGAAGTCAATAATAATAAATAAAAGTATCCTCTATATTATTCTCCTATTATTTCATTTTTCGAATCAAACTTTATTAATACCGATAATCCGTTTTCAATATCCCTCTCCAACTAAACCACAGTTTTAAACTCGCCAATTACATTATAATACCTCACATTACATCTCCAATTTTAAAATTATACGTTCAAATTAGACAATCGACATTTACACATAGGATGGGTTGAGGCTCTACGGTATTAAGGCTCTATAAATACCTTAATAACTATTAACTATTTGTATAAGAGATAGATTATATAGAGAATTACAACGTTATATAATACTCTTTCTTTTCGTTCGATATTAGAGTAGTCCTACTACTATAGAACCGGTATTATCTCTTTTCGATTTATTACATTATATAGAAGCTTCCTATTAATTAGGATTGAAATTCTGCATTATTAAGGCTTATTAAAATTTTAGTATTGAGAACCTTACTGGTTTTCACATAGATATATACGATTCTAGTAATTTTAGTCGACTCTAGGTTTAAATTTTTCTTCTACGGGGGGGAGGGGGGGGGTAATATTATAGCTGAGCCAAACTAGTTGCTAAGACTACTCCCGTAGCCCGTACTCCTATTTGCGCCTTCTAGTTGGATATATCCTTATTGTATCTACCCGTATTGTCTAATTAGTTACATCCTTCTAAGGACCCACTTCATTTCTATATTTAGTCGTACCAGCCAGAGCCAGCACTTCTCTTCTTCTCTTTTACTCCCCATACCATAGCGGGAAAATCACCAGCGCATCAAGCCTTGTTGGGGGGTTCAATGCTTGCAATTTGACTATCCTTGTTGTGAGATCCAGCACTGTTGGTTGAGGGAGACCTCTGATTGGTTGGTTGAGAGTACGCTATAAACGACTGCTGAAATATTCCAACATTTAGTGCTTCCTTAGGGAGGTTTTTTTTTTTTTTTTTTTTTTTTTTTCTTTTCATTTCCTTATATAGAGAGAGGAACTGAGACGAATATTCAATCAATTGATCCAGTGGCTCAATAGTTCTCATCGATGCATTTCTTTCTTGAGATTGCTAGTTCGATTCCAAGTAGTAGCTTTTTTTCCGTTGTACGAAGAGTCTCGCGCGGAAGTGAAAGTGTGAATACCCTCATCCGGAACCGCCCCCCCACCCCCCCCCCCCCCCCGAGGCCTAACTATAGAGGAAAAAGAAAAAAAAAAAAAAAAAAAAAAAAAAAAAAAAAAAAAAAAAAAAAGGAAAAAATAAGACAGAAACTCTAAGACCCTTATAGTGTCCCTTTCAGAAGGTCATTATAGGGGTCTTTAGCTTTTACCATTTTACACCCAAATCCGACCAATCAGAAGCCTCCCTCAACCAACAGTGCTAGATCTCACAACAAGGCTGGGCTAGTTATCTGCTCTAAGATTTGGAACTACCCTTGTAACCCCCTCTCAAGCCTTGACACTCTCCTTATATTTCCGCTGTGGTAGTTAATTATTTATTACATTCGTCAGATTAGCAGTGCCAGCCACTTGCCCAGTCTACGTGCCGTGACAGTTACGAATGAATATCGCTTTTTTGGATACCAACGCATTTTTTTATTACTAGGTAGTCTCTTGTTTTTTTGCCTTGATTGTGTATTCACTGTTTACTTCGTATGTAGAGGTATCTTTATCATGTCGTCAAAGTTTCGTGATTATTGCGACTAGTTAATACCATCATTCCTTGCATCCAGACGTTTGTGCCATGCCTGTATTTGACAATGTTCCGACGATTGAGGATTTCCCATATGAAGTTTACGAAGGGAAGTCGTCAAGTTCATGGTCATCCGCATGTTTAGACATCGGAAGTTCAGAATAGGTTCTCAGACATTCGAAACTCTTACCAGCTGCCGTGGATGGTTGATGCAAGGCAACAAGATGCAGGAGTGTTTACAGTTCCCGTCGCTTAAGATCCCATCTAGAGTTCGTAGTCACAAATCTGTCATGAAAATCGAGCTTCTTTTTACCCCATGCTGTACAGCCCAGCCCACAGGAAAAAGCTATTTTATTCGGGCTTCTCTACTTCCGAAAACATATCAGCTTCGAAATCATATCACTCATGTATCCACAAGGCTTTCTTATACAAGATATAGGGTTGAAGATATTTGACCGCTCTGTTGCGTTCCAACCTAGTCGAGCATGCCAGTCGCTGTCCACCGAACCTCATGTTGGTAAAAAGACCGTAACCTCCACTGAAAGAACTAAGTCTCAGGAAGCCTCGACTCTATCCCAACGTCTCCCAAAGGGATTAGCCTTCGGCAAGGAAACCGCTGGCTCAAAGATTCCCTTGCTGGGGCGACTGAGCGAGACTAAGGGTGACATGGCACATGCTACCCTCGCGGCAAGCCCATCAGTCAGCCATGAGAGGACCAAAAAGGACAATGTGTCTTCAGTAGGCCTCTGGTTCAGTGAAGCTAACTCGGGATGCCTTACTGGGTCTGATCGGTTACACTGCGCCCAACGAAAGCTCATTCTGGAACGGTACGAGTATGGAAAGGCCGGTATTGGCTCGCTGTACTGGGACACGACCGATGGCGTGACAACTTACATGAATAAGCCTCTCAGCTGAGGCGCCGTGATCATGAAGTCGACCAGGTTCCCCGAAGAATCCGCTGGATAATTAGGTATCGTGTCGTTACCGATCCAGGAGACATTGAGGTCTCAACTGCGAGGTTCCGTAAGAACAGAGAGCGATGAGTGCTCCAGATATGGTAGCACTAGAGGTTGCTGACACCCTTCCCCGAGCACATCAATGAGGATAGTGAGCTAGCCTCGACCTTGCGTGGGGCTATTGACCCTTTAAACGCCCATCCATGCTGCACGGCGGCTATGATGCCCCGCGTACTTGGTGTGTCGTCTCCAGCGAACAGACGGTGTATGGGCGAACTGTTCGAGAGTGGCCAATATCAGCTATTGGCTCTTTCAGGTTTCGGGTGCTCCGACCGCAACAACATATGCCTCTGGCGAAAGGGTGAGCTGCTTTATCTGTGTCTTACCCATCAATCCTATGAGTCTGGATGCTAACCTGAATCGTGTAATCAAAAAGGAGTACGAGCTGGCAGAATACAAGCGGTAATCTGAAGATGGTCGACGTAAATAGTTATGTTTTTAGATGTTGTACATAGATTGTATAATTACCTCTATCTACCAGCAAATGTTCGCACCTGCAGGTGACCAGGACCTCGTTAGTCCGTTTGGGGACCAGCTTTTTTGAGGAAATAATTCGTGATAGTATTTTCCTTTCTCCCTTCCGGTGTCGCCAGGTCCTTTTTCTTCCTACTTCCCACGCCAACCTCCATCAATGCCATTAGCTCTTCGAACTCCTTCGTGGGTACAATCCCCCCGCTAGCCTCCTTATGTCCTCTCGCAAAAGAATCTCCAAGTCTATCCCTCAGACTCGAATCCCCGGCCGTTTCCACGATGCCGTTTAACAGCTCAATGATGTTCACCTCCCCCCTAACGCCACTCCTTTCCTTTGCACACTTGGCCACCCTGCACGAGAAGTTCACGTTCCCTTCCCGATACCCCTCATTAGCAGCCATCACCACCTCAAGCCTAGCACTTTTCAAGTGTCCCGCCCACCTCGTCGCAATGACCGGATGCACCTGTGCCTTGCTATTCATTATCAAAACCGCCACGCGCCCATCGCTCGAAAATTTGGGCGGGACGTGTGTGCACCGTTCCACCTCGGCGTTGACCTCTACCCTTGCCGCCAAGAGCGCCTTGTTAGCGAGCAGATCGACCGGGCTGACGGCCTCCGTCAGTGCCTCCCATGCGGCATGGACGTTATATGCGGCTGTGCGGCGCGGTGCGTTGATAAGAGAGACTGAGTCGTTGATCCTTTTGCGCGTGTACCTCTTGAGCACGACACCCATATCGGGAAAGGGCGGTTGCCACTTAAAGTTTGTGCCCAAATCTCCATGCGTACCAAGAACGGCCAGCCACGCGCACTGCTGTTCAATGGCAGGGTGAAGAGGACGGCATATGAGGTAGGTTAGCAGGGCAGATGTAGATACAGGCGGGAAGTTGCAGGCAGTGACATGCTGAGAACCAGACGGAAACTCGTCTTCGGCAGCCTGGTGGTGGTCGATGATAAGGGCTCTGTGGTTTGGGATATTGACAACAGGCAAGGAGCGCCGGGAGCCTTGGTCCAGGACGAAGACGTACGATGGAGACAGCTTTGTCATGGCCGTCCGCTCCGAAGGGTCGTGGATGTTATTCCCTCTTTGGACGAGGTGAGTGGTAATAAGACTTGAGGGCAGGCCAAGAAGGACGAGAGTCCGTTGAAGGATTGAGCCAGATGCGAGTCCATCCGCGTCCTTGTCAGGAACGATGAGCGTTCTGGATTTGGCGGTAGCACTACTAAGTATAAGCAGCCATGCAAACAAAGCGGAGTGCGGTTGGGATCAGACCATTCTAGAATAAAGCGTCTCGCCGCTTCAATCTCCTCCTTTTTGGCAGGCCAGTTGGTTCCTGGGGCCTCGCCGCTACCATGGCTGGCTGGTGATCCTATTCGTGCCCGTTTCGAGCTTTGAGATTCCGTGAACGAAGATGCAAGCCGCTTCATAGTGCAAGCCGTGTGCTGGAGTATCCGAGCAGTTGATCTGCGACTGGTGATGGTCCAAAGTACACGAACGTGCTCGGATGTCAGGACATGCGCCCGTCTCAGGGGGGGCATAACGATACCTCTGACGTTATAGGCCGCTCCGTCATGCTTTGTGCAGCTAGGTTGGGCCGCAGAAGATATGTGCTGTCATACATGATGGTGAATGAGTTAAAACAAAGACAGACCAGCAGAAATGACGTCAGCCACCTGGGAGGCTGATGGCAAGGTTCATGTAGGATTCCGATCCAAGTGCGCTTTCGTTGCACTCCCAAAAGCAATGGAATTGTTTGACTCAAGAACCCGCTTTAATGCATGTTTACACAACCTTCAAGGGTTTCCCTCCGAACGCCTAGAACACCACCAATGACAATATTCATTTTCCACCCAACAGGCGCAGCACGCCCACGATGCACACTGGTCTACCACAGTTCCAGCTAGCCTCGATGGGCAAGGCGCAACATGTACAGAAGAAGGTAAAGAGGGGAAACGACTCGACGCCACGCTGTTTGCTCGGCTGGTCTCCGAGGCGAGAGCTGTTCATACTCCTTTCTCTCCGCTTATTCGGCCTTTTCGATCAGCGACTCGGAAGACTTCACCCGTTGCGCCCACTCACTACACAGAGTTAGTCATGGATGCATGGGTTTGATGGAGATCGAGGGTGTCAGTCAAAAGCACTTACGTCCAGCTTCCATCATAAACTTTGCTCTTCTCAGGCGATCCAAACTGCGCCTCGTTGAGCGCTGTTTCAAGGACGCAGGCCGTGACGCCGGTTCCGCAGCTGGAGATGATGGGCTTTGATGGATCAACGCCCGCCCTGGCGAAGACCTCCTTCAACTTGTCGGCTGGCAAGAAGGCCTTGGTGCTGGAGTCCAAGACAGCACTGAAGGGAATGTTGATGGAGCCGGGCATGTGGCCCGAGGACAGACCCTCTCTCGGCTCCGGCTCCGTGCCACTCCAGCGACCGGGCGATCTCGCATCCAGGATCTGCACGCTCTTGGAGCCCTCTTTACTGGAGTCAATGGCAACTTGGCGGACCTCCTCGAAGCTTGCGACCTTGTCCTCATTCATCTCGGGAATGGGATATGTACCGCACTCAATCGTCCAGACGTTTCCGGATTCGGTAGGGAGACCCTCCTCGATCCATAGCTTGAAGTTGTTGAGAATGTGAACCTTGGGGTGGCCAAAGACCTTCATGGTCCAGCCAACACGGGGGGCGCTGAAGATGCCCAGCTCTTGGCTGTCGTAGATGACCACAGTGTCTTCGCGGCGGATGCCGAGCTCACTCATGGCAGCGGCAAAGTCTTTGGAGCTGGGTAGCATGTGGGGGTAAGGGCTGCGCTTATCGATGACCTTGTCAAGGTCGAAGAAGCGTGCCTTGGGGATTCTCTTTTCGATGAAAACGTCGAGGCCGGTGCGCTTTTGTGGGTCGTTTGGAAGGAACCAGGAGGCGCATAGAGGAATGACACGGGGTTCGGATGAGATGGGAGAAGGAGGAGCTTTCTTGAGGGCTTCGTGCAGCTCCTTGGGGGTAACTAAATAGCTTGAGAAGCAGCGGACGGCCCCCGTTTTGGCGGCAGTCGAGCGCATCGAAGCCCGAAGGGGGCTTATGACTCCCACGCGAGCCATTTTGAATATACCACTTTGTGCTGTCTACCTGTTGTCGGTAGTGATAGGTTGTGTCGAGGATGCGCCGGGCTACCTTTATGGAGGAGCAAGGCGGCGATAAGGGGTTTTCGTAGTGCCGCAGTCGAAGCTGATGTTCGGCGGTGCTGTTGATTGGAGCAAGTCGAGACAAGCGACAGACGGCCGATGCAAGGTACCTAGACGTAGAAGCAGAGGTTGAGAGAGGGCAAGTGGATTCGGCGTTGCCTGGTTCCTGGTGTTCGGACTACGGCCCGGAAATTGAGTGCGCAGAAAACGAGCTCGGTCGAAGCAGTCTCAGTCACTTGAGGTATCGAGCATGTCTACAAGCTGGCAAGCAAAGAAAAGACAAAAAAAAGAAAAAGAGGGGGCCTTGAGGAGAGGAAAGGAAACCGCAAAAAAAGAGAAAAAAAAAAATGAAAAAATAATGAAGGGACCCAGCAAGCCGAAATCTCAGTAGCCCAAGGATGAGGACTGTGGATGCGGGGTTTAGACTGCCTTTGTCATACTAACTTTTAGCATGGGACCTTGGCTGTTCATGCCAGCGATGAGGTAGGTGGACGCCCAGCAATCAATATGGTGCAATGTGCAGGGGCCCCTTAGGCTCGGCGCTGTATTACAGACTGGGCTACTAGGTACCTAGGTACCTAGCTAGTTTTCATCCAAACTGTTTTAGAGATGCTTTCAGAGAGCTTGGGCCACACTGACCGATACTTTACACTTACATACGGTACTGCGTAGTGGAAGAAACAGCTGGAGGAGGTCCTGCCTCCTTATACTTAACAGTGCGCTGCCTGGCGCTAGCAGTACGTAAGTGCTAGCTTCCAATACCTATGGCAACCCTGGTATGCCATTTGCAACGGGTCAATAACCGCCGACCTCAGCAAGTGCATTTCCTGTTTCGTTGTTAATCGGCCGTTTGGTACGGGCATCTAACATTTCCCTACACACTTACGTCGAGACTTTGACGTCGGATCGGATATCACCACGCACTCATAAGCAACTGCAACCCGGATCTCTCTGGTCTCACACGCTCGCATCGAACGAGAGATTCAAAAAGACAGTTGAAATGAAGGTCAAGATCAAAAAGTGGAACGCCGTCGCGACTTGGCGATGGGATCTCCCAGAAGACGATGTCTGCGGCATCTGCCAGGTCCACTTTGATGGCACATGCCCGACTTGCAAATACCCGGGCGACGAGTGCAGCCTGTGTAAGACGCCAGTGAAGTCCTTCGATGACACGACATCCAGCTGACCATCTGGCGCGTATGTTCCCAGTGTCTGGGAAATGCGGTCACAACTTTCACATGGTATGCTGTTTCTTTTCCATCTTTCCTCTTTCCTCGCTCTCTCGTTGACCAACATAATAGCATTGTATCCTCGAGTGGATAAAACAGGACTCTGCCAAAGGCCAATGCCCCATGTGCCGCCAAAGTGAGTCGTTGGATCCATTTTCCTCCGCGCTTAGATTCGGACGCGGCGCCTGACTATTTGGGTAGAATTCGAATGGAATGGTCGCCCCTATGCTACCGAAACGTCACTGGCCGACACGATCCAAGGCCAAACGCTCGCCGAAAATTGATTCCGCGGTACTTGCTAGGGAGCTATGGAGCTTTCTTGTAACTTCCCTCCAGCCTAAGAGTTATAAACAGTTATGAATAAGCAAGCTTTTTCTATACACAAACTACTTTTATTGCTATATATCTTCAATATATTTCCTATTTTAAACTAGATAGTAACTAGAAGATTTTTACTATATAAAAATAAAATATACTATATTCTTATTTATATAAGTAAATATAATAATTAAAAGTTATAATAGGTAAGTATATTTAGAAGTTTCTTACTTAAAATTTTTAAATATATTATTATTAATATAAGATATATATAATAAATAAATATACTACCCTATTGCCTACTAGAGGTTACTAGTAGGTACTAAGCTAGTAATACTAGTAATAAAGGTTTTTAAAACCTTTATTGACTGCCTTTATTAAAGCGCTTATTATTATAACTAAGCTAAACTACTTACTAAAACTACTAAAACTAGCCTATACTCGTATCTATACCTTCTAAATAGGTATATTTATATTATATCTACCCTTACTATTTAATTAGCTAGTTCCCTTCTAGGACCCACTTTCTTTTTCTATTTAGTTATATAGCTAGATATATACTTCTTCTTCTTCCCTTTTACTCTCTATAGTTAATTATTTATTACATTCGTCAAACTAGTAGTACTAACCACTTGCCTAACCTACGTACTATAATACTTAATTAATTATTACTTCTCTAATTAGCTCAACAAACGCTATTACTATTAATTAATTAGCAATTATAATTCCTTTCTTTAATTAGTCCCGTTAAGAATACAGCTGTACTATATTAATATTTACCCGACTAACGAAACCCAATTTCTATACGTAATTAAACGGAGCACCTACTACCTTACTAAGTTTAATCCTAATACAACGTACGTAGGGGAGCTATATAATAGTTATATTATTAGAGTACTAGAAGGTTTATAATTAAAAGTAGAGGATTATATATAACTTTAAGGTTTGCTACGCCGGCGGAGCAATTTGGAATTCGAAATTTTTTTCTTTCCTTTATTAAATTATCTTATTAGTACTATTTAATTAATACTCTTCTTATCTTATTATTATTTTAATTTACTCATTACTATTTTGATTATTACAATTATTTAATTAGCTGCCCGCTCTCCTCTGAATAATTAATTAGATTTACTAAGTTTAATATACTTTTTGTAATGGGGACAGTACGGGTACTAGTTGTATAACTTAATTAAAGTTCAATAAAAGAGGAAAAGATCTATCTAAAATACGGATCCACTGGCGCAGAGGTTTTTATTAGGGCTACGCACTCTACACTACTATAACTAATAATAGCTCTAATCTCAAAGACTAAAATCTATAATCCGAATACTAGCCCTATAATATTACCCCCCTCCTTTCCCCTCCTCCACCCCTCCCTTACCTCTTTCCTACTTATTATTATAATTAGTCTTTAATATATTTATAATTTTTATTTCAATTATAAACTTATTTCCTACACTACTAATTAATATACTCGTACTTTCTATCTAATATAGCTATCGTCGTACTAAATAATAACTAACGGTAGGCAACAATAAGCAACAAGTAGTAATCTCAGCGCCCGTACTCTCTAAATCCGTATATATAATCCTTCTCCCCCTCGCTTTTCGAATTTCTCCCTCTTCTCTTCTTTTTTCTAATAATAGTTTAACCCCTTAAAGTAAATAATACTATTCCCTTCTCTAACCTATACCTATTTATCATCTCCAACCTTCCTAATACTTTTAAATACCTTACTATATATTATCCCCTCTTACTATTATAATTGCAACCCTAAATTCTAACCTTTATACTCTTTGCCTTACTAATAATAATTTACTAACTTCTATTACCACCCCTCCTAATACTTTACCTACTAACTCCCCTACTATTTACTTTAATATTTTACTCCCCAGCCTTCCCTCCTACTACTCCTCCTTATTAATATTAACCCCCTTAACACCCCTCCCCTATTCCCTAATACACCCCTCCCCCTTCGCTACCACCCCCTACCCCTCTAATTCTTACCCTATAAAAAGTACTTATATAATATAAATATATTTTTTTTATACTATTTCCCTAAAGTCTCTACCCTACTATTAATCTATTACTAACCCTTTTATTATAATATAAATACAAAGAATCCGCCATCCTATATATTATATATTTAAATATAAAGTAGGTTTATTCTACAATATTTAATTGTATTATATATATTTATTATTATTATAATAATAAGTAATATAATTAAATATTACCCTTAACTCTATATATATTCGCTACTTAAGAAACGGTAATACATACTATAGTTAAAGTAATAGTAAAGGACAACTTTAATTAATATATAAATATTTAGAGAAATACCGCCGAACTATATAAGAAAGTATTTATTAATTAATATATTACTCCTACCTCTTCCTTTTTGTCTCTCCTCCTACTTAAAAACTTTAGTATTAATTTTCTTTCTCTCTTTTCTTTTTTACTTATAAATACTTCTACTATACTAAAGTAATATCCCCCCTACCCCCCTTCCCCCTATTAATAGTACCCCTCCCCTACAAACTATAAATAATTTAAACGAATATAATTATTCTGAAAATTCGAGTAAATATAATAGAATCGAATAATAATTACAAACGTAAAATATAAAAGAAATTAAAAAATTTAATATTAATATCGCTCCCCTCCCCTTTTTTTGTAACTAATATAACTACTTCTTATATTCTATAATAAAATATTCTACTAATTTATTATTAATAATAGTTAAACTATATTTAACTTTAAAATAATTTAATATTATAATATTAATTACTAATTATAAAAGTTCCTAAATCTATTCTACCTATCCCACCCACTTTATTAATACTTCTCTATACCCCTTCTTCGTCTGACAATATAAAATTTCCTCTACAAAATATTTCTTCTCCTATTAACTATAATAATTAAACATTAAAGGTTAATAATAATTTATCCTAATAAGGAATCGTCCTAAGTATATTACAAAAAATCTATATAGAATTTATTAAAGACCCCTATAATAAAATTAGTAAACTCTACTATATATAGGTTAAGAATTTTTGAAATTATATATTTAGTATATACCCAATCTAACTTCTCTTTAAAGCATTCGGTTTTAAAATTCTTCAAATTCAACCAAACCTTATCCCCCTCCTTAAATACCTCAACTAATTATCTCTTATAATTCGTAAAATATTCCTAATCTTATATTAAAACGGCTATTATTATTTAATAAAAATCCGTAATTTACTACAACTATATAATAAAGCCTTCGGCTCTTTTCTACGAGTTTATAAACTCGGCTCTTATAAATTAAGTAATAATTATTATAAAGGACTATAAGTAATAGTTATAAATAATAAAGAATAAAAATATTCTAATTATAATACTTACTCTACTATTAATTCCTAACTATATAGTAAAATACTAATAATCCTAATTATTCTAAATATAATTTATAAAAATTCTTGAAAATACCTATACCTCTTAATTTATATATTTTAACCTACTATTAGTCTAAGAGTAAAATACTATATTCAATTACTATTCTACCCTAAAGAGGTTGTAAAAGTATTTCTAGAAACTATTAATCTAATTAAGACTTCTATTACTAATAATAAATCGGAATTAATTATAATAATATATAAAATATTGTAGGAAAACTTTAATAACCACTTTTACTTATATAATAGGTATAAATTCTAAAATTAACACTTTATTAAACCGGCTTTTAATAACTAAGTGGTTTATACAACCTCCTAAGAGTAATGAATTAATAATAAAATCTATCTAAATATCCCTAAAAAACTGGTCTAGAATTTGTAATAGTCTTAATAACCTTCTCTTTTAATCTCTTCAATATTTAACCTTTCCATAAATATTGTAATTAACTATAAACCAACGAATATAAATACCTATTAATAGCTAATAAAAATCTCCATTAATAATATAAATAATACCTTCTCTCCTTAAATAATTAACAGTAATCAAATCATATATCCCTTAAATAAAGTACGTACGTAGGACGTTTCTTTTCAAATCCTCTAATAATATATAAAAAGTAACTACTTCTATAATAATTAGGGCACTGAAAATCTAAATGCACCCTTAATAATATAACGTCCCTAAGTTATTAATTGAATATTCGCCTAATTATACTTTTAAATTTTAAATTATAATAAATAAATTTTAATTGCCGTTGGTAACTATTTGAAAAATATTCTTATAAATTATATTTTATTAAGCCACTTTCTCGTAGAACTACTATAAATCTAAATTCTCAAATACCTTTATACCCTCCCCTACAATTATAGTGGAAGCTACTATACGAATATAATTTTTAAAAACCTCTTAAAAAATTAATTATATTTCCTTTACCTCTATATCCCCCTTATTAGGCTTATCCTAATTCCGCTATAATAAAATATTAAATACTACAACGAACTTACCTAAATAGTACTAAATTTTAAAATTAAACCTCAAAAGGAATTTAACCCAATATACTTAATATTCAAAGAACGTTTATCTCTCTATAAAATATTCGAAATTCTAATAATTAATTATAATAACGAACTTCTCGCAATTTTTAAACTCTATTAACTACTCTTCTAAGTATTTAATAATTACTAATATTTCTTTATTATAAATAAAGTAATTGTACTCTACTAATATAAATTTCTATGAATAATATACTACTACAATCTTCCTACTATCTTTCTCCTATATAAGAATACTACTAAACCTATAACTACTATAATCCGCCTCTAAGAATATAAATAAATCGGGATCCTATTATATAAAGATAAGGGCTTCGGTAAACAATTTCTTTAACCGTCGGAATATAAAATCGTACTCAATTATCTATTCAAAGGGGACTCCCTTCTTTATAAACGCTATTAATACTCCTACTACTATAAAAAAGTCCTTAATAAATATATAATAATAATTCGCAAAGCCCAAAAAACTTCTTACTCCTTTCCAAAACATTAAAGCTTTTTAATCCATAATCGCTTTAATCTTCTTAGGGTCCACCTAAATACTTATATTTACAATAACTATAAAGCCGAAATATTTTACACTCTTAATAACGAATTTATATTTTTTGGGGTCTAA
Organism: Neurospora crassa OR74A; assembly: GCF_000182925.2. NCBI lineage: Eukaryota > Fungi > Ascomycota > Sordariomycetes > Sordariales > Sordariaceae > Neurospora > Neurospora crassa. The sequence continues at coordinate 2,081,026 of NC_026507.1, forward strand.
ATAGAATTTAATTACCGCCAACCGCTTTATTACCTTACAAATTTTCTCTAAATAGTCATTTTTCAACTTAGAAGAGAAGATTAGTATATTATTTATATAAATTAAAGCGAAATTATTAAAGTAATTACTAAAAATACTATTAATATATTATTAAAAGGTTATTTAAATTTTATATTAATTTAAAGGAGTATTACAAATTATTTATAAAAGCTATATCGTATATAAAAGACCGTCTTCCCTTCTTCTCTCCTAACTATACGAATTTTATAGAATGCTTATATAATATCTATTTTAATAAACTACTTCGCTTTAACTATAATATAGAAAAATTTCTTTAATTAAAAGTAGAAAGTAATAATCAACTCTCGTAATAGTATTCAAAATTCAATAATTGTAATAAAACTATAACCCCCCACTTAATTTCCGGATAAAGAAAATTAATACTATAATTAAAGAATTACTAATACAAATAAACCCCTTATTAAAAAAGTCTTTAAATATCTTCTTCAATACTAAGAACTCATTCTTTAATATACTTGTTACGGTTCGCTGGGATGCTCAGCAACTCCAAATATCCATTAATGTAATCAATAATATTAAAGTAAGAAAGCAAAATACTGAAGGAAAGTGGACGGCCGTTAGCCGGCTCAGACAGGGATCCTTTTATACAAAGTCCCTTAGTCCGAGCAGGGCCCACCCTAATTTGCAGGGCGGGCGCCCCATTTCCCACTAACCGTCTACCAATAGTAGGCCAACTAATTTATAATTAACTATAGTATTAAGCTAGGCATACTCTAATTGAGCGGTATACCTACCCAATACCCTACTTTATAGTTAATTGTATATATCTAGTAACAAATCCCAGTTCATATAGGAAAAGAGTATTATCCTTAGTAATACTTTAATCCTTCCTTTTTCTAATACTTCTTATTCCCTTCTTTCTAAAATCCTTCCTACTAAAATTCTTTTTACTAACGTTCTTCTTAGGGTAGCTATTATGTTTTTCCTAATATTTAGTAATTAAATAAAGGGCGTTCTTAAATTATTCTCCTATTTACTATTTATTATCCTTATTATTATATCCTTTCTATTTAATTTAATACTTTATTTTTCCATTATACAATTCTTTATAAATTACTAACCGTTCTACTTTGTATTAGGGACGTAACTCCAATTCTAAATCTTTTTAAGAATTTTTGATAGGTCTTAGGGGTAAGGGAATATATTAGAAGGGGTCTTCTTTATAAAGAACTCTCCTAAAATAGGTAATTGAAATAACTAGGTAAATTCCTCTTATTATATAAGGAAGGTCTAGTTTAAATGCCAATTACTTAACCTTTTTAATAACTTTAAAAGGCCCGATATATTATTAAAAGAATTTCTAGGACGGGCAATCCTATAAATAATATCTGTAATATAATTTCAAAAAGATTTAATCTCCTACTTCGATATTAATAAGCTTATAGCCCGGGTTATAGTTCCGCTTAATTTTAATAATTACGAAGTTTATAGCGAGTTTTACTTTTTTCTAAATATAATTATAGAGTATAAGGTTATATTCTTATAAGGAAGTAGGATTGTTTAAAGATTCTAATAGTCCTTTCAAATGGTATTTAAAGAAGTATTTATATAGGGAAGCCTTAATAGCCTTAATATAAACGCTATTAAAATTCTATCATAATATTAGGAGTAATAATAACTAGGTATTATTAGGGTAATTAAAAACGTAGAAGTAGATAGTAATTTTAATACTTCAGTTCTTCTATTTTAAAGCCCCATCTCCTTAAGGATAGTAGGTAGTTATTATAAAGAATTTAGTACCTAAGGCTTTCTATATTCTTTATTAGAAGTTAAATATAAATTTCCTATTCTAATTAGAAATAATCCCCAAGAGCAAACTCTAATTTAAAAGTATTAATAAATAAATAAAAACTATACTCTATTCCTCTACTATATAAATAAAGTAATTAAGTATAAAGAATAACCGCTTAAAAACGATATTAGTAGCGGGTATTAATAAATCGAAAATATTATAGCCGGGGAGCTTCTATAGAGAGTTTATAGTAAATGCTTTAAATAAACTAATAATAAAGTCGATAGCTATTATACGTATAAAGAGAATACTATTGAATTTCAGTCGGATAAGTTAAAATTCTCTTATAGAAGGGGAGTAATTAATTTAATTAAAATTATATAATAGATAAGTTCGTATGTATTTCTTAATTAAGTAAATTTTATTAATAATAAAAAATCCCTTTAAATTATATAGTATTCTATTTTAATCGAAGTAGTATTTTTATTGTAGGCTAATTCTAAGATTTTCTAAATACAATTATATAGGATGTATAATATCTTTATATCGTCTAATTAATTAATATAAATTATATTATTAATTATAAAGAACGGGTAGTCCGGGCGCTAAAAAGATACAACATCCTCATTATCTAAATAGAAAGCCTTTAAATCGTTAATAATTACTACATATTTCTTATCCTTCTTATATATAGCTACAAACTATATTTATAATTTATTATTAAAAATTACTTTAATTATTACTAAGAATGTTTAATCGGTCGCTAACTAAATATTATTGAAAATTAGTATACCGTTAGGTCTAAATTAAATATCATTAATAACTCTAAGCCGGCTTAATATATTTAGGATAAAATTTAATTTCCTTAGTAAATGATAAACTTTAATATTATATTAGGGTAAATAAATTAAAGTATTAATTAAATGTCTGTAATCTCTATTAATGAATAATATTTATAATAACTTCTATTTAATAATACCCTTTATTATTATATAATTAATAAATATAATAATAATTATATTATATAAATAGATCTGTATATATAACCTCTTTACTACCTATATTAAATAAATTACTTTTAATTTAGAGGGACCGTACCTAATTTCAATATTCGTAAAGTATTTACTTAAAAAGAGGATAGGGAGTATTTAATTCGTAAGAATATACGAGCCGGGTTCCTACTTATAGCTATCCTTTAAGTAGAAGAATATTACGCTAAATCCCTTTTCAATAGAGCTATCAATTTCAAAGAAAGTTTACTTATCCGGGTCGAAGTAATAGAGTATTGTACTATTATAAATTTCCGCCTAAATGGCCTTAAAAGCAGCTTCTTTGTTGGGTATAGAGGTAAATTTTATATGTATATAATATATAGCCCTCTTTACTAATTTACTATTTACAATTATTCTTTCTACACATTTTATAGCGAATAATTAAATTTTTCTCTATTAAAGGGGTTCCACGAATTAGGTATAGTAAGGTATTAAATAGTAGAAGAAGCTAAATACGCTTAAATATTATTCGAATACTTTTAATTAATTAGGAAATATAAGCTTTTTAAATACTTCTACCCTCTATTAAATATTCTATAGCCTAAGGCTATCGATATAGAAGTTTAAGAATTCTATATTAGGGTATTCCAAAAATAATTTTTTAGAAGAGAAGGAGATATTCTTAGAGGTAAATAATTAAAAGATAGCTGTTAAATATATAATATAATCCTCTTATAAATTTAATATAATAATAATATTATTAATATATATATAGCAATAGTCCTTATAATTATTAAGAAGGCAGTCTATAAAGCGCTATACGTAGGCGGGGGTACTCCAAAATCCTATTTATATAATAGTAAGGGCTTTGAAACTTTTATATATTATAAGAGTTAACCGATTTCAGTAATTTAACCAAACGCCGAATTGGTAGAAGAACGCAACTATATTAATAACAGCAATAAAACGCTTACTCCGGATAAAAGTAATTACTATATTCTACAATAGAAGAGGGTAATTATCTAGAACTTTAAGGCGGTTAATTACCTTTATATTAATTATAAAATAGCCCTTCTACTTACTATTTCTTATCTTCTTCTAAATTATAAAGATTAGATATATAAATAATATCGTCCGGATAATCTATTATATCTTTCCCTATTTATAAAGTATATTAAAAACTTTATTAATAACGGCCTACTCCTTTTTATTTAGTAAATACATTCTTATAACTACTTTCTAATTCTACTAACCTTTAACTAAAACCACCCGTATATACTCTTCTTCTAATATATCCACTAGCCCTCCTTTAATCCAAAATAACGGATATAATTATATAAAATTCTCTAAAATTTAAATATAGCTTTTATTAACCGTATAAATATACACTCCCTTCTTAATTACCACATCTAACCCATCTATACAAATACCTAAAATTAAATACTTTTTAAAGACGGCGAGCATTTTAAATACTTAAGGATCATCAACCGTAGGTTCGGGGTTAATTTAGTACCCTCGGATAATTACTTTAATAGTGAAGGTAAAATTCATTTTAAAATTAACTAAGGGAATATAATTAATTATAATATATTTAATTACTTTATTAATAATAATTATAGGGTTGTTATTAAAAGTATTAAATATTTAAATTAAAAAGGCTGCTATTTCAATTTTATTCCAATCGCTAGCGAAGTACCCGCTATCTTCGCATTCCTCAATATAACCAATATATTACTTCTTAAAAATAATTCTCACTCCGCAAATTGAATTCTTGAAGAGGACTAGCTTAAACAATTCACTATTAACTACTATATTTACAACGCCTCCGTTTTCAAAGTTAAATATAAAGCTCCATCCCTTAAGAAAAAGTTTATAATAAACTAGTACTATTACCTCTTCCCCAAATTACAATACTATCTTTTTTAATACTAGAACCTTCCTTATATACTTTACTCTATAATACTAAACTTTAAAAAGCACTACTAGGGGGCTTATATCTAGAAAGGTAATTAATTTGGTATTATAATTAATATCGGCTTAATAAGAATAAAGGAATAAATTAATAAATAATAAATTAGGTTAGAACTTATCTATTACCCACCCGGCTACCTTAATCTTAATTAAGCTCAACTCTTTAGTAATAGTACCTTCAATAAAAAATATCAATATAGCCCATTCTATTAATTTAATAAACTTTCCACCCACTGCCCGAATTTTTGTAACGTACTTAATCGAAATACTATATTCAAAAATAAACAAAAAATTTCGGCTAATAATAATCTTAGCAGCGCTAAGGTCGACGCAAACCTCAATCTCAATAACCGTCGGTAATAATTAAGCTATAATCCAAAAATAAGTATAATTAAACAAAGGTCCCTTCAAAATTTCTTTATTTTTATAAACTAGGGCTTCGAAGAAAAGTAGAATATTAAACAAAGCAGTCACTATTAGCGCCGCCCTCTTACAACCCTATTCTATATTTTTATAAAAATCTATATAATAAAAAAGCGTATTTTATAACAGGAATATATTTGAAAACAATAAATATATATACAATAAAAGAGCGTAATAGTAAATAGTAATTTAAATTAATAATACGCCGGGTATTTCTTCACGTATTATCTTCTTAATTTTATAGAAGGGAAAACCTTTTAGCAATTAATATATTTTAATTTACTATAGAAACCAAATATAAATCTAAATACTTCTTTAGTATAAAATATACTTCTACTATTATTTAAATCCGAACTTCCGAAGTCGATCAATATATTACTAGCGTAAGTAACCTAATTATCCGAATTGCTATTAGCCTTCTCGTCACTCTCTGAATTAATATAGTAAATTTAATTATCGCAATATACGTCTCTATAGTCATTATAGTAATTAATTTAACAATTATTTTAGTAACTATCCCAATTATTATTATAATTATTATTATAATTATTACGGCGCTTATTATAATTATTATAGTAATTACAATTATTATTATAATTATAATTATCGTATTAATTATTCCGGTTATAGCAATCGCGGGTCTTATTATACTAATTAATAGGGATAATTACTTCGACCTTTACTATAACGCTAGTAACCTTTTAATAAATATAAATAATATTCGTAAGTAGCTGCTAATAAAATTACTTCAGTACCTTCAATTTTAATTAAGTACTTAGGAAGGGTACCCTTCTTATTAAGCGGATTTAAAAATTATTTAATTTTAAAATCTATACTAATCTAAATCTAAACTATAACACTATACTAATTTTCGCTAATACAATAGAAAATACCTATTGCGTAAGTATAATGAAATTTATATTAAATAAATTAGAATAAAGTATTTTTATTATAAGTAATATTTTTAAATTTAAAGTAATTTCTAATAAATTTTTTAATTATAGTAGCGGAATTGGGTAGGAAGTAATCGATTAAAGCCTTAAATATAAGTTCCAAACTATTCTAATACAAATATTGGTATTTTAAAGGATTAATTTCGTTATTCTACTAGAATATAGCCGCACTGCCGAATAGGGTCGAAAAATACTATATAATTTACTTTTTAGTATCGACGGCGGTATTCTTATTTTTAAAGAAAAAATAAAAGATGCTTATAGAAAAGGAAAGCGTTTATATAGATTAAAGTCTTACTGTCTATAGTAATACTAATATTGTTGGAATTAGTGTAAAAAGGAATAAATTACTTCATATTTTCGTATTTAAATTTAAAATTAAACTTTTAAGAGTAAAAGGAATACTTAGTAGTATTAGTAGTACTAATATAATAATAATTATTAATAGGTTTATCTCTAAGGGAACCTCCTCCTCCTTCTTTAAAGGGACTACTACTGCCTTTAGGGGGACTACCGCCGGAAAAAGGCCGTAGGGAAGGAGTATCTCTATCCTTGGAATTAAAACTATTAGAATTAAAATCGCTATAGCTATAATAATTAGACTTACAACACTTATTACAGCGAACCTTTCTAACTTTATAATATTTTTTACGCCGGTACTTATATTTAAAATTGTTAGAGTTTATTTCTTTAGAATTTAAATTATTTAATAAAGGGCCTCTACCTCTACTACTTTAATTTAAAGACTTAGAATAGAAGGTTTGCTTACCCTCTATCTTATTAATTACTTTATATATTTTAATTACTAATTATTTTTAAAATTAAATAGTAGCCTTAAAGTATCTTTAAAATTCTACTAATTAATAATTTAATATTAGGCCGTCGCGTTTTAAGAATAGCCGTAAATTAATTATTTAATCGATATCGGAGGATAGGCCCAAATAAGTAAGCGGGGTATACAATTAGCGAATTACCTATATCGTATTAATATTTAGGGAAAAGTTAATTAATTTAATGTAATAGAATTAAGTAAGATTGGAACTATTAATATTATTAATTACCGTAGTGTAGTATTTACTAAATTTAATACTAAATTTAATTAAGGGGTAACTGTAGTTAAATATAAGTATTTTAATAAAATAGAATTTAATAATAAGAAACTTAGGGCTTACATAAATCGTTATCTTTATTAATTTACTAGTAGCTATTATTTTAATATTATTTAATACTTAATTAATAATAGGGGAATAAGTACTAACTTTATAAAGGTT